>NC_086247.1:14540512-15140512 GCF_021018805.1 Prinia subflava
TTAGAACACAAAATTCCTTAAAAATATTTGGCCAGATATGTTCTGCCCCTTTTTTTTCAATCCTTCAGTTTAGTAATTAAAATGGGTTTGAATTAAGTCTATTGACTTGCTTTTGGTTTTTTGCTCTTATGACTATGACTCTTGGACTTTTGCCTATTTTCACGTGATTTTTTTTTTCCCATCCAGCTACCTACAGACCCTGGTCTGCTTAGTTTAGAGGAGGTCAGGTGCTTTCAGCCTGTTATAGAAAAAGTGCATAAAATAGAGCACTGTTTTGTAACCCTGACTTGATATTTCAGAGGAGGAAATTAATATTATTGAGGAAGGCAATATTTACTTTTAATATTTTTTTTTCTCCCTGAATAGGAGAATTGTTGAGTTACTGAGCTTGTGCATTTGTCTTGGGAGAAGTGTGTATGTGTGAGATGGGTGGATATAGATAAAAATCTGTATATATTTGTATGCATATGTGGTGCACGCTTTAGACAGAGAAGTATATTTCAGCTGTATCTAAAGGCTTTTTCAAATGAAACATTGCCTTTGCTGGAATTAATTCTGAATTCTTGTTTCTCTTTGCTCATTCTTTTTAGTTGTATTTTTTAACTATAACAAGTTAGTTGTGGGATTCCTTTTATTTGTATCTTCACAATTGGAATTGTTATCAATAGATGCAGTTGTTGTGATTCATAGTTTTTTTAGACAATTAAATGAGATTTGTGTGTGTGGAGGGAACCAAATTAATTTGTCTCCATAATTCTCTGTGCTAAATTAAATTAAATAAATCAGTATTCCTTCTTTTCAAATACATGTGCTGGTTCCTTGAACTAGCATCTGCTAACTTGGTTTAGTCATTGAAGATACTGTCTGAAGCATACATGTGGTTTGGCAAAGTTAATGTGTATAGAAAAACCCAAATTTTTTGTGCTGCAAAGGGTATAGCACTTGTTCAGTACGCATGCTACCACATGGTAGCACTTCAAAACAGATAAATTATTGTGTTAAAAATACTAGCCACATTAATAGCAATGCTATAAAATGAATATTTTGGCTGTTTTTCACTGTATTTTGACCAGATTAGCCAAAATTTGCCATGTTCATGTTACCAGTTAAGTTCAGAGAAGTGTTAGCACAGCAACTGGGTGCTGTCTCTTCTGATGGACTTTTGTATCCCTTAGACAGTATGCCTAGTCTTGAGTGAATTTTAGGTAGTTTTAGTTCATCTGTCTTCTGGGTGCTCACCATTCTTCAAGGAAACCACATTCATCCTCAGATTTATTCTCCTTGGGCGTCTTTGTGAGGAGGCTGTAGAAGGTGAGGGAGCAGTAAAGGTCTGCTTTGTTCTTGGCCAGTGACCTGCCCTCCTGAAAGCACACGCAGCTTCTGCTTTTGAGTTAAAGGGCAGATCTGGGAAACGTGAGTTCAGGCCAGCATTAGTTGTGGAGGGCAGACCAAAGGCTACACAGATGTTGGTGGTTTGTAGCTTAGAGTTGGTTGTTACCTCTTTTACACAGAGTTTGCTGCAGCAAGCTGGGTGAGGAGCAGCATGAAACAAGTCAGTCTGTGGCACCTAACACTGGTACAAAGTCCTTCCACTTCAGTGGGGTGTAGCTTTTTAGGAGGCATGTGGATTGCTGCTCTTAAAATCAAATTTCTTAAGGTATATCAACTTAATTATTTTTTGGAAATTAGGGCCTTGAGCAAGTGAGGTGTCAAAATACATTGCCTCCAGGCCACCATTGATCAGGGTTTGACATGTCACAATATTTACTGATAGTCTGAATGTGGCCAGGCTGAAATGCATCTCCTCTGATGGTAATGGTAACTATATAAGGACTGAATTTCAGCAGCATGCATGTGCGTATGTGATCCCGTGAGAGGTGACTCCTAATGAATTTTTATTGGTAAAGAAACAATTCAGTAATAAGTAGACTTGCATCATTTGCCAGTTGTTTTTGAACTCCAGGGTTTTAGATTTGTTTACGTTTTAGAATAATGATGGACCTTTTTTCAGTGCTTCAGCTTATTTGACCTACTCTGAAACTAGGTTTTCAAATAGTGAAATTATTGACCAGATACTTTAAAGTATAGAAAATGTCCCAGGCTGAATTGTCCCAGTGTTGAACGGACTGTTACATCAGGGTTCAATTCTTGGTCTTGTATGTGATATATTTTGTTTGTGTTTTTGGTTGTTGTTGTTGGTAAGGTAGGATATATATCTCCTATATGTTAAAGCCCAAATAAAGTTTCTAATATTGGCAGTACTTTCTAGAAAAGAAAAATGTCTTTATGTTGTTCTAATAATTTTAAAAAAAACTTTACAGTATTTATTAAAACAAACTGCTGTAATAGGGTTTACTGTCAAGATTTTTCACTCAAGGCATTTTGGTAATACAAATTCACACAGGTCAGTCATTTTCAAACAGAACACCCATATTGTATAGTTTTGCACTTTGCTTTAAATAAATTACAGTAATGCTTTCTAGCTTCCTTTATTCCTGCCCTTCATTTGTTTGCAAACTAAAAAAAAAAAATTTAAAAAAAAAATTAAAAAAAAATCACCGTTTCAGCAGAAGGGGGGGATCTTTTTTAATAAGAGCAAAAGAGAGAATTTTTGTTAAAAAAATCTACCTCAGAAAGGTGCTCAGGAGAGGGGCGATGGCTCAGGATATAGAGGTTGCACGTTCTTGGTGCAAGCAACTCTGCTGGGAAGTGCAGGTGTGGCTGTTGGCTTTCCTCATCATAAGGACACCCCTGAACAAATAGTTTGTTTTAAAATGTAGGTACTCTGTGTAAATGTGAGGGAGAAGAAGGCAGCATCCTGGTCTGGCTGTTCCTCTGCCCTTCTATTTGCTCACCTCAGTTCTGGACACTCTTACACTAAGTGGCTCTTGCAGTGTCAGCTTCTCAGGGTGGCTTGGGAGAGACTGTGACACGGAACAGTGAATTTGTTAGAAAAAGCCTGTCCCAAATGCTAGCAGGTTGAGTAGTAAATAGAAAGAGAGAGTGAGCTCTTGCCCAGTCTGTTCTAAGCTTCTAGGTAAAAAGATGATATTCTGTAGAGTGGGCAAATGATGTAAAGAAACAATGGTAATGATATCAACAAAAGCAACTTGGGGGCTGTTATCCATTTGTGCAAGTTGGCAGCTTGTTGGAGCTATCTAGATACTAATACATGTTATAAAATATATATGTTTGGTTAAAAGAGTTTCCATTTCTCCCTGGTGGGGACTGCATCATGTTTTAATTTCTGCAGTTGTTTTCCCAAGGCAAAGATGTTAGCTATTGATGCTTTATTGGTTCTTTGACATTTTTTCCACTATTGCCTTCATTATCATCTAACTGCTAACAGTCATGAGAGGAGGAATTTCTGACATGAAATCTGGATGCTTTTCAGTGAGTCATTTTTCTTCTGGACAGTATCTCTTCCATCATGTTACATCTCTTACATGTTGCTGGGTGTACTGTGTCTAAGAAAAGAACTTGTCCTGGAACTTGGTTACCAGTTAGCTCTCAGAAGAGCACTTTTGAGAGCATGATATGCCTTTATTCAAGTTTGTAAAAGATCTGGATGTTTTCCTGCTCTTGAATATTACACTTCTCAAGGTGGGAATTATCTAGATGTATCAGCCACAGGATTTCATAGGAATCTATGTCTGAGTATCATTTCCCCATCATTCCATGACCACCTCTACTTAGAGAGTGCCCACCATTACAAGAGAATTGCCACTGCAAGGAGCAGTCTAGCTTAGCTATCTGAAAACCCACATTTCATTTAATTTCATTTAATTATCACAAAATCCGTTTTCTGTTTCAGCTGCTTTTGAAAATCCTTTCTAGTTTTTCCTCTTAATGACTTCATTTGGCTACAAAGGATCTAACTATAATTTCATTTTTTAGCATGTTGTAGCAAGTCGTGAGAAACAAGTCTTTCTTACCTTCCACACAGATATGCCTGTGAAAAGTTTATTTTAACCAAAAGAGTTTATTCTAGCTACATTTTATAACTGAATCATATTCTTTTTCAGTTCAAAATCCTGGTTACCACAGGAGTCTTTTAGGGTTTTTTTGGAGGAGGTCTGTGTTCTTGTTTTAATTATAAAATTTAGAAACTTACCATCTTCACCTCCAAAAAATCCACAAAAACTTTAAAAGTTTAAGGACTGAGACTCTTTGACAAACTAGATCTTTGCTTTTGAGCCAAGCACTGGGCTGCAAAAGGATTGGCCTCTGGGTAAGGAGCTTCACCCTGGCCTCTGTTTCTGGAAGTGGTACAATGAGCTTGCTCAGGTCTGGCAAGGAGGAAGGTTTTCATTCTGACTTGGAAATAACTTTGATCAATTGTGTGACTGCCCTGAAGAGTGCAGAGGCATCTCCAGATTTGCCTTTGTTTAGAGACAGGCACATCGAGCAGGCCCCTCCTGTCCTGGCTGTGTTAGGGCATTTCAGAACAAAGCCTGGGTTGCTTTGCTGTATTAGTTTTGGAATGCTGTATTATGGTCCCCTGGCTGAAACACAAATTTCAAGTAATTTCTGTTAAGATACTGTGGTATAGAATGCAATCACGAGCATATACTGATAGAGGAAGTCTGTAAGGGTTTCTATAAGTGTATGTAGGTCACTTCAAAAATACAGTCAGTCAGATATGGCAATTTAATGAGAAGGGCCAGAAGACTGCAGAATGTTGCCTGTGCTGCAAGGGTGAGTGATAAGTTGGAAAAATATTTGTCCTGAGGAATGATTCCTCATATCTTTAAATAATATATGTGGATTCTTTCCCCCATTTGAAAGGATATGAAGTGAGGTCTGAAAATGTAGCACATTCTGCGGCTAATTAATTTGTGTTTCTTTCTTTATAATGAATTTCATATTTACATCTGTACAAGGAGAAGCCTTGAAAAAAATTAACAAAAATGAGTGCATGGGGTGTGTGTGTGTGTTAACTTTTGCAGCTGCAGACAAAACTTAAGGATTGTGTAGTGTTGTTGCATTTGATTTCCTATGAGTTGGCTCCAAATACTGGTTCATCTGATAATCACACAGATTTCTCTTTCCTTAAATTTAACCAGCAGGCAGTGTCTAACTGTTTAAAGAGTCTGATAACTGGTCAAGTGTGTTGTTCTGTTTGATGGGATCATGTTAAATATTCCTGAATAGAACTCTGTTCCATGAAGGTGATCTGTTTGAGTGAAGCATTTAATAGAAATAGAATTGTTACATTGGTACAATGAAACATTACAGCTGTTGATGTAAAAAGCTTTACAAAAAATATGTTCCCTACTGTTTAAAGTAACTTGCAGTATTTAGATATGTGTGTATTATAAACAATAATATGTACCTGCATGCATCCTTTGCATTTGTATACACCTAAAAAGAAGAAACAGTGTTGAAAATTGGAAATAAAATGCAATCAAAACAATGTAACAGCTATAGCTGGTTCCCCAAGCTCTGATACTGAAAATGTAGTTTTATTTCATGAAAAAGATACAGTTTATAATCTATTTCATATATTCATTAAATAATTCTCGTTTTGATTCAAAAAGTTACCTAATGCCAGACAGTATTGCAACGTAAATCACAATAAGTCTTTGTTACTAAACGGTAAGATGTTACTGCTTAATGAAACCCAGTATCAGATTTTTTTTTTTATGAATGAGGAAGGTAATGCAGAGTGTAAATGAGGTGTAACAGTTTGCTGATGACTTTAGCAATTAACTGCAGCTGAAAAAGGTCTGCGTACTCAGGTCTTACTCTCATTCTCTGACGAAACTCTGGGTTTTGATGAAGATAGTCCAGTGAGTAAACAAATTTCTAGGCAGTTGCAAAAATGAAAATAAAATACAATTTACTCATTTAGTATCAAGCTTTCTCTTTAAATAGTACTGACTGTGTGAGTTTACTTTTTGAACATACTTTTTATTTAATCCAGTTCAATACCAGATGGAAATGATGCGGAGCCTGCGCCACGTAAACATTGATCATCTTCATGTTGGCTGGTACCAGTCCACGTACTATGGCTCTTTTGTCACCCGTGCCCTCCTGGACTCCCAGTTCAGTTACCAGCATGCAATTGAGGAGTCTGTAGTTCTCATTTACGGTTAGTATGAGGTTTCCTTTATTACTCTTTTCCCCTCTTAATATTATTACTACTATTTTTGTATTCTGTCTTTTGCCTGTAAGAGTAGCCTGGCAGGCCTTTTCGAGTAAATACCAACCCTGTGTCTACGGCAGCCTCAGCAGCAGCTAAGTCTAGACAGGGTTTCCTTCTTTCTGTTTATTTTTCTTGCTATCAGAGCCCTGATGTGTACGTTTTGGAATGCTGGAGTAGCTGCTTCATTTTTATTCCTTCATCTCCCCTCCCTCGTGGAAGGGGCTGGTGGAACCCGACCAGATGTCTAACAAACCCCGCTTGCTAGCGTGTCTGGCTCTGTACGTGACTGACCAATCATCACACGAATTGCCAAGTTTTTTTAATACCTCTGACAGAAGCATACAAAACCTGGACTGTTTCTTAGCACAAAGATTTTTTTCTTTTCTGCCTATTTAATGGTGTTTCCTCAAGCTCTCCAGACCAGATGTTCTGTGCTGTATCAGAACCGTAGGCAATTTAACAGCTTTATAGCCTCCCCCTCCCCAAACACTCACAGTTTGCCATATCTGGCAGACTTGCATATAGTTTCCAGCTGAGAAGTAAATGTAACGTCCTGAGTATCTGTCAGAAAAAATACTAATGAATACGATCAATCTTATGAGCTGCCCCAAAATTGTTTCAGTATGTTAACAATTGGATTACAGTAAAGAACAAGTTGTTAAAGTATACTTATATTGGCTGGAAACATTGCATCATCAGACCTTGATGAATTTTCCACTTGTTTCAGTCTATTTTGGTTTTCATTTTATCACCGATTGCTAAAAGTTTTACTGTGTTAAGTTTCAGACAACATGAATGTTAACACAGCTTTTATTCTTGTGTTGGCATGCTTCAGCTGTTATCATGCTGCAAGTGTTAAGCTTCTTTGTCCAAGGAATGTAACAGTTTGTTTAGAAAATTTCCCCCTAAATTCAGCAGAGTATGTCAAGGCAAAACGAATCTTTGTATATACCAGTTACATTGTTATGCACAAAACAGCATGGCAGCTTCATCTGAATTAGCTTGTTGCTACTCTAAAACTACTCTTTTTTTCATATCAAATGCTATTTAATGAAGATTTTAATTACTGCAGAATGACTGGAAGGAAGAATCTTTATTTAAATGAGGTCACTCTTACATAAGTTCTGTGAATAATTCATACAAAAAAAAGGAAATGTGAATTGGACTTTTAATGGGGAAATAATATGAGAAGAATGGATCAAGATTCCCCTTAAGTTCTCCAAGTTAAGTTTACTAATTGGCATTGCTGTATATTGTTGATTGTATTTTACATAGTAGTGCAATAGGACTGGCTCTGTCCTATTGCACTACTGCAATACTACTACTCTGTCCTAGAGTGTCTTTTCTGCATTTGTTGTCTTAATTTTTTTTTTTCACTAGGACTACTTAGTAATTTTCCTCCTATATGTGTCATTTGGATATTTAAAAAGAAAAAGGCAGTCTGGGATTGGTAATAATAGGCTTCCTTCCATTTTTAATAATAGATCCCATTAAGACTGCCCAAGGGTCCTTGTCACTGAAGGCATATAGGCTGACTCCCAAACTGATGGAAGTTTGCAAAGAAAAAGACTTCTCTCCAGAAGCGTAAGTAACTTCAAAGAATGCTTTCTCATAGGGTTTGCTGAGGTGCAGAATGGTACCTAGGATTACGGAACGTGGTATTTTAAAATCTCATGTAACTGTGTGTGCTGAGGAGAACACTGTGTGGGCAGTGAGAGCTGTGCAGTGGCACAGTGGGCTGGGAAGGTGTGAAAGGCTGTCTGGGCATTTCCACAAGTTGGGGATTCTGAACTGTGTTTGGGACTAGTCAGTGGGCATGCTGGAAGGACCATGGGAAATATAGCTGCACATGGGAACAGAGCCAAAAACAGAAAAGAAAATAAATGGGGGAAGGGAAATAGCTGATCTGTCTTTAAGCTCTTTTTTTCCACCCGGAATTAAAATAGAACAGGTATTCTGGAATTTATTCCAGACTAATTCCCCCAAGTGGACACCATCTTCTGGAATAAAGTAGGATAATTACTCTGGTTCTAAAGATTAACTCCTTGTTACAGATGGAGGCCTTAGCATCCTTTGCCTCCAACTACTTGGTGTTCAGTAGCAAAAGCACAAACACTTGTTAAAATCCCCTCATTGAAGAGAAATGTATTCATTTCATTGCTTGATGTCTAAAACTTTAATGATGAATAAACAAATCTGTGATCAGTCAAAAAACAAGGGGTTGGAGACAAAAAGCAAAAGTTGTTGTTCCAAAATCCTGTATGAATATGAAGAAGTTAAGGCTCTATTTCCTTAGAAACTTGTAAATCATGAAGCTTTTATATCCAGATTTTATGAAAGGTATTACTGTCTAATTTATTTACTTTATTATAAAGCAATAGCAATAGTTTTTTAAGTGTATATTGTAAAAAAAATACACACTGAAAATTTATGTTTTAATATTCACCACAGAATTTAATTATTCCAAAACATACAATATTTTGTGAATCTAATTCTTTTGTCAGTAAAAATTTTAATTATTCAGCTATTGGGAAAATTTGTTTTCATTGTAGTAGTTACAGTATTTTAAGGTATTTTAGCATTATGTGGTAACTAACTGTTCAGTTCTATGTAAGAAACACTGATGGCAGGAAAATCAGTAAAATATTTTGGAAGGGGCAGAGTTAATCCTGTCAGTACAGTCTCTTGCTGGAGGCTTTTTCACGTAGGTAATCTATTAACAAGCAAGGCAGCTGCTTGTCTTCTGAGAGTTTTTCCTAGAGCAGCTTTTCCTAGTCTTTGTAAACATGAGGTTTAATTGTGGAACTAATAAAATCAAGAATTTTTATAAAATTGTTGTTTGTTGGAGCAACAATTCAACAAAGATAATAAGAGAGTTACTGTTTATATTAGTAAATATTCCATAACTTTTTTCACAGCTTGAAAAAAGCAAATATTGCATATGAAAACATGTTTGAAGAAGTGCCTATTGTAATTAAGAATTCATACCTGATCAATGTGATGTTGTGGGAACTGGAAAAGAAATCTGCAGTAGCCGATAGACATGAGTTGCTCAGTCTGGCTAGCAGGTAAGTACTTGTTACAATAATGGATGTACTTTTATTCGCTTTCCCAAACCACAGTTTAACACCTTGGGTGAAATCCCAGTCTCATTACAGTCCATTGGAAGCTTTGCCTTGACTTTTAATGGGGTTAACACTTTACCCTTCGTGTTCTTTTGCTGAAGGAAAAACTGCATGGTAAAACTGTAGCGTTAGATTCAAGGACTAAATTGGATCTGTAATCCTCGTATGCTTGCAGTGCTTGAAATGTATAAATTTTTCAGAAGAGTGTGTTTCTTCAGGAAAATATGGGCACTCTGAAATTCAGGCAAATAGATCTATTAAAAATTGGTTTTGTTAAACATTCCTTAAATAATTACATAAATTATTTTAATAAAAAAGAAATTGCATTTCTTTTACTTTGGTAGCATGATGAATTTGAAAATAAAATAATAAAGGCTCTGAAAAACTGGCAGAAATGCCACTGTCATGACAGCCAGCATTCATGATGTCAGAAATTGTTTTAAGAGTTTCTAAAATGATCTTCTCATAACTTTGTCTGAGAATAACTTTTTATCCTTGTAGCCTTGAAAATAGACTTTTGATAACAAAGTAGGCATGACTTCCAGCAGTATGATGAAAAATTTGGTGGTATTTAAATCTTAAGCAACACAATACAGTTGGATTATTATTGGTCTGACCAAAATAAAAAGATACACAAAATAATGCAGTGTCTTGTTGCATGTAGAAGCAACAAGGGTTGTATTCATTAAGAGGCTTTTGGAGTAAAACACTTTACTTTGTCATCAAGGTATTGTCTGCCAAGATTCTGGTACTAGTGGCCTTTTTTCTTTTTTTCTCCTGCTCTCTCTCCCTCCCCCATCATGTAAGGCTTAAGTTAATGGATCTGTATTTCTAGTGGTTCCTATGTTGCCTAAGTTAGCAGAAATTTTCCACTTTCTCTGTCTGAGCTTGTGTGGATCTTCTGAGGGATCTGATAGCTTTTAGAAAAAGTGATCAAGAGAGAACTGGTATAGGGTTGAACTCTGCTGAGGTATTTACAAATGCCACAAATAATACTTAGTCAATAATTCTGTCCAGTAAAGTTGTTACTTTGCACATTGGAATTAATGAAGAATTCTTGCCGAGATACTCAGTCTGCTTGACTCTGCAAGTGTTCTGTAAGTAATTTTCTTTCCATGGTCAAAGATCACATAGCTTTTCCTATTTGTGGGAAGGGTGAGCACTGGATGTAGGAGATTGCAATGATTTGATTCCTTGTGAGTTCTATCACTTCATGGTGAAAAGGAGGACCATGCTGATGGTGCAGAAGGTTTCCAGATGACCTGACAGCATTACCCTCAGTTGTTCCTTTGGGTTTCCTTCTGTATTAAGGGCTGGGACTACCTGGCACCCTGAATCTAGTAGGGGATGCTGCTAGTGACACAGTGCACTTCTGAAAATGGAAAGTAATTTGAACAGATCAGAAATCACAGCTTTACATCTTATGAAGTAACTGTGCTGTGCCACTCTCCTGACTCAAGATAAAAGATAAGAACTGTACAAATTACTTTCCCTTCTGGTGTTAAATGTCTGCTGCAAGACAGACTTTTGTGTTCGTATCAGTAAAGGGAATGAGAGGTGAACAAGAGAAGTACCAGCCCAAAACTAAAACCAGACTTCCTGGCAGATTTTTCAAGCTCACCTGGTCTCTTTGAGGAACTTATGGTGCTTAGTTTGGTTTGAAGGACAGTAAGTTTTGGAAATTTCTTCAGTGGGTTGTTTGGAGGTTTTTGTATATGTCCTTTTTTTAAGTATTTGATAGTTGGTTTTAGTTACCAGGCAGGTTACATTCAATGATATTTTATATTGATATAACTGGCAAAGCAAGTGGCAAATCAAAACATTTTAATGCTTGTTTATTCAAGGTTCTTGTACTGCCTGCTGAAATACTCAGCTACTTTTTACTTGAATTTAAGCTACGAAGGTCACTCTGTCAAAGCATATAGTACCTGAAGTAGGGAATTCAAATTTCCACTATTCTGGAGTTTTATTTTCAGGTTTGTTTTGGTTTTTTGCTTGTTTGGTTTTTTGATTGTTTCTTTTTTGTTTTAGGGTTTTGGGGGTTTTTTGCTTTGTTTTTGTTTGGGTTTTTGTTGTTGTTTTATTTCTTCAGAGTCTCTGATTTGTTGGGCTTTTGAGGGGCTTTTTTGGCTCCTTGGGAGCATCCCTGAACCTTTATACTCTCTGAAGCAATGATTTTGGTGATAAAATTATTTACCCATAGTTCCTCTCTTCTGGAGGGTTTGCTTCATCAAGATTTTCGCTTGTTCAGCCACCCACCTTGTCTGAGTTTAAAGCTCTACCTATTTGAGGTACTTTCCTTGCACCTCAGTATCTTTCTTAATTCGAAGTATATTTGTGATAATTGTATATAGTAATTTACTTTTTTGGACATGAAGTTGTGTTTCTCTTGTGAAATGTGAATTGACTCAAGTACTCTAGGCAAGGAAGTTGAAGGCAGACTAGCACAAGGCTAGCAAGTAATAGCAAGTAAAGGCCTTTTACTCAAACAGTTATCCTGCTACCCTTAAGGACCAAAATGTCTTGAAGACCTTGGAGTACTGCCAGTCTTTTGATAGAGACTCAAGAATTAAAATCCTGTCAGATAATGTTCCAGATCTTCAGAGAAATAATTACTACCAACTTTCTCATTCTCATCCATCTCTTCCTTATTCTATTGATGATCTAGTTTAAATTAAAAAAAGCTTTTTTGTGGTCTAGCTTCATAATAGAGTTGTTCTATAATATCTCAATTTGTCTCAAGCAATTTTTCTAATAGTGTGCGTCAGTAGAAGCAAACATGTGCTGAACATTTACTGCACTAACATCTACTTGGCAGATATTTTTCAAACATCAGATGCAGTATTTTTGCAGGAGTAACATAAGAAGAGCTGCTTTGGCTTTTAAAAACAATATTAACCTTTATACATTGCCCTGCTTATTCAAAAATCTCAATGTGCTTAACGGATTATTAAGATAATTATGAAAATCTCTAATTTGCAGATGGGGGAACCTGACACAGAGAGAGTAAATGCGTTGCCCAAAGGCACACATCAAAGTCAGAATATAAAACGGAATGGAACTCAAGACTCTTGACTTACATATCTCATTCAAACAGAATCCTCTTAAACAGCACAGGTTGAACTCGGGCTGAAATGCTGAGATGTAAACAAGTTCTGCTAAGTGGTGGGAACGTACCTTACAAGTTTTTAATCAAAAAGACGTGCTTTGCCCAGCAGTACTTCTAATCCACCCAAAGCGGTTCCCACCAGGAGGAAAAATTCTGTACAGGATGGCACCTCTCCCAAAAAGCAGTGGCTGAGAGGGGCCTCAGTGGAGCTGATGGAAAGTGGAAAAAATGAGCAGCAGATACAGCATTTTCTAATGCTTCCTCTTGCTGTTCCTTGTTCTCATCTTCCTTAGCCATGGTACAAGCAAAATAAAATTAAGTAAGTGAGGAGGTCCAATTATGGCAAGTGTAGGCAAGTTTAGGGGTCTGTCTTTTTTGCACATCTCCCTCTTCAGAATTGTTATAGCCCAGAATTTGGTGCGTGGGTGCAGCACCGTGACTCGGGCCTCAGAGGAGCAGAGACGCAGCGTCCCGGGCTGGCCTGGGAGCTGTGCCTGGAGACAGCAAAACTGCTGAGCAGGACACGGGCACTGGGAGCCACGGGAATTGCTGCTTCTCTTTGAAGCTTGGGTGTCTGACTTGAAGCTTCATTTTGGGGGTTTCAGACCTTTAGTAAGTGTGTCTGGAGTCCTTTTCTGATTAAAGATGCTGAAGTAATATGGGCTTCATGTGTAGTTCTCCATTATGAATGCTACAGAAGCAGAGCCAGTTTGAGGTTCGAGTCCCAGCTGCTTGCCTTGTTTCTCCCCACTACCCCCATTTCATCTCTACATCCCTCCCACACTCAAAGATTTTCATTTCCTCTTCTGTTTCAGAATATGGCTGTACAAATAGCTTTTGTGGAATAGTCTGATGAAAAAAGAATCCCACTCCTCCTCCCACTCCTCCCTTCCAGCCTTTCCCTCTGCCTCCCTAAAAAAAAAAAAAAAAAAGAAACCCCAACAGGGGGTGAGGGGGTATTTCACTGAAAGAGTTTGAAGCGTGCCCACACAAACAGCTGAATCCATACAGCTCAGAGTGCTGTAACCTTTGGGCAAAGAGGGAGAGGCAGGGGGGTGCTGATGCTGGAACCTCTTAAACTGCCTTTCCTGGCAACAGTGAACTGGACCTTTGCTCTCCTTAAAATGTATCTGCAAAGGGAGCCGCTGGTGGTATGAGCACTCCCTTGGGAAGAGGAAGGCTTGCATTCAGGTCTCTTTGCCAGAGCTGTATCCTAAGAGGATGCCCTTGTGCAGTGAGTGATCTGTGAGTTCAGTTAATGTATAGTTGTTGCTTTCTCCTTCTTTGGGTGCTGGACTGCGTCACTGCCAATGCAGGGCTTGCCAGCAGGAAGAACAAGACAGGAAAGACCATCAGTGTTATCTGCAGATTAGGCTACTCTGCTCACGGGTGTCTACTTCTCAGCCTCAGAATTAATTGACCCTTGCGTCTGATAATTGTTAAACAAGGAATCAGAAGTAAATCATGTCTCAGTGACCTGATCTTACATCTGCCTTTGTGGGTAAACAATTATACCCCATCACAAATAAGGCTGCTACAGCAGAAATGCAGAGCTCAAGAAACTGCTCTCCAGACTAACATTTCTAATGAGTTTTATGATGTAAAGAGGCTTTGACAGTTTCTCTTTGTCAGTTCGTATGTGTCATTTGGGGGCATTTTTGATTATGCTATCTAAGCTACACAAATAAGTCTCAAATAATGAATTTCCAGTTCTAAGGGTCACTCCTTACAGGTTCATGATTTTAGTAGCAATTATGGTGAAGGAGTGCTCTCACATTAAATTATTCTTCATTAGATATATAAGAATCCACATGGCAGGTACTTTTTCTGACTTTAATTTTCCCCCCTTCTTTTATCTACATTTCTTCACAAAAAAGAACACAGTCCCCATGTGAGAGGGGGAAACTTTGTGATGCTTAGTATGAAAGCTGATAGTTTTCTGCCACAAAGACTCACTGTACCAAAGGAGTGGTGGTCTCCTGGTGCTATCTTAAGGTGGAGCTGTCTTCTAGTTCAATTCAAGAGTGCTCTCGGATCATCACTGCTGTGTGATCTCAGACCTGATTTGTTTCAGATGAAACTAAACTGAAAAGAGGCTTTGGGAGAATAATTACTGTGCCTCAGCCACTTTCAGATCACTGGACCATGTCAGAAGTGGTGATAAGAACTCCCCCAAACACATGTAGCATGGCCATTGGTTTCTCAGCACCAGCTGTTTTGCTTTATAGATCTGTTCCTGTTGGTCTGCGTTACTTGCTAATTTAAATGTAAACTCCATTTAACTGACTCTTTTGCTGAATGTGCTGACTGAAATGCAGCCATTGAAATTGCAGTTTCTTTATTACTGATCCCCCCAGAACAACTACAAATGCAAGTGCTGAGCTTCACATTGTCTACACTTGACAGTCACAGAGCCCTGTAAGGAAGTGAGTCTAGATAAGGGTGTAAGCAGCACTTACTAGCACCACTTTTTAATATATATATATATATTTAAACTTTTTTTTTTTTTTTTTCGTTTTACTGATGCATAGGGGGCATTTAGGTACCTGTTAGTGTGATCTTTGAGATGTGTGGGGAATGCACAATGTATGGAGGTATCTAAAGCACCCTTTGGGAAAATTAAGTATATGATGAGTGTTATGGGCTGGAGCAATGTGGTCAAACTTTCTAAGTATCAGCAGAATAAAATTCAGCTGAATAAAACTTGCTTAAAGATTGTACATACACATTTTTACAAACCACTTCCTATTTGTCTTTCTGGTTTTTTTAAGAGGTGGAGTAAAAAAGGGTATCAGCCACGTGAAAACTGAGGAAAAAGCTGGTCCTGTATTTGCAGCATACTTATCACTTCATGTCTCAGTTCACATCTGTTTAAGTTATCTGTATTTTGTTGCCCTGGCAATGAGAGCAAACACTGTGTTACTGCAACTTCTGACAATAACTGTCTGTTTCTGTACTCTGTTGTACTAAGTTGGTCCCAAAGAGATTCACATAAAATCTTTCTTTGTAACCAGCTATATTTCACATGGACACTATCTGTAAAATAATTATGTATTTCTGTTGTGTGCATACCCTACAAGGCTATTGGTGTACACAGGCATTTCTGATAATATCCAGTTCTGACACTAACTCCATACAATATAAACTCTATAAAAAACTGGAAACATGCACACCCTTGGCCATGGCAATATTCCACAGTTCTAAATATCATGTGCTTGAAATGTTCAACCAAAAAAAATCCCAAGAAGTTTAAAAATAATTATTATAGTGGCGCCTTTCTTGCTGCTGTGGAGCTGAAATCCTCACCATCTGCCTCTGTAAGCAAGTGAGATTTAACACTCTGGCTTGTAAATAAATTGTGGTCTGAAGTTCCTGATGCAGACCTTTGTTCAGTGAGCAGCTCAGTGAGTGAAACAACTGTCCTTGCACTCAGAGATGAGGGTGTCTCCAGCTCTATTCTCCACAGGTATTCCTAAGTGCATGACCAGCTTCTGTCTCCAGCTGTGAGTTCTATGGATTTGGGGAATAATTTACACTTAGAGAGGGATGTGCATAGTATTACATGTGTGGTTCTCTTTTGACTTTATGCCTGTGTCTTCCAGTTAGAGTTTCTCTAGTCCATAGGCTGTAGGATGAAAGAAAAGCATTGTGAAAGAAGAGAGAATATCAGATAACATGGTAAAACAGCAGCTGAAGGATGTAATTCTGACATTGAAGTGCACCAAACTTTTAATTGGAAAGAAACTCTCATGAATATTAGTGGATTTCAGTTGAGGAGGAGAAAGATGGAGTCTAGCTTTTGAGTTGTTGGTCTTGAGCCAAGTGGACAGCAGAGCCAACAAATCAGCTTCTGATCAAAGGGATCAATAGAGAGCAGAAAGTGTCCTTCTATCACTGCTCTGCCCTGTAAACAAAATTAAGAGGATGTCTCCATGGGCACCAACCTAAAAACTTCCAAAACTTTGACTTGGTATACCTTAAGTTGAACATTCCTGCAAAATATTGAGTCCACTGCTAAAAATGGTAACAATAAAAGTTGTTTAACAGACTGCATTTGTCTGGCCAAGGCAGTAGATCGCATAACTGGAGCTGGGCGCGCCCAGCCTGCTGCTTCCATGTTGCCGATGGTATGGAATGTGGAGCTGGCTGGACACGACTCAGCACTCCCCTCCACAGCGAGGATCAAACCATGTCTGCTCAACTTCCAGGTGTGGTTTGATAGACTAGTTAATGAGATGGAGTGCTGAAGAATATTTAACTGTTCTTATTCAGAATAATATTTATCAAAAGAATTACTAAAAATTTGTGAAAAACCGAATTCAGGTAGTGAATTTTAAAAAGTAATTTGAAACCAAACACTTCGAGCACATCTCCTGAAATGTTGCTTGGGTTGCATTTCACAAAAGTGACTTTTTCTTTTAGATGTATGACCTTCATCTCTAATAGCTGTAAATTCATGCAAAGCATTGTTTTTTCATTACTAGCAGGTTCCTGGAAAGACCAGAACAATTAAGCTTGGTATTTGCAGTGAGGAAAAGATGCTAGAGGAGGAGGTGCCATATAAAAATCACATAAAATAAAATCATAAATAAATAAATTATCAAATAAATATATGAACAAAGATAATCAGGAACCTAAAAATTTGCAAATGGTGCCATTAGTGCAGAAATACTGATCAAGAGACAGAATGAATTTTTAATTTTAACTCCTTATTTTTAGTAATAAATTAAATCTTTCATGACTGTTTCTCCTATTTCAGTAATCACCTCGGGAAGAGTCTGCAACTGCTGATGGACAGAGTGGATGAGATGAGCCAAGACATTGTTAAATACAACACCTACCTGAGGAACGTAAGCAAGCAGCAGCAGCAGAAACATCAGGTTGGTAACATGGAGAAACCTAAACAAGAGCATTTTTTTCCACAAAATACAGTTTGGGTTGTGTTATCCAAGACAGATGAATTGAGATCTAGGCAAGATCTTTCAAAAATACACTTGTTAAACATTTTTATGGGTTGATCCTGGAGGTGCCAAATGCCCCAGAAAGTAAATTTATCACTCCTCTCCTCAGCTGGGCATGAGAGAAAAAATGCAGAAGTCTCATGGGTTGATCTAAGGGCAGGGAGAGAACACTCAGCAATTACCATCTTGGTCAAAACAGGCTTGACTTAGGACAATCAGTTTAATTTATTACCAATCAAATCAGACCAGAATGATGAAATCTTAAAACATCTTCCTTTCAGCCATCCCTACTTTTTGGGTTCAACTTCAGCCCCAATGTTCTCTCCTTGTTCCTCTCAGCAGTGCAGGGCACAGGGAATAGGGGCTGTGGTCAGTTCATCATACAGCTCTGCAGCTCCTTCCTCCTCAGGGATAGGTCCCCTCACATCCCTTCCCTACTCTGTGGGCTGCAGGGGCACAGCTGCCTCACCATGTTCTGCACCACAGGCTGCAGGAAATCTCCATCCTCACTGACCTTGGTGTCTGCAGGGCTGTTTCTCTCACATACTCTCATTCCTCTCTTGGCTGGCATTTTTTCCCTTTTTTTCCTCCCATCTGAATTGTTTTATCCTTGATGTGCTGACACTGTCACTGTTGGGCTTGGCCTTGTCCAGTGGTGGGTCTCAGAGCCAGCTGCTGTTGGCCACATGGTACATGGGGGCAGCTTCTGGAGGCTTTTCATAGAATCCACCCCTGTAGCCCCCATGCCACCAAAATCTTGCTAGACAAACCCAATGCGAGAAGATCTATAAAATGGGTTAGACAGCAGGAAATTACCAAATGAATTCACTTCTAGTGACATGTGGTATTGATGTAGCTTTCTCTGCTATTTTACATGTTTATTAGTGATTTATGATAAACCAAAATAATTTATAAATACACCATGGAATAAGGAATAAGAGATTCAGTAAATGAAAGAGCTGAAACTACAAGTTTTGCTCTAAACCAAACTGTCTTAGTACCATCACATGCATCTAGAAATAAAGGACCATAGTCCAGTGGACTGTGAAGAAGTTGGACTGTTCTCTGATTGGAAAGGACATTTTAGTCATGTTTAGTATCAATAAATAGCTGATTGGGTGGTGCTGACTTTCAATTCCTGTGCCAAAGGGCCTCTTTAAAATCCAGAGCATTAGAGAATTAGAATTAAAATCCATTGATTATAGTATCTTGAGTATGAAGAGCAGCACTAGGTGACCCTGCTTGAGCAGAAGGGGTTGGACAAGGTGACCTCCAGAAATCCCTTGTAACTATTCTAGTATTTGGAGACAGTATTACTTTCTTTGCTCTTGCTGCACAGATAAAGCAGTGCTCTGTCTGACTGTAGGAGGATGGTGGTAAATTGGAAAAAAACACTATGAGAATTACTTGAAAGCCTGACGAGATTTTGGTGAACAGAATTCACATAATGTGATAAGTTAACAAGTTACTTGCTTACTCAAGAGATACCTGCATGAGGAATAAACTCTTTTATCTAGCAGACAGAGATATGACAAGTTGATTCAATATTGGCCAACTGAAAACGGGCCAGAACTTTTAAGATAAAATGTTGTGGGTATTGCCACACAAAGTAAGTGATTATTAAAAAGAGCACCTGTTGTTCATGTAAAACGCTTCATCACTGAATGTTTTAAAATAAAAATTGCTTTTTTTCCTCATAAGTAAAGTATAGCTTGGACAGGGAATATTTTAGGGAAGCAGCACATGATCAGTGTTCTGTCCTGGCCATAGAATTCCCAAGGACAAAGAAGCTTCGTGTGTATTATCTTCAGAATTTTTTTTCCTTTATTGCCTAGTTTGAATGGAAAGATGGCATCTACTTCAGAGGTTTTTGTTAACAACAAAGAGATCTATTTATTTTGAAAAGCAGAGCAAAGTAGGTTCCATGGTGTCTCGCTTAATTTCTTTACTAACTATAGCTGCTTTAGTAGTGGCTCATTGCAGCATACTTAGTGGTCGTAACTTCATTTCTAAAATGGAGCAGTTGTGATTAAGAGCAAGCCATTTCAATAAAGAATAATAGGCAGACTGCTGAGAAGTCAATGGGGTAATGCAAAGAAAGAAGAAACTACATGCAATTCACATACAAATATGGGCATTTCAGATTTTATTTTTAACATTGTACAAAAACATGTATTTGTCACTACTACTGGAAAAAAAATTACTTCATTTGATTGTGCCACCAAGTAGGAACTGTTTTCAAACTTGTTGGATCACATATACATCTAAGTAAGTGAGAAAAAACACTCTGTACTTTTTGTCTCCTTATTTTAAAGACTTTTTTGTTGCGTTGAATATGAGGACTTTGAAGACAAATTTTATAACTAAATCCTCACTGCCACATACAATATGAAACCTCACATAGTTTTTGAATTTATGAGCCTTGCAAAAACATATGTTTATCTGATAGCTGCAGAAATGTTTGCCTCAATTTTTATAAAGTTTAAGTAATCTCTGTGGCAAAGAGAAGTACAGAAAACAAATGTTTTTATATATATAGCAGAAAAACTTTTACAAGCTGCTATTTTAGCATATTAATGGAGAAATGAACCGTTGTGCTTGGTTTCAGCCACCACTTAGTTTGCAGTTCAGAGTTAACATTTTTTGGCTTAAAATACTGTATTTAATCAAGTTCTCTTCCCCTTTCACATTAATATTGTTTTGACCTTTAACTTGCATAAAATGGAGAATTTCTGGTTTGTGCAACTATCTGAGGTGGTGGCTTCTCATACCTACATATTCCAACCTTGCTTTTCTCTACTGTGTGGGGCAGTGGAGGTCTTTATCAAGCATGCTCAATTCTTTCCATCAGATATCTATCTCTGAAAAATTTTAGAACCCCACTACCTCAGTACTATATGATTCTCTGTTATCTCACTTATTTAAGGTGACACTGTGTGGGATGGGGAACGCCTTGTTGCCAGTGAATTGAAATAAACTGTGAAAGCATTATATTGTTTGTAGTAACCTGAATTGCATTGAATAAAGTAATTTTCAAAACATACTTTCTGGTTTGTTGGAAACATCTGAAAATAATTTTTTTGCAGCTTTGTAAGTTCTGCTGCATTTTGATTCTGTTGTTTTATTTTCAGTATCAGCAGAGACGTCAGCAAGAAAATATCCAGCGTCAAAGCCGAGGAGAGCCCCCTCTTCCTGAGGAGGACATCAATAAGCTTTTTAAACCACCACAACCACCTCCAAGAATGGAGTCACTCCTTATTGCAGGTAATGTTTAGCACTGTTTTAAACTTACCTTTTAACATAAGAATGCTTGGGAAAAAGTGCAGTTGTATCCTTTGAAAGCATTTTAAGTTTTCATTAACTTTGTCATTATGGTGGGATCTTTTGGCTTGATAGCATTCCAAACCCTATCCTTGATATTTTAAATTTGAGATTTTAAAGGAGAGATGGAGAAATGCTCCATGGGAGAGGCTTTCTGCATGAAGGGGTGTAACTGCTCCCTTAACTCATGCCCCTGCGCCTCCCTCAGCTGCAGAAGTGCAGGAGCTGTACAGACAAGACTCAGGAATAAGCTGTTCGGGCTGGAACTTCTGATTCAGAGCAGTTGACAGCAGCTCCAAGTTATGGATAACATTCCTAGGTTTGAACTGGTTGTTGCAGCAGCTGAGAGGATTTTGCGTTTAATTTCAGATAGAATGGGGATAATTTTTTTGTTTTATATGGCCAGAGATTTAGGGATACTATCCCCGTATTCTTGCACTGCCAGGCGAGGGAAAATATAAATGGGAGCAAAGCACAGATAGGTAGAGATACCACCCTCCAGTTTCTTCAATTCACTGGTGGGCTGCAGGCAGAGCCACTCTCAGTGCCTGTCCTGTGCCTCCTGGAAGGGTAAAAATACCTGGGACCTCAGTGTCAACAGACAGTGGGCAACCTGGGTGTCCTGCTAAGTAAAATGAGAAATGGAAAGTAAAATTGGAAAATGTCATGAGAAAGCAAATTGTTTAAATGTAGCAGGCTTTTTGGATCAGGTAGTTATCACCTTGTTTTGTACTGAGAGAAAATTCAAAATCCTGGTAATGTACTGTGCATCAAAGAGTGCTTTAACGTAAAAAAAAAAAAAAAAGAAAGTGGATTTGAATCACCTGAATTTTGAAGTGACCAAGATATTTTTATTTTAGTATTTAATAGTTTCACACTGATAATAAGTGCTATGTTTAGAAGAAATAATGTTCTTGATTTATTACTCCTTACAGAGTCTTTTAGAAAACCCTATTGTTTTTATAGTTTTTAGCAGTTACTGAATTCTAGCAGTGTTAAAGTATTTAAATATTCAGCTCTAGCAGAGCTTATAAATGCAATGGGAGAGTGTATGTGTGTAGACGTGTGTTTTATGAAAGTGAAAGCTTAGGATGAATCATCCCTTACCAGAGAAGGAATTGAAAACTGTTATACTTAAAGGAAAAGACAGTTTTCAGCCAAAGCACTTTCTTTGTTTGTTCTTTTACCATAGTCAGAGGAAGAATTGAAAGCATCCACTTCAACTTAAATGAAGTAAAGTTTGTGGATTAAGAATAAAACTTAGCTCTTTGTCTCTGAGGCATTTAAAAACTTTTCAAATAGAGCATTAAATCGAGAGTTTATTGGCTTTCTAAACAGCCTTAATTTTGATTAAACTGGCTTCATGTTTTGCTATTCCTAGCTAACAAGGGAAATAACTTGTAGCTGTAAGAGTATAAAACTGTTTTGATGGGCACATTTGATTTGTAAAGCACTGACAAATCTTCAGACCCTGATGATTTTTGGAACAGCAAATAAAATGAAATGTTAGGTAAGAAAAAAGGCTAGTAGAATGTCAGAGAGGAATGACACGGTTTTCAATGTGCTGCTGAAAAATATTTCTTACAAATATTTTAATAGAGAAAGCATGTGCAAAAGAACAGAACTGAAATCCAGTCTTGTAGAATTTTTAGATCAACTAAATTGAAGAATTAATGTGATTGAGCTTTCAGTTCAGCGACAAGAATTGCTCATTCTTTTTACTGTCATAGGTATTGTCAGAAATTGTATTTAGTATTGCTGGAAAATTAAGGGGGGTTTTGAGCATGCCAGTTTACCTGTTCTCCTAATTAAGCTTCTTCCCTTTCCCAAATAATTTGAGCATCCTGAAAATGTAAAGTTCCTAAGTGTGGAGTAGCTCAGCAGAGTTAGTGGTTTCTCTATAAACCCTCAGTGATTTACACACATTTGGCTTTTGAAAAATTAGATTCTGGGGTATCTTTCTGAATTTCAAAACTGACAAGGGTTTACTCTTTCTTTTTGACAGGTCAAATCAATACTTACTGCCAGAATATTAAGGAGTTCAATGCACAGAACCTGGGCAAGCTTTTCATGGCTCAGGCACTCCAGGATTACAACAACTGAAGAAACCTTGCTGTACCCTCAACAAGAAGAGTTACTTACAGCTTTACACTGTTCACGATCACCTTGAAAATTTATTATATTGGGAGGAAAGTCTTGTAAAACAGAGTCAGCTTGGTTTATGTAGAATTCTCTTATAAAAGAAAAATAAAGGCACATTTTAACGATATTTTAGTATTTTCTTACTTGTTGGCCCTATTGAACTGGAATTTTCTGTGTTCAGTCAGGTTTTATAAATGTTTGGCAATTATTCACGTTTAGTCATAGCAAATAATACAGGTTTTATTTAACTTGGAGTCGGAAATAAAAACAAATATTACAAATGTTCAGTGTAACTGACTTAGAGAAGAAATTTAAGATTTCCCAGTTTTGGTTGAGAAGGTACAACTGCAATGTGCTAGACACTTGGGGGAGTTGCTCATTTTTATTTTAATCTGTTTGGAGGGTCTGGTCCAATGGTCCTTCTGTAACACAAATGTTTCTTAGACTTCACGTTCAGAACATACAAAACCAGTGGGATGTGCAGACTGATCCCCACCATATTTTACTGTGTTCCCATTTCCTCTTGCTGCCACCAACTGGGTTGAAACTAGAATCTGGAATAAAGAACTGGAATGAAAACCAGTTAATGGTTGGACTCAAAGATCTTAAAGGTCTTTTTCAACCTAAGCAATTCTGTGCAATCCAGTGATGCTACTGACTTGCTCATGACAGAAAGTCCAGAAGTGGCTGCAGCAGCCAGTGTGGTGTAAAAGAGCAGTGTCCCTCTCTAAGGAACTTTGTCATATGGATGATTATTCCTAAACTTGGTCTACTTATCTTTTTAACAAGAAAGTTAAAGACTCAGTACGTGGCAACTCACACATTACTGTCGTGAATTCATCATTTTTTTCTCTTGAGTTCTTGCATGTCATTTTGGCTTGAATTCCAAGAGCCTAAAATGGCTGAAGGAGTGTGAATTGGTCTTCTAAAATAACTTCCTCTAAAAATAGACTTACCATGGAATATTTCAATCTCTAAGCTGAATATTTTAGAAAGTCATAAGTGTGTGAAACCTGGGGTTTAGACTAAGGACTATAGTGATTGCAATATTTATGTAGATATGCATGCAAATTTTGTTCAGCCCTCACATACCTGTCAAATTGCCAGGCTGATCTTTTACTTTGGAAACCTTTGGCACTTTCTGTGTTGGCTTTCATACAGTGAACTCCTCGGAAACCAGAGATCACTAAAGAATCCTGCTACAGTGCCACATGACTGAGTTTCATTTCCTATACAAAAATATTCAAACTGTGTTAATTTTTCTAGTTTTCTGTAGCACCAAAAAAACCTCCAGGGAACAGAAAGTAGGAGCAGATAATTAGGCTAAGATGAGACATTTGAGAGAGAAAAAATGATCTTCTGCATACCTGGGTATAGAGGACTGACTGTAGCTTCCTGTGTATAGAAGGAAGCAGCAGTAACATTATACATACTAGGAGGTCTGCAAAGTTAGCAAAACAAATACTTGGAACAGATTAAAAACAACCTGTGTGTTTTGAATTAGTTCTTTAAGATTGAGGATGTAAATGGAGGAGGAGGGCAGTAATATTCTGCACTGAAGTTTATAAGCTCAGTGGATTTTATTTAGCCAGATTAAATGTGCTAAATGTCAAAATCCTTTAAGAAATAAAGAAGAATTCAGTAGAGATTTGTGACTTCTAAAGGCATAGACCTCTGTCAGGGAAATTAGATACTAAAGTAGGTGAGGTGTAAGTAGATTTTGGAGATGATTTAACTGTTCTGTTCTGAATTACACTTTGGTCTTCTGTCATGGTGGAAGTAATCAGAGGAAGCTCTGGGAAGCAAGAGAGGTGGAGTCACTTGAAGGTGATGATCAATAAGAGAACTGACATCTGTGGAGATTAGAGATTAGGAATGAGGCTGTGTCTCATCTACACAATCTACTGGATTCAGTGTGGGCTTTCCCCACTATCTCTGTATTTCTAGTATTTTTACTTGTTCTTTACCTAATGTAAGTGAGCTGGCGGCTCATTCACCATGAGATATATCCTTTCTATTTCTAATTATCTTAGCACTACCTGTTTTTTCTGCTTTCTTGTCTGTGAAAGGCTTTTCTGTATACTAGTGAATATATAGTGACATTGTGTCTTTGAGAAATGCATATAAAGAATTTAGAACTTCTTTTTGGTCAGCAAGCCATTGCAGAGGCAGGCATGGCCTCTGCCCCGTGGTTACCTCTCCATTACATGTCCACAGGTAACACATATACACACAAGAAACTAAATGTGCACACAAGGGAAAAACTGCCCAGTGTTACTAGTTACACACACAGGCTGCATCAAGCTGTCATCTCTCCTGTCAGGCTCCTAACTGCAGATTTGTGTTGGGATAACTGGCTTGTAATTGTTTTTTTTATTTCTGCAGAACCATAATCCTTGTAAAAGAAAGAGTTACTATGGTATCTATCTCTAAATTGGTGCGGGTCTTACAGGCTCTCCAAGCTAGATGTGCAAGTCTTTCAAAAGTGACATCTGAAAGGAGGAAAAAAGGGGGCAATTATTTTTGTTCTTATGCTGGAGAAGAGCAGCATTCTTCTAGTTGTTTAATAGAACTAAGTTCTAAGTTAACTGAGAACTAAGTTAAATGAACTGGATCTTCACTAGTATAGCTGGTGAGATTTTGCTGTGAGATTTACTGCTTCTGTTCCACTGCCACTTGTGAAATATCCAATTGTACTGATAATTTGAGGCAATGTGGATATGAAGCGCCATCTCCTTTAACCACAGCACTAGCTCAGGTTCCAGTGTCATGACTGGCACTTAGAGGGGTTGTGCTCCACACCCAGTGCTCTTGTTATGTGTGGACAAGAAGACTTTGTGTGGCTGGTGAAGGGTGGGGTGGGTTTGACTTGGTATTGCACAAAGGGTCAGAAAGTCCATGCTCTGGTCCTTTGAGGTAGTCCCAGCAATGGGTGGTCCATGTTCCCACTCGGTCCCGAGGCAAAGTGGAACAGGTTAATCTCAGCATTTCTAACAGTCTGAAATTGGACTGGCGCCCCAGTTATCCTCAGGAAAGGCCATAGGAAAAGGTGCTAAATTTTGGACCATCTATTTGTTTAACAACAAAAAAAAAATTCTTTAGATACAGTTAACTGCCACTGCTATTGTCAGAATCTAGTCCTTAACATTAATATTTAAGGAAAATGAAACTGAATGGGAGAGCTTTTCTGTAATCTGAATGTACTTGGTGTGACCTTGCCTTGACATTACAGTGATGCGCTGTTTGCGTTCTCTGTTTGGTGTTCTCAGAGTTGGACCAGACTCCATCTAAACTGTAAAGCATTCTACTGCTCACTGCCCACACAGGGGAAACACAGGGTGCTCCCCCACTTCTGCACAGGTTATCATGTCCTTTTTTGTTCTCAGCTCCACATGATATTCTCCCAAATACTTAAAACATTTCAGAGGCATAATTTCTACTCCTGTGTGTCCTGTTGAAGTCTGGGAATTTGTGCAGAGCTGACCAGTGTGGGTATGAGAAACTGCCATGGGTAGTTGGATGGGTAGTGTTTAACACTAAGGATGGGTAGTGTTTATGCAGATATAAACATATGCACAGAGGAACAGAGTAGAGAAAGTCTGAGTGAGGTTGCAGATACCCTTTTCGGGGCTAGCAAGGATAATCAATGGTATTGGCATCAGCAACCAGTAACGCTTGTGAAGAACATTTGACATCTTTGTGTTTATGCTCTTTATACTTTGCAAATTTCTGAGCCCATGCATTCATCTTGTTGGTCTATATTGCTCAATTTTTTGCCTTCTGACAAATCTGTGATAGGACAAATCACTGGTGACTATCTGAGGCATCTTTAAGAAGCAAGCATTATTGAATGGTTCTCACTTGGCAGCCAAAGGACTCCAAGTGCTCTGTTAAGATGTCGTTAGGAGCTGGTGATGCAAATAAAATCCCAGTTAAAATACGTGCAGTGTGTGCAGTGAGAAGAATTGAATTTCTCTCTGTAGAACTGCTTCTCATCCAGTTTGACAGCCCTGGGGTGAGAGATACGTCCCTCATGATTTTCCATGCCTGTATATTTCTTCCCTTGAATTTTATGCTGTCTTCTAATTTTCTTCAAATTTTGCCCACAGCTTGTTGATTTTTAAGCAAAACCAGCATGTTGCTCTAAAACCCATGCCTTCTGTCATTATATTTACTTTTCCATGAATTCTTCTGGAAAGCTTTGTCTGCAGTTGGAATGATGCTTTAAATTTTGTGATCTGAACATTCCATTTATGGTGGAGGTTTGAGTTGCTCAGGTGTTAGGTATGCCCCTGCCCTTCAGCTGTAGGGGCCTTAAAGCTTTGGCACTACTCAGGAGGTGGTGGTGGTATGCTTTGGACTAGTCCAGAGGGTTTGTTCAGAAGCTTTTCATGTCGACTTTACTACTGGAAGGAGGTTATACGAAGTTGGGCTTGTGTTTTATTTTTGATCTTTTATTGACAGAACAGATTGCTGTTGACGCAGCTCATCATATGCTGAGCAGTAGTGAACTGTGCAGAACTGTGGAGGATGTCCCTAAAAACAACAGCTTTGCAAAAGGCTCCTTACTGAGAGAAATCAAAAGGCTCCTTAATAAAAGTTAATGTCTTATTCAATTAAAGCAAACATTTATATATGAGGAAAAATGGCCAGATCCATTTTACAATGATACTAAAAGACATTAGAGTGTCAGTAAAACAAACAAGGAAGCGTAGCAATTTATTCATCCATCAGAAACACAGCTGAAGCCTTCCAAATGTTGTAAGATGAAATGAATATATTCAACAAGGATTGCCATTCTGGTTTGAATGATCATTCAGTCTCCATTACTGAGGGTGATGTTGCTTAAATGTCATACAATACATCAATATTCTGATTTTTTTCCCCTTCTGGATTTGACCAATACAAATGTAGTTTTATATGAAAAAAATGTGTCATGTTTTCATTATTTAGTGTGTGATTTCATCCCTTATCTCTTGGTAAAACTGATGGAGAGCCACATCCTTCAGGTTAGACAGTTGAAATCTGGTTGAAAGATTCAGGGGTCTCATAACACATGCAACGTTTGCTTGCTTATGTATCCTGATGTTTGAAAACAAGGCACTCAAATAGGTTTTCTCTGTCACAGAACTGATTAAGGTTTTTTTTGTTGTTCCCAAATCTTTCACTTTGATTTTTTAACATTAGTAAATTCAGTTATTAGCTTGCAGATTGTATCTAAGGCAGGAAAACATACTACATGACTAGAACTCACCAGTTGCAATAGACTTGCCTTTTTCAAAATATGGTAATAAAGGTGCTTGAAAGGGAAGTCCTGACTAATAATGACCAATTTATATATTTTAGAAGTAAGTAGATCAAGGCTAATCTGTCTTGCAAGAAGTTTAACACATGAGCAGTTTCTGTTTTGGACCAAATGTGTGATTTCCACACAGATATTTAGTTATTTTTTCATTAGGAAAAAAACCCCCAAAAAATGCAAAAAGCAAAAAAGCATGATCATATTAATTGCTGTACAGGAGTCTGGCAAATCCATTGTTCCTGGCTATGAAGAAAATAGTTTTCAAAATGATTAGCAATTACAAATTTCAGCCATGTTAACAACTTCTTCACGTGAACTTCAGGGTTATATTAAAGTTAATTTTTAATGTGACTCCTGAAGCCATGCTCTAAGACATCGAAGTTTCTGGTACTATTGGAGGGGAAAACCCCTTTCAGTTCATAGAAGAGCACTTTCTACAGTTATATATGTGAACACTAGCAGTCACGGGCTTGGTGTCTTGTGGTTTTTGGTCTTCTTAGTTCAACCACAAGTAGCTGTTCGCAATCCTCCTACGCACAGCTGCCCCAGTGGACGTTCAGCTCTCCCTCCAGGAGTTCCTCCTGCCTGAGCGGGTGCTGGGCCCGGCTCCCTCGGGCCGCGGGTCCTGCGGGTCTGCGCGGGGCCTTGGCTCAGCCCGCTGCTCTCCTCTCGCTGCACTTGGCCAGTGAGTTTAGAAGGTGTCAGATGAGCTAAGAGACTGCGTGACTGCCTTAGCTCTGCCTCGTTGGAACAGCTCAACATCATCCTTCATTAATGCTGACACCAGCAGCTGCGCATGGCACAGGGCGTGTGTGAAGGGGAGGCTGTGCAGGGCGGAGTTCACAGGGACCACCAGCATCTGTCCTGGGCTGGGTAACATGGACTGCAGGCAAACAAGCTGTTTGCAAGCAAAGAGCTCCCATTTACAAATTGATTTTTTGTTAAGACTTCCATGAGTATTTAATTAATCTCCGCTCTCCAAGGAAAAATTCTGTTTAGGGGGGATACCCAGACGTTTTAATTCTATGTATTTGTAGAAGGGAAATCAGGTAATTTATGAGAGTTTCTGAATCAAGCACTAAACCACTTCCATGGTTATAAAGTGACTGCTTTGTGTTTGTCTACAAATTACACATGCTGGCAGAAAAAATCAGCATTTGTGGGTGTGAATATTTCTTCAATCATAAGAATTTTCATTAGATCATAACATTATTAGAAGAGACTCCTTTTGTATATATGTGGTATTTTTCATGTATCAAATAAGGGGTACAAATCAGGCACCTATCTGAAATTTCTTATCCCCTTCATAGGTGGCTGTGCTGCTTTTTCCTCTCTTGGGACAACCAAACTTTGTTTTTCTCCTACAGAATGTAGAACTGCATTCCTCACTGAAGGAGGTGAAGGAGGACCTGGGCCATGGGCTCAGCAGTCCCAAAGGAGGAAGCCAACCCCCATTCCTGGAGAGAAGCTGTTCCATGTCTTGTGGCTCACCAGCCACCAGGCCATAGCTGGGGATGTGCCACTCGAGGTACTAGAGTGTCAGTAGTGCTGTTGATAGACAGGGGTGAATAACTTCTTTATGAAGAGGGAGCTCTTCTTTATTTGAAGCATGTGAGCTGCTTCTTCATTCACAACTGCCTGGCAATATAGACGTGAGCCCAACAGGAATCCTATCTCAGCCCGGATACAGGAGATCCAGATAACCACCCTGAGAAGGCCCTTGAATCCCAGTGCTTCGTTCCTCCAGTACAGTAAGTAGCAATTCTCTCTTTTGTGTTTTCTGAGTGTAAGCTCCTTAAGACAGGTGCTATGGTCTGTCATATGCATTTGAAGTACTTCATGTGCTCCATCCAGCCCATGCTCAGCAGGCCCTTGATATCATTTGGAGAATCTAAGTATAATTGCCTGATTATTGCATCTTATGGAGAAAATAGTACATGATTAGGCTATTAAAAGGTTGTATGCTGAATAACAGCATGAAGATTGCACTGACAATTCAGGTTTTTCCTGTCTCTTGAGGGCTCGGATTTCCTAAGTCTAGTAAAGCAGAAATTATTGTATGAATTTGTGTGGACTGCCATGCCAGCTGTATTTGAGGCTGTGTTGGAGACACAGTTGCTCTCTCTGAGAGCCAAGAGAGTGGAAAGCAGCAGCACAATGCAATTACCTGCTCTGTGTAGGTGACAGCAGAGAGGTGTTAATGAGCTGCTGTGCTACCTGCCGAACAGCAGAGCCGTGTTGAGGCCAAAATGCATGGATGTGATGAACCCTTCTGGTCTTGTAATGCTACCAGCCAGACAAGGTTGTTCTGCCTCCCTCTTCTTAGCACCTGACTTTAATTTCTTATGTTTCTTAATTCTGTAATTAGATCATCATGTCACTTATTTTCAGCCATACTCTGCTCTTTGTCAGCCTTGGTCATTCTTTGAATTTTAAGATCAAAACTCTTATTTTCCCTTATGGAAGTGCCAGAGCTTTTCATATGAAATTCTAGTTTTCCTTCTCTTTTTTCTTTTTTCTTTTTTTCCCTTTTCTGTAACCTCAGCCTTGGAAATAGCTGAATCCCTTGAGCTAAAGCTTCCCAAAAAAGATCCTATTAGTCAGACAGCTAACATCAGGAATGTTTAGCCTGAATTGTTCAAAGTTATCCTGAAGCAGAGTATTACAATGGAAAATGTTAAGTAGCTTCCTCGTAAGTGTGGCTACTTGTGCTGCCAGCAATATCCTTGGCCTTATAGAGAATGTTCTTGTGCTAGCTAAATTAGATTAACCAGGAAATTTGCTCATTCTTTAATGTCTATCAGATTTGAGACTTTTAGGCTTAAGCCTGCTGCCACTACAGCTGATGGTGAAACTGTTGAATTCTGTGTGAACGTGGACTTTTCAGGGGTAGTGTCAAAATTTTGAACTGTTGAAATCTGTGAGTATTAAAAATGTAAGAATATAGACATTACAGTGCAAAACTAAGGAGAATAGCTTTCAGACCACACTTAAGTGTGAACAAGAATGTGTATGACAATTCAGTCAGTTTTAACGTTAGCTTGTAAAAATCTCTAAGTGTATTAAGAACATAGGACTCCCCATGGCTTCTGCTAAAATTACACTTTTAATATTGTAGAAAAAAATTGTGTGACAAAGAGTCCAATTCAATTTTTCTGAATGCTTCATATATCTGAAGAGTTACAACTCTTTGGAGAGCATAATATAATATCCAAAGTCATATTGGTATTTAATGTTTTGTCAATGTAGCTCTGCTTTCAGCCTGTGCACCTTATTCCATCACCCTCAGATATGTGGTGGCATTATTCAGTTTTAAATAGCTTTTACCTCTCTCTGGCAAGAAAGCAATTCCAAATGTATTATCTGCATTGTTTTTTAAAGAAACTGATAATATGAACTGCTGTCCTTTTCAGCTGGAAATAGCTGCCTGGTGGCACTATTTAATAGCAGGTAAACAAGCAGGGTCTCAGCTGGCATATTGTCACTTGGGTGTATAATATGTGCTCTGCTCCTGAGAACAGGTGAGACATTTGCAGATTTAAAATACTGAGCTACTTTGTCCTGTATTTTGTGTGTTAGGCAATTTTTTCTATCCCCATGAAAATCTAGAGTATTTTGAATGCTGTGTCACGTTGGTTTTGAGTCTCCAGAGGCTTTGTTTTTCAGAGCTGAATACCTGCTGTGCCAGGGCATGGGCCAGCCCAGGGCTGTCTTTGGGAGCAGGTAGTTCAGAGGGATGAATCATTACCTGAGATCAGCCTGGACTGTGGTACCCCAGCTGCCTGGAGCACTTTCTGTGTGCTGTGCTGTGCACAGAGAGCCTCAGGCTGGGAGCTCAGGGAACACGCTGTGCCTGGGACCTGAGCCACTCTGCCCAGGCTGTGGCCATTCCAGCAACGTGCCAAGGAATAGAGAGAGGGAAGTTTCAGGATATCCTCTGTACCAACACCTCCTCAGTTTGAAAGCAAGAGTTGATGGTGACTGAAGCCAACACTTTTTCTGACCATTCATGGAGAGCAGAAGCCTATTCCTGGCAGAGGAGATCTAAAATATCCAGGGGCAGGAGTAGCATCCAACCCATTCACATCCACCATACAGAGAATTCACAGTATGTGCTGATACTTGACCACCTTGTAGAGTGATCAGCTCAGCTACAAATGAGCTCCTCTCTTTTGGATCACTCTGCTGAGCTAAATGGGAGAATCTTTTTGAAGCTTGTTCATGGCTGATTTTAATAGCAGTAGTTTTATCTTGTTGTATGGGGCTTTAATTGTGCACATCCCATTAGTGCTAATGGAGTTATGCACCTGAAGTCCTGCACATGAAGATGGGACTATAAATCCAGGGTTGCAACCTCATTAAAGTTGTTTATTTCACATGTAATAGCCCTTTTGCCACCAGGATACCTTAATTCATTGCTTTATTTGTCCCTTTGAATGAAGTCTTCTCATCTCAAGATCATAACTGCCTCTTCTGTGTCATGTCCTGAGATGGCACTTATACTTTTCTCCATCTCTATTGCTCAACGTGGCAAAAAACAGCCCAGTCCCACCTCCTGTGAGACCCTGATACAAAGAAACCATTTATTTTTAAAAATCTTTAGGTCTCACCAGTTCCTGCATTGTTTTCCATTATGAGTGCTGGGTGGTTCTGCTAGGCTATGCCATTTCTCAGAGCAGTTTCCCATTGCTTTTTGTGATAAAGCTCTACTCAGTATTTCCCTGCAGGAGATGAGGGCAGAGCACAGTGAAGGCAGGGGCAGCAATGCTGGAGGTGAGTGTGTACATCAGGGAATGATGCTCTGGCATCTGGGCCTGAGGTAAAGGCAGGGGAAAAAGAGAAGGTGGGAAGGCCAGGAGAGAACTGGAGTTTGCAGAGGGCTAACTTCAGTGAAGAACAAGTGTCCACAACTAGTGGGATAAAAAGATGGATTTCCCCGAGTGACAAAAGCAGGCTCAGGTGTGACCGTTTACAAACCCGTAGTGGTTTGTGGACAGATGGAGTGTGCTGTTGGCACACAACCTGTGTGGGCAGCAGGCCAGAGATGTTTGCTCTAGTCCCACAAGAGGAGACACTTCCGACAAGTGGGTACCTTGATCTTCTGCTTTCTTGTGGTCTTTTCACCTGAGTCTTATTCATCACTGAAGGATGATACATGCAGGAATAACAGGGCCTTTTCTGATCATCACAAATTGCAGATAGCAAAAAAAAAGTCACATACTAATAGCCTTTACTTTGAACTTCTAAATTTTTTTTGAAAGAATGATTTTATTCACACTGGTCATGAAAAGCTTTGTCATCTCCAGGGCAAGACTTTCTCCAGTTGTCAGCTAGAGAAAGTCTAGTTCCCCAGCTGAGTGCCCATCACAGGTTGCCTTGGCATGACTGGTGTGCCAAAGACATGAATTGAAGTCTGAACTCCCCAAAGGAGATATAACAAGAGTAATAATGGCTATTAAGAATATGTGTAATTTCTGACATGGAAGGGTTGAAAACCTGCTTTAGGTCCATGTTTCTTGGCTTGGATTTGTATAGTTTTAGCAGGAGGACACTGAGGTTATGGGGAGGACTGGGAAAGTGAGTGCCTGTTCTTTGTCCAGCCTGGCAGAGGGCAGTGGATCTGGGGCCAGCTTTAAAGCAGGATGTGTTTCAAAAACACAGATAGGAAGGTGATCATTAAGAGGGTAAGCAAAGGGGGGATCATTTTGGAATGTCTTGGAGGGGGAGAGGAAAGGGAAGGAATTAGGAAGACACAGGGCTATTTACCTGCCTTAACAAATGTACTGACTTGAGGAAGTGCCCATGTGAGGGAGACATTAGGGCAGATGAAGAATTGGGTTTCCATATTACTGAGTGGCAAGATTTCTGCCTGGAGGCAGCTCAAACTAGGTATAAATATGAACAAGAGCAGACTGAAACCAGTGATGAGTATTCTTCTGCAAGTGGTGAGACTCTGCTGGTGACCTGGAAAGAGGGAGTAGGTGTCTGTGTAGGGCAATGCTAAGTTGAAATGGACTTGGTGGAACAGGAAACTTTTTTCTCAGGTATTAGTCCCCAGATGACACTTTATTCTGCAGAACTGGAACGTGTCCTCACCACATGTCTGGAAACCAGAGCCCAGCTGCTTCACCAAGGCTCCCAAACCAACCACATCCCCCAGCACCATCTTGCTGTTGTCCAGTGACTGCCATTTCTCTTTGTGTGTGTCTCTTTCAGAATAAGCTGTACTAGCATTGCAGAGCTTCCCCTTCACTGCTGCACACTGTTTGCAATACTCAGCTCACAGAGTCAACTTGCAAGTGTTATCCTGGTTTGAAATAGCTCATTTGGAGATGGATCAGATAAGACAGCAGCCGTATTGAACTCTGTGTTGTGACTCAAAACAATGATCAAAATGGAACTCCTTTACACATTTATTTCCATTTCCATTTCCTTTTCTTACTTATTTAAGTGAATAATTAGAGTAGGAGTTGCTTCCAAGTATGTGCTTCACCCAAGGCTGCATGGTAGCCTGGGCAACTGAGTCCCCCTTAGAGATGTTTTGAATTAAAACTTTTAGAATTGAGGTGTACTGAATGCTTCTGTCTGCTCCACTCTGATAAAGGCATGCCTGCCCTTGGCACACTTTCAAGCTACAGCACTGCAAACGTGGCCACTATCCAGGCACAGCTCTCCCTCTCCCCATCCATAACTGAGGCCATAATTTCCCAGCCGTCCCTCCGTGCCCTGCTGGCAAGGCAAGCAGCTATGCCAGCAGTGCAGTCATTCAATTTGTGCAAGCCTAGGGAGACCATAAGGACCCTTCAGTCAAGGACTCTTCAGTGAAACTGCTGGCTCTACCCCTTTTGTGATAATCACAGACATTTATCTATTAAAAGAAACAAATTCAGACACTATCAGTTTGTACCAACTTTTTGTTCTTCTGCTTAGATCTGGTTTTTTGTTCCAGAAGCTGTACAGTGTTTTGTAATTTTTAAGAGGTTTTATTTTTGACCAAATCAGCACAATGTAGTAGTGACAGAAAAAATGAGGCCACTTTATTTTAATATCTGATTGTGAATCGTGTTTGACATTGGCAGGGAACAAATGAAGGCATTCTGTTGCTTCCTTGTGAAATGAGGGGGGGGGTTGTTGTTTTTTTTTAGGGGGGAAGGGTGTTTCTTGCTCTTTGGTTAGAGTTTTTTGGTCATCTAGGTCTGCAGTGTGCTATGCAGACAGTGCATCCCATCATTCCTCACAAAACTCTCCTGACTGTGGGTCGGTAGGATAAATATTTAGCAATCAGCTTGGCAGGGGAAGCGCTGCTGGGAGCCACCACCCAGGGAGCATCCCACTACCTGCTCCCTGGGCAGATCCAGCAATACTGGTACCGCTGGGATCCTGCTGCCCTGCTGCCTGGATTGCTGGCCTGTGCAAGCCCTTTGATGAGACCACACAGGCTGGCTTTGATCTAGAGTCTACCACCTGCCAAAGGCTCTGGTGTGCCACTCGCCCCCAGAGTGGTTCATCTCAGCTGTCTTCTGCTGCCTGTGCTGGACCCAATCTTCTGGTGCCTCTCTGAAGTGTGTGATGGTCAGGGGACCAGATGAAGCACCCACTTCTGGGTGGGAGTCTGTGCCCTGAGCTCTGCTGACTGTGAGGAGGACAGGGTTACCTGCTCAGGTGCACACAGACTGTCTGTCAAATGCACATACCCCTGGCACCTCCACTGAATCACACTGCAGTTGAGGTCCCACCTCGTTTTTCCCAGCTCATCCAGTATCTTTTGTACGTAGATGAGATCTGCCTCTTCATGCTGGGCATGTGACAGTCTGAAAACCCTGAATTTGCACCTGGAAATGGGAATAAAGCAAGTCTGAATGCAAGGAGTGCTCTTGCTGTGCTGTGCCACCCTCCCCTGTGTCTGCCAGCAGGTGTGTGTGTGTGTGCTCCTGTGTGCTCTGAGAGTGGAGTGAGTCCCCTCTGATGATCAGACTCTGAAATCCAGAATGTCCCATCCTAGTGAGACAATCATGTTGGTTACATGAAGTGTATCGTGCTGTTGCCGATATTTTTTAATAGCTACAAATATTTTCTATCAAGTTTTATTAAGTGAGACCCACATACTTCTCCCAGCTGTGACTGTGGTCTGTTCCTACATAGCTGTTCACCCCGCCCTTGCTCAGCAACACTTCACAGTCATGCTGTGGTGCAGATGAAGAATTTGGGTTTGAAGTTGGCAATCTGATTCCCATTAAAGCTGTATGGAAATTTGCCACACACCTGCCCAGGAAGCTGGAATAAATAATTCAGTGCTGTACAGTGATATCTAATAGCAAGCAGATAACTTGAAAAACCTTGTACTCGGCTCAGCTCCTCTGTGCTCTGTCCTTTCACGGCAAAAGGAGAAAAACCCTAAGACGGACATGGAGAGGCTAGAAAGGGCTGTGGACCTTCTGAGCATGAGCTTTTAGCCCTTCCAAAGGTGCGGGAAGGGAAGGTGCGGGAAGGGAAGGGAAGGTGCGGGAAGGGAAGGGAAGGTGCGGGAAGGGAAGGGAAGGTGCGGGAAGGGAAGGTGCGGGAAGGGAAGGGAAGGTGCGGGAAGGGAAGGGAAGGGAAGGTGCGGGAAGGGAAGGTGCGGGAAGGGAAGGGAAGGTGCGGGAAGGTGCGGGAAGGGAAGGTGCGGGAAGGTGCGGGAAGGTGCGGGAAGGTGCGGGAAGGTGCGGGAAGGTGCGGGAAGGTGCGGGAAGGGAAGGGAAGGGAAGGGAAGGGAAGGGAAGGGAAGGGAAGGGAAGGGAAGGGAAGGGAAGGGAAGGGAAGGGAAGGGAAGGGAAGGGAAGGGAAGGGAAGGGAAGGGAAGGGAAGGGAAGGGAAGGGAAGGGAAGGGAAGGGAAGGGAAGGGAAGGGAAGGGAAGGTGCGGGAAGGTGCGGGAAGGTGCGGGAAGGTGCGGGAAGGGAAGGGAAGGGAAGGGAAGGGAAGGGAAGGGAAGGGAAGGGAAGGGAAGGTGCGGGAAGGTGCGGGAAGGGAAGGGAAGGGAAGGGAAGGTGCGGGAAGGGAAGGTGCGGGAAGGGAAGGGAAGGTGCGGGAAGGGAAGGGAAGGTGCGGGAAGGGAAGGGAAGGGAAGGGAAGGGAAGGGAAGGGAAGGGAAGGGAAGGGAAGGGAAGGGAAGGGAAGGGAAGGGAAGGGAAGGGAAGGGAAGGGAAGGGAAGGGAAGGGAAGGTGCGGGAAGGGAAGGTGCGGGAAGGGAAGGGAAGGTGCGGGAAGGGAAGGTGCGGGAAGGGAAGGGAAGGTGCGGGAAGGTGCGGGAAGGTGCGGGAAGGTGCGGGAAGGGAAGGGAAGGGAAGGGAAGGGAAGGGAAGGGAAGGGAAGGGAAGGGAAGGGAAGGGAAGGGAAGGGAAGGGATGGGAAGGGAAGGGAAGGGAAGGGAAGGGAAGGGAAGGGAAGGGAAGGGAAGGGAAGGGAAGGGAAGGGAAGGGAAGGGAAGGGAAGGGAAGGGAAGGGAAGGGAAGGGAAGGGAAGGGAAGGGAAGGGAAGGGAAGGGACTGACATCTGGTGCAGCTGAGGAATGCAGCGAGGAGAGCGAACTGCGAGAGCCACTGACGCTTGCTCGGGAGAGAGGCACCAGCGGGAGCGTGGCTGAGCTGATTGCTACAAGTCAATAACCATACAAGGCAAAAAGAGGAGCATGTCAATCTTGGTGCCTGACTCTCATTTTCAGAAATACCTTCACACTTTAGGAGCACGTGTCATAAATAGAATTTAGACTCTTCATTGTATGCATTACTTTTGCAAGGAAGGCCACCTTTGTGAGAATCCGATTCAGAATCACAGAATATTCTGTGTTGGATGAGACCCAAAAGGATCACACACAAATCTCTTAACCATTAACTGGGGGAGACACTCTGGCTGCAAGCACAGCTGATTTGCCCTCACTAGGATGCAGCTACATAAAGTTGTGTTGGAAGCTGGCATACAGGAGCTGTGGGCAGAAACTTCTAGGTTCAGGTCCTGTGCTGTTTACAAGTCGTTTGATCATATTGGTTTCCTAGCGCTTTCCCTAGCACCTGGTGATTACTATCTGCAAACGTCATCAAATCTAACTGTTGTTGTTTCATTTTACATTTAAGGCTCTAGCAGTCTTAGCATCTCACTTGAGAGATGAATTGTGTTTTCCTTTAGGAGATCACAAGCTATATTTGAGAAAATAATAAATACTGGTTTGCATTTAAAGAAACCTTGATTTGCATAAAATTGTATTAGATTTTTTTCTGCAACATCTTTTAATTACCATTACTTCTTATTATTGAAAACTAAGTGATTCATGCCTTCAGGCTGCCAGCGATCTGTAAGTTGCATTGGAGACAACACATTTAATTCAGCAAGAATGATGCACTAACTCCAAGACACAGTGCAGCCTGTTAAAAGAGATAATCTAATCTAAATGATAAATATGAATAGATTAAGGATGTAGTAACTTTCAGAATTTCAGTTTGTGACTGGTCTCATGGGCTTCAATGACAACTCCCTTCCTGTTGTCAAACCTACATCAGCACCTGAAGCACAGCAGAATTGCATCTGTTATTATCACAAAAACCTAAACCTTATCAACTGCATAGAGACACCTGTTAATCTTCTGCAACCTGTTTATACACAGACTTGCTTTTGCAGGCCTGATCTTGAAAAGCGGGGAGAAAAATTATCTCTTGGATGTCACCAGATAAGCCAGCCCAGCTGCAGAGCAGCTCACTGCAGAGCTGCTTTCTCTACTCTGGTGGCTGTGGGCTCGGTCCCTACCATGCTGCCCCACGTGGAGAGGGACCTGGGCAGAAAGAATAACCTGTATTTCCAAACACAGTCTTGCTGTCACAGCAAGCAGGAGGGTAGCTGTGTTGCAGATAGGAGGATCTGCTGCACAAGAAGGTGTCATTGCCTTGGTGTTGCTTCCCAGAGCTGTAAACTCCCTGGGCCAATGTAAATAATAGATGCGAATTAAACAGAAGTGGTTTCTACTATTACATAGTTATTGTAACTATTTCCAAGCTGTATGTCAAAGAGATTTTTCAGGCATGTCTGTGCTCGGAGGGAAATTGTAGGTAGATCTGTGTGCTCCATTTCAGCATTAATCTTGGGACAAGTAGGTAACAAGTAGTCTCTCAATGACATTACAGTATATTGTGTTTACGATGTCAGACTACGGCCATTCTGATTTTTTGACTTCTATAAAACACCCCATATACTGTACTAGGAAATAGTCACTTTTTAACATATGATGTGCCAGGTTGGTATGGTTAGACAGTTTTGGTACATTTCCAAAGAAACTAGACTTCTGGGATTTTTTATTTCATTCCGCCCAATGCAATCTGATCTACTGCTGGTCCCATGTGAAGCCAGTTTATGTACCTTTGGCCACACAACTCCACATGATTACTAGCTGACTTTCTTGGCTCTTAGAAAAATTGTCAGGTAATTTTTTGATGTTAGCTCCCAACAAGAGAAACAGGGTGCTTGTTGGTAATTCTTTAAATACAGGGTAATTAAAAAAAAATCCCGGAGCTATATTTTTCTTATACCTGCACAGTTATAAGATGCTGGTTTCTTTATTGGGGAGAAACAATGTTCTTTTACTCCTAGCTGGACACTGGAACAGACATTGCAACAGAGAAATCTTTACTAATAAAATCTATCAATCAGCCTATCATGCATGCCCAATAATTCCTCCAGGGTCATACAAGTTGCTCATTGGAAAACTGCAGAGTCTGTCATACCTGAAAATATTTCTAGATTATATTATTTTTCAAGCTTTGTTTTCATTTGGTGATGTCAGGATGCCAAATCTATGAATAATGCCATCCTTTCACCTTTTATTTAGCTACAGGATAAGCTGCATTTCGCAGCTGTAGCCATGGTTTAACTCCATCTCCCTGTAGACTTTCCAGGGTCAGGCATTTCTTGCCATGCCCCTGGGCAGGGGACCATGGGTGGGGTGGTTCTGCAAGGGCAGATGGACCAGCATCACTTCTGGCGTGGCAGCATTGCCCACTCAGCACCTCAGCACGGTGGGTCCAGCCCTGCCCCTGTAACGCCACCAACAGAGGTTGGGACCATGGGGTTGGGACCAGGGTAAGAGCAGTAATTTTGAGTAAATTTGAGAGGCATATTTTGCATGTTACTGGCCAGGGAGCATTCTGCTCCAGGTGGTTTCTGTGGGATGGAGGAGCAGTGGGGAGGAGATGGCACATTCCTGATTCAGTGGGAGAAGACTTGAGCTTTGGGAGCCCAAATCAGAGCTCTGCCCTATTTCGCAGAAGCTAAATGAGCATTTCTCAATCTTTTAATATCAAAGGACCTACAAGGTTTTTTTGATCTGAGCACCAGCAGCCAGGGAGTGAGCGGTGCCTGTAGGCAGGCACTGACATAAGAGCCTGCCAGCTGCGTGGGATGCTGTGTGTGTGTTTTGGTTTAGTTTCTTAATTATTTTTCTGCAATCAGTTCCCGGACCACCTTCTGGTGCCTTAGGATTGTGGATTGCCCATGGGCCCCACGGAGCAACGCTGAGCTGAATGACTATTAAGAACTTGGCTGTACCAGAGGCACTGTGGATGAAGGATTTATGTGCTGTTACATATATTCCCTGAAATAATCACTTCTGTCTGAAGTACTTTGATATTGATAAGTGGCTGAGGTAGAATTTGTGTTCCTATCTAGTCCTACATGCCTTGTTTTGCAATTATTCACCTTCGCTGGTTTTCTCATATAAACTTAAATATAGCAATTATTTCTTTATGATCTACATTAATTCAGACATTGCATCCAAGAGTTTAATCCAATGTGTGCCTTTCAGGTGAAACATTAGAAACTTTCAGCATCTGTAATAATTTTTCTGTATTAAATGTAGGAATTTTTTAATTTAACATTAAAAAAATACACTTTAGTTGTATGGGCCAGCTTCAAAGTGGCTGCAGGCAGGAAATTGAAAGTTGGATGCTCTTTTCTAGCCCAGTGGAACAAAAAGTTTCACAGGAACTGGACTTCAAGGCCAACTCAGTGTGGTCTGGGTTTGCTGAGCTTGCTGCTTCACAGGGAACACAGGCTCCTTCCTAGGGGTGGAGGAAACTGCCAGGAGACTGGTCAGCATGACTTTGCCCTGCAGAGGACTGTGTGCTGCTGCTGCTGCCTTGTACCCCAGCAGTGGGGTCCTTCTAGGGATGTTTATTTTCTGTTGTGTGAAGTCAATGACTGCCCATGGCCACTGGGGTCAGTAGTTTGGTCACAGCTTAAACTGAAAATCCCAGCCTGCCCCGAGGAGGAGTTGGCAGATGCACTGGGTGTCTGACAGGAGAGTGCAGGGCTGGGGCACAGCATGGGAAGTGACTGATTGACAGCACTTCATTACCCTTTCTTAATTCCTGTAATCAAGGTATTGGGTAAATGCTAAGAAAAAGCTGCTTTTGCCTCAAAAAGTGTCATGTGCCAATATTTAAAGCATAGCTCATTGGCTTCAGGCTGAGACCTGCTGGTCCTGTAGTCCTGCATCCACCTGCACAGGGCAACAGAGCTGAAGACACCCACCCAGGAAAGGTGAGTGATGATACGATTACCATAAAGAAAAGGCAAATCAATCACCGTGTGTTAAAAGGGTAATCAGTGAGCAGGTTACCACTTAGTAGCTGGGCATTTGATCTGTTTGGTCAGGCCAGTTTTTTCAGGAGTGGCTGATGGTCTGTAGTACTTGATCTCCCCAGTACATACATCCTGTTCTGTGGGCAACTGGCTGAGTGATAAATCTGGCTACACTGCAGTACTGTGCTTGTGAACAGCCACTGTAAAAACATTGGGGGCATGTGCTGCATTTCAAACATTGATGTCATGACCATTTTTGTTGCTGTTTCAGAACACTGGAAGAGACAAGGCAATAGGATTATATAGTTTGCTGGCTCTCTTTTGCTTGTTCCTAATCTTAAAGTGATTTTTCTTTTCAGTCATAAATAGCATTCTTTTCATTTTCTTTTAATTTTGCTGCCGCTTTGGATGTCAGATCTGGTTTATATACTCAGTGTACACACAGATTCCTTAAAAGAGAGGGATCCTGCTGTTTTGCCTCAGGCACTTTGCAGCCCATTCCTCATAATAGCAACACCAAATCTACTCAAAGACCAAATCTTTCTGCCCTGCCCAATGCATGACTTGCAGTGGCATTGGTGGAGACAGCACTGGACTTCTATACTCTCCTCATACCTTACCTGTCCCACTGCTAAGGAAAATTAAATTGTCCCTCACAGATGAAGAGATGGGATTTTTTTGGTCAAAGGAGCAGATGAGAGGGGAACCTGCCTCACCTGCCCTGTAGGAATGTGTTCTTTCCTGCAGCTGATTCAAAAAATGATGGTGCAGCAATTTTCTTGTGTGGCCCTTGACACTGATATTTTCTTTAAGTATCATTTTCTGTGAGCAGAGAGGAATCTTTCTTTTTATGTTAGAAGTAGGCAATTTTCTAAGTAATGCTCTAAGTTTATTAAAGAAAAGAAACTTGAGTTTTTCAGCTTCAAGGCTGAAAACCCTAAAGGTGAACAAGAAGAAACCCACAGGGTATTATTATCATGACAGACAAGAAAGCCAACCAACTAACCAACCCAACAAATAAAGACCTGGCCCAGTTTCTGGTGGGGGATGGCAGTGGTGTGGGTGTCTGTCTGTTGGACTGACTGATGTTGTCAACAACTCCCTCTGTTCCTCCTCCCCTCCCTTGTCTTCTAATTTTGTGAATGATATTTTTATAACTGCTTCTTCTTGGACGTGTTTGCTGTTGGTAAAGGGGAGACACCAGGAGAAACACCATCATCTGGTTTGCCCTGGGCTTGGCTGTGTTTTTCTGTGCCTGTTTCTTGCTTGCTGGCTGTGCTGCTGCCTCCCTGATTGCCTCTGTTCTGGGTCAGTGGGTTCAGCAGCTTGGGAGGGCATCGGGTCCGTGTAAGGCTGATCTACTCAGTCAGGACACTTTTACAAATGTGTGTTACATTGATCTAATTGTCCTCTGCCCTGACAGAGCCGACAGCCTGCAGACCTCCCAGGATGTGCCCTTCCCTGCTTTGTGGCTTTCCTTCCATCATTTTCCATACCATGTCTATCTTTTCCAGTGCTAGAAGAGCTTAAGATGGAGCTGGGAATGGAGATACTGTGGTTTTATTAAGAGGATCTGACAATTTTATTTACCTTCCCTATAGTTCTTCTATTAATGACCATTGTAGCTCATGTTTTATTTCAATCTGACATTTAACAATTCACTTAAGAGTTATGGATGCCTAATTTCAAGATTTGCCTGAAAATATCCACAAGACTTACATGACAATTTGCCAAAACCAGTACCCCCATAGAGGGGGAGTGCTGCAGCTCCACAGCCTCAGGGCCAGCCAGCAGTGACACTGAGCACACCCTCCCAGCAAGCACATGAGGGCACACACATGCCTGTGTGCAGAGCCTGGAAATAACACCAACTAAAGCAGACAGAAATACACAAACAGAGCACAAATGACCTAATCCTGTCCTCTTCTCAGTCCTGTCCTGTGCAGTACCCCAGATATTTGCCCCACTAGACTCATGGTCCTGGGTCTTTCCTAGCCCCCGGGGCTGATGCTCTCCTGGGACAGCCTTGGAGGAGCAGGGACAGGGTTTCATGTCTGACAGGCGCCACTGGTGTCTCTGTGCTCTTCTGTGTGGGTGTGAGCCTTTCATCATATGACTGAACAGGTTATTTCTGGAAATAGAAATGGTACAGAAACACTAGAGATTACTCAAGACTTAGGCATGTTCAGAAATGTCTGAGAGACTTAGCAGCCTTGTATCCTTCCTTGGTACTTAAAAACATAAAACTCATCAAAAAATGGTTGCTGTTTGTGGTCCCAAGTCGCTTTTGAATTTACTCCTGTTTTGACTGGTATTGCACAAGCTGTAGATTTTGTACTGTGAAAACTGTTCCCAACATAACAATTTATGGTGAAACTGCAGCATATATTTTAGAAAGATAGAGACTTTGATTCAGGACTGGGTAAATAATGAAAAATTCATCACACAATTTAGCAACTTGTACCAACAGCAACTTTGGTTTAACAGACAGTGATTTGTCAAAATCCACTGTCTAAAACCTAATTGAAATGTTGTGCTGATTGACAGAGCTATAGTCAACAACATTCAATGTAGAAGAGGATATTTTCTTCCCTGTGTGCTTGTTAGATTAAAGAGCTCTCAAGGATCAGAAGAAGTGTCTCTGTCTAAGGAGCAGAGGCATCTGTGAATGGTAGGGGTGTAATTTCCTACCCGCCTCCAGTTACACTCTCTTGCGATCCATCTGTCTGTGAAGCTATCAGGTATTGTGTTTAATAATTACTGCTTGTTAAAAATATCATCTTTGTTGTAAGTTTAAAAAAGGAAGTCTCAACAGACCCTAAAAAAATGAAAGCAAAGCTACTTCTAGGAAAAAAGCAACAACTTTTAATGAGAAATAGATTAAAAATTGGAAGACCTTACACAAGGATTTGATTTTAAAAACCCCAAACAATCCAGGTAGAGCATTTCAATGATTAAAGAAATGTACATGCTTATAAAAATGTTTTATGTCAAGAAAGTGCACTAAAGTGTTTAGATGAGATGTCTCAGTATAATTGCAGGATCACATCGAGATGTGTCCTTTGCCTGTTCAGGTGCAGGACTGAACTCAGAGCTTGACCTTCAAGGTAACAGCTGTGTTCAGTTCCCTTCATCTGGGAACAAAGTGGTGCATCAAATGGACAGGAAAGATGGATGAACTTGTTAATGGGATCTGGGTCTCCTTAATAAGGATTTCCCTGATTTCCCTGTAGAGCTGATTTTAGGCAGGAAGAGCAGGTGCCTCACAGCTCTGGTTTTCCCTTCAGCCAGATGAGAGGGGACACTGCTCATCTCCTTCTAGCACACCCAGATTTGCTTCCCACAGAAAGAAATGGCTGTGGCTGAGTTACATGTCTGAACCTGGACTGGGAAGCCCTTTCTAGGCCCTTGTTAAGGACATAGCCAGGACTGACATTTTGGAATTCTCTGAAGGTGTGTCATTTCCATGATGAATACATAAGGAATTAGAAGAACCGTTGTATTAAGCATTAGAGAAGCCTTAATTAAGTGGATTGCTCCTATCTGGACCAATTACCTCAGTGACACTGAACTGTTAAAGCAAGAAAGAGCATTATCAGGTAGAAGGACTGAAAACTCATGCACAGTCAAGTTACTGTGATGGCAAGACTCAGTGTGTCCGTGATTTAACAACAGAATTTACCCTCTCTTTATTGATGAATACAGATCCCAGTCCATATCCTTGCTCTCGTATCAGCACTTGCTTCTACAGAAAACTAGGTGTTTCCAGCCCATCTGAACTACATGTCTGAGAAAAAAAGACTCAGCTGATACTTTCTACTGTTTCTGTTTATTCCTGGTTCCTTCCTGCTTTCTTTTCTTGGTTCCTGTTCACCCATATTAGGAATCAGTCATCCAGAAGCTGCAGAATTACATTTGCCCACCTGCCTTCTCTTAAAGGGGCTGATCTGTCTATACCAATAACACCCTGAGAGGCCTCCTAAATCCAGCTGGCCTTGTCCCTTCCTGCAATGCTACATGCCAAGGTTGCTTGTAGGGGCAAGCAAGCTCACTCCTCATGTCCAGGCATATCACCGTGGAGGCCGAGCCAGAAAACAGACTGGGGACACAGATCTGGGTGCAACAGAGCAGCAGGGCAGAAGACCCGGTTTATTTACAAAAACCTACTTTTATACTTTTCCTATTAGGCCTGTGGATTGGAGGAAGGAATTCCTACCTTCCCACCACATTGGTTAAGGGGACTGTCACACAGTCTTGTTTGTCCCAGCAGGGAATGTAAAAACAATGGCTATGTTTATAGAACATAGCTGTTGTTTACATTAAAAGAGCGTGAGAAGGTACGGACTTCTCCTTTAATATGAACGCTCAGCAAACCAGGAAAAACTCATGGCAACACAGGCATAGACAGACAGACTGGAAGATGTTGGGCAGACCTACTGCAGTGATACAGGGTCTTGGATGTATGCCTGGGAGAGAAGAGAGTGAAATGACCAACTGTGGTTCATGGCCATGGGCTCATTATTTTGGAACTAAGCCATAAACTCTGATGTTGCATATCTTCAGCATGGCACCTTCAGTGAAGCTGTACCAATGTCCACAGGCTGATGAGTTACCACTGTGTCTTTGTGTGCCTATTCCTTCCCCTGCAGGTGGCCAACATGGGAGGGAAAAGATGAGGTAAATTTTCACACCAGAGTTCAAACTGACTAGCTGGCATTCGAAGAAATAACCCAAGGCTTGTGGAGGCAGGGAAAGAGTTAAAAATTGAAATTCCAGTTTGGACATCAAGGGCAATCATGACTTTTACTACATCCTTCTGCCCAGCAAGTATAGTAACAAACTGGGTGGATGACAATCTCTGTCTGTTTGTAGAGACTGAAAATTATGGTATTTGCATGGCAATAAACTGTTGTGGGAATAAAAACAGCTCTCAGATGTTTACTGCTGGCAAACAGGGGGACTCTGAAAAAAGGGATCACGTAATTTATGTTTTGTGGTGGAGAAACTGACAGTAAAATATATTTTTAAAAAAGCCAATATTCTTACCTGGTACCATGGGCATGCTCTGCTTCTTCATGGTTTCACCCTACTGGACTGTATTTCACACTCTGCAGAGGAAGTACACTTTCTTTGCAGAATGAGAGCGTGACAACTTCTCTCTCATCTTCTGCCCTGGAGGCTTGTTAAAAGGAGGAAGAATAACTGCATCTGGAAAGTGACTGGCTAAATTACCCAGGAGCCAAAGAATTGGGATAGTGTGAGGAGGGTTGACGTGCAGTTTGTGGGTTACTCTAGCTATTATCTCAAATGGCTCATCCCTTGGAACTATGAGGGGGTAACCAGAGGGTTACTCTACGTTTAGTCACAATTCAGGTGTTGCCCCTGGGGATCTCTGTGCACTGAACGGACTGTTTTTCCTGAGGAAAGACTATAATTAAAATACTCTTTAAGCTCTCCTGTATGTATGTTCAGTTCCTGAGGAGTATCCAGAGGCAAGTGCACAGATGTAGAACTTCTGGGATTTCATCCACTGGGACACACACAAATATGTCTCCTAGGGCCATATGTGGGTTTTCCAATAAAAGTTTTCTGTGCCAGGGTTGTCAGGAGAATAGAATGAGGGGGATGGACATACTGCCCTGGGGGGACACTGGGTGTGGCATGGGCTATAGCCAGCAAGTCTTTCTGGTGGTCAGGGTGCCTGAGTTGGGGCTGCAAGACCTCCCTGTGGCAGTGGCTGGAAGCTGAAGGGGAATTTCTGCATCCAGAAGGGAGCCAGCTTTTCATAAGGAAATAATCTCAAACGACAGTGTGATGAATTTGTGTGCATGTATATCCTTGGCTGCTGGAGCCAGTCCAAGCTACGTGTCTGTGTGCCATAGGCCCTCTGCGGCTCAGAGCAAACAGAGGATCCCTTTCAGCCTACGTGGTGGGGATCCGTCCTTCTGGCATGAGGCATCCCGCGGTTATGGGTCATTTCCCAAGCTGGGCGTTTTGGCTTGACAATGCTCAGGAAGGAGACTGTGATTTCTGCTGGTTCACACTAGTGAAATCTCTGGAGAAAGAATGGTTCAGTTTGTGCAGTTATGCTTAATTAATTTAATTTGGTAATGGCAGAGTTTTATTGGTGAAAGCCCTCTTTCTCGGGATTAACCCAAAGAACCTGCCAGCATTGCTCTACTCTAGCAAGTCACCCCCTGCACAGGTAAGATCTGAAGCAAAGTGGTGCTCAGGATCTGGCTGGTGGTGAACAGGATCTGTTCTTTGCTCTTGCATGGAAGGGTCTGGCAAAAAATATTCATCCACTTCAGCCCAGGAATGCTCCCCAAAGAGGAACAGCCACGGGGTACAGGGGTGCCTGTGCTGGCGGTCGTTCCGCGGGGCGAAGCCGTCTGCTCCGAGGGGGCAGGAGGAGCAGGGCTCGCTGCCAGCAGGGCTGGTGTGGGCCAGTGCCGTGGACTGAGCCATCTCTGTTCCCCACTCTGCGGCCACCCTGCCTCCCTCTTTCCCAGTAGTTACGTCAGAGCCTGTGCACTTTGCCAGTAGGTTTGATACGACTGACTAAAAGCACCATTTTCCTGGTAAAACAAACACAGACTCCTTTTTAAAAACACCTTTTGATACTTTATGAGCAGGGCTGGTATATGTAACCTATCAAGCCCAACATATGGCTTATTATGACATTTAGCTGATTAAAATAGTCTAGACATAAACTTGAGATTTCAAAAATGTTTAAGCTAAGTCCGAAATACATTTTAATGTACAGTAGATGTATACTGCAATTTGGGCCACCTGTGTCCCTGTAGGAATTATGGAGCAGGAAGTACTTTTGACTCAAGAAGTGTGTCTGAAAATTGAGGCTGTAAATTAACAACAGCTTGTCTATTAGATTATTTCACCCATAAAGGAGTCTGTATATTTCTAAATGCCTCGTGATTTTCAATACCTTGCTGTTGTTACTTTTATTAAAGAAGGAGGTTGGCAACAGTCTGGACATCTAGGCCGAGCACATTTTTAGAAAATCATGGAATAAATAGCAGCAGCCAGTCAGACGGTGGTGAAGCATACCTGTGGCCACAAGAGGAGGAAACCCCAGGTTGGCCTGCTGGTGGCCATGGTGGTGCCAGTGTTCCCTGGCATCCAGGAGATTCAGTCCAGCTTGTTTCAGACACTGGGCTGCTGCTTGTTGGCTGTTCCAAAGCCAGAGGCAGGACACTGTGTACACACCACCATGGACCATCTCTGTAAAAGGCCAGATAATTTACCTCTGTCAGCTTCCCGGTCTCGCTGCATAACTTCATCATCTTGCCTGCCTTTCTCTTTTATTTTTCCTTGCTTTCTTCCATGAGTTTGGTCTATTTATGGTTGTTCAGCTGTCTTTGGAATGGCCAGAATAGGAAAATAAAAGAAAAAAAAAAATCTTGCTACATGATCTGTCCCCAGCTTCCCTGCAGTGGCTTTCAAAGAGGGAGCAATGAATCCTAAACACTTCAGAAAGGGAGCCATCTCCACAGACTCCTAGCAAGGGGCATCACATGAGGCTGAATAATGGTCAGGGCATCTTCAGCAGGGGAACATGGCTGGGGAGAAATACCTACAGAGAAACTTCCATGAGGAGGAAATTATGGTATAGAATATGCATTCTATCCCCCATAAATTGTTAAGCAATTCCTCTTTTGCTGAGCAGTTCTGCCACATACGTTACACCTAATGACTTGCACAGCTCATGAGAGTGGCCTACGTGGGGTGGTTGTTTTGGCAGAGAGCTGGGTTGTGTTCAGTCTGGTCACTGTGCAGGGGTCTAGATACATTACCCCACTGTGGTTCATCCTCAGTCTGTACCTCCCTCCTGGACACTCCTGTCCTGCTGAACAGAATAACACACTGGCTGGGGTATGGGATATTGTTTCAAGGACAAGAAAATGAAACCCCGGGACAGCTCATGAAATCTCCTTTTCACTTGAAGAACATGGGGCTGTGGTTTGGTAGCTACTGCTCTCACAGTCTTGCAGCACCCCATCTGCAGGATGGGTCAGTAGGCAACTGGCAAGTGAAGGTGGTGGAAGATGTGTCCCTGCTCTGGCTCTGGGCTAAGATACAGGTGTCAGTGGTCCAGCCAAAGCTACTTGATGGTGAAAGGCTCTTGTTCTGCCTGCAGAGAGGTCTTCCTTTGACGTTAGAGCTCGTGGCAAGTGTTTAAGCTGCCTGCAGCATGCATGCTCTCTCTAGCAGCCTGTCTGATATGCAAGAGCTAAGTGCAGAGCCCAGGTTATCCAAGGCGCTTCAGAGGAAACCAGCTGCAGCCAAGTTGAGGCAAACACACAGGCACAAAACCTCAAATTCCTCTGAATCTCCCTCCTCTTCCCTGGTTCCTCCTTTGCCCTCCCCTTGCCTTGTTGGCTTGGCATTGCCCCATCCCTGTTCTTGCAGGCTTGGTCCATCTGGCATGGTGGTTGCTCAATCAGGGCTGGGCAGTCCTGCCAGGACACCGGGCTCCATCTGATGGCCCAAAGGCCTCTCTCTCACCTTTTAATCCATGAATGAAAGTGAGCCAGGTGCAGGGGGATACTCTGGCTTTGCTGCAGGGTGCTTGGTGTCACTGTGTCAAGCACGTAGCGTGGTTGCTTCTCTGCATGTGCAGAGTTGGGTCAAATGGGCCAGTGCAGGCTGAGCCAGCACTGTTTGCCCCAGAGCTGGGGGGCAGTGGGCAGTGAGAGGGGGCTGCCAGGTAGGTGATGGACCCCAATGGGGAGCAGGGATGCAGCAATCCTGGGGGACAAGGAGCAGTTGTCACTCTGGATCAGCTTCTCCCATCCCAGAATGCAGCATATTAAAACAATTAAGAAAAGCTCTGCTCAACACAGGGATTTTAAGGGGAAATATGAATGTAAGGATACAGCATTCCTCGATCAGAGGGGAGAAATAGCAGAGGGTAAATTAAGCACAGCTGGAATGAGCATAAGAAATAGATTAATTCCACAAGATTTTTTTTTTTCTTTCCGTTCTTTAAAAGTTATGGGAGCTAGGAAAACTAGCACATCTTAATTCCACTTGGTATGCAACCCTTTAGTCCTTCAGCCTGTCAGCCAGTATGCACTGAATTCAAGTGCAAGCTATTCACCCTACAAATCCTTGGTGGGGTACCCCTCTCCAACACTCACCCTTGCACATATCCTTCTCTCCTCTCCTTGTGCTGCTGTGAGACAAATACTGTGCACAAGGGAACTCTGGAAAATCTATCAGGAAATTATTTGCTTATGTGTTGTGATACTGGTTTAGAGAAATGAACAGAGCTCCTATGCAAGAACAATGTCAGATTCTCCTTCCAGTATGCTTGTCAGAGAGGGAGTCATCCCTCAGTTCTGAGGCTGCACAGAACTTGATATGATGGTGCCTTGTTCTGTGGCTCAGGTGTTTAGTTTAATGCAACCTGTACAGTAAATAATAGTGGCATTTGTGGACTGAGGCTCACCAGCTACTTCTGCTGTGGCTGATACTCAGCTCTTCCTGATTCTAGGCATCTTATCACAAGGTCAGGCAGGACCTGTGAAATCCTGAACTTTGCCTGCGTGCTCCTGAATTATGGGGGATACACTGCTCTCTCTCCTGCTGGATCCTGGGTATGGGCAAGCTCATCTGACCATTGCTCAGGGCAAGGATCAGCTTCACACTAGTGCCTGTAGGGCCTGGAGTGTACTCTGAGCAGGAGGATGAGTCCAGGGATCTGAGTCCAGAGAGGCTGGGTGGAGGCAGCTCGTGTTCCCCTGCCTGTGGTGTGTGGCTACAGCTGCTGCAGAGCTCAGGAGCTTGAGGCACTCCCTGTACCAGGATGTTCTGGCCCTTGGTTCCACCAGCCATTGGCCCCCATCCCACCCCTCCATCCCTCAGGCCTCTGAGATTTTGCCTCTCCCAGGAAGGTCTGTCCTTGGGTTAGGGGCCAGGCTGTCAGGTGCTGCCCCCACCACCCAAGGGCTTGGGAGGGCCAAGCCCCACAGCTCTGCAATGGCACCACCTCAGGGACAGCTAGGCTGCAGCAGCTCTGGCTTAAAAAAAGATGGAAGATAAAGGAGTCAGGAAAAGGATAATTCTGGATGCTTATTGTAGGCACTGCAAAGCAGGAAAGGATTTGAAAGAACAGATGAAGCCTGTTGCCATAACATACAAATTGGTACATCAACCAGTGCTGGACAAGAAATGCAAGTTATAGCTGGCACTTGACTCTTATCTCATATAGCTGCTGGGTAAAAGCATAAAGGATAGCCTTGATTTTGAATCTCTTGGCTTCCCTTAACTTGTATTGCAGCCATAATACTAAGTAAATACATGTTTTCTGGGAAGATATTTTCTTTTTCTCTTTGGCAATGACAATTTTTGTTGTTTTCTATTTAATAAAATAACATATGGTCATAAAGTGAGTATCATTTGCTCAACTATATAGATGACTTTTTTGGAACTTGTCCAGTCTTCAGTAAAAGATCTATTTAACAGGTTTCAAATACAGGACGTTTTTAAAATGAGGTGAATAATCCTTAAGGCATTTTGAAAATGGTGTTTAAGAAAAGTCTGTTCACAGGATATTTTGCTAACTTCCCCCGTACTGCACAGCTAAGTGTAATGTCTTCAGTGATGCACTCAGGCTATCACAAACGTTAAAGTCAGCAGGTATGTATGGAGTCCCAGCCAAGAGTATGGTATGGATAAAATACCCTCTGTGAGGCCAGGAAGCAGGGCTGCATTTCTGAGGGTTTCAGGGCACCTCTTGGACTCTGTGTCATGGTTTGACACTGGCCAAATGCCAGACACTCATGAAAGTCATTTGCTCACCCCTTTCTTGCTCTCAGCTGGGCACAGGAGAGGAAAGAAAAAAAAAATTAATGAAGGGCTCATGAGTTGAGATGAGGATTGGGGGAAAACACTCTAAGGGCAAAGTAGGTTCAAACTTAAAGGTATGTAGTAAATTTATTATTAACAGAGTCAGAGGAGGATAATGAGAAGTATAATAAGCCTTTAAAACACCTTTTTTTCCCCTCAGGCTCTCCCTCCTTCCTACTGACAGCACAGGGAGACAGGGCATGGGGGTTTTGGTCAGTTTGTCACTCGAGATCTTCTGTTCACTCATGGAGAGGAGTCTTTTCTCTGCTGTGCCGTGGGGTCCCTCCCATGGGCAAACAGCTTTCCCAATGCTGTTGTGGCATTGCTCACTCGTCTGTGGGGTTCAGTCCTCTAAGGATAGGCTGCTCTAGTCTGGAAGCAAGGGCTCTCTCTCTCTGTTGCTGGAAGCAGGGGCTCTCTCCATTTGGGTCTCCCACTGGATCACAGCTCTCCGGCATCCACCTGCTCCAGTGTAGATTTTCCCCACAGGCTGTGAGTGGATTTCTGCATTCCCTAGGGATTTCATGCATTACAGGGGGACAGGTTTTTTTACCATAGTTCTCACCACAGCTTGCAGAAGAATTTCGGCTCCAATGCCTGGAGCAGTTCCTGTCCCTCTTTTCCACTGACCTTTGTGCTGCCATGTTGTTTTTCCTCTCATGTGCTCACTTCCTCCTCCTCTTCTCTGACTAGAAGAAAAACTGCTGCTCATAGGTACCATTGCCAACAAGCTCCACTAATTCAAAGATTCCTGCGGGATCCTGCAGTGCCGAGAGGCTGATCTCGTTCAGGTTCCACACCGTAGAGTCTCTGGCCATGCTCTCATGAGCCCGGTGGCCCTGCGGCTCCTCAGCGCCTCTCTCCATGGGGCAGGAAGGGGAAGGCTCCTGTGGGCCACGGCGAGATGGCGGCACAGGCTGCACTAGAAAACAATCTGTGCTTGTGCCATTTTGATTTTCTTAAATATGTCATAGAGAGGTATTACCAGCCTCTCGAATTGGCCCAGTAGCATGTCTGTCTTCAGAACCATCAGCAGCTGGCTCTGTCCAACATGGTGAAGATTCTAGCAGCTTCTCACAGAAACCACTTCTGTGGCCCTCCCTTGCTACCAAAATCCAGGCTGTGCCAAATCAACATAGTGTGATGGACGCCCTGGAGCAGCATCCTCTGAGCTGTGTCAGGGCATCCTCATACTCTGCATGCTGCCCTCTCCATGCATGCCTTTTCCCTTCCCTGTCCTTGCTCTGTCCTTCCCATTGCTCTCCCTCCTTCCCTCCAGGGTCACTGGCTTGAGAGGGCCAGAGTCATTATACCATTCCCAACCCAGCAGGCAAGCTGTTTTATGGGATGATATTTCCTAGCAGAAGGGCTCTGATGCTTGAAAACATTTCTTTTTGTATCATCTGAGCAGCATAAAGAAACCTTAAAGGAGGAGAGGAATTGAAAGTACACTTCTGGAGTGAAAGGATATAAATATATTCTAATATACTCACAACACAGTGTTGCTGAATTTTCTGTCTCTTACTGTCTCTGGCACTTACTGCCTTAGTTGGTTCCTGCTCAGTATGGTGGGTCCTTGAGAAACCTTCCAGAGCAATCAGAGAAAGATTTTGCAAGACTGGCAGGAAGTTTAAGGGATGTTCAAAGCAGGCATTGTAGACTTCAAACAAAGCTGTGCAGATAATTTAGACTTCAGGACTGTAATTAGATAGAAGAAAATGTAGGGTGTGATAAACCCAGTTGCTGTTCTCATAGCATGTGACTGATATCATGGGCACAAGGCCAGGACCAAAAAAGGTCACAGCCATGGTTAAAAGTGCTGCCTTCTAAAATTTATCAGATTTGATGTGCATGTTGTGGATGAGGAAATGCTGGTTCAGATACTCCTCTCACCTCATTTGAGGAGGCCAGGCTAGAGCTGCCCCTTACAAGTTGATTTTTCCCTCTGCAAAACCTAGTCTGAGACTTTTCACAACCATGTCTGACTCCAAGCTGTGCAAAATATGGGCAAGCAAAAGAGTTCCTGATGAGGCGACCCATTTGCAGCAGCATAAACTCTCTTTATTTTATCCAAGGGAACCTTCTGTAGTGGCTAATATCATTGCATGGACCTTTATCACAACACTTTTAAAGCTTGGATCTTGCAACAACTTCATGACCTTTGTAATACAACAGAGAGGTATCCAAAAAGATGAGTATGTCCAATGATTAGGACTTTGTATAATCTACACTGTTGTCAAGAACAAACAAAAAACTCAGTCCGTGGCTGGATTTTGGTGAAAAAAATGTAAGAGTCACAATGAGATCACTGAGAGACATTCAATTTGAAGATCTTATTTCTCCAGTCAGACTTAAAATTGTTGCCAGGTTGAAGTAAGATAGATTAAAAAGAAAAGCATGGCATTTAGCATCAGAACAGAAAATGAAGCAGTCATGCTCTCACCTTATCTCTGACATAAGCTTGCTTTGGCAGACTTGATATGTCATATAGTGTGTAGATGTCTTAATTTTGCCATCTGTAAAATGGAGATACATATATTTCCTGAAGGGACATGGGTGATGCATGTTTAGCAGCTAATAAATATAGAATTCATATTTGGAAAAAATACACACTTAATTGTATAAAATTTCAGTGATAAATCAGTGAATTAAAATTAAAAAGTTTGATTGCCAGGAAGGCAGGGCTGAGTGGAACCTGTAGGCCTGTAAGTCAGTGGTGAGATATGATGGTAGGACTGTATATCTGGTTTTAAACTTCTTTCTTTTCTCTCTTCTCTGATACTCTATTTAAAAAAAAAAAAAAAAAAAAAAAAAGGCAGCCCTAAATTATATCTTAGGGTTTTGAAATAGCATCAAAGGCATAGTTGGAATGCTTATAAATAACTGTATCTTTTCTTGAAGGTGTGGTGTCTCAGTTTATTTGAGGACTGATGTAGGGAGTCATTGTGGGCCTGGGGCTGTGGATACCTCATGGGGCTGGCTCCTGGCAAGGCCTGTGCTCATCCTCCTTGCTCACTCACGTATCCTGACCTGGCTTCTCCATGGCCACTTGTTGTTCTGCCCTGCTGGCAGCCTATGCCACCCGCCCTGGGGGATGCTTACATATGTGCAGGCTTGTCCCAGTGCCTTCCTCCCTTGCCATGCAGTGTTTGTCTCCTCAAACCCTCCCCTCCTTCCTCTCACAACTCCAGTCATCCCCCCCCTTTCCCCTGGCTTCAGACACAGGGGCAGAGTGTAATTCCTTCCTGCATGCCTCCCTAGGAAAGCTCTAATAACACGTCCCCTCACTCTGTGGGGGTCTGGAGGCTCCACAGCCTCATCCCTGAGAGCTGCCCCCGTGGCTGGCACCGTCCCAGTGCCACACGCAAGGAGCTGGCACCAAACTCTGAGCACAGGGGAGCTGTGTCAGACAGCAGGGCAAAGCCTCTTCCATGAGGAAAAGCACTGAAGGGCCATGGATGATGGTCTGCAGAAGGATCTGTGCTTTCCACAGCCTGGAGGAAAGCAGCTCCCTGGGGATGGATCAGGAAGAGCCACGGGATGGCATCTCGTGGCATGGCAGCACAGGGGACAGGCTGCTGGGAGAAAAACCCTGCGTCTCTTGGCTCAGAGTCCAGGGAATGAACTGTAACCACCAGCCTATAAATGAGAACATCCAAACAAACAAACAGAAATAAGACCAAATGCAAAAAAAAAAAAAAAAAAAAAGAAAAAAAAAAAAAAAAAAAGAAAAAAAAAAGAGAAAAAAACTGGGGGGGAAAAAAAAAGTGGAAAAAAAAAAAGTATCCAGGATGGTGCAGCTCTGACTCTGGGCCCTGTCGTCTTCTAGGACTGATGAAGCGACTGGGTGGTTCTTCAGATTCCTGTGGTCTGAACACACACCCTAGTCATCACTAAGATGAGCACGGAAAAAAACAGTAATGAAAGAGGGCTCTGATTTATTTCCTGATAAAATAACCTTTGCTCTCAAAGGCTAACATTTCAGCTCCAGCTTGCAGAGAATGATCTTTTATTTCCATCCATCAAAGCCTACATCGTGCTGGATATCCAGAGTATTCTTCACACACAGCCATGTGTTGGCCAATGAAGGAAAATTACTACCTACGTTTTTTCTGAGAGAGGAGAAAAAGGAGGGGGGCTGAAGTCTGTATTAAGGACTGAAATAATTACAATCCATTGCAAACCTGTGACTACAGTACAAGGAAAATTGCTTAAAATTACTAAGCAAGCCAAAAAGGGTTTTTTTGTAGTGTAAATAATCTCTGTGTTTTTTGGAGCCTTTGATTTGAATCATCATCCAAATAATTCCTTTTTTATTTTTGCTCAGGTCGACATATTGAATGAGTATTCAGGGCCTTCCCGCTCTGCTGCTGTATTAGATAAATACCAGTTCATCACGTTTTTGTCCACTGCTGGTGTCACTTAGTGTGAGGTAAGAGCCTGCAGTGCTGACTGAGAGTGACAAGAGTAACAATTAGCATTTCCAGTTCACATGGGTGATTTCACACCACATTGTGCTGCAAATGGCTACAGGGAACTGTCGGTGTGAGTGAGTTAAAAGCAAGGCAGATGTTTATTTGCAGGCAAAACATTAGCTGAGCTTGATTCCCGATGAGGCAGAGGCACCTGCTCTGCAAAGGAACTGTTTGAAATAATGAGTTGTTTTCATAAAAGACAGCCTGCTCCAGTATATTTTTCTGAAAATATAACTTTTTTATGTCAGTGGTCTGCACTTGGGTAGAACAAAGTAGAGGGTCTTGCAGGTTCATATGACCACCTGAATGAGCAGTGTGAGCAGTGAGCCCCAGTGCAGGCAGATCAGGGCCCACATGGCCTGAAGCCTCTGTGCTGCCTCTGGCTGGGAGTGCCAGCTCAGTGTCAGCCCCGGGCAATGCCACGGACTTCCCTGGGTTCTGAAGGCAGATTTGTGGATGTTTTGGAGTGCTGTCAGAAGGCACATTTTACAGGGCTCAATTCTGTTAGCTCTGAGCCTTTGGTGGGCTGGCAGAGCCTCTCTACTACATGGGATTGCTGGCATTTACAATGCTCTGTGAAGACATTCTGTAGCAAGAAGCTTGTGTGGGTGTAGAAAGCAGCAAGGGACTGTTTTTCCATACAGGTGGATAGAGGGTGTTCATGGGTGCATGTACTGCAAGTCATCCACATGTGGGAACAAATATTTTTATCTACAGAGATTTGCACACAGAAGTAAAGACAAGAGGAGTGCAGAGACAATGACCCTAAGTCTCTTGAAATCATCAGGGATTTCCTTTTTTGCTAGGATCTGAGCTTTGCTTTTTTCCTTGGAGAGCTCTTTCTATCACAAGGAGGAGGTCCAGAAAGGATGGGATGAAGAAGGAGGAGTAGGAAGACTTCTGTGCAGATGAGTGGAGTGATGCTGCCATAGGTCATCAGTAGGCACTGACAGCCCCAAAAACTGCCCAGATCTCCTGCAGAAAGCACAAATTTGTTTCCTTTGAGTTAAAAAAATAGCATCTCATAGCTAGCAAATATTACAGAGATACTTCCCATGAGAGCCAGCCACTGCAAAGCTCAGTGAACAGAGTTACCTTGAAGCAGTGCAACAGGATTAAAGGTCAGCTTCCTGTGTGGGTGCCTCCAGCAACAGTCAGTGGGAGTTTTAAAGGCTGAATATCCTCACTGCAGCCAGTTAAGGCTTTGAGAAGGCAAGTTAATATTGGTTTTATTATGAGACAATATAATAATGGTATGGGCCATCCAGCCATTTACATATCTACCTTGGCTACAGGGAAACATTCACGGCCCAAAACAGAAACTGGGGAAAAAGTTGCAGAATAACAGAAAAGAGCTGTTATTCTCTCATTTTCAAGTTCTGGTGTTAAGGACCTACAGGATTATTCCCCAGTTCTCAGCTAACTATTCCTTACAGCTCTTGTTGTAAGCAGTTTTCACATAGCCTGACTTCCCTCGAAGTGTACTCTCATCCACAAGGACCCCATAAAAAGTATTAGGCAAAGATTAAACATTATAAACATATAACCAGCTCATAAAATGAGTTTAAATGCTAAGCATGAAAGGGTGAATTTGCCTAAGGGGCTGCTCTGAACTCCATTGACTCAGGGAAACTTGTTCCTTGAGAGACATATTTATCACTATAGTTTATTTGTATTACAAGAGGAACCACTGGAGACTAGGGGCTTCATTGTGTGGAGTGCAGCTCAGACATTCAATAAGAATAAATTCTCCCTGAATATTTTACATCAAAACTGATAGGAGAGGCCTACGCTAGTAATAATAGAAGATCTTCTATTCACATTTCACATCTGGAAAACTGAGGATCCTCAGAATGAAGGACTTTGCTGAGTGCATGCTGGTAGTCCTGTAAAAGCAAAGGGGCTCAGCTCAATCCTACAACGTGTCCCACTGCAGATCCTTAGCAGGGTCAGCCCTTGGACTGCCCATCAGGTGATCAGCACAAGGCCTGATACCTCTAGACTGGTCCCCCTTCATGTCTCTTTATGACAGATTGCTTTTAAAATTGGAATTCAAATTCAGACTAGATATAATAAAGCTCCTGGGATATCACCTTCTTTCACAGGGGAAGACAAGGATCTGGGCATTGGCAGCAGGAACAAAAATGCTGCATTGTGTGACTTAAAAAGTCAGAAGAGAAATGCTGCCACAAAGACTGCAGGAAGAAGATACACTTTTGTATGGATGATCTGAGTACAAGGATAGTGGAAAAAAAGATCCAGAATGGAGACAGACCTATGTTTATAGTCGTTAATAGCTGACCTGATTTTTCAGGCCTGCCAAAGACGTGAGAGCCTTCCTAGAATGATTTATTTTACATCCAACTCCTCAACAAATAGCCTTTATGTCTGTAGAGTTTGTAACCAAAGAAGCATTGATAATTGCCTGTGTCAAAAGAAGAGTTAAATTTTGCATTAAGTTCCAAGCCTTTCCATTCCTCTAGGCTAGCAAACATTTCCTATCGTCATCTGACTAGAGTTTGTTTTCATGTTTCATTTTCTTTTCTATTGATGTATTAGTCTGGTAGACTGAGTTTTCTCAGAGGGTGAACTTTTGTGCAGGTTTCATTAAAAATATTTCATAAGACTTCTCTAAAATGTGATCTGTGCTTTTGTGCTGATTGAAAATGGTGCAGCAGCTTGTTAAAGCATATGCTTTTGTATTTCATCAAAACATATTTTTTTAAAATGGAAATCTCAGCTATTATGCTTCTCTGTGGAGATTAGAGTGAGCTTTTTCAAACTGTCAATAGAATTACTTTGAGTCTGATTCTCTTGTCAGATGCACCTCAGTAAATAAAGAGAAATTTTTCTGAAATCAGTGGATTTATTTGTATGAAAAACTTCAGTGCATGATTTAACAAGGGCCCTTGTTTTTATTATGTATCAGCCAAGCTGTCTAAACTGTCCCAGAGCTGCCTGTTAGTAGCATATATTTAACTAGAATATTAATGAAGGAAAAAGTCTAATTATTTGCATGTAATGTATTTCTTTAAAACTTCACAATAGGAAACAACATGTTTCACATTACCACTTACCTCCTCTAAGGCAAGAGTTGTTCCAGTGGTTAGACTGTGTGAGAAATTATGTTACATACCACCACGGAGCCTCATGTATCTCTAAGCAATTTGAAATTCTTTAAATCTGCAGATCAAAATGCTGTTGTGTATTACAACAAGCTGTGCTGTACCATGCTGTCTCCTCTAAAGTCAGAGAAGGAGATGAATAATTCACTAGGGTGCTTTTTAATTTCTAAAATAAATACTTCAGTGCTGTTCATTCTAATGGATATTGTGGAAGGCGACTTACTGCAGAAGCTGAGTGTTCTTATCATTGCATCAGAGTAAATACTTTGCACTTTTTGTCTCAATGATTTGTGTTCTTTGGTTATGGTTTCTGAAGCTGTCCAGAATCTTGAGACTCGTTACATTTGTCTGCTGCCATGTCACTCAGCTTTTTCTGTCTGTTGGATAAGCAGTGCCTCTTGTGCCTGCTCAATACCAGTATTGAAAATCTCAAGAAACACGTGTGGTGGGAAACAGTGTCATATATTCACATCCTGACTGTTGTCCTCCTGGGTTAGCCTGGGACTGGAGGCCTCTTGCAGTGCTAGAGAAAATTTTCACTGCTGGACTTTTCTCAGGAGATGGATTATTTATTTTAGCTCCTTGATTAACTCACAATTATGGTGATTATGTTCTACTCATTCAAAATTCTCCTATGTAAGAGCTTCATTTGAAAACAGTTTGCTTTCTTCTCTTTCACTAGCATGCAAGAATTAGAACAACCTGCAGGTGCAAACTTTTGCTAAACCAAACTCACAGGTAGGTGGGAAGTTCAAAGATGATGCAAAGGCTCCTCTGTCCACTTCTCCTGGGTTATGTAAACAACAGAGAACAAAGGCTTCAAGGCCATTATCTTTGTTCTGATCTCTTAGCTGAGGAGATCTGGTTGGAGAACACAATTTCTTTTCATTGGAAATTTGACTCCTCCAGATTTGTTTTTGTTGTCAGTAAGAAAGTTTGTTTTCTCACAGATCATTCATCAAGGGAAAAAAAATAAAGGAATCATTAAGACATGTCACAGTATTTTATTTTCATTTTGGGAAATATATTTTACTCTGGTAATATGCAAATGTCTTGTTTTGATATGCTGAAGATATTTAGTTTTTCAGAAAAAAAAAAAGCAAACAAAACCAGAGACCAACTCCTTGCTTTCTGATTTCTTTGGAGATTGGTTTATTTGTCCAAATGAAATTTTTTGATTAAAACAAAGCCCAATTTTCCAAAGAAAACTGTTCTGTGGAAATATTTATTAATCCCAACTTGCTTTTGCTGTTGCTGACTGTTGCTCAGATTGTATCATGGCTCCAGTTTTCAGCCAGCAGTGAACCAATCTCTGTATCCCTACCCAAGTGTGTGTATATACATTGCACATGGACACACATGTATGCACAAGAGTGACTCCTGCCCTCAGCTACGTATGTTAATCCCAGTGGAGATTACCATCGCCGCTGTGCGCATATGAATGAAAGCAGAGTTTGGCTCAGGATGTGTAATCAATATATAAGGCTTACTGAGTGATTTGAGATGCTCGGAGAAAGCTGTTACATAAATGTTAGTCATTATTATTTGTAATAATTACCTACAGCTGTAACTATGGCAAGCCTCCATGTAAAAACAGCTAGCCCCTGACATATGGCTTCTGTGCTTCAGCTCCAGATTCCACCAAAGTGCACAATAAACTCTTTCTTTAAAAGCATGTGCCTGAAGGGAACATGTAACCTCTGGCACACGATTGCAGCCATAACGACGAGGAGAGAATTATGCCATCCTTATTAGCAGCAGCAGTCTGACTTGCACAGAAAGGAATGGCTGTTGGATCCTACCCTATCATGTGAATAACATGCTCCTGAGATGCATTACAGCCATGGGCAATGTAGGCAGCAAATTAAATTCAGGTTGGAACTGGGTCAGGGCTGAAGAACATTTTGTAACCATATTTTTCCAATGTGGCTGCAGATTAGCTGGATCCTTATTTTTGGGGATGTCTTAATTCTCTTTGGTTTTACTTTTAAACTAACTAAATAAAAATTACAAAAACAAAGCAAAAAACCAAAACCAAAGACCCCCCCCCAAAAAACCCCTCCAAAACCAACAACCAACCAAAACCCAAAAAACCCAAACCAAAATAGCAAAAAAAACCACCCAAAAAATCACCCAAAAAACCCCACCCCAACCCTACAAAGATCCTCCCAAGACAAACAAAATCTTCCAAGTGTCCTCTTACTTTTTCTAGCTTTTCCCATTTCTGACATGGCCTGTACAGACATTTAAAAGATGAAACACAGAAACGGTTGAGCAGCACACAATGCTGCTACTCAATAGTCTCAGGAGGATGCAAGGAATATGGCATCTGACTGAAACTGCTTGGGAATTGAGGCAAACAGCCTGTAATTGCCAAATTGATTTTGGCCAGAAGACCAGGGCTAACACCCACAATAAGTATAAAGTGCCATGGGATCTTTAATGACCCCACTGCTTTGGACACAGTTTTACCTTTATTTAATGCACATTTTATGTTTGTGAATAATATACTCCATAAAATATATACAGTCAGGAAATGCCAAACATTGCCAGTTTCCCAAAGGCAATTTCAGGGCTTGCAGAGAGCACTCTCAGGCTTCAATTCATGATCGTGTTAAACTTTGTTTATATGAGGTAATCCAATATTTTATTCATTAAAATGCACCATGCACCTAAGAGGAATTAAACAAATGCTTTACTATGCACTAAAATTGTTCTTCCCCCTTCAGTGAGGGTTAAGCAAAATACTCCATGGACCCCTGGACCTTGTGTAGTCAGCGAGGCTGTGGGTGCTGCCTCTGCTGCCTTCACAGCAACCCTCTGGATCTTCTGCCAGGTCCTTGCTGAAAAAGGCAGGGCAGAGAAGACTGGAGAGGGCAGAGGGAAGTTTGTGTACGGAGCTGCCCAGGATGCTGAAATGCCTGGGGTCCTCTTCATCCTTTTATCCAAAGACAGCGTGTGGAAATCCTGCCTTGCCTTAGGGTGCTCTGAGACTGATGATCATTGAAGGTAAAGAGATGGTGGGTGCCATACTGAGGAGGAGAGACTCATAGCAGTCATGCAACATTATATGGCATTAGATGATCAGTAATGAAATGGGAGAAACTTCTGCATTTCTGAATTCAGAGTGGCATCTTCTACAGCTGCTCAGCTTGGGGATTAATTGCCTCTGAGTACCTATGATGAGAATTCAAGTTTTCCTCCGTGTTTAGTCCACCTATAACAGTCCTTTGTGTTATACTGTTGGTAATTTTGCTTGGGTGCAAACAGAACAAGATTTTCAAAAATAAGTCACTAAACTTAGGCTCCAAGGAATTTATATGCACACATTTAACTCAGTGATCTGATTAAAAAAAAGCAATCTGAGTGCCCAAGTTGTCAGATCTGTAGCCAGGCAAACACAGAAAGCTATAATCAAGACTATGCAATTACGTACATATTTGTAATTTTAAAGATTATGCTTCTATTCTGGTAATGACTGGGGTTTTATGCAGTCTTTTGTATTTACTTTTTTTTATAAGGAAAATGATGGTGATGGTTTCCTGAAATCCAGATCAGGTCTGTTTGGGAAAGACCACACTCGAGTTCACCTACAGCACCCCAATCTGTATCCTGCTGAGCACAACGTGCAGCAGCTGGAGTCACTGGAGTCAGTGTCAGAAGAAGATCTTCATCTGCCTCCAGAGGTCCAACCTCCTATCAGAGCCAAGAGCAGCTGCACTCATCAGAAGGATCAGGTATGACTGCAAACACCACACATCTGAGAGTAAGGTTTTGTACTTCCACATCACTGTTCATGCATGAATTCCACCGCTTCTAGAAAAATACTAGTACTGGGAAAATCTGTGCAATATTTTTGGGACATAAATTCTGAGAGTCAACCTGGCATAAGTAACTTATTTTCATTCATGAATCTTCAGAAAGGTTCCAAGGAGATAAAGAGAGAACATCATCTTGTGGCTTGGATTATCAAGGAAGGGTCTTCCCCTCAGTGGGCAGTAGCCTAGGTTTTTCTTGTCAGCCCCCATTTCTGGCACAGAGCAGCTCTGGACTTTGAACACCATTTGTAGTTGGGTCACAGATTTGCAGTACCTGAGGTGGACTTCTGACATGGATGCTCCATTTGGAAGACATCTGTCCTGTGGAGCCTCAACCTCTGAAAACAACAGCATCCAAACCAACTTGATCTTCACCAACATGTGTCATCCAGCTACGCTCCTGCTTTGCTGTTGCTGTTTGCAGCCACTCCCTCTTCCTGCCCACCGAGCACTGCTGGAGGGCAGGGAGCACTGCCAGTGCCTCCGTGGCTCACTGCTCCTGTTTCCTTTCCAAAGAGACTTTCTTGTGCTGGACTCAATCTCTGCTTGGGACTCTGTGGCATGCAGCACAGAGGAGGTCAGGGTAGGCAATCTTAATAATTTATTTGGCCTAAAAACCTATTACTCTCCTCTGTTTCATTAGTCACAGTCCCAGGAGCATTAAGATTAAGGGGTGTTGCCATGATGATGTCTGGTGTTCGGAGACTCATACCAGGAAATGAAGGCCAAGGCTGTCAATTTACAAATTTGATATAAAGCAAAAGGGTGTTCCTGTAAAAATGATCAAAGCAGGGACTGATCTGGAATAAGTATTTCAAAAAGCATACTTGGAGCAAACAGGCTGTGAGCACCCGTTGCATGGTAGTGATGTTTGAAACAGATCATTCCCCTTTTTAAATGTCAAGTCTTCACATATCATTCAGCAAGAGATCCTCCTAATTAGTTTAGACTTTTCTCTCATGGGTCACACCCTTTATCACTTCCCACTCCGTATGATTTGACTTATGGAACACTTGGCTTCAGACACAGTCTCAGTCCTGCTCTTTGCATGCTATTTGCACACAAATCACTTACATCCCTGTATTAGTCACTCTTCTTTTTCAGTGATACATTTTTTTGTATGTTGTGAGTCTGAGGCAGGAGTATCGTTTGGATATGTGAAATCATTCCCATTGTGGGAATAAGTCCTAGTGCTTGATTAAAAAGTAACACTTCAACACATGTAAAATAGCATGGCTCAAGTCAGCTGGATCAGAGCTGGTTTTGCTTCTCGGTGCAGCCCAGGTCTTAATTTGAGAATGTTTGTTAAAGCACTGAAAATACAGGATGAAAAGGCAGATTTGGCACTTCTTGTGTCATCCACATAAAAGTATCTTGGGCTGGGAGATAATACCTGTGTCTCTCCAAGCCCAAGGGGATGCCTTAACCCCTCCACTCAGGCATCACTTTGCAGAACAGGGAAATGTCAGGAAGATCCTTGTGCCAGCCAGACTTTAATCTGCTGGGTGAGCTGTCTCCTGGGAAGAGGATAAGGTGTGAATTTGAAAACTTCTGGCTACAGGACAGAATGTGAACCCAGGTAAGTGGACAAGGCAGCTTCTGAAAAAACAAACCAACAAAAAAAAACCCCAACCCCCCAAAATACACTAACTCTTTCCTTTCCTCCTTTCCCCTTTTCTACTTTGTTTCAGCCAAAAGCTACATTACATGCTGCCAAATTCAGATATATGGTCAGATCATTGCCAATTAAGTGGCTATCAGGAGGGACAGGGCCCAGCTCATGAAAATATTAGTATCTTAGCTGGGGTTAGGAAAAAGAGACACACATGCAGAACCTGAGAAACCAGGAGATTTTCTGAACAAATATAAAATTTTCGATTGCCAGGGGGCTATTTTTGCAGTGAAATCAGTTACATCCAGGACAGGGAGTATTGCATCAGTGGAAATAATATATACCTATATAATATATAAAATATAAACTAGAATATAGAATATAGAATATAGAATATAGAATATAGAATAATCAGGAACTGAGGGACAGCAGAGATGAGGCTTGTGTCAACAAGCCCTATGCTACAGTCCCAACATCTGGGCCTCTGCTCTTCTGGAGTCCTGCGGTACGGGGCTTATCCCAGACCCTGCATGTGGAGAAAAGCTTGGGAATGTGAACAGAAAGTACCACACTTGCAGTGCCATAAATCAACAGGCACATAAAAGGAATTAAAAGTGCAGGGCTTTTATATTGAGATTTTGGGGAGCCCTCACTGGAGAAGATTTTTAAGTACTCAGGCTGACAGTAACACTACGTAACAGAGACTGGAAACAGGTCTTACAAAATCTCTACTTTGAGATAGCTGTTCACCAGAAACAGCTGGAGATAATTCTTCATCTTTCACTTGAAACAGCTATTTCAGTTTATAGTCCAAGCATGGAAGGGAAGGTGGCTCTGCAGCGTCTCTGATATTTTTGTTTTTCACAGCTCACTGTGATCAGCAGTGGGTTTTCCATTGGCATTCAGGTGAAATTATAGGGAAGTAACTATGTTCAAAATCTTGCTGGATCTCTGGGCTGTCTGCAATGCCAAGGCTTGCCTGAGGCTCAGAGGTTTTGTCTCTGGGAGAAATTAGGAGGTCTTGACAAATAATTGTAACATGCTGTTAAAGAGAATCACAGGAAGGAATGACAAAATCCCCAAATGGCTGGGTATTCTGTTCCTTTGTAACATTTTGCTCTTATTAATGCAAACTGTGCTCACATATGTTATTCAGTGGCCGGTTTACTGCATCCTATGTTTGAGTCTCTTGTAACATACATAAGAGTTAATAAATTGGGCCTCTTTTGTCTTCACCTGCAAAAAAAATTCTGAAAAGGAAGAGGGACATAGAACTATAGATAATCTGCATAGGAACACACAAATTTTTCTTATATTTCAACTGAGGAGGGTCTCTATCACATGAGTTTACCTTCTGTTTTGGCTTCCAGTGAATCTCATGATGCAGAGCAAAACTTAGCAGGAACAATGAAGTTTTCCACCCCAGATGGTAAATTGGTCCAGTTTCATTTGAAACTTGGCTTTTTTGCAGGTGTTGTTGCACTTGGCCTCGTAGATTATAATGAAATTTTGAACTAGGATTGTTTCACTATGTGGATTAAGTATTGGGCATATTCCATTCCTGGATGGAGTAGGACTTTCCAAGCAATTACTTCTTTTATCTCCAGGGGCTACTGTGATATTCAGAGCTTAAAACGTGGCAATTGTGACTCTTGGGCTCTCAGTCAATGCCACTGCTGGTACTGAGGTAATATGGGAGGGAAGGATTGAAAACAGCCTTCCCCTAACACCATGTGGAGCAGTGATGATCCTCGTGGATGGGAATGGGGACACTGGATGAAGGGGCTGGTGTGAGAGCTGATGGGAAATGACAGGGTGCAGAAAGGAAGGTAGAGATCCAAAACTTTTGGGAGTGGTGGGAGAAGAAGCAACTAGAATGTGGGTGGAGGTAGGACAACTCCTGAAATGAATGAAAGAGAAGGTGGGTGAGGACATCGTGAGGCAAGAAATTATGTGAAGGTAGAAGAGAAAGGTCTGTGGCAGGAAAGAGTGCTGACATTGTATCCCAGCCCCAGGAGATGGAAACAGGGAAGTGACAGGCAAAGGTGGCAGGTTTGTGCACAGAGTGACCAAGCACTGCCACCAGGCACTGCCAGCTGCAGCGGCCAGGCCTGTGTGGGAGCTCTCAGACTCCTCTGCTTGCACATTTCCTGGTACTGCCTTGGTTGCTCCCTCTCAGCTGGGGACACCCAGCACAGGGCTGAGCTGCTCACGGCCAGTATGGATTGGCACTGCATGTCAGAGGGCCCTGGGCTTTGCAAGCAGACTGTAGTTTTTATATGTAATAATTTATGCACAATAGCTACAGAGTAGCCTGGATGAAAACTTGATCTGGGCCACACTGTAGTTTGCTGACAGGAATTTCATCCCCAGCTTCAGTGCCAGAGATGATAGTAATTTTTTCTTGACTTTTGCATCAGCAATTCTATGTTTTGGGATAGAAAATTGAGTCTTGTTCTTCTTGGACATTGAGGAGCCAGAAGATGCCAAGATATTTCTAAGCCCCAGAAGTAGAGGCTATAGAAATTAATCAGAAGCCAAGCCAAAAGCTTCTCTTTTGGACAACTGCAGCTGCCGGTTTCCTCGAGCCCAAGCAGACACTTCTGAATAGGCTGTCCTGAGCACTTTCTGTTTCATCTGGCATATGGGGTTGAGATTTCATACCAGAGTTGCACTGTTTTTGTCCAAAGTTTTATTTTTCCTTTGCCAAGATTAAGATCCACTCAGAGGTCCTTATCCAGCTAGCTCTCCTGCAGGTGCCAGGACATGACTGGATGCTTTAATGACTTACTCCTTTTTATAAATGACATGCCGGCCAAGCTCCATTACTGCTCCAGAGAGGTCCAGAGAAACTCACAGCATCTTAGGGAAAAAGGGCTGGAAGGGATGTGAGGTGACTCAGAGCATCTCCTGCCTTGAGATATTGTGGCTGTGCAGTCCACAAGGGGTAGTGTTTTTGAAACAGTGAAGTCTCATTTTTAGTCACCAGTTCCCTTTGTTAAGTCAGAAGCAGAGACTTGGGCAGGCTAATAGTCATGAAAAATCGTGTGTTCATCAGGTGTGGAGACTACTGACACCCTCTGGTTTTGGGGAACTTTTTTTGCAGCCATGTGCAGGACTCAAAATACCTTCCTTTCAAATCAGAAATACACTTTGCAAGCTCTTTATTTAGCTATAAGTCAGTTCTGTTTGGGTGAGATAAATCTACCCCAAAGCCCCTGTAAGTTATCTCAAATAGAAGGGTGAGTTATGACATTAAAATGATAAGACTGTACTCTTATTTTCTATTGTTTGTATTTCACGTCATGGTTACATTCCATCAAAAACTGCCTTGAGATTCAGTTTTTAGCTGCCTCCTTGCTATTTGAAGCTGTATTCATCCTGCTTCTTTCAAACGTAGAATGTTTTTAAGTACAAGGAATACACACAAAATGCGACGGAAAATTTCACATCCTATCTGACTAATACCAAAAGCCTTTGATTTGAAAGGTCACAGAAAAACAGTGTGGTGCAATGCATCTCTCACAGATTGTTCAGTGTTTGCCTGTGGCTTAACTTCCAGTCTCTCTATTGTTGTGCTACTTTCTAAGCACTGTTTTCCTCTGGAAGACAGTCTCTCCACAGCCCAACCTCTGTTCCTCCTGGCAGCCCTGCTCCCTTGATAGACTTCAGCTCAGGTTGAGGTGACAACATAATGGAGCTGCTGATGGTCAGGTTTCAGAAAACAATCATGCACCTTATGAGAAACAATCACTAAAGCACAAGCACTTAGAGGAGCTAGAGATAAAAGAGTCTCATTTTCTTGGCAGCCCGTGTAGATGTTCTGCAATGACTGATGATATGCGTGTTATCTTGACACCATACTCTCCCATGTTGAAACTGTTTATGGGAAACAAACATCATGTGAAAAACAGATTGCCAGACACTAAGTAAATCACTCTGATGAGGAACGAGTCAAGTTCTGCCAGTTTTACCCACACTGTCATTGTTATGATGTAACACATTCCTCATGACTGATACTGTATCCAAATTAGGGCACAAAACCTTCTCTTGATCAGTTAACTGAAATTCCCTGCCTTGTAACGACTGCACACACACACACACAGACACGGGCACAACCTTGCTCACACACAGAGCCTGGGTCAGTACAAAATCACACCCTATGTTTGTGGAGGATTAAGGAGGTGGACAAAATGATACAAATTGTAAACTTTATACCCTTCCCTCTTTAATAAGCTGTTGCAATTTTCAGAGTTCTGCTAGCAATGATTAATAAACATTTGGTGTGCTAAACATATGGAAAAATCGTCCCATCTGGACCATTTAAAACTAGGACGTAGACTTTATCTTTGTTTATTTCATCCTTAGCTAAAAGGCTTATTATGAATTGCAATAATCCAGGGAGCCAACCATGGAAGACAGACAAGCTCTTTAGATAAAACCAAAAAGGCAAGTTTTCTAACCGAGGACCAGATGTATTTTTGGGTATTGCCCTTGTACATATTTAGCTGAGCTTTTCAAGTGGTGAAGATTTGCATGTTTGTTTTGCAATACTAATGAATATGTTTTAGATTTACATTTTAGAAAATGGAAACTTTTATCTTCTTGGGGCTTTGTAAGTTAATGATTTCCAGAAGATAGTTTGGTATCCTCTTTTAACCCTTCACCATTGAAAACATATCACTTTCCAAGGCACAAGGATCTAGTGCAGGCCTGCTGAACCAAACCCGGGAGATATATGTGACTCTTTCTATTGTTTATTTCTGGAATTACATAAAATGTGGGTTTTAAATTTTCAATCTAGTGAAAACATATGTAAATGGCAAATTATTTTAAAACTAACTTGATGTGAATCATGGGCTAGGCATTACCATACACATGATCCTTTAATTAGATAAATAAGGAAAATACGTTTGGAAAAATATAGTTTTGAGACCCAGTATCTTCCATGAGTGATTTGGTTTCCTCCAAGATAAAGACTAGTTTAGGGTAGTAGGGAAAATGTGCTGCATAACAACATTTTTACTTCTAGTAGAGAGAGCAAAGTTGCAGTTTCGTAACATAGTTTTTCACCCTTTGATTTTCTTTAGAGAGGTTATGATAGAAAATAATTAATGAATAAAACATATTTTTTCAAAGACTTACCCTCACTGGCAATTTTTATATGATGCGAGCCCTATCAGAAATGAAAAATTCTTCCTTAGGGAACAACAGAACATTTTAATACAAGAGATAGCTATAGCTTTGAACTTTGGGTGGTTGACAAATCAGTCTGCAACAGCCCTTCTTCCAATTGTTCATGCAAAATACGATAGGAAACTAAGTAGGATCTTGAAAGAAGATGATGTTTGTATGCTTGGTTAAGGAAAAGTTGCAAACCCTTATGTATCTAGGATCCTAAAGGAGTGCCCCAGAGGGATCCTGATCTGCAGGGTTGTGCTGTCTACACTGCAGAGCAGCTGAAGCCACATTCAGTGAGCACCTCTGGTATGAACAGTTTGGCTCCCAGGCACAGCTGCAGAGCCTTGGCACACTTCACACACGGGACACGTGTGTCTCTCAGGGGATGTGTGTGTGCACAGGTGACACTCCGGTCCTCAGCCGCCTGTGCATTTCTGGGAAAGGGCTCCTGGAAAGGGATCCAGCTAAGATCCCAGCTCCAGTATGGAGCCAATTTGGTAAAGTAATATGCTTTTTACCTCTGTTTGTTTTTAAAGAGAAAGTCAAAGTCAAAGCTCCTGTGTGCTCTTAGCACAGCAAGGGATGGCATGGCATGGTGCCTGTCTGGCCAGGGGTGACAGCTCAGCACAGTGTCTCCAGGAACAGGAATGTCCAGCTCCCTGAGCTGGTTAACTCCTGCCTCTGTATTGGTATGGCAACATATCAGCTGCTGGGAGGAAGGTGCTGGATTTCTGGGGTACTTTTAGCAGCTGCACAGTTTACAGGGAGGTTAATGAGGTCTCAGATTTGTTTTTCACACCTGTGTCTTGTAAACAGCAGAACTGCAGAGCTCAGCAGGGTAAAGCAGTGCTACCACCCAGGCAGCTCCTGTGCAGAGCTAAGGACCTGACAGTGTGAGGGAAGGCAGGAGGTGGCACAGGGCTCTCTCCAGGACCTTGCAGCTTTGGTTGGTAGATCAGGGAGGGTAGGGGTTCTTACAGCTGTCGGGTGACCAAAGCCTGCTCAGACTACTCAACCACAGGTCCCCAAAGCCATGTTTGGGATCCTTTTTGAATCATGCTCCTGTAACTCGGTCTCTTCTCACCAGCATGGGCGCTGAGGACCTGGCTGGGCACTGCAGTGGCAGGAACACCACTGTTCATAGGCTCTCAACCAGGTGTCCCTCTTCAAACAGGCAGTGCTGTGGAGAAAATGTCCTGTGGACAGAAGTGACCCTGAGACCACTGGCAGGACCTTGCTGATTAACCCCCATACACTGAATTACAGGGAGTTCAGGCTGTTGAGTGGATGGACTCAGATTTTATTTCATGTACAATGTTGTGGAGAAGGTGACCTTACCTAGGGACTGTGACTTGTTTTCAACAGAGCCTTTTGGTGACACTGGTCTTCCACTACTGAAGCAACTCTAATGACTGTATAGGCATCGTTCTTTTTTCTCTGGGTGAAACTGAGGTGAAAGCAAATTCCATAATCCCTGTTTACTTTACTTTGCTACTATTTTTCCTTTTTCATTGTCTGTAACATTAATACCTCCATTTCCGTCAACATGTGCATAAATATGAGTGCAGCTGGAAAACTGACAACCACGCTCTGCTGAAGCAGTACTAATACTGTATTCTAACACTGCAGATCTTTATTTGCATTAAATTGAGAGTGGCTCATGCACCAAGAGGCAGAGAGTTGCTCATCACATACTTTTCAGGGAATGAGAACCTTGCCTATACTGGAAAGGCGGCTAACATAAACTAAGCAAGCTGGACTTAAATTAATCCCAATTTTTCATGTGGATATAAGACATATAGTCTTGACCTGAATTAGTCCATGTTAATTAAATATAACCTAAACATTGCTTTTTCTCTAGGAGAACAACAAAGCTGGCACATTTCCTACAGACCTTTCACTGTCTGACCTTCAGTACATATAGGATGTGGCACCCTGTTTATTTCATCTAACTCCATTTTTCCACAGGACTTCTGATTCTTCCAATGTATCTGCGATGGACAGAGAATAAAGCAGGCCTATGTCACATACAAAGCAGGAAGAAGTGGAATAGTCTTGTGGTTAAGGTAATTGGCTGTGATCTAGGAGGTGTAGCTTCTATCTCTGCTTCTGTGATAAAGTCCCTCTGGGAAGCTGCAGAGAAGTCTCCTTTCAAATTTCTGAAAGTAGCTGCTAATATTTTCTTCATTATTTTCCAGGAATTCCGCATAGGTAATTGAAATCTGATTTTCACAAAGTCAGCTGAAGTCAATAAAACCTGCAGATGTCAGGCTGCTCTGAGAATTCATAGTCTTGGGTGGTTGGCACTGTATATTGAATACCAGAGGTGAAGAAAGAAGGTCTTAAAATGTCTGAATTCAGGTTCCCTTAGATTTATTGCAGACCTTCTGTTTCATCTTGCCCAAGGCAGTTACAGCCACACTTAGACAACCCTAAAGCAGGTTTCTCTCCCTCGACTGCATGAAGGCTGGAATCGGGGGGAGCTGGAGGGGAAAGATCCAAACATCACTTCTCTTTTCACTCAAGATGCTACTGTAATTGCAATGCCAAAGGTAAACACCTTAGCATTGTTTGCAACTGTTTGAATGGAGACCTCCATTTTCCAACCTCGTTTCCCTTCTGCACAATAATACAGTTACAAAAATAACCCTCTCACTTCATGTGGATGTGGTGACTACATCAATAACAGTAACTCACCAGGACTGGCACTGCTCTCTGATGCCAGCTGGCACAAATGGATTTTGTCCATGCCACTGACCTCTTCTAGTCTTCAAAACAGGAAGGCTGTATGCAAACTTCAGCCTGGGAGTGTCTCCTGATCTTTGAGGTCTCTGAACTGGAAATGGCTTGGGAAAAGGTTACTTGTACCAGCCTGTATCCATGTCAAGAACCGTTCCAGCAATACAAGACCAGCACTGGTAGATTTGGGGTATCCAGAGTGTTCCCTGACATTTTTTATTTTCCTGTTCTAAGTGAAGTCTTTAGCTCCCAAAGGGCACTAATAAAAGACTCAACATTTTGCGTGAGAGGAGAAGCATATTTCTAGCACAAGTTAGAAATTATATTTAATTTTTGTTCACCTCCAGGTGTGAGGAGCATATGGGTAGCAGAGGAAGGAACTGAAGTAAGTCTTTGACAATTCTGACTCTAGGTGGTAATCAACTTTTTTCAACAGCCAGCATCAAATAGACCCACCTCAAGACACCTAAGCAGACCTGAGCAGGTAGCCAGCTTTCCAACAGTCCCTTCTTTTAGCTGACTTAGTAAGGCAACATTTACATGCAAGCAGAAGCTCAGACAGCCTTAATTCTCACACCTGCATGGGCTTGGCCCTGCAGCCTGGTTACTGCAGCTAGATCTGAGCTTGCTCCACCCATGCTCTGGGTTGATGGATGTAGCCTGTCTCAGGAAGCCATACGTTCTGCCTGCCCCAGGAATCATGCTTTAAGTTAAAATGTATGTCAAGCCCTGCTTACTGCCAGAACCCAGGCAGCCTGTGCATCTGCCTTGTGTGTAGTGCATTAAGCCCTGTGGAGAGGCAGGAAACATTGGAGGGAATGCCATGACTGATGGGACTGTGCAGAGTCTTGAGCTGGCAAGTGTCCTCCTGCTTCTGCTGTATTGACAAGCCATAATATCAGTTTAGTTTAATGGTGTAACAGCCCTCCAGTCAGGATCATGCCTTCACATAAACCTGCCTGGTTGCTCTACTGTTTCCTTTGTTTGGTTGCTTTTTAAAAACACATTTTCTGAGGAGCAAAGAGGAAGCGCTCCTCAGTCTGCTTTGTTGGGATTCTCCAGTCCAGACCTTAACAAGCATCTCTGGGTGGGTTCAAGTGACTGAAAGGCAGTTTGTGGCCTGAGCCAAAAAACACTATGGTCATCTTGAAACTTTAAGCAAAACTTGATACACTTCTGTAGAGGATAATAGCAAAATTTTGTCCAAGGTTACATTGAATCAGACTGGCTGAAGTTCCTGAAAGAATGATTGTACTGATGGAATTTAGGGTTTACTCTTTGGCCACAGTAAGCCCGCTCCTCAAATAGGAGTTTTCCATTGACTTCAATGAAAGACGAATTATATTAATATTTTTCCATAGAATTTATAAAAAGCAATCAAAATCTTACAGTCTCTACTAGGTCCATTTTCAGGCAAAGCTTTTGGTGTTTATCAGCTGAGAGGTTTACAAAAGTGAGAGTCACTGGAAATGTCCCATTCCTGTGACACTATTTGTAGTGGCCATTTCTCATAGTATTTTCAATGCTGATCATTTACTGTACCAAATTATACTCCACTGTACAATTTCAAAACCTGGTGCTTCAGATATTCTATGAAGGGAAAGTTGGCACAAAGATGTCAAGCCCAGATTGTCCAGATTTTTTTTTTTTTTTTTTTTAAGCGAACTGGTATAAATTTATAGAGCAAAAAACTGTAAAAATTTTATATAGAGTTCCATGTACCTTGTCTTTCACAGACTCTGGATCAGGTTTATTTTTAAATATGGAAGCTGATTCTTGTTAGTCTTTTTGCTGGTTCCAGTGTTACCAGTTCGTACCATGTTTGCTGATTCTGCTACCTCTTCCAAGGATGCTTCCTGTAGGGCACTCCTGAGAGGTGCTGAGCGCAGTCAGCTTTGATTTGTTAGTACATTGGACCTGATATTGCTCTGGTATAAAACTAAAGAGAAAAAGGCATAAGGAGAGCTCTCTTTCTCAGCGAATGACAAACCTACTTTTCACCCCATTCCAGCAGAAGCTGCTTCAGCTGTACATTTGCTACTGTCAGGACAGGGAGATAATAATTTTGCAAGGAGAATAGCTTTACTGGGAGAAAACTGGTCCCCTGCATTGGATAGGAGGAAACATGATCTTTTGTGACTTTGGCTGGAGATGGTTACTTACAGCAGGTCAGACTTCTGTAATCTTTCTGTGGGCAAGTGGAAGGCTTTGAGGTCCCTCAAATCACATGTCTGGAGCGCACACAAGCTGGGAACATTCTTTCTGACCTGTTTGGGTGAATGAAGGATTACCTCCTTGTATGCTTCATAGGAAAAAGTGTGACATTGACTCTAGCTCATTCATAAAGAAGGTTGGGCCAGGAACAGTGGTTACCTTTCTTACATCTCACTCTGGGAAAGACAAAGTCAAATTTTACCAGTTTAAATCTCTTTACAATGACCTGAGAAAATTTCCTATTATTTGGATGCTGTATCTCGCAATAGCCATTTACTTCTCTTGTTCAAAACCCCATTAAAAAAAAGGAATTCTTGTGGATAGAATTCCCATAATAATATTGTGCAGCTAGGATAATACAGAGTCAACTGGGGTTATTTTGCATCTAAGGAGATAGAACAATATGTAGCTATTCTCACTTTTTCTGGAACTTTTCTCACTGTGAAAACTTTAGAAAAATCCATCTAATTTATAGGACTCCTTGGGCCTGGGGACCACACATCAAGCTGCAATATTTAACATATCGTAGCAGCAGCACAATACCATATAAAAATAACACAATAAATGATTAATAGACTAATTCTCTCAAACTCATTCCCTCTGATTATTTCTTTACAATTAAAACAATTTGCTAGGGTTTTTTTTCAAAAGAATAAGAGATTTGTCTCTGAAGTTATCCACTGCTGGTATTTGTTTAAATTCAGAAGAGTCTGAGCTCCTTTGGCTGTCTTCTCAGTGCTGTGTTGTGCCATATAGACACCTCTTCTGGTTTCCAGACACACCTTCCTTCTCCACTGTTGGGTCTTACTGCCCCAGATGCAGGAAGCATGGATTGTGCATGCTGTACTCTAGCAATACCCTCATGACGGTCAATGGCTGCTGTGACTTTCTAGCAACATGAATGATACAGCCTTGGGCCAGTCTGCCCCTGGCTCTAGGATTGAGTTAATACAAAAGAGGTTGGGAAGCTGTTTCAGCTTAAAAAACTCTGGAGAGATGCTTTCCAAAGGTTCAAGATAGCAAGATGTAATCCGGATAACTCAAAAACATTTGTATTTTACTGCTTTCTCACAGAATGTGTCATCGCCATTAGCTCTGAGGAGTCAACATGCACAGGTGACAACACTGTGTGTCCTTCCCCCGGGCAAATTAACTGAAGTACTACAATACATGTACTTATCCCAGGGACTTCCATGGCAACAGTAGATGGATTACACTCTGGGATATAGCATATTGCTTTATGGGAGGTACTGTTGCATGAGGGGTTTGTGAGTGCTTGGGGACAACCCTGCCATTGTGTAATTTTCTCTGCCTGTCTGTAGTGCTCAGAACTGGATGTGACTGAGACATCCCAGTGGCCATTGCTTTTAGGCTCATGGAAATAGAGTGGAACAGTTCAGAGCACATCTGACCTCCCAGGCCTGGGTGCAGCTGCACTCTCTGGCGGCATGTGTGTTGCAATGGGGTCTTGCAAGGCACAGTGTCTCTCCTAGAGGGGAGCCCCTATGCTGAGAAAGGAAGGAAATATGCTGTTCTCCAGCAGGTCTGCTAGTGTGGATAACTAGGATTGCAACAGAAAGTGGGAAGGACATCTGCCCTGCAATGGAGACACATGTATTATGATACAAGGATGAAAAGCTTTGGAATGACGAAAGCAACTCCTCTGGAAACATAAACCACTGCCACTGCCACAAGCATGGGACCAGATGCGTTATCCCACAAACTGGTGTGGCTCTGCTGTGGAAATGCTGACTCCATTGACTGCTGCTGCTTTGTAGAAACCATATGAGGTCAGGAAGTCTTCAGCTGTCCAAGTCTCTGCTTCTTGGGGAGACCTGCAGCTCTGAAAACCATGGCAGAAATATTGGCGAAGCTTGGCCTAATCGATTTCCTGGAGTATGTGTAGGTATGAGAAACTGTCAGGACACGTGTTCCAATCTTCCCCCTTGAAAAATCTCTTAGTACATCAACTGTGCAACAGAGGCACTGACAGATCACAGGCTGATGAGTGATGGTGTGATTCACAGAGGCAGGTACTCAGAAGCACACACTTGATAAAGATTTTTGAGATGGTGTTATTAGGGTCTTTGCACCATGTGTGTAGGAAAGGGCTCTACTTTTAAATATCATTTTGTGACATTGCTGAATGTGGAAAATCTAATGTTAGAAAGGAAATAAAAATACCTTTATTTGTCTTTTCCCCCACTACTCTCCACAAACTGGTTCTGAGAGCAATACCACCTTTCTGCTTGAGCCCATCCCAAGTAAGATGTCTTTGTTGCCATTTTTTTTACTCCAGAAGGGTGCTTTCTCCTCTGTAGAGCCTGGAGGCTCCCTTCAGGTGGTCTCAGAAAGGAGGGATTTCTTGTGATGAGGACACATGACTGATGGATTTACTCATTCCACTAAATCTCCCCAGTGTAACTGATAGAAATACCTAGACCAGCTTTCACCTTGCTCACTTTTCCGAAGTTCACACTTCCTCCCGGTTCCAGTAAGGATTTGTTCCTGTAGGCCCAGGCAGTGGGATTCACCCTATCCCTAAACACTGAGGGTGTAATATGGTGCTTTTTGCTGACTCCAGGAAGGAACAAGGGTTTAATGCATTGTCTCTTTGGGGTAAGGTAAATGTCCCTATTCACATATGGAACCTGTCAGGAAAAGAATCTTTTCCAACACAAAAGGTGTTTTTAAAAAGGGGAAGTGGAACCAGTGATCTATTTAATCTCAGTGAGCAGACTTTGAAACTGGGGCTACAGCAGCCAGCACACACCTTTGAGGGAGCAGGTATTTGCTGAGCAACTGCTGGAGGAAAGATGAAGCAGAAGTGTCTCACAGTGGCTCACAGTGCTTCAGTGCTGATGACCACAGGTACATACAGCCTTTGATATCTTGTCCTCCTACAACTCACGTGTGAACAGCACAAGCATATGTAGAGGTTTGTGTCTGCAGTAGTAGGATTTGCCCAATCCCTAATCCTGAAGGTGTAAAGACTGGCATTCCTCATTTCTTCCAGGCAGGAACAAGGGGTTAGTGCATGTTTCTGGTTTTTTTCAAGCTTTGTAAGCTAGAAGTATGTCATCATGTACAAAATCTGGAAGAAAAGTGAAACCTGCTGATGTGAACTTGCCCTTGCTGTTGCTCTGTGCAGACTGAAGCTCCCTGGTGAATCTCTTTGAGCTGAACAAAAAGCAGGTGATGAAGGCAGCAGTGTGCCAAGCCTGAAATAACACACCCAGACTCAGCAGGGCTTACCAGCACTGGCTGGTTCCTTACTAACATGGTCACGCAGCTTTCCTGGCTCCAAATACCAGCAGAGCAGGCTTGTGTCTGCCCGTAGTGCACTCTGTCAACAAGACTTTCTAGTGCACTTCAAGCTTCAGATAAAATCTTGAGGGTGTTGGATGACTTCCTGGGATGTGCTGAATATCCTCTGCTCCCATTCACCTTGGTGGGAACCAGGCAGCATCTCAGCACCATCCATCCCCCGTATTGCCCCATGGAGGTTTAGGATGTTCACATGTGATATTTCTGTACACAATGAATAACACATTGTTCAGTTGCACAATAAGGTGTGGATGGGTTTGATTTCCTGGGCAGAATCAGCTCTGTTTCTGAGCTGGCGTGCACAGCTTCTGTTAGTGGGGTAGAGAGATCACAGAATCTCAGAATATGCTGAGTTATGTACTAGTGTGCATGTCTGTCAGCTCCCTGAGCTTCAAGGGTGAGACTGCAGGACTGTGGCCTCATCACAGCCACCAAACTTGGAGAGAAAGATAATTCCTGTCCGCAGAAATAGCCCCCTTGTCTCCTTATTACAATGCTGAACACAAATAGATGTTTATTTTAATACAAAGTGAAAATAAAACATTGGAGTAGTCTAAATCTCCTTATATTAATACAGAATGACACAAATGTTGCTGACTCTTAACTAGTAGGGTATTGTGAGGACTCTTGCACTCCTGTCAATGTTAAATTCTGAGAGGTTTTGTCATTTAGCTTGTGATAAGGAAAACATTCCTCCCTGTTAGTTATGCAGCATGAATAGACCAACTTGATAAGCTTTCATTGTCATTGTCTACAAAGGTATCAAAAACTTACAACATATGGGCACATACACACAAGCTTACACCCAGACACACACAAACACAAACACACACACACACACACACACAAAACTCACAGCCAAACAAACAGACAAAAATAATTCTGCCTGTTGTGCTATGGCTGTTATGTCTTAGCCTTTTTTTTCAGCAGGGGGAAAAACTGTAAGTTATTGTTTTTCAAAGTTTAAAAAACCTCAGGCAGTGATAGCACTTCTAACAGGTTTCACCAGACAGCCATTATCCCTGAGCACACAGCTCTAGTTATTTTTAGATAAATACACAGGAAAAGGATCTGTGTTAGTCTTACATTCTAGAACAGGTGCAGGTACATAGTAGGGAAACCAATGTGGCTAAGGAAACAAGATTCAAGTGCCTACCTCTTCTCCCTGGGACACCTGATATATCACAGCTCCTCCTCTTCCCCTCTCAGCTGACTCCTGTATTTACCTTCAACAGTGCAAGAGGGCATCCAGTAAATCTTTGCTTATGTCTTTTACAGATATATCAGTCAGACTGCAAATTTCAGTTCTCAAGGGTGGCGTTTATCCAGTCACCATCAGTTTCTCCAGGCCTGGATGGTGCCAAAAAGTAGAACTGGTTTTCACAATACAACACAGCTGCAACTCCAGCCTCCGGGAAGGGCATGTTATAGACTTTGCTGCAGATGTTTTGAGCAAGTTAGGAACCTTTGCTTCCCTCTTTACCCTTAAGAGAGAACCCACCTACCCGAGATTTAAATTGCTCACTGGAAGTGCCTTTCTTAGGTGATATCTAAAGGAATGTGGTAAGGTGCAGCCTGTGAACACCACATGCCATTGCCTGTCCCAGATGGCTGAAATCACCCTAAATTTCCGAAACAAAAAGTTTCTTTTAAATTTTTACCTCAGGCTGAGTGACAGAGTGCTTTAAGATCTTCACTGTGCTAAATCAAAATTCTACTGATAAAGTTGAAACCAGAGTCTGCACCAAGCTTTTGGATAGCTGAGAAACAGAAAGCATTTGCTTTTATGCTGCCTCACTGGAAAATGTCACATTTACAGTGACACTACAGTGTTTTGCAATGAAGAAAGATGTGACATAAATTTGTTTCTAATTTTAGCTTGAATGAAGCAATTATTTTAAATAGTATGTGGTCAAGGTTACTTGCCACTGCAGTTTTATTCAAACTCATTTGAAGTAATGTTTTCTTAACCTCACTAAATAAAATTGGGAAAGCCAGAAAGCAATAGATCTTCATTAGGGTTGTATGTATAGGCATTAGCCAAATCATTATCATTAGCAAATCCATCAGGCATATCTAACCTTAGTCCAGCATTTAGATCTAATAAGATCATTAACTGCTTCATTTATGTCGTTATTGAAGTTCTCTGTACCATCTTTTTTTGGCCCATTCTTTTGTCAATGAATTATATATTACTAGCTCAAGACTAAAGACTGTGCTCATGTCACCTGGATTCCTGAAAAGTCATATGCCAATCCTTATTAAAGGATGTCCCAGATATCTACATTTTTCTTCTAGACGATAGCCTCCTTTAGGGGAAAATTCATAATCTTTGTGATCTAATCAGAGAAATCATGCTAAGTAAGTCTGAGCACACCCCTAAAATTGATGGATACAAAAAATGAGGATCCAGAGAAAAAAGAATGGAACAGAAGAATTGGTATTTGTTAAAGAAAGTAAACCTGTCCTCCAAATTCGTTCAGTGGAAGGAAAAGATACCATTTCTAGAAACAGACCAGTCTGGCCAAGTCAGTAATTCTTTAGTAACTGTAAAAGTGGAAAAGAAACATACAGAAAGTGAAATCCAGGTCAGGAAACTAAAAACGAGTATAAAAGAATTGCATAAGTATTTAGAGAAAATAAGGAAGGCCAATACAATAAGCTATAGAGATATAAAGGAACTGTATAAGTTCCTTGGCAGTAAGAGGAGAATCAGAGAAAGCACTGGCCAGCTAATAAATGGGACAGGAAAGCTAATAACAAAATATGCCAAGAAGGCCAAAGTGTTTAATGCCTTTTATTGCTTCAGTCTTCATTAAAAAGCCTGACTGTAATCAGATGGCTGACACAGTTAGCACCAGCCACAAAAGGGTAAGAACTCAAGCAAGAATAGTAAAAGAAATGTTTAGAAACTGCTTAGATAAATTAGATTTTCTCAGATCATTCAGGCCTGTAATTCACCCTAGGTTACTTAGGGAACTGGCTGAACAATCCTGAAGGCCATGGTAATTATCTTTGAGAATTTGGATGATGCTGGGTTAGAAAAAGGCTGAAAAAGTGCCTATTATAAAAAGAGAAAAAAAGGGGACATAGAATCCCAGTGGATCTGACTTTCATTTCCCAGAAAGATCATCAGACAAGGGTTCAAATGACATGCAAGAGAGCAAAGTGATAAGTAATTATCGATGTGATTTGTCACGACCAGATCATATCGAACCAGCCTGTTCCTTTGTTTGTTTTTCCTATGACTGGGTAACAAGTCATGCGGATTGGCAAGATTTCAGTAAGGTTTTTGCACCACCTCAAATGGCATTTTCATAAGCACCCAGGGAATTGTGGTCTGAATCATGGGCCTCTAACTTTACTGGGCTCAATGAACAATAGTACTGGAAAACATGCTGCATTGCTTTCCATGTCAGATTTGGTTTGAAGCTCTGCTGCCCAAAAGTCACGGCTTCAGGACCACTGACTCTTGACAAAGCTGCTGTAAAATAGCCACAGTGTTTATTGGTGAATGACAGCCAAGGACCTGCTGTCAGCAATTCAGTATTGTGCTGATTGGTTTAGCAGGTAAGATTCTGTAAGGGGCTGTCCTGGGGTCCAGATGCAATGTTGTCATTACAGTGATTTGAATGATGCACTAAAGCACATTTTAAATCTTGGTGTGACTCTAAGCACTGACAAATTGCAAGCATCTTGAGGGAAAGGCCTGAAGAATTGAAGACATACTCTAAAAGAAGTAGGATGGTCTTGAATATAAACTGGCATCCAGATAGGGCTAAAAGACTCCCTGAATACTTAATGGTAAATGAGAGGAGAGGTAGCAAAGATCTGGGAATTGTAATGGATCATAAACTCAGCATGAGTCAGTAATGGCATCCTGTTGTGAAAGAAGCAAATATTATTCTGGGATATATAAACAGCAGAATTGTACAAAAGACATATGAGGTAATTCTTCCATTGGTAAAGTCTCCAGTAGAGAGCCAATTCCAGTTTTCGGTACCAGACTTCAAGAAAAATTGTACAAAGTCCAGGGGAGAGAAATGAGCCTAGTCAGAGGTCTAGAAAACATGGTCTGCAGGGGCAGGTGTCAAGAAACATGTCTGCTTAATTTATGCAGAGAAGACTGGTGAGACTTGTGCCTGCCAGGCTTCAAATAAATAAAAATGCTACTTCAATGAGATGGTAATAAACCTTTGTGTCTCTATTCACTGTGGTTAATACAATAAGTTATATGTTTAACAAAGATTTAAGTTGACTTTTTGAAAAGTCTTTTTTCTGGAATAGGTTCTTCAGAAACAGTAGCATTCCTCTGATGAGGACCATTAAGACCAGACTTATGAAATACCTGCCAGGAATGCTGCAGGTAGACCTAGTTTTGCCTTAGACAGATTGATGAATTATTCCTATTTTCTTTGTTTCTATGATAATGGATCATTTTTTAAAAAATTCTGGGTCCAGAGTGGCACATATTTACCATAAGCAATCTCTGTACTTGTCATGAATATGAACTATGAAGATGCTGTGTGCAATATTAAACTTGCTGATGCGTAAATCAATGTGTAAGTTAAGCATATGGTTAGTCTAAATGCATTCACTTCTTTTGCTAAATTTCCAATTTCTTTTTAAAGAAAAAAGCCATTTCTGGCAAAAGATGGCTGTGGATGCAGGATGTCCCTGTGGCTTTCTGACCTAAGCCTCAGTCCTGGGTTCTACTCATCCTCTGGATGAGGAAATTGGCGTTAACATTGTCAGGACAATTTCTAATAATCTCTGTGGTTCTGGCCCCACAGATTGGCATCATGACTGGGCTGGGAGGTGGAGGACACTGTTCCTGCTCTTTCCTGCTGCACTTGAGGGACAGCAGGCAATCTTTGAAGAAGCCTGTGTGATCACGAGTGTATACCAGCTAATGTTAGCCATCTAACAGAAGATGCTGAGCAATACATCTCCCAACACCCCACAGTGTGAGTCAGTCCAGCTCTGGCCCTCCTCAGTCTCACTCTTCTCACTCTCAGGCCACCAACCATGGTCCCACAACTGTGGCTGGTGCTGGTTTTCAAGGATGCAAAGAGGCAGTCAGCATACTTCAATGATTCAGCCAGGTGGTAGCCCACAGAAACAGGACTGACCTGGCCTAGGGATATGGATAATCTCACTCAGTACCTGCACAGGCATTTTGTGCAATGTTAAGAAAGGAGCAGAAACCTAAAGCCAGATGGATACAAATGCACTTCTTTTGAACAAAGACAAAGGCTGCTTCTTTTGGTGGCAGTCTGCAGTTAGATAAAGCTAGAGTGATGTGTGACAAATGCCCTCATTTTGGCCAGCAAAAAAAAAAAGTTCCTGTACTTGACTAAAAAACATGTCAGCTAGGAGCCATGACACCCAGAGTTGTCTTGTTTTGCTCTTTATTCCAGTGAGTGATGCCAATGCTTCATTGTTTATTTGGATTGTTTTAATCTTATCCAGCGTATTTTGCTCTGGGCAAAGATACAGGCATTAAGTCAACAAAAGGACCTAGGTGTTGCAACAACGAGTGTTGGAGCCCTTAACTGTTAGGCACTGGGCCATGTAGTGGAATCCCAAGCCCCATATGAAATACTGGTCTCCCTAAACAAAGCACAGGGTTTAACACAATAATTTATCTCTAAGCATCACATGGGAATGTGTCTCTGCCACTCAGCTATTTATTATTTCCCAGCCAGGAAAGTTAGAGAGGAGGAAACAGTGTCTCATGTGACTTTGGAGAACCTTACACCCACTGAATAACAAGCAGCAAAGGGGGAAGGGGCAGAGGGAAAACGAGCAGTTTGGAAATAGCCTAAAGGCAGAAATTTGACACAGAAACTCTTTGGCATAAGAGCATTCTTTCCTCAAGAACAGTGAGGCTGATAGAGGAGAAAAGAGATCCCTAAATGATTTGTGAGCAGAAGGCAGGGTGCTAATGCATTTACATAATTTATTCATAACAGTTTGCTCAGCCAGCTCTACCAAGGACATGGATACTGGACGCTTTAAATGTTCTCTAGGGGAGGAGTGAATCTGACTTTCTGAGCTGAGCCAATGGCTACTGACGTCTCTGCTGCCCTTTCTGTGTTCCTCTGTGAGTTGTGGATCGAGTGCTGGGTCTGATGCTGCTTGATCCCATGTACAGACGTTCCACCTTGCAAAGAGAACCTGAGTACCCACATCCAAGCCACTGCTGGATTTCTATCATTTAAAAAAAAAATTTGTATTTACCCTCTGTATTATGGGTTAGTACCCCAAGCTCTCAGACAGGGCATGCTGTGGGAATACACCATCAGCAACTACCAGTTGTGAAATATCCTCAGATGCCTTTGACTGCCTGAGCCTATTCAGAGCAGTACTGTTCTGCATGCTCAGAGAAAAGATAAAACTGCCCTGCACAGCAAGTGAATCCCACATTGTGCTGGGAACAGGAAGGTCCCTCACTGCCCTGCTGCTCCCTCCCACTTCTCTTTTTGCTATGCAAAGTCAGATGAAAATGAATTAGACGCTTGTACTGAGCATTTCAATGGGACAGAAACTCAGCAATATTACCTGTCAGTGGGTCTCTGGGAAGCAAAAGGTCCCTGCCAAGTCCTGCTGGATCTTGAGCAATCTGTGAACAGCGTTGGCATGGCAACCCACAGATACAACTTCCATGCATCATTTGTCTGGGGACTAGCCTCTCTCCAACCTTCAGCCTGGAGCTCGGCGCTGGCCAAGTGTCTAGTTAATCTGAGTCATTGAATTGCTGGGAGGGATTATAGGGTTAAACTGGGATAACCTAAATAGGCTGATAAAAGGCTATTCAGTAAGAGATGCAAGTGCCCAGCATCTCCCAGGTTTTAGCCCTCATGCTCTCGAGTCCTGAGTTGAACTTATCTAAAAGAATAAAGAGAAGGCACTGGAAATTCCCCAAAAAACTTGGAAAGACACCCAGTGTGATCTTAGTCTCTGTGAGAGCTGGAAAGATTTATTTTAGAAAGAGGCTTGGATGGTTAAATATTATTTGGAACTGTGGTTTCATTTTGTATGTACAGTGGTTTTACTCTTAGTTCCTTTCCTGTTCTATAATCTCCTCTGTTTCTTCAGTGTAATTAGCCTGTTGTTTTCAAAAGGCTGCTGATTGTGTGTGAATTGAACTCATTATGCACTGACTTTGCTCTGTGTGTGTGTTATGTATGCTGCCTGTGCCTGTGATCCCTGACCTGCACCAGAAGGAGCTTTGCAAGCTGAGATATTTGCATGTGGCAAGGAGCTGAGGAAGAGGGTAAATCAGCAGGCTCTTGGCTCAGCAGCTTTGAGCCTGAGAGTCCCAGCTGATGGTTCTGGAGACGACAAAGCCTCCTCTCCTGGAAGCATAGGAGTCTGTGCTCCCTAAATAGGAGCGGATTTAATCATAGGGGCCTGTCAGGGGGTGAGTTTTGTGTACTGTCTGAGGTCCAAGTGCTCATCAGATGTACTCCAGTGTCTCTTGCAAGATCAACTAAAACATGAGTCCTTGCAGAGGCCTGATGTTTCTAGGTTCTGCTCCACACCAAAACCTATAAGTACTAGGGAAAACTAGTTTCTGGTTTCTGCCAGCATGGCATAATTACCCTGGAATAATGGTCCTTGAGAATCTGTATCAGGACTTTAAGGCTGTAAGTCCTGATATTGTGGATGCTCTATGGGAACACGATAGAACTGGGCTCTTGGGAGTTTTTACAACTCCACATGTCTTTGGAAAGGGTGGCATGGTTGGTTGACTCAGAGCCATAGGTTTTATAGTTGTGGGTTCCCCAGACCTGCTTGCTGGCTTCCAGGTGATTTCAAGTCTAGCTTTGATGTTACGAAACTTTTAGATAATTTAGTTTTAGCAAACGACTATTTGGCAAAACTTTGTTTTGCTCCCAAACTTTTGTCTAACACCACTTCAGTGTTCAAGGAAAACAAAAACTTCCCATTTGGTTTCTCAGTAGGCTTTGAGCTAAGTTCCGGGGGAATTGCTTTATCAAATTGGAACATCCTTGTTCTTCCCAGTCCACACTGTGTGTGACTTGCTACACTCTCACAACTCCCACTAGTTCTGGCAAGCATTGCCAAGTCACATATGTCCAACAGCATTAATTCACAAGTGTGTATAGAAGATGCTATTCCTTCAAGTATCTTTTGCATCTGTAAGTTCTTGATGTGCAAAAGACTAATGAATATTGTAAAATACTTTCAAAAAACTCCCTAACTTTCCTCACGTGAAATGATCACCAGTGCAGTAATGCACAGAAACGAACAAATTTTAATCCAGATTATGTTTAGGGGCAGGGAAGAACACTGCATCCCTTTTGTCTTCTATATACAGACACTTTCAGGAATTCCATTTAATTGGTCTCTGCCCTGGGTAATGCGAATTTTGTCCCTAAAGAATGAGTAGTCATTCATTTGGTGGAGAAAGTCAAAGTCAATGTTAATGAGATCGCTCTCCCCATGCAGGGAGGTGCTGTAGCTGAAATGAATGTTATTAAACATAAATACCATTTATGGGTGCCAGGCTCCCATTCTATGTTGGCCTGACAACTTTCAAAAGATACTTGTTTTAGCGGCTAAGCAATCAGCCAAAGTGACAATTTCTTCTTGAAGACAGCTTGACAACCTAGCAACCTCTATTGCAGTGTTACTACTAAAACGCACAGTATGAATCATCACAGTCACTTTCTATTTTCAAAAGTGTTAGTGATAAAGTATATCGCTATGTAAATACAGAGGATAAATTCTTCTCAGTCCAGCAGTAGCAAGAGGAGGATGGTGATGGACAACCCCAAAGGGAAAATGCTTATATCATAATTGTGCCTATTTATCTTTTATGGAGCTCATTCATAATGCCTATAGAAATTAACAACCTGGCAAGGGGAAGAGATGTGCACAGCAACCACCATTCCTGCTACCGTGTTGTCATATTAACCTTCAGTTTGATAATTAAGTATTTAGTTTCTATAAATCTGAATCACTCCTCTTAGAAGGGAAGGCCTTTCAGATTCTTGCCGGACTTGTAGTGTGATCTGTGGGCTCAGAATTGAATTATGCTTGACATGCATCTAAAAGCCGTTCTTGGAAGCAAGCATTTTTCTAAAAGTAGGAAAACATAGTCAAATGTTTAGATATACATTGACATTTCTGCTAATAAATTGTACATTTAATCTCAGATTCTCAGTCTTTAAGAATTTACTCAGTAGAGGCACAGCCAGTGGGAACTTGTGCAGTAGGTAGGATCAGACCTCTCTTTTACACCAGAGACTCAGTCCTGCTCTTCCTGGCAGCCTTCATACACTCACCACAATGCTGGGGTCTGCCTTGGATCTTGTGCAGGTGGAGCGAGTTGGCCTGAAATTCTGACCAGTTTCTTAGGTGGCAGGTGCCAAGGAAGAGGAGAAGAAATATGACATTGCAATGAAAACCAGATAAAGCTTGCAGGTTCTTCACAGGGAAAGCACCATCTTCCAGTAGAATCAAAGGCACGGCCACTCCCTCAGCTCATAAGCACATGCATGTGAGGGCATGCCATGACTGCATATGTAGAAGTGTTTCCATCATGTGATCTGTTGTTCATTCCCATCTCATGGTCCAATGTGAATCATCCAGAAAGCTCAGAGGTTTGGGAGGTGGCATAACCAAGCCTTTGGGGAAGTCTGGTCCAGCCAAAAGAGCATCAGTGGGGGACTTGGAGTGAGTGGCTACACACATTTTCCATTCTTAGCCATGATCATCTGTAGGGTGATTCAGCTCTCTGAATGTAATGCCCTTTAAAAAACTCCACAGTATCTAAGCTATGCATGTGAAGCTGTCATGTCTGACTCTCACAGCCTTTCTTCTGGAGGTCTAGTGTCTACTTCAGAGTATCTCAAATGCTGGGATTTGGCACCTATGTATATTAACTGAATTGCGTCCTTAACTTAGTCAAGTCCTATTTTTTTCAGGAATGTAGGAATTGCTCCTTACAGGAACAAGATGACTGGAAGTCTTAGTGGTTTAGCAACTGCAGAGTCCTTGGAATATCTTCATAGCATTAGATACTGGCAAATGGGGGGATGTAGGACATATTAGTACCCTTAATAGCCTTACAAATTTAGCCATTCTACTTCTGAAAGCACAGCTAGTTTAGCTGTTTCTGAGGGCCCTGCCTTGTCCTGCCAATGTTTAGGAGAGTTTGGTGTGTGGGGACACTGGTACTGTCTGCTTGTGCAGGAGAAGGCACGGAGCACAGCTCTTTGTGCTGCATCAAACCAGCTGGTTTGGGGTCTTGATGCCGGTGTTAGCTGATGAAGCCTGCAGGAGTCTGGAAGGGTTTCAGCTATGCCAAGCACCTGGACAGAATGCTTGGACTATGTCTGGACTGACTAATCAGTCAACCTGACAAGTTGTACCATGTAGGCTTACATCTGCTCTTTCCTGCATCTTCCTGACTTCCCAAAGTTCACACAACTGTAAACATTTAAGGACCAGGCATAGAGTTCCATCTGGCTTGACAATGAGACTTAGACACAGTAGTCAGTTAGATCTAGCAAAAACAATATGGCAAGCACTATTTAATATATTTTGAAAGTGTTGTGGCCTACACAGTCATAGGGAAGTGTCAAAACAACAGGTGCTCTCCTGCCACTGTGCTGCCTTAGTGACAACGTCACAGCATAACCTAATGCTCAGCGAGATGTCCAATGGCTCTCGAAAGCCTGTTCTCTAGATATTAAGCTTGTAGAGAAACTGCCCTTTTTACCTGTCTTAGCCTGTTTAATACCTTCACAAATCACATCACCTAGTTTGTTTTGCTGTGTGGAACCTCCTGATCTGTCTGAGCTTTGTGTACTGGTACAAATGAGGTATAAAAGTAGTTCTGTTCTTCAGAGGTACAAAATAGGGATACAAAAAGCCCTGAGATACTGAGAAAACGGAGTACTGAAGTTTGAGATTGAAACATTGCCTGAATGCATGAGTCATATTCAAAAGCTTGCATCAGGACTTTAAATTATTTTCAGAAATTATTATGTTGCATTCTTCCTGATGGGAGTTACATTACATGGGACAGGGCTATCATTATACTTAGTTTTCAGCCAGGAAAGTATAAGATCTAGTTTACTCTCATGGTTTAACTTCACTTGGAAACTAAGCACCATGCAGCCATTCAGTCACTCCTCCCTGGTGGGATGGGGGAGAGAGCTGAAAGGGTAAAAGTGAGGAAACTTCTGTGTTGAGGTAAAGACAGTTTAGTAAATAAAAAAAGAGCTATGCACACAAGCAAAGCAAAACAGGAATTAATTCCCCTCTTCCCATGGGCAGGCAGGTGTTCGACAACCCTCATTAAGGCAGGGAACCATCACATGTAACAGTGACTTGAGAAGACAAACACCACCACTGAGCTTTATGTGCTGAGTGTGATGCCACACGTTAGGGAATATCCCCTGGGTCAGCTGGGATGGGCTGTCCTGCCCTCCCAACTGCTTGTGCACCCCCAGCCTCCTCAGTGGTGGGGTGGGATGAGAGGCAACAAAGGCTTTGTCTCTATGTGAACACTGCTCAGCAATAATGAAAATATCTCTGTCTTATCAACATTATTTCCAGCACCAATCCAAAACACAACCTCTTACTGTAAAGAAAATGAATTCTATCCCAATCACAACCAGCACACTTACTAATGAATCTTCTGAAGGCAATCCTCTATATGAGGAAGACCATGGAAATCTGGTCAGAAGAAGAGGTCTTTCAGAACCAAGCATGCCAGGGCTCCAGTCCTCAGAGAGTGTTGATGGTATTCTGCGTAAATTCACAAACTGTCATGAGATGCAGATCTCTCCCAGTGGGACTGGAGGAGCTGAAGTCTTCCTAAGAAAATATTTAGAGTCACATGAACATAAATCTCAGGCCTGAAATGATTCAGATTATAACCTGTGGAAGCTCGAAGGCTGGGACTATTATCAAAGGAAAGAACAAGGGATGAAAGATGGGATCTCTGTTATGATGCAGCAAGCAAATACTTGTTCTATCTTGTTAGCAATGACGTTCAGAAACTTAGCTAATAATAACCCAGCCTTGATACCAGAGAAATCAATCCCCATGTACTGAGCTATCAACAGATCTGATTTGTGTACGTGATGTTCAGAACTGCAAGGAGATGTGGTATGAGACAAATTAAATGTAGAATGTGACAAACTGTTGGATATCTCTCTTCCTGTTATCACACCCTGGTAAAGGAATGGCAACTGTAAGGATCTATTTCAGTCACTTGAGTACTGTCTCATGTACACTTATTTAAAAGGATACTTGATCAGTGCAAAAACCTTGAGTCAGAGAGCTAGTGGTTGTCAAATATGATGTTATGTGGCTTAACACAGACGATGACAAGTGTTTTTTTCTAAACTATCTGGCTTATACCTACATATGAGTAATCAGTTGTGGAAATGTCGGAAAGGATAGAGGAATGTAGTAAGGAAAAGAAGGTAATTATCAACCACATTCAAAAGTCTGAGCCGAAACAAGTGAACAAACAAACAAACTAAAAACACACAAGTGAGCTTTGAATACCAGCTGAGGCAAGAACCTGTCTGATAGTGCTACTCAAGCGGTTTCTTTTTTACAGAGAACTGAACTGCTCTACAATGACTAGAACAGTTGGGGAAATACAAGAAGACAAGGACTAGCTCCTTTGCAAACCCTCAGGGGCACACTGGCAAAATTTTAGGGGTCTATTTCTATTTCTGTTTCTGAAAGGCTAAGCATGGAAATAGTGTTGCCTGACACTGAAGGACTGAAGCACCAGGATTGCCTTTATTCTGACTTTATAGCTCCCCAGATGGTAAGAACTGCTCTAATCTTGACAGAGCTGAGCAGCTTGGCACTGTGCTTGCATTAATCATTGTGATCATTAAGCAGTTACTGGATAAAGTAGATATAGATCAGTGATGACCACCACTCTGGCCCCTTGCTCTCCACCAACACCACACAGCTATCTCCAGCTTACTGCTACCTTTCCTCACCCACCCCCAAATTTCTACCTGACTGTCTTGACCTCCATATAACTTCTATACTAGTGCAGATTGCAAGGAGATAAGGGTTTAAATCCTTCCAGCAGGCAAGAAGTTGAACTTGTCTGGCTATCACATAGGACTCTGTCTCCAGTTCTTGCATACTTCAAATAGACAGAGTGGGTTGGCTGCCCATGTTTAGCATGATGGCCTGGTTTCTGATGGTGAGCAAGAATCAGAGCCCATAGATTCTTTGCTCCTTATAGATGTTTATCTCAGTTGTAGATGCACACCTGAATTAGAGAGAAAAGTGACATTTATGTAAAACAACTTGTGATGGGATTGACTGACAAGGTCTGGGCAGCAAGGAGGCTTCAGAGTGGTTTAATCCCCAGCCAGCAGCCAAGCCTCAGGCTCACTTACCCCCCACCAGCAGGAGTGGGGAGAGAATCAGAAGGTCAAAAGCCAGAGCACTCATGGGTTGAGATAAAGAGAGTTTAATTGGGAAAGTAAAAGCTGAACACACAAGTAAAGTAAAAGAAGGAATTAATTCACTGCTTCCCACTGGCAGGCAGGTGTTCAGCCATCTCCAGAAGAGCAGGGTCCCATCACATGGAGCAGTGACTTGGGAAGACAAACATCATCACACAAAATGTCCCCCTCTTCCTGCTTTATATCCTGAGCATATGGTTTGTAATATCCCTTTAATTAGTTTGGGTCACCTGTCCTGGCTATGTCTCCTCCCAGCCTCACAGGCACCCCCAATTTCCTCCCCACTGTGGCCGTACGAAAAGCGGAAAAGGCCTTGGCTCTGTGCAAGCCCTGCTCAGCAATAACAAAAACATCTCTATATTGTCAACTTTGTGTTCAGCAGAAATCCAAAACACAATCCCATAGCAGCCACTCTGGGGAAAATTAACCCTACACCAGCTTAAACCAGCACAAGGGGCTTTACTGAGAAGCTGCCAGAAGTCTTCCTCATGCCCGACAGAGCCAATGCTGCTGGCTCAAAGAACAGGCACAATGGCCAATGCTGAGTCCATCAGCCACAGTGATACCTCTGGGATAAAGTGCTCAAGAATGGGAAAAATACTGCACAGGAACAATTGCAGTGAAAGAGAGGAGCAAGAATATGTGAGACAAACAGCCCTGCAGGCACCCAGGTCAGTGAGGAAGGAGGGGCAGGAGGGGCAGGAGGCACTCCAGGTACCAGAGCAGAGATTCCCCTGCAGCCCATGGTGAGGCAGCCGTGCCCCTGAGCCCATGGAGGATCACAGGGATGCAGAGATGCACCTGCAGCCCATGGAGGAGCCCATGCTGGAGCAGGTGGGTCCCCAAGGAAGCTGTGATACCCTGGGAAGCCTACATGGAGCAGGCTCCTGGCAGGACTGAGCACCCATGGAGAGGGGAGCCCACATTGGAGAGCAGGTTTGCTGGCAGGACTTGTGACCCTGTGAGGAACAGGGAGGCCTCTGGAGCTGCCTGCTGTGCCCTTGTGGAAGGGCCCTGTGCTGGAGCAGTCCATGCAGGACTGCAGTCCATGGGAAGGACTCATGTTGGAGGAATCCATGGAGAACTGTCTCCTGTGGGAGGCAGCCCACACTGGAGCAGGGGAGGAGTGTAAGGAGTCTTTCCACTGAGAAGGAAGGAGCAGTAGATATGAGTGATGAACTGACCACATCTGCTATTCCCTGTACCCCCAGTAGAGAAATTGGGAAGGAAATTGAGCTTGGGAAGAAAGGATGTGTGAGGAGAACTTGTTTTAAGATTTAATTTTTATTTTTCATTCTGATTTGTTTGGCATCAAATTAGTATCCCCAAGTTGTGTGTTTGCCTGTGAGGAAACTGGTGAATCATCCCTTCCTGCCCTTATCTAGACCCATGAGACTTTCACATTCTAGCCAGGCATCTGTAGGGGTAACACTTCCCATCCTGAACATGCAGTATTCATGGGGTTATTAAAAAATGAAATTCCTGAAAGCCCAGTCAAGTACAGGCTGTGAGCTTCTTGGTACATTTTCCATTAATTTCTTTCTTTGTTTGATTGTTTCTTAAATAAATAAATATGCCAAAATCAACACACACATTTATTTTAATGTCATTTAGTAGGGAAACTCTTCTGAGCTTGTTCAAAACTTGAAAACAGTCTGACCTCAGTCTCCTACTACAGATATGTCTAGACTAGAATTTGCTCTCCTGTTGTAACTTGTGTTTATTAGTTGTTTGCCAATTAGCTAGTAGAGTTGGTGAAGACATTTGAAATTGTAAAAGATAATCTAAACATTCAAAGAAGATGTATTGCAGCAGTCAGAAATTTGTGATTTACCTTCACTTGTGCATCGAAATAACTCATAAGTGTTTGCCCCATGGAATGAGCATTTCTGGACTGTCTCAACTTTCATTTATAAGCATATTAGCAAAAAGGAAGTAATTTACGATCAATTAAGTTGAGTCACACATCAAAACCCATGTAATACCTGAGTATTCTAGTTTCAAACTGAATTAAAAACATTGGTTAGTATAGGCTTGGCTAAGAGGTCACAACACTGAAGAATGTGAGATACATGGAATACTTTGTCCAGAAAAATTTGTTTGAGGAGTCCATGGGCAGAGGGAGAACAGCCAGCTGCATGATCTCTCAGAGACAAAGTGGGAAGCTGGCTGCTCACTGGAAAACTGTGAGGAAAGGAGTAGGATGCAAATCTTACCACGATGGATAACAAATGCCTACTACAATGCAGTGGTTTGAAGAAGTAGATCCAAAAAGGGTGGCATCTCTCTTTCACACAAAGAAAACTGCTGGCCTCTGCAGTCTGTTTCATTTGATGGAAAAATCAGAAAATAAGCCAATGTCTTGAAGTCAGAGGCCCCACAAGAATCACCTCTTTTTTTTTTTCCTTTCCACAGAGGGTATAGTGAACTGTAGGGTTGGATATGGGGAGTGTTTGGTGCTGGTAGTGCACAGTCAACATGTCTTGGAATGGTACAGCTTGATTACAAAGTGAAATCTTATTGACATCAAACAAATATTTCTGAGTAAAACTAACAAACAAAAATAGCTGGCACAGAAAATATTGAAATAAAATGGATCATAATGTATATACTACTCCAATAAAATTTATATTACAACAAATAGAGCATCCTCAATCATTGGTTTTTACTCTATAGAGAACAATCTGAGGATAAGAAAAGGATATACAAGGCAATAAATGTCTTTCATGGAAACTTAAAAACCAAAGGGAAGTGAAAATATTTGGTAATTACAACTATCATTTATGGAATCAAATAGTCCCTTTCTTCGCTGTAGACACTATTATCATTATCATGTCATTATTATACAATAAATCACAGGATCATTTATAATATTAAAAAAAAAAAAGAGAAAAACCTGATTTTTATTTTTAATCTGATGAAATATTTTGGGACCCATGCCAAACCTGGCTCAGAGGCCAAACTGAATGTTTTCCTCAAGAATATAAATTCTGGGAGACCAAATGTGTGTTCTGGGAGATGAAGTGTCCAGTGAGAGCCTGAGAAGCTGAGGAAGGCCAGTGGGATTAGGGGTGATGTTAAATAATGAAATTCAAACTGGATTAATGTCTCCCCTTGCACCTTGATGCTCTGACCTCCCTGCATCCAAGCTGATGTGGTCCTGTATGCAAAGGGAGAGACTGAAACCTGTTCCTCAGTCCCTTGGGCCCTATAGCAATGGAGTGGTGACCAAAGAGGAAACTTGGGATGCAGGTGCTTTCTCCTGGCTTCACTTCAAGTCTGGCTTGGCCACTGCCCCATGAGCTACAAGTTTTCCCTTTTCCCTCTGAGAGCAGCTGGAGGAAAAAAAAGGAATTTTTCCATGTTGGGAAAGAGAGGAAGAGGGAAGCAGCCAGTCTCTCTTCTGCCTCCCTCTGCAGCAGGGAGATTGTTCAGGTACCACGAAGGGGTAGTTTCACAGCAGAGCACAGCCACTGTTCAGCAGCAGCCCTAGGCAGCTGCTGGCATCCTAAATCTGCCCTATGTCCCTGCTTTCTCAGAAATAATTACCTAAGGACAGATCTAAAATCAATTAGCTGATCAAGGGAGTGACCTGTGTGGAAACTCAATGATGTATCTGAACTCAGACTGTGTCAATAAAAGCTTCAGTCACAGCACAAGCTGAGCCAAGAGTGAGGTACATTTTCCCATAACTTCATGCATAGCCAATTCCCTAGATTTGAACAGCCATGTTCAGCCCACTTTAGGGCGTAGTCTTTTCCACCCTGACTACTGCCATATTTCTATGGCAACTACTCTTACCAGACACATCTGTGTATATGTGTATATGTAAACAAATAATAGATAAGGTACTAGTAAGTGGTGCTAAAACTGTGCCAGTTGCTCTGTTGTGTTGCAGACATCTCCTGTTCTGTGCTGCCAGCCCTGTTCTCCACACAGGTCTGTGCAGCAAAGATGCAGAGCAAAGGGTTTGGTTTTTACTTGAAGCCTGTGTTGTGGTTTACCAGCAGCAGAGTGTTGCTGCACTGGGCTGGCAGGGAGCAATCTGCCCTCTGTTACAACACCAACAGGGAAAACTGGAGCTTCTCTGATGCCTAATGCAAAAACCAGGCAGCGGTTGCAGTTTTGGACAGACAAGGCGAGTCAGTCAACGTGGTCACTGTGTAAAGCAAGAAGGAAGAGCTGCTTCCTAATTTGTCAGCTTTTGGAGTTAATATATGAAGTTAGGCAGCTTTTCCATCTCTAATAGTGAAAAAAAATATCAGGAAAAAATTACATTTTCTCCTATATTTCCATATCACTTGACTCCGTGAATCCCCCTTCTTTTGATGAGGTGGGAGCTGAGTGATGGAGCCAGGACATGTTTCACTGTATGGAATCTTTTCATTTCTTGGATAATTTTTTTAACTTTCTTTGCTTTCCTTGCTTCACACTTTCCAAAGCATAATGGTCTGAAAAGTAACAGGCTCTGTCATGCCTTTAAGATGCTAGAAACTTTCCATTTGCCTCAGAATTCTGTATCTTAAGGAAGAAGCCTTAGACAACAAGATCCAAAAAGCATGGAGTTGTATAACATTGAGGTCAGGAAGAATTTGGCTTTTTTATAGGGGCTTACACCTCACTGTGAGTGCAATTCCACCTACAGCAACCCACCTAACCTCTCAATCTTTCTGATAATTAGAAACACTTTAAGTCGTACCAGAAAACTTCTTTAGCTTCCTTAATTTCTGTTGCAGTTTTTGCCCAGAGGTTCCTTCCTCTTGGCTGAACTAAACACACAGGTAACTGCTTTTCTGCCTTGGGCCATTTATAATTCATAAAGTAAGTGTTCCTCTGCTATGCTCCCCAGAGGGGCATCCTGTGAGCTGTGCTCTCAGACCACGCACCTCTGTGGAATTCAGGAAAAAGGCACTGTAGTTTTGGCCACTTCAGTAAAACTTCTCCAAACCCACAGATGAAGAGTAGAAGTTCTCTGCTCTGTATATGGTTATTATAAAAAACAGAGATGATGTGGAAGACCTAAGTTGGGTTTTTACTTTTTTTTTGTGCCATAGTTCTCCAGAACTAAGAGTACAGGCTGTGTTAGAGACAGAGACATAAGACTCTCCCCTTTTCAGTGGATTAACCCTGCAATTGTGCAGCAGGACTGGGTTCCCTTCTTCTTGCTTCTTCCTTCAGATGCATGTCTGAAAGATTAAGTTTATGGTGGACCCCAGATGCAGCAGCAAATCCCTCTCCAACTGCTCCTTAATGTGGCTTCTCCTGGGCCTGGAATGTTGGGGTGTGAGCCATGCTTCCCTCCAGTCAGGCAGCAGCTGGCACCACAGTCCCACTGCCCCAGGATGGCCACTCAGCAGGTGATCCCAGCGCCATGGGGATGGCAGCGAGGCCATGGCAGCAGGGAAGTGGCCATGGAATGTTACCTGCAGTCCAGGGACACCCAGGCTGTGACTCCCCATCACTTTCAGGCAGCTCAGCCAAGGCGACGCTGCCTCTGGGTACACGGTAGCAGAGCTTAGAGATTTAAAGCAAATCTTCAGTGCCTACAGCCTCTCAGGTGCCTAAACAAGTTAGGTGAAGTTTTTTTTGGCTCTTTGTCCTCTACATAGGCATCTAAATTGTGCATGAGTTGCACTTTAGATACCTTGCTGTTTTCCTTGGATTTTGCCCTCAGCTGTGAGGAGGAGCACAGGTTTGCTCTGGCACGTGCAGCAGAAGGACAATGTCACCCAGTGACTACATCCCAGAAATACACTCCCTGTTGCCTCCTTTTCTCTTCCAGCTCTTAAGCCTTGTGACAGTGATTACAAAACTACCTACCATTCTGTAACTGTGCCCTTATAACCAAGCCTGTGAACTCAACTTCCCAGTTGTTTGATCCAGTTTATATCCTCATCTGCCGAAAGCATTCTCTCTCTGGTAAAATATCCACCTTCTGCTCAGCTTTTCCACCCTTCCCATATATATGCATTCTTTAGTCTGGATTATTTGTTTACATTAATAATAAACCCAATAAAAGTGCTGCTCTTCTCTTTGACCACCAACCCCAGGCTGCTTCTGATCTGAGGAGCAGCCAGGATAGAGAGCTGAAGGGTTCTCTGTGCTCCAGGATTTGGGTCTGGCATGACACAGGCTACAAAATGTGGGCTTGCATGATAACAGTCTGGACTTGTTTAATGATGGCTCCTTCCCCCTGTGGTGGAAGATGTCTGGAAGCTTTATTTTACCCTAATTAATTTTCACTCCTCTCTGCTTTCATGGTTGACCTTTTCCATTAAGTCTCACAGAACAGATGAACTGTCTATGAAACTGAGGTTGTTCAGCCATTATTCCCTATAGCTGTGCTCCTTTCCTCTCCCCTGGGGAAGCAAACCCATTGAAGCAAGTTGTTTAAGATATTTGCAAGGGAAACTGTGAAGTATTTGGCCTTGTTTTTCATTTTAAATATGCTGGTGCACAGCATAGGTCAATTAAAGCCCCATTTCCATGGATATTTTATATACAATCCTTGTATAGCTGCAATGTAAGTCATTGCTTTTTTTAGATATGAGGGCTACACCACAATAGTCACTTATCATCACCAGTCAAAAATAATTCTAAGCAGACTCAGATTTTGTTTTCTGGGAGAAACATTACTTACCAAGGGAAGAGTACACAGAGGGGTCTGCCACTTAGAAAACAGAATTGAGACATTCAGTTCCAGCTGAAGTTATTGCTATTGTTATTTCTGCACAAGTCCTAGAATTTATGCAATAAATTGGAAACAATACAAGATCAACAGGATTTTTAATGGACTTAAAATGAAGACAATTGTTGTGGTATCAGTTGTCATTGATACATAACTGCAGCAAAGTGATACAACAGTGTCTCACCCATAGAAACAGTATTTGGCATGGGAACCTTCAGTAGGGGTGCTAAAGAGTCAGAGGAATCATGAAATAAATTATTGCAGAAAATGGCAGATCTGTCACAGAGGGACACAGAAAACACTGGAGACTCAGTTCCTAACTACCCTCACCTCTGGATGTGCTGTTTTCTTACAAATTCATTTTATTTGTCAGGGTTCTTCTCTGGGGACTAGCTTTTAAAATTTGGTAGATCCAAACCATGGTAGTCTTTGAGTGACTTTTTTACAGTTTATATTGCCCTTGTGCCTTGCTGGTAAATACAGCAATTGCTTGTTATGATTTCTGTTTGTTCTTTGGGAATATAATGACATGTTTTTACAGATTGCTACAAATTTATATATAGTCTAAATGACTTAATTAAGAAAAGTAACTTCCTCTGCCCCAACTACCTCAGTATTGAAAGATTTATTCATGGAAGTAGGCAAAATAAAATCATATTAGTAAACCTGAGAGATTAACAATTATGGGTATATTTTTTTCCTTGTGAAGAATGACTGGAGACATGAAATTATATACAGGTATGACTCCGTCATCATTAGGAGGAATCCGGCCTCATTTAACAGTGGGTAGGAGGGCATGAACATTTTATTCAGCCAAAAGAAGATGGTAGATAAATTACATCTCTCTGAATTTGATCAGGACAAGGAGCATGTTTCATCTTGCGAAAGACTGTCTAATATCTTTAATAACCACAGGAATGAAGGCTTTGCTCATCTATTTTGTACAGAGCTTCACCTCCATGGGGAAGGGAGCATTCAGAAGCAGCCCACGGGGAAGAGGCCTGCCCCGATCAGCGTCGCTGCCGCCTTTCCCTTCGAGGCCGCGGCTCTGTGAGCAGCACTCAGATGCAAAACCAACAAAGCACTCAGTGTGTCCCAGCAAAACCCCTATCATTACAGAAAAATGACTGCTTGCAGGAGAAATAGGGTTTGCCAATAACCGTGGTGTTTTGTCAGGGCCGGGGCTGGCCGGGAGCGCCAGACAGGGATCCCGGCTCTTCACACCCACAGGCCGCCGCCGCGGGGCTGGCACGGGGCTGCGGCCTCGGAGCCTGAGCAGCACCGAGAATAGCACTGGGTGGTTCCTTGTGTGCAGGAGTGGAAAAAAAATTGTATTTAAATGCAGTGTTTTCCAAAAGTAGCTAAACCCCAGAGGTTATAAATTATTAACCTGTAAAGCAGAAGGTTTAGGAGACTGCCACTTGTGTGTCCTGGAATAGTTTCTGCTACCTTTTTGGGATGGAGCAGAACCTTTCATTTAGCTATTGCTTTTCAGCTGAATTTGCAGCAGCTACAGTTTATCTAATCCTTGCAGTACATTTTCACTCTAGAAAAAAAATCCAAACAACAAACAACAGAAAATTGGGTCTTGCCTTGTTATTTGACCTTGTGTTATATTACCAAGATTTTCATTACTTTTAGGTAATTTAATTCTTTAATTCTTTACCTACTATGTCCTGCCATTCTTTTATAAGACCCCTTCTCATCAGAGAAGAGGAAGGGAGGAGAAACATGCAATCTGTGGTTAGAAACAACCAAGACTAAGAAGCAGAGACTGCTTAATGATATAATTAGTGATTCCTTTTCCACTCTGAACTAAATTATGCCCACTATGCTTTAAAAAATATATTTGCTAGAGAAATGTATCCATTCACTAGATTTATCTGTTAATGCCTCACATAAATTTATGTTGCTTTAAAAATGTAAATTTTTGTTCCATTGCACTAATGGTTTAAGAAGAATCCTTATGTAGGAAAAAGTCATAAAAGGATGATGTGGAAAACCAAGATGAAATTATGAAAACAAACCACCTTGTATGCTTTTAACCTAAACTCCTGTTGGCAGTGTGGGCAATTAGAGGCTGAGGAATTTCAGGACCCTAAGCAGGTGCAGTGGTTGCAGCTCTGTAGCTGCCCTGCTGTCCCTAGAAATGTGTACATACACACTGTGTATGTATATGTTTTTATGAATATGTAGGAAGGAAGGAAACTTTGTGCATAAACTTTATGATAAATAGCACGTGATTTACTTTTATTTGTACATATTGTGTGTTAGAATGATCAGATTAGATAAAATAGATATAAATGACTTGGAACTGCACAACTGAAATTGTGACTTCTACAAATAAGTAAAAAAATTTGACAGCTGTACAGAAGTACCAAAAATTAGCATTTTATTGCATTAAATATGGAATGAAGTAATGTAATCAAATATTTTATCTGTTGACAATTAAATATTTCTATTTACTTGCATTTGTCTTTGCTTTCTAAGTTTTTGATTGCTAATTTTTAAATTCAGGATGAACTTAACACTGGATGGTTCAAGCCATTTTCTGAAGCTTAGAAGAGAAAGCATAATATATTAGAAATACTGCTGTATAGAATATTTGAGAAAATACAGACTGAGGTCCAATCATTGGAACATGCAGGTATATCAGTCTTTATCAGCACATCCTGTTTGGGCTATCTTCCCACAAACAGCTTAGGTGTTAGTCTCACAGAAGCAGTGTATCATTCTCTTCTGTTTATTTTTGGCAACTACGAATAACATAGAGGATAGTTGTTTTTGTAACACTGTAATGATGAAATAGATTTACTGGCTGCAGTCACAAGAATGCTAAGCAGATATTCATTTGTTTAATCTCTGCAGCTTTGTTGAAAAATTTATAACTGTCTGGGACAAATTGTTAGAAAAAAAATTGGACATTTGGGTTTATGGTTATGGGATATTTTTACAGCACCCAAAAAGGTATGGGAGATAGTGTGGGTACTTACAGCTACAGAACAACCAGTAGAGAAAAAGTTATTAGTGCCACAGGCTTCATGGCACAAACAGAGAACCCACAGCAGTGTGCCCTCAGGGCTGGGAGGACAGGCTGGCCTCACACTCTGCGAGGTGCTTGCCATCTGGGTCTTCAATGGGAAGTGTGTGAGTTAGATAAGGTGCAGCATGCCAGATGAAAGAAATCACGGAGCAGTTTTCACTTTTCATCACCTAAGATGGAACCATTGGTCCAGATCTGGGGTTCAGCTATATGATGACTGTCTTCTGTCTGGATGGTGTTTTTTTGGCATTTCCTTCCATAATGGAAAGACATACCTTTGATGTGGCAAAGACAAAGAAAAGACACAATGCCAGATCACCACTGATAACCATTATTTCTTTAATTGTGAGCCCAGAATCCCCTTATCTAACTTCAGGCACTTCATGAAAGTGATTTCAGTTCTGTAAAGAAGGTAAATATCTTTCTGCAAAGAGACCTACCGTAACAGGTCTTCTCACCTGAACTCCTCAGGTAAAGCTCTTACAGCAGAGGAGACTGAAAGCAGGTTGCTCTTGCAAGTCAGCCCTAAGTGGCAGGTCAGTGCTTCTGGGAGATCTGCTTTATTCCTGCTCCCCTGAGCCAAGCAGGCTCATCCTGCAAGCAGTCAACCAAAAGCTGAAGACACATAGAAATACAAGAAAAGAACAGCATGGTGCTCCATCTGCTTTGCTTGCAGTGCTACCACACTTTTTTTGCCTTCGCTTCTTGTAGTCTAACAAGCCCGAGAGCTACTGGGTACTGCTCAGACTCAGACAAGCTGTTTTGATCGGTCACCTTCTGCTTGTCTGCAGCTCCAGTGCTGTTTCAGCTCCTGCTCTGCCTGCAGTAGTGAGGCAAACCAGCTCCTGCTTCTATAAGTGAATTTTCAGCCTTGTTTGCCTGGTTTTCCTCTAAAGAAGTAAAGCCAAGGTATAGAAGACAAATCTACACGCAAATCCTGACATAAAGAATAGGATTTATCTGCCTTTTTTTTTTCTTCATTGTTACTGTTTTTATCCCAGTCTCAATATTGTGTGAGATATTTCTTGCAACATAGTACAGACGGCCCTGTTGCATCCATGATACCTATGGATCTACCCCATGTTGAAATGAACACATTTTCATTTGTTTCTGCTTCCTCACTGAATATGTTCATTTCTGGTTTTTATATTCTTCAACCTTGGTACTAGACACTGTATTGATGAGGGAAGAAGCAGGCAAATATCTCCAGGTGCTATAGCCATGAAATAAGCTTCATTTTCCAGTTTATTAACTTTGACCTGAAGGGGACTTGTTGCAGTTACCTCTTTGAAGGTAATATGATGTCTGTAAAAAGTATTTATACCTCATAGTTTCTTTCTGTTTCTTCCCTTGAATATTGTTTTAGAAACAATTAGGACTCTACTAACAAAATATGACCTTTTAACCTTTATGTATAAAAAAATCACCTTACCAACACACTAATATTTTGCAGGAGCACAAATTTTTGACATTTTCTTTGCTTCAGATTGTTGATTCGGATTTACCCCGCAATCATGCTGCTATTACCTGTCCTGACATGTCAGTCTCTTTGTTTTATTAGGTGATTAATATCAAAGAACCTTGGCTTCATCTCACCAGGAAACTGGAAAATATTCTGCAATCTTCACTTGAAGAGGAAATTCTTCTCCATATTCGTATTTATATTTATAAAATAAGTGTCAATGGTAACAGAGCAATATGTATTTCAGATCAATGCAGTGGAGATGATTTTCAAAGACTTTTATAAATTACACCTGCAAATCCACAGGATTAAATAACAATCCACGTTATTTAGTTAGGGAAGAATGATAGAGAGTTTTCACTGAAAAAAAGGCTTCACTATCTTAAGTACTATGCTGAAAAGTCGAAAAAGATACCTTCTTTTCACAGGGCTTGTGAAGTACATGACATTTGAGAGATGGTGGGAAGTTAGAGGTAAATGGAAATAAAATGGAAACAGTACTACTCAGTAAGTGATATATAGGAGATTTGAAAAGTGAAATGATAATTTTTATAATCAAATTTGAGATAGAGTATAATGCAGGCTTTATTTTCCCCTCAGGTCATTTGTACATATATGTTTAGTTGCTGCTGAATAACATTTGGCGTAGGCAAATCTTTGTTTATTTTGGGGAAAATAGGATCTCAGTCATTTCAGAAGCACGAGAAGCTGTTTTTCTTAATTGCACATTTGAATAATTTAGAGTTTAATTGTTATTTATTTAATAATTGCAGTATTAACATCATTCAGCAGCTATTCTATGTGCTATTGTCTCTGATCTCTAAATGACAATCATGAAAGATCAGGCTGACTTTAACAAGTGATCCCATCTTGCAATCATGTAAACACGTTTAGCTTTGCATCTTTTCAGTCACATGGATAAGCATCTGTGTTGTCAGTGACTCAAGATTATTTTCTTCAGACAAGGAGCAGCAGTTGCCCAGAAAAATTTATATGTTGCTCTAGTATCATAATCCATTACCATTTTACTAGTGTTTATTTTCAATACAAATTTTGCTGGCACTGAAATAGTTGAAACCAGGATTTTAAACACAAGTATAGATTATATCTATTCCAACAACTTTATCTCTACAATAAATATATACAAATTTACAAATTCATCACATGGTAATTTTCAGCTGATGCCTAAAGTAATTACACATTCTGTGCTGATAACACATTCAAGGTTTGTTGTTTTTTTATGATACCACAAGCTGGCGAGACACCTAGATCAGGCCTGCTAATGCTAATTGGCAGATAAAGCATAAATCTGAGGGAGTCTGGATTCCTGCCTTTTGCCAGTTTTTTGTTGATTGAACTGAATTCTTTTTATCCTAGCCTTTGAAAAATGCCAGGCAATTCACTGTTGTCTTTCCTATGTGCATTTTAATCCATCAGTTCTGTTACTCCTTTAATGCCTTGTTGTTTGTTTTTAATCCAGTAGACTAAAACAGTTTTCTTTTAAACTGCCTTTTAAAATCCATCATACAGGACTCTCTAATGCAAAAAATAATTGGTTTTGATGACACAGCTATAACATTGATGAGGGTTTTGTTTCTTGTTTATTTGTTGAGGTGTATGACCTAGTCATAATAGCAGTCATAAACTTTGAAATATAATAGTTTACCTTCTTGTCAGGTGAACACACTTGGTCATTATCTCTAGAGATTTTGTACCAAATATATCAAGCTTTCTGGAAGTGCATTTCCCTTCAAGGGTGTGAATCTTACTCCAAGACCTGATCCCTACATATCCTGTAGTCTGAGTATATTTACATTCTATCCTTTATTATCCTTATTTTTATTATACAAGTAAACATAATTTTTTAAACAGGATTTCAGAACCTGCTCATGCATGATACAGATATTCTTGAAGGTTGTAAAATAATGGCAGATCATCACAGAAGACAAAATGACACAAAGGTAATAGATAATTCTAAGCAATCAAGACAGAGTGCTTTCAAAAATTACTTTCTGCAGGAAAAGATGAAGACATGCATTGATAGCTACTGAAAAAAATGGTATAGATCCAATCATACCTCAGGAAGACCCTGCTGAATAGTTCTCAGAAACCAAAAGATGACAGTGGGGAAAAACACTCTAAATTTGCTTTGTTTCTAATATTTTTCCACAAAACATCCACTGATGGTTACAGGTGGACAGAGGCCAGTGAGCAAGGTGGATTTCTGAGCTGGCCAGTGTGGCTGCTCCTGTGCTAATGACCACCTGTGAGTGGAGGGACATTAATTGATTTTGTACACCTTTCCTTGCCCTTAAAATGAAGAAAAAAAAATTACTAGCTTGTGATTGAACAAATGATTCTCATTCTGATTCTTGCCATAGTTCATAAAAACAGTTATGTTTCCTCTCTTCAAAGCAGAAGCTGCCTTGAATATCTTCATTTCCTTTTTCTGAGATAGTGTCTCACTATGGCAGAGTTCACACAAAATAGTTGTGTTTGGCTACTGAAAGTTTTCTTCAGATAATACACATTGAGATAAAAAAGGAAATAGAAAAAAGGGGTTTAAAGTTACTAACAGACCTAGTGTGTGCCGTGTGTATAATATGCAGACTTGCAATAAGTTAGCAAAATCTGTGTTATCCTAACATCTAAATTTTTACTGTTAAGTCATTATGTATTATTTTCACTGGGTTTTAAGGCCCTCTGTAACCCCTAGGGGTCATCAGACAGATCTACCAAATTATTTAAGTCTTAACTTGCAGATCTGTATCTGCCAACACACAAATCTTCAATCCATTGTTCAGGGAAATCAATTCTTCAGAAGGTTTGAAAGCACCTGCCAAAATTGTAGACTTTGGGTGGTATCAACGGAGTACAGACTGAGCTTTACTCATCTTTGACACTGAAAACTTCTATGTGTTTGTATTGTAGAGCTATTGCTGGTCAATAAATTGAAGACTATGTATCACTTATAGATAAATGTACCTACCCTCTATGTCTATCCAAACCAAATTAGCAAAATATCTTCTTACAGTACAGCATCATATGGTCTTGGTTATGCCTTCTGTGCTCTCTCAGGAGCTCCTCTGAGCATGGCCTTGTGCCTTGCAGCACTTTGCCATACTCAAATGTCCTTCCTTTTGGTTGATGACTTTATATGCAAGACAAAGACCATGACTTTGTGCTACATCACTGTGTGGGTTGCAGGTGAGACTGGATTTCCTGCAAAGGGGTCTTAACTGTGTGTCTCAGCTCAGTTCAGACAAACCTATGTTACATAGAATGTAAATAGAATTTTTAAGAGGTCTCATTTTGTCTTGATTTTGGATGCACAGTGATATTTGGATGTCTGTATTTGTAAGAAATAAACTTCTCAATTGAATTTTGTTTTTTTATTCCTCAAGAAAATGGAAGAACATTTTTTTAAACCTAAGCAGACATCTTAATTCAGTTTGATTTCAGTCTCTGTTTGTTTAATATGAGATTTTAACAGAAGCATAGCTCTAGTGTAGAATTTTGCCCATTTTATACATTCAATTAAATATTTTTATTAGTACAGTATTTTATTAATTATCTTTTCCTTATTAGCCAGCACTATGCTGTCAATTTTGCCACTATTGGATGAACCCATTATTTTCTCCAACCAGTTTGGCAGTTTGGTTTATACGTGCTTCTAAATAATTCCTCATGCTCTTTTCTCTGAGTGTAATATTTAAGCCACATGTAGCGTAGGGTTAACTTACTGGAAAGGTAGGAACTGGTTAACTTACCATTACCTACAATACATAGAGAAAATCAAATTTAAAAGGTCATAATAAAACCCAAATATTCTTGGTTTTTTTTAGGGAGCTAGGCTATATCTTGACCCAAAGTTAGTAGCAAGATCTGTTCATGCAGTGAAACGAGATCATTGAATTGCAGAGTTGAAAAGGCCCAAAAGAGTCTAATTCATCCCTTTTAGTTCAGATAGATCAAAGTAGGCTTCACTGGGTGGATGTCTTAACAAGAGTGTACACCATTGCTCTATAGTCTGCTTTTACTTTGCTTTTTGCAAGCTGTGCTCCTACAAGGCAATTCAACTATTTTATTATCCAACATGCAATACTGGGTTTTCTGGGACCCATATTTCTTCAGACACTGCAATAAAACATCCTTGTTCTTGAAGACATGGTCTGTGTTCCTTCCTGCATTTCAGTCAACGTACTGCTATGGGGAAACATTCCTGAAAGGTGGGAATAAGTCCTGCCTGTTGGAGGGATGTCAAACCCCAAGCATGGCTGCACTGACAGAGAGGCAGCAAAGTCCATTAACAGCCGGTGGGGCAGTGATAGGTCCCCACACTGAGAGCAACAGAGCCATCAGTAGCAAATAGTGTTTGGAGCCCACTGCAACTAGTCATGGACATTCTTCTCTTCAGGTAAACCATGGATGTCAATTCGACTCTGCAAGGGCTGGACATTGTCAGAACACATTCAGTAATTATTAGGAATAGTAATAGAAACCTATCTTTTACGTTAAACCATTCTTCAGAAGACTCCAGTACACTTTGTAGAGACATCCAATGACATCTTTAGGTTGCACGTTGGGAATCCTTTCCATATGGAGATTTGACTTTTAGCCAGGTCCAGGAAACAAAAGAACAAGATGACTGTAAATATCGACTTTTAAGTAACTAATGTTTGGGAAATTAAATCTGTGAACCTAGTTTCTGAAATGATGGCTATGCCGTGCCCCTTTTGCTAGTCAGGATTTGACCTTTCTTGTCACTGAAGCAAAATTCTGTTTTTACAACAGGAAGCAACTAATATCACTGGTTCTCAACAGAAATCAGAAACAGATGTTACACTGTTAGTTGAAGAATTATATTGGCAATAAATGAATATTTTCTCTCTGGTATGGTAGGCAGCTCTACTTGCTCTGATAGTTGATTCCAACAAATAAGTTCTCAGGTACTTGCTATGTACCTGTTATCTCTGGAAGATGCTTGTGGTTCTGTGGGAAGATATGTGCATAACAAAGTGGTGATCTGTGCATAACAAAGAATTCCCATAAAACAGGTCTACTTTAATGAATTGAATTTATTTGCTTTCAGTAGGTGCTACTGAACTGTTTCTCCTACTACCACAAAAGCATTAGACATGGAAAGATTCTTTAGGCTTTGGCTGATGTACCAGTGCTGTTTATCAAGAAGAGGAAATGTGTGTTGTCTTTTGCACACTAAAATCTGGCATTTGTATCTAGTTATTTTCAGAAGCAAGAATATTTTTATCAGGAATATCAGGTTAGGCATAAGGATTAATTAGAGCAGAATAGGATGTGACAAACTCAACAAGAGACCTTATGGAGTGCTGGGTTCTATTTATTTTAAAACTAATGGATTTCACCCCCAGACATGTATGGGAGTGAAACTCTGTCATGTTTCAATCAGAAAAACTTCCAAGAACAAGATATGCCCATCTTTGTAAGGGACATGGCGAGTAAAAGACACCAGCCACCGAGTCTTCTTTACCTTCTGATTGGCACAACAAACTGGTTTTGGATAAGGTTTCTTACACACTTTGTTGTCACAGGGCAACCTTCCACCTCAGAGTCGTTCTTACTTCGCCCATATACATCTTGATCTTAACTTCTACTCTTTTCGTTCCTTAGTTTTGGGTACATTTATGGCTGCCTGGCTTCTTCTTGGGACAGCAGGAAGAGGAATGGCAAAGACGAAAGGCTGTAACCTTGAGACCTCCCTCTTGCATCCCTACATAGGTTTTCTGCTGTAAAGACATGGCAAGCTCAATGTAGGCTCAAGAATCACAGATTTATATTGATCATTAAAGTAACAAATGAAATTGCACAAGATTTTTTTTTATTTCATCAGTGTCCAGTAGGTTTCTATTTTACAGGAGGATGAAAAGGACTGAATTCTTGGCCTTACTGTCTCTGTAGGGTCTGAAACCCTACATGCCTAGAGAGGCACGGCCTCTCTATTTGTACACAAAAATAATATATTCAATACAGCGGTTATGGTGCAGCAATGTCATTTGGCATTCAATTCAATGTAACAAAATAATTGTGATGGTGACAAATACTATGTACAATATGCCTTTATATTGAGGTAAACCCTAGTGAAATTAATGTCCCCATTTTGTTCTGTTTCATCAAATCATTGCCAATGAGTGGTCCCTTTGTGATCAGTGACATTGATGGAAGTGGTGCTTGGAACTGCTGCTGAAAACCATCTGAATCAGAGGAAAAGTGCAGAACCTGGGTCTGGGTCTTCTGCCTTAGTTTGTGTTCAGAGTATTTGTAGGGTTTCTTCTCTGCCTTTATTTGGCACACAAGGGAATAGAAAAAAGTGATTCTGAAACTACGTTTGGACATTCACAGAAAACGTTCTTATGGTCTACCAAGCCATGTTAAAGCCTAAGTGTTGCAAGTTAATCAGTGCCTTGAAGTTTCACTTCTTATTAGTGGGAAAAGTTTGTGTTGACTGTGGCTCAGTTACCAAATGTATTTGGTACAAGAAGTGAAAAATTGGTAGCCCTACAACAGAACTTGGCAAAGGGAAATGGAGAGCAGATACACAGAAGATGTGTATGAAAGTGAGACCACAAACAATGAATGAAGTCTGAAGGCTCAGGCTGTCACAGGTTGCTTCTGAAATAAGTTCTGTCAGATCACTGCATCAGTTTACATCATATGTTATTTTCCTTTTACTTGTCTTTGATGTGCAGCCCTTGGCTATGATGCTAATTCTACCTGCACAGAATGAAAAGGAAATTGTCCATCTGACACTGACTGGGGTATATTTTTAACTGTAAAGTGAAGAAAATCAAACCCCAGACTCAGAAGCAGTTGCTGTCCTGAAGAGCCAAATATTTTATTTTACATTGCACACAGGACTGTGCTCATTGTGTTCCTCTGTCACTAACTGAAAAGGAAAAGCAGTGTTTTGTAACCATGACATACTCTGTTATCTTCCTCAAGTAATGAGCTCATCCAGATTACTCCAAGGGGATGCTTACATTTTATCAGTGGCGCCTTGTTGCACAATTTCCAGTTTCTTTCTTGAAGATACAATAAAAGATTTATGTCTGAAGGACTATGATGTGGTTTTCATCTAAGAGCAAAACAATTCCTTCTAAAAAAATACCATATCCCCAAATGATTTCATAATTGCAAACAGCGTTGATGAGCTCTGTGGCTTAAATGAGTTTATAACATATTTGCTGTGTTTTCTAGTGAATATTTTTGGATGCACTTAGTAAAATCCCCCTGCTTTTTTAAACTGACACAAAATAAGTGTGATCCATTAGGTGATGTCTACTGTAATAAGTAATTTTTTTCATTTAATTTCAAATAGTTTCAAATATTTCTCTCTCATTCTCTCTTGGTGTGTATGTGTGTGCGTGTGTTAAATAGTTTCAAATCTGAAAGTCAACCATGTTTCTCATTATCAGACATCAGAAAGGCTTTTTTCTCTTTGTAATTTCATGCCACTTGAGGATAAGCAAGTTTCAGAATACTGCATGTTTTTGGATGTATGGCTAAAATTCACATCTTCTGTTCTTGGTGCAGAAAGCTTATCTGCACTGCAGATCTCAATTGAATATTCCGTTCTCATCTCCTGTGCTAGGCTCAGGTTGTTATCACTACGATTTCCACATGCAGATAATTCACAATTCCTGCAGCGTGGACAGGAGAATTGGCCTGTATCAGTAATGTCAACATGCAGAAAAATATTTTATAAGACACTTTGGATGAAAAGAATTTCTGAATCTGAGCTGCTAGCAGGGAAGAAACATGAGACATTGATTTAGAAGGCTAGTGACATGATTTTAGGTAACACTGTCTAGCCAGTTAGAATTAGTTTATCACACTGAATTATGAACACGGTCTTACTACTTTGGTTATTCTATTTCTTTTTACGGGACTAGCATTTGATGTTAGAAATGTGTTGTATTTTAGCGTGTCTGTGGTAAAGTCTGTAGATTTTACTTGAAAGACTTTCTGAGTGCTTTTTGGAAATAATTTACAGTGTACTAGTTCTGATCTGAGTTGTGGACTTCCCTTATTCTTACTGCTACATTCAGTAGAAAGTAATGTCTCTTTTTTAGATACATCTCAGCTGTCTTGGATCAAATCGGTGTTCCTCTTTATTCAGGATATCTGTCATCTAAGAGTGGGTATTCTGAGGACTGAACTAAGGCAAAGCACGTACATCGATGTTCTCAGTATTGCAATAAAGTGGGCAATTTTGTAGCCTAGTAAGAAAGGGCATTTCAGCCACAAAGGTTGTGTCATAACATTAATATTCTCAGGATTAGTTTCAACCTTTGCATCCCCATGTTACACACAAGAGACATAAGTCACTCTGGTCTGGATCGGGGTCCAAGTTTTGCAGAAATTTCTGAACCTTTGCATTTTTCATTTTTCATCAAGGACTTGCCCAAGTTGCCTATATTTCCCCATTGTTAAATTTGTGCTGCCATTAAGCCCTAGATATTAAATTAGAATATCAGCATTACCTGCAGAAAAAAATGGGTAAAAAATTCCTCAGAAGGGAGGAATTTAGCAAATAAGGCATGGACTCTCTGTTCATTCTAGTGATTACCTGTGAGCAGTCAGTGCAGCACCCTGTGGAACCCAGGTTTGGCAAGGAAATGACCTCTCTGGGACACACCAGTTCCAGGTAAGGCACTTAGGTTGGTTGTGTGATGTTTTGATCTGGTAACATCTCTCTCACTGTTCAGATCTGGAGGGTGCTCTTAGCTTGCACAAAGACTCAGGAAAACTATGGTCAAGAATAGAGTGGGAAAAGCATAGTGAATCAGGCTATGGGCTTTGGAGAGAACATCAAAGCATTTCAGCTTCTTATAAGTCCCAGAATACTGCATGCCTTTGCATTCAGATTCCTCATTCATTTAGCCAGGATTGCAATGGGAATGGAAACAACAGAACATGAATCTGTGGAAACAAAGGCGTTTGTATTATTCTGTGTGGCCCTCAGAAGCTGCAGTTTGGATATAATTATGACTTAAATGAAAGGACATTAACAAAGCAAATGAAATATTTTGTCTCTAATCTGTTCCAAAGAAAGCTTTTATGATTGCAGATTTCATCGATAGTTTTGGCAACTCTTTTTCAGAACACTATTTAAAACAGGTTATTTACCCTTTCAAATGGATCTATCTTTACTGGCATCTGAAAATTTTGTTTAAAGATATTTATTATACAGACAGTCTGTCAAATTCAAGTAGAAGAAAACCAAATAATGTTAGTTCTTTAAGGATAAAGTTGTGGTGTGGGAAAAATCAGAAAAATGTTGTACCATGAGGAGTTGCTTTATGGATTTAGTTCACTCTTTCAAGGATTTTTGAGGAGAACAAGGCAGAGGGACTTACAGGCAGACTTCTAAGGGAACCTCTGCTTTTAGGAGTTCATATAAGGGTGTTTGATTAATTCAACCTAGTCTTAGGTACTTAATACTTGTATGTTTACTACCTACTTACTTAACTACTTCATGTGACTGTAATTGTCATCATGTCCCATGGTAGCACATGGAGAGAGACCAGGTACTGAAACAAAGGTATTCAGAGCTCAGACATGAAATGTGTAAAGAAACTGATTCTAGATTAAATAGTCTTTACAAGGGAATAAATTTTACTGGCTTCTTTTTTACATCTTGTGTATCTTAATTAAGTCAATACAGAGTAGCATCTTCAGTTTTAAGACTCCTTTCTTTGCCACAGAACACCTATAATGTAAGGATTGGGTTCTGAGAGCTAGTTCCTGTCTGAAAGAATCTGTAATTTATCATCTAAACTGGGTGTTGAATTGGACAACCAGAAAGAAAAGCTAACTTGCAAACTGAAAACTTAACTTTAAAGTATTGAAAGTACTTTCAGTATATGGCAATAAATAGATGAGAAATACAAGGAAAATCTTCCATGGTTGTGGTGCTCAGGTCCTACCTCTAGCACATACAAGCTGGAACAATTTTTATACACTCCGTGACATGCTTCTTAACTGATCATAGTCTACTTGCTCAGCTAAATCCTGTATTTGAGTAGCAATTTCAGTTCCAGTTTTGCCCCCCAGAATATTGAATTCTGAAATGTCCATGCTAAGTCTGCATTGAGACTGACAGATGTGTGATGCTTAGCAAGGGACACAGCTGCTTGGTCCTTTGCAGACACATCTGGGCCTATCCCCATCCACACACTGCAAGGTGAATGTCAGCCACCCCTGCCTGTAAGGCACTTTACAGTAAATTCTGCAGAGAATCAGCCCAAAACTAATGAAGCTTTGCAGTTTTTGGAGCCTTGCTTGCAACCAGCCCACTTGAGGCAGGCACAGGTCTGACCTCGAAAGGTTGTGCAGAGGTACCAAACCCTGCAGGCAGGCAGTTCAAAAGCTGCTTCATTTACCACCTGAGTGCTAGTTTGGAGGGCAGCCTTGGAACCTGTTCATTGTTATTCAAGTGCTACAGTAAATTGCTGCACATAGCAATAGGTTCTGTATAGAGACACACAGGATCTCCTTCCATCTTAGCACTGATTTTCTGAGGCAATGCAAACAAGGTGTTTAACTTCCTTGTGCTGCAGTTTCCTCACCACAATGATGGCAGTGACCTGCCCCTTATAAAAACACCTGAGAGCAACTGTGGGAAGGATCACAAGGATGGATAATGGGAAGTTTAGTTGGGTTTTATCTTTAAAGTGTTTGGACATCCTGTGACAAAGGATATTTACTTCAAGTTATTATAAAATATTATTCATTTATGTTTAGAATTAAATGCATTAAATATTAATTATTATTTCAAATTAGAATGATAATTTTTTAGTATTTAACATTCAGTATTATTCTCTTTTCCAGGACTCATACCAGCCAACCTCTAAAGCATGAAAGTTTTCCTTTCCAGAAGCTGCCCCAGTGTTACTGGGTGGAGAAGTGGAAGCTCCATGGCATGCCAGATTACATAAAGCAGTGTCAGAGTTGGACTGCTGTCATCTATGCTGATTTCAAACACAGAGCTGCCACTGGCACATTTGCAGTTTGTGCCCCGAGACCAGTCTGAGTTAGTAATCACTATTTGTCTTGTGCCTCAGACTGGATGTCCAAATGCTTCAGTCCATACATCATCAGGGTGACAGAGTGTTTGAGGTGACTGGCCAGAGCTCCTTGCTGACTTGTTGAACCACAGTTCTGAGAATCAGGCTCCCAATTCTTTACCTTACACAGTTCTGTGTGAGTAGCTTCTCTAGGAGTCATTGTCCAGTGGGACTCCAGACACTGACATTCAGCAGTGCAGAGTCCTGTCTGCTGGATAACAGCCACCTCTGGATGAGTCTTCAGAAAGAAAAGCTGCAGGAATGCCATTTCTCATCAGCTGGTGTCACTGCTTGGAGCCAGATGTTCACAGCTGGGTGTGGTAGTACAAAATGGTCTAGGAAAGAAAGAAGAAAATGTTTAATAGGAAACATTAACATTCTGGCTAAGCTATGGGCAAATGCAGCAATCCCTTGTTTACAACAATAACTACTGGAAGCTGCAGAAATAGATCTCTGACATTTAAAGTAGTGTGTTGACTCTTTTTGATCAGACAGGAGATAATGTCATGTGCTTATTTTACCATAAACACTCCTAATAAAGACTCAGCATTTCAGCTATTGGCAAGAAATAGAAGAACATGAAGTGATTTTTTTGAATAGTCAAACACCAGGGTGTTTAGAAATATGTAGTTGCCTGTAACTGTACTTTGTATTTCTTAAACATTCTTTGCAGTAAATGTCTTGATTTATGAATATGTGATAACCTGATTATTAGAAATCTCAGAAGTAAGACAATTTGCCTGTTCCATCTCTTTCTAAAATAACCCAGTCACTGGAAATGGGGAATGTTTATGGTGAACAATGAGAACTATATTAAAACATAAAAATATAAATAAGAAAGTGCTTAATGGCCTTTGGAAACACATCACATAATGCACACACAGTTCTCCCATGTTTTAGGAGGACAGACATTCCCTTTTTCTGTGGATATCTGATCATCTCCCAGTGGCTAGTGCGTCACACAATGTGAAGCAGGATAATTCTGGTAGGACAAGTTTGGAGAATGAGAAAGAAGTCACAGAGAGTTAAGCACCTAAATATGCACCAGACCAGGAGATGAAAGGGACCACAAGAGGAACGTTGGCTGCTGTGTTCGGTCCCCTGCACCTGCTTGTTAGGTGCACATAGAGGTCCCAATTAGAGACCCAAACTGGTTATATAAATAAAGGTTGGGGCTTCAGAGCTGGATCCCAAACAGCCACAGAGACATTCCTCTGGCTGGCAAAAAAGGCTGAGGACAGCTAAATATCGTGAGTCTCAGGTTTGGGCTAGGAGCATTTAAACTCCTACACAATCTCCTACATAGATTTCTGGAGTGAGGAGCCTGAGAATACATAAGCTTTGAAAAACAGAACACAGATCTTTCTCCCTTTTAGAAGAGAGCTGGTGTGGGACAGTGCTCCTTTTCATTATTATTTATTATTCAGCTCAGTGGTTAGTATACTCATTCAGGATGTGGGTGACCCAAGTTCAGTTCCTTCCTCTGCCTGAGGGGCTGTAAACTCACATCTCATACTTCCTTGGAGAGTGCCATAACCACCAGCCTATGGACTGTTCTTAGGGTAGGGGACATTAAATCCCTCCTCTTGAAGTGGTTCCTATTTGCATCTATCCTTTTTCTCTGTCTCAAGAAATGGGTAAATACATCATGTGAAAAGGAGCAGCTTCAGCAGGAAGGCTTCACAGAACCTTCTCTTGTTCATTCAAATTTAGGCCACCGCTTAGAGTTGAGACCAGTTTCCTGAAAAGTGGAAGCTTTGAGTTTGATTCCTCTAGGGATGAGGAGTAAAATATATTTTCCATGTCCTGTGCCAGTGCTCTGACACTTAGCCATAAAGGGTAAGACTAAGGATGTACAAACAACAATTCCTTTAGGGGATCGATCTCAAAAACACATTCCCAGTTAGGGCAATGTGTGATCAGGGCTCCAGTGGTAAAACTGTCCAAGTGTAAAGGTACAAATGTACTTCAAGTAGCAATTTATCATCTGTAGAGGTACATATTTTAGCTTGGCAATCCAGGAAGTTCTTACTTGAAGACTAGCATTTTATACATTAAAAATCCCTATAGTGGCTTAAACCATAAACACACGTTTTATTTTGCCTACTGCTCTGCTATATAGATCTGTAGATGGGAAGTGCTGTAAGATGACCTCTTTGAAAATCTTCCCCTATGTGACATTGATCCTACACTACTCAGGAAGGAGCATTTCTAAGTGCCAAGTATGAGACGGAGGAATGGCAGGCTGATTCCAAGTACAATTAAGGTAGCCTAGATAAGAGAATTTCAGTGTGGATAACCTGGGTTAGTCCAGTTGGTTATCTGCTGTTGGATATATCTGGCAGGGGATTGATTGCTTATTCCCAGAAACTAAAAATGATTTGAAGAAAAAGTACTTGCTGGCTGGGATAAGTCCCAGGTCCACACTGGTGCTGATTCAGATTCAGCAGTGATTTGAGGAAAACTTCAACCCTTCCCAGGTCTGTGGTCACACTGCTGCTCCTCAGGAAGCAGAGCACAGCCCAGCATGGCCAAGCAGGGACAACAGTCCAGAGCCCCAGCCTCTTCTTGCTGCTGTAGAGAGGCCAGGAAGTCACTGCACATGGGAGCACCAGGAAGCAGCCTGTTGGAGTCCTAATGGCACCTTGCTGGAGCTTGGTCCACAGCTTAGGAAACTGAAGACCTTAATGTGCACTTTCTCTGCTGCCTGCACTCAGTGTATGCGAATCCCTGTGCCCAGGGAGTGCTGCCCTGCCAGCTGCATGAAAGCGTCACTGTGTCTGGGAAGCCATGCGTGCACCAGACACAGTCCACTCGAAAGTCAGATAACTTTTCTTACAACCCTGAGCAATTACATTGAATTACTCTATCTCAAGCATATCTGCTGCTCTTAAACTACCCAGTGACAAGGCTTGGAGGAGATGGATTTTTTTATCATGTAAACAAGTGGAGCAGACAGCATTATGTGTCAGAGAGACCAGGCTGCTTCACTGTTTTTAAATACCATTTTTTAGATGGCTTGCAGAGTTATCTGCAGGTTTTCCCTGAAATAAGGGACACATCTAATTGATAGCTGGTGTCCAGCATAGTTAATATTAGTTGAACTGATGTTCTAATGAACCAGTGTGCAGCTGATAAGCTACTGGACAACTTCCCTAGCTTGTTAAAACAGCGATAAATAATCTATCACTTGTTGAGGCCAAAAGGACTGACTTCCCAAGGCAGTCGAGACAAAGCCAAATGCAATCTCATCCAAATCCCTATCTATATCTTAATTGAAAGACCTTATTTGAAGATGTGTGATTGTCATAGTTTGATAAGGGTCCACATGTGAATTTATAGGCCTGTTGTTCCCACCATATATATAATCTCATCAAGGTAGGGGTACTTTCTTCTCTTTTTCTCCCTTCATGAAGAAGTCTCTGGGGGATCATTTCCAAGCAATTGAATTTAGTTACTTCATACAATGGCAGGTAAAATTAGTGCAAAGTAACAGGAGCTAGATTAATGTGATTTCAGGAAATAATCCATAAAAATCTTATGAGGCCTTTAGCAGGTTGTAAATTGGATTTTAGGCACAGGGAGAGAGAAAGAAAACTTAAAATCCTGAGGAAAATAATCAGTCAGTAATGAGAAGTGCTAACATTTTAACACTATGCTGAAATAAAATGCTGGAGAAAAAAACCATAAAAATGACTAACAGTGACTTTTTAATGAGAAGAATGATTAAAATTGTGATTATAAATGTAAATATATGCTTCCTGCTTTTCTTACCAAACAATTGATCCATTTATCATCAAAGAGCTGCAAATCAATAAGAAAAAATTGAGATGGAAAGAAAAGAAAAATGTGTCTCAAATAGTACCCATCTTATGCCTGCAATGGGGAACGGATTTTTTCTTAATCTAGTCATTAATCTTCATCACGTATTGATAAAGATTTGTGAGTTGGGAGCAACAGGCCTGATGCCTTCAGTTTGAGGAGTGACCAGCTTGTCTTCTTTAAAAAGACTTATTTTCAAGTGTTTTCCACATTCTTTACAATTCCTTTAGTCTTTCTTTCACTGGAAATGGGAAATAAAGGTTTGAAAAATTGTGTGCTATCCTGTTTTAGTTGTTTTAAAGCTAGGTCATGACAGAATAATAAATGTATGGATAAGCTTGGGATTTTGATCAGGGCACATCTTTTGCGATATACTCCAGACAGCTTTCTTATCTACAAAAAGTCCTCAGTATCTTAGTGAAAGTATTTCACCAGAGAAGTAAGAGACTGGATGGCTGAATTTCTCCCTTTCAGCACAGGCATTTAGGAAAGGAAAGGTCCTGCTTTAAAATGTGTGTCACTTCTCCAAGCAGGGACAGGGCAGATCCCCATCCCACCGTCACAGCATACATGGGAAAACAAAGAGAGAAGGAGCTCTTCATTAGCAAATTAGACAGACCGTGGGTTGCTGGTCAGTTTTTGTGTCATGCATGCAACCATATGCCTAAATTATCTTTCTTCTTCTCCCTAAAAAGCCTGGCTTTATCTCCATTGCTTTTTGAGATTGATGTCTGACCTGTGCTATTCCCTAACAATGTGGTGGCATTGATGCGGTAGTAGTAGCTGGTACAGGTCAGAACTATGTCAGGGTACAAATGAACAGTGGTGCTCTTGAATCAGAGCTCTGGGATCTCTTATTTTGCTGTCATACATGGCAGATATAATTACTCTGTCCTGATTGTAGAATGGGAGCTGTATAAGGCTTAGCACTTCACTCTAGAGCCCTTTTTATACAAAACTGCTTATTGCAGATGGTTTTTGTTTTTCCCCGGTAGCTTCAGTCGGTGTCTCGGCTGCCTTTGTTGGTCCTGGTTAGGGGTGCACTTACGTACCCCCCTGTCCAAGCAACTCCGGCAAGACTCCCGGGCACAGGCAACACTTAGCAAGCTTAGTTATAGTGATATTCAGCTCTTAGCAGTGATCAGCTCTTTAGCAGTGATTCTCAGCTCATAAGCTTGCTAAGGTGCCTTGGCAGACGCAGGGAGAGAGAGGAGAAGCGCCGTATGGAGTTCCACAGATGAATCTTTATTAGCTTCTTCCGTGAAGGGTTCCAGGGACAGCGGCTTCTGCTGAGCTGGGGGAAAGTGGGGTTTTTATAGGGTACAGAGGTTTTGAAAAGGTGTCCAATGGTATGGTTCGGGGTACAAAGTGACCTATTGTCTTACAGGGAGATAAGCGAGGGTCCAAGCGCGGGAGAAGGGTTATTTTGGCCTAGTCACCATGACTAGGCATTTCTGCCCTTAAGCAACTGACCGCCACGGGAGCCTACCAGGCTTCCCGGCTGCAACAATTCCACTTTCTGTATTTAATAAAAAAGCGTTCCCTATAGTTCTTTTAAAGCAATAGATAAGGCATGAGAACATAACTAATACAATGACAACTACAATGAAAATCCACAGAATTCCCTTAACAAGAGATGCAACCCATCCTGTTAATCCCCATTGACCAAAAAGGTCACTGACCCAGTCTGGGTTCTTTTCTATTTTTGAGTCCTTCACAAGTTCTCTCAGTTTTTGGATGTTTGCGTGGATGGATTCTGAGCGTGATGAGAGATTGAAGCAACACATCCCTTCGAAGTCTTGGCATCCGTGTCCGTGGGCGAGCAGCAAGAAGTCAATCGCGGCGCGGTTCTGGAGAGATGCATGTCTTGTGGTTTCCTCATCCTTTAAAAGATCACTCAGGGCAGCAGATGTAGCGTTGGCTTGCTTACTAAGCCAGCAGCCTAAGTGATTTATTTCACCAAGGGCCTTAGCTGCAGCTACCCACGGTAAGAATAGGGAGACAGCAATTCTTTTTGGTTTATTCCAATTGTATAATTTGGGATCACAGGTTTCGTCAAATTCTGTATAGGATCTTTTGTGGCGATTTGCTTCACTTTCTTTTTTCCAATTATGTAACAAGGTAATATTTGGTGTGAGGGTAGAAAGTCTCCCAAGGCTACAGGGACCTCCCTGCAGGCGTGAGGGGATCCCAGCCCATACTCGGTCACCACAGATGAGAAACATCCCTTTGGGTAGTACTTTGGGATGGATAGAGGATACAGATATCACGCGAGTGGTGTAATTGCACCAATCCGGATAGTTATAGGCTTTGTTAATGGGTGATATGTCTTTTCTGTATGTGTTTTTTAACTGGTTAGTTTCTGGCCCATTATTCCTTGGGCGTCTATAGTAAAATTTAACACAGTATGCTGCTTTGGTGGACCCCAGCAAGTCCAATTCTTGGGGTTCCTCTAGGGCATTAGGTAACATTTTTGTCCAATCATCCCAAGTATCTACTGCATTGGGTCTCTTACCTGTGGTGCGGAGGAGCTCAGAGTTATAGACGGGCCAGTCATCTGCTACAAAAGGAATCCCTACTAGACATGTGGAAAGTGGGTTATCAACGCTGCCCATGGATAAGCACATGTTATCCTGTTTCAATGTTTTTGCTAAGGTTACCCAAACATTATGACTAGGCTGGGGGCTAATCCAGCCGCAGGCGTACGGTACGGTGAAGAGCATCCAAACAGAAGTGAGGAGAACACCAGTTTTCATCTCTGGACAGGGATAAGGCTTCTGATAGGGAATATAAACAAAAAGTTGTTATCTTTCATGATGGGAGGAAAGGGTTTGGGTTTTTTCCTTCATTCCATTTCTCTGTTCCTTCCCCCCTCCCCCCCTCTTTTTTTATACAAGGGATGGGTAAGTGGGTGTGAAGTTAGGGGTTTTTGGTAAGAGTTGGGAAAGGGAATAATAGGGGTTTTTGGGGTAAAAATTTTCTAAAAAAAGATAATGACATGTAATTCAGAGGACAAGTTTGTGTTCAAGCTATGTCTGGCTTATAGCTTGACTGATGCAGCAGAATGTTGTTCATCTTTTCTGTTTCTTCTGCTGTCGTGGGATGGGTCGGTTTTTTCTTTGGTACGTGGATATTCGGCGACGCCTTCGTCTCCAGGCAGAACTTGTCTGGTTTTGAGGTGGTCTTGTATTCAACTCAGAGGAACTCTTGTCAGTGTCTGACTGAGTAGTGTTTGTAGTGCCTAGGTATGGTTTTATGTGTTTTCCTGGGTACCATCTTGGACCAGATGGTAGTGAAACACACGCATATCCTCTCCCCCAAGTAATTAACTGGAAAGGCCCGGAAATTTGATGAGTCTCTGGGTCCTTCACTAGCACAGGTGGTTTCTCAGCAAGCTTTGCTTGGGTGGTATTTGCGAAGTGGCGAAGTACTGGAGGGTCGGGCTCTGATGTTGTACCATTTAGGAAGTTGATGACATAGAGAGCCTTGCAGAGTCTTTCAACTGGAGATATGATTTTTGTTTCACTTCGCTGCTGATTGAGGACTCTTTTGAGGGTTTGATGTGTTCTCTCTATGATGGATTGTCCTGTGGGATTTGCAGGTATGCCTGTCTTGTGTTCTATTCCCCAGTTACTGAAGAATTCTTTTAACTTACGAGAGGCATAGGCAGGTCCATTATCTGTTTTGATCTGTTTTGGTACTCCCAGGGTAGCAAAGGCAAGGAGGAAGTGCTTTATGGCATGCTGTGTAGTTTCTCCTGGATGAGATGATGCAAACACTGCTCCAGAAAACGTGTCAACCGATACATGCACATACTTTGACCTTCCAAAAGGTGGGAAGTGAGTGACATCTGTCTGCCACAGCTGGCAGCTGTTAAGTCCTCGGGGATTGACTCCTGTCCCCACAGATGGTATCTGGTAGCTTTGGCAGTTCGGGCACGTGGCAACAATAGCTTTTGCTTGATCTTTTGAGAGCTTGAACATTCTAATAAGGGCAGCTGCATTTTGGTGATAAAATGCATGTGACAACTTTGCCTGGGCAAAGATGTCAGGGATGTTAGCAGTCTCTAGTGCCATGGCCAAAGCATCTGCTCTCCTGTTCCCTTCTGCAATGATACCTGGGAGGTCAGTGTGTGACCTCACATGCATTACATAGTAAGGTTGTTTTCTGTGGGAGATTAAACGTATTAATGCAGAAATCAATTGGTGTAACTTTGGATTGGAAACGTCTTTGAGAAGGGCTTGTTCTGCCCTCATAGCTATACCTGCGACATATGAAGAGTCTGTAATGAGATTAAAAGGTTCGTCTTTGAATTTCTCAAAGGCTCTGACAACAGCTGCTAACTCTGCAATCTGTGGAGATCCCTCCACAATTTGGACATCAGATTCCCATTTTTGGGTCTTAGGGTCTTTCCATGTCATTACAGACTTGTGGGATGACCCCGAGCCGTCTGTAAAGACTGTTAGAGCTTTGAGAGGTGTTCTACTCTGTACTAATTTTGGGGTCAGATTAAAGGTTATATTAAAAAGTTTATGTTTTGGGATATGGATGGAAATTTGGCCTGTATAGCTATCTAGGGCGTACTGGAGATTTTCATTGGTCTGAAGCAAATGCTCCAGGTCTCCGCCGGTTAATGGCATGTATATGCATGTGAACTCACACCCTGCAAGGGAACGGAGGCGAGTTCTGGCCTTTTTTATTAGATGTGCCATGATTTCTTGGAAGGTGGTAATTGTCTTTGTAGGTTGGTTGTTTGTAAAGATCCACTCAATTATCAATAAAGGATCTCGAAGCTGAGTATCCCATTGGAAAATCAGTCCATGGAACCGGGGTGCTTTTCCCAGGATGACAAACTGGAAAGGCAGGCTAGGCTCGAAGCGATGGGCTTGGTGTAAAGATAGGGCTTCTTGGACTTTGGTGATGGCATCTCGGGCTTCTGTTGTAAGAGTGCGTGGAGAGTCCAGGTCTCCGTTGCCACGGAGAAGGTTGAACAGGGGAGCGAGGTCCTCTGTTGTAATTCCTAGCAGAGGACGTACCCAATTGATGGATCCACACAGACTATGTAAGTCTCTCAGAGTTTTTGGGTCGTCTCGGATGACGAGCTGCTGGGGTACGATGGTCCTTTCCCGGATCTGGAATCCAAGATAAGTCCATGGGTTGGTGTACTGTATTTTGTCTTCACGGATCTCGAATCCTGCTTTTTCTATGGTTTCAATAGTCTTTGTAACCGCTTTGTCTAGGTAGGCTTTGTCTGATGCACAGATCAGGATGTCATCTGATCAAAGTGGTAGATGATTGCATCTGGAAATAGGCTCCGAACGGGAGACAAAACACGAGCAACATACCATTGGCATATGGTAGGTGAGACCTTGAGACCTTGGGGAAGAAAAAGCCAATGATATCTTTTGAGTGGAGCCTCTCTGTTAAGAGAGGGGACAGAAAAAGCAAACCTTGGAGCGTCCTGGGGGTGCAGCGGGATGCTGAAGAAACAGTCTTTAATATCTATGATGGCAAGTGTCCAGTCTCGAGGCAACATCGATGGTGAAGGCAGTCCAGGCTGAAGGGGGCCCATATCCTCAATTACCTCATTGATTTTACGCAGATCCTGGAGGAGCCTCCACCTGTCCGTTCCAGGCTTTTGCAGTACAAAGACTGGGGTGTTCCAAGGGCTGGTGGTCTCGACGATGTGACCTTTGGCAAGCTGTTCTTCTACAAGTGCTTGTAGTGCGCACAGTTTTACTTTAGGGAGGGGCCACTGTTCAATCCAGATCGGGGTTTGGCATTTCCAGGTAAGCTGAGGGGTATCTGGTAGTGTGCGCTCCTCAGTGGCCCCAATTAGAAATCCCGACTGGGAATTTGTAAGGAAGCTCCCCATTGGGATAGAACATCCCTTCCCCAAAGGGTGATGGGGGCCCTTACCACAAATGGGCGGATAGTTGCCAACTTGCCTTCAGGCCCTTCGATGAGCACGTTGTGCTTGCTTCGCATGGACATTGTGGCTCCACCGATCCCTGAAATCATACCTGGTACCGGTTCTAGTTCCCAGTTTGCAGGCCATTCTGAGCGTGCGATGAGGCTCAGGTCTGCGCCTGAGTCCAGGAGTCCCAGTCGGTGGATCTTCTCACCTTTGCAGGATAGGCCACACTCAATGGTAGGCCTATTGGATCCCAAAACTTGTGCCCACATTGCTATAGGGTTGAGAGGAAGCTGTTCCTTGTGATTTTTTGGGAGTAGAAAGGCTTGTGCAATTGGAGTTCCCTTTAAAAGAAAAAATGGTAAGTCTGTGCAGCACAGTTGGACCAAGATTTCTTGACCTGGGTGCACTGTTTGTACTGCTGGAAAAACAAAAATTTCATCCGGCCCATTAACGGTATCACCTATAATTAAAATGTCAAAAGGACCTCCTTTTGGCCCATACTTGCCAGTAGGGACACGATAAACATCCCTCTTTTTTAAGTCAATGGATAAAGCAGTTACCAGCTGGCGCCGGGTTCCCGTCTGTATTGCTCTGTATGTTGGATCCCCTTCTTGTGACGTGGCATCTCCTGGAATGATGCATGGTTGGGTCTGGATGGCTTTTGATTTGTTGTCTTGGCGTGGAGCCTGACCACGCTCTGCTGGCAGTTTCCCGAACGCCGCTGGAAGCGCTGCTGATTTTGGGGTCTGTGGTAAGTGTTACGGGGAATTTGCATAGGTGACCTATGTGGACAGTCCTTTATAAAATGTCCAAAGTCTCCACAGTGAAAGCAGCGGGTCTGGTCTTGGGAAGTCACTACTGCAAATGCACCAGAAACTCCTTCTGCAATACCCTTAGCAACTGCTTGGGCTACTGTGTTTTCAGTGGAGAGGTGACGTGTACAGCTTTCCACCATTTGTTCTATGGTAGGTTCTGTATCCAAGGGTAAGGCTCTCAGAATAGTTTTACATTGTTCATTAGCATTGCTCATGGCAAGTTTGCATAACAGTTCTTTTCTTGCCTCTATGCTCTCTATCTGTTTATCCAGAGCATCTTTAATTCTGTCCACAAATTTTATAAAGCTTTCATCTACTCCTTGTTTAATATTAGAGAAGTGTAGGGTAGGGATAGAGTCATCTGGGGTAAGAAGTAAGGAAGTCTTAGCTGCAATAGCCAAATCTCGTATTGCTGCCTCAGACAAAGTTTTAGCTTGATCTGAGGGTTTCTGCAAATTGCCTTCTCCAGCCAGCTGTTCAACTGAAAAACTTTGCCCAGTAGGATCTTTAGCGTATGTGTCTGATAATGTTTTTAATTGTTTTTTCCAATGCCTTTCCCATAGCATATATTCTGCCGGGGATAGGAGGCAGTGAGCAATATTCTTAACATCATGGGGTATTAAAACATGTGCCGAGAAGATAGCTTCTAGGAAATTTTTAAAAATATGTGAACTTCTGCCATGTTCTTTGGCTACTTTTCGAAGTTCTATGAGCTCTTTGTTTGTATTAGGTTCCCACATAATTTTAGTGGAGGCACCACCTCTTTTTCCCTTTATATAAGTTACAGGGAAGGCAGAAATTTTCTGAGCCAACTCCCAGTCACCTGCGTGAGTGGCTTCCATTTTAATTAAAGCCCATGGATCAATGTCATCTTCATCAGAACTGAGCTCAGTATCACTACTATCCTCAGATGAGGAGTGCTTTTTCTGGCGTTTTGGAGTGGCATTTTGCAGGGGTGTGGGGTGCTGTAGACAGGGCTGCAAGACCTGGCTACGGGAGGCGCAGCTGGGACAGGGTTGTGAGGCCTGTAAAAGCGTTATGCTACCATGGGGTGTCTCAGAAGTACCATGAGGGTTTAGTGGCTGCAGGGTTTGGGGATAAGGTAGCGACGGGTGGGTGGGATTGCATGGGGCCACGTTCGCTACAGAGGGAGTGGGGGGGGTGAGGTGTGGGGGTGCAGAGTCTGTAGGAGCAGGCACAGTTGCATTCGAAGATACTGCGGGGAAAGGGTGATGGCCACACATGAGATAAGCAGGTCCTGCAGGCTTTGCAGGCACACAGGAAGGGTTTGGGATCAGCGCGAGGGAGGGGGAAGGTGGGGGCGGCGCGGAGAGGGGGGGTGGGGACAGCACGGAGTCCGTGTTCTCCGTCCCCGGGGGGGCGGCTGAAGGTGGAGGAGGGGGGGCCGAGGGGTGGGGGTGGGGGCTTTGGGGAGAGGGCGTGGGGGTGCCGGGGGCCGCGGTGGTCCCGGGGGCGCAGGGCGGGAGCGGGGCAGGAGCGGCGCATCCGCGCCCTACCCCCCTGTGGCCGGCATCTGGAGAGAGGGGGGGGAGATTAGCATCTGAAAGGACACAGTCTGGCGCGAGAGATAAGGATGGACAGCTCTCTCCGGGGGGACTGGGAGACTTCTTAACATTTCCTTGTTCTACTACTTTGGTAATATTATGAAAAATGGGCAGAAATCGTGTAACAGAGAAATCTCCATTAAGTTGGGAAGTGTATATTTTTATCCCCACCGAGTCCCAAAAAGAATCTAAAGTGATAGATTGTGTATTAGTATCAGGAAACTGGGAAATGATCCATTTGATAAACTTTTTCAAGTTAGTTTTTAAGATTTTACTTTTAGAGAAAGAAGGGTTGTTAAGAGATAGAATTTCTAAGATTTCTAAATATAAGTCTCTCTCGTTCTGGGATCGTTTAAATTTACTATTTTTTGATCCCATAGTAATGTGGTCCCGTTCCCCTCCCAGCAGAAAAAAGAGAAAAAAAAAAATAAAAAGAAAAAGAAAAAGACCCGAGTAAAGAATTTTTTTGCGCGCAAAAAGGCTGTAATCAACTTACTCCTCAGCCGAATGTGGGTCAAAAAGCTGCTGGTAGGGTGGTCTGCCAACGTCTGACTCCTCAGAGCTGGACTGGGAGGGTCGTCAGACGCCTTCTGCAGAGAAATTCTTCTATAACGGAGAAGTTGCCTTCAGAAGGACTCTGAGCGAACCAAGGCAGTAACTCTTCGCGGTGAAGGCTGCTCTCCAGGGGTTTTTCACCCACGTTGGTTCGCCAGGTTTTGTTTTTCCCCGGTAGCTTCAGTCGGTGTCTCGGCTGCCTTTGTTGGTCCTGGTTAGGGGTGCACTTACGTACCCCCCTGTCCAAGCAACTCCGGCAAGACTCCCGGGCACAGGCAACACTTAGCAAGCTTAGTTATAGTGATATTCAGCTCTTAGCAGTGATCAGCTCTTTAGCAGTGATTCTCAGCTCATAAGCTTGCTAAGGTGCCTTGGCAGACGCAGGGAGAGAGAGGAGAAGCGCTGTATGGAGTTCCACAGATGAATCTTTATTAGCTTCTTCCGTGAAGGGTTCCAGGGACAGCGGCTTCTGCTGAGCTGGGGGAAAGTGGGGTTTTTATAGGGTACAGAGGTTTTGAAAAGGTGTCCAATGGTATGGTTCGGGGTACAAAGTGACCTATTGTCTTACAGGGAGATAAGCGAGGGTCCAAGCGCAGGAGAAGGGTTATTTTGGCCTAGTCACCATGACTAGGCATTTCTGCCCTTAAGCAACTGACCGCCACGGGAGCCTACCAGGCTTCCCGGCTGCAACAGATGGTGATGAATCTCTTCTGTAGATGGGTAACTGAAGAAGATGAAAAGGATCTATCCTTTCTCTCATTTGACTGTACAGAAGTTTAATATGCCTTAGTTTTAGACATCTAACTTTATTTGCCTTGCAATGCAGGAGTAAACCCCACTATGTCTGTCCTGAAATGCAATTTCTTGAAATTTCATTGCAATTTCATGGGCCATGAAAATGAGCTGAAACCCAAGGTTTTTTGTGATTTCCAAAAATCAATGTTTTTGTCATTTTCCTTTATTCAAGAAGGTTAGTCATTAGAAGGGAAGTCTTTCACAGAGGCTCTGAGCTGCATTTTTCAGTCTTGTAGCAGTTAGAGCTGGAAGACTGAGAAGGAGCTTTAATTTGATGTAGAAGCCATGCCAAGCAAAAACAGGGAAGAGCAGCCGGTGGCACAGACCTCAGGGGTCAGGGTGGCCTGCTGAGCCCCTGCCCAGGGGAGTTCACAGAGGGGCTGTGCTTGGGCTGAGGACCAGAACACACATAAATCCCACCCACTCCTGAGAGCTGACTCCACCTGCAGCAAACAGCAAACATTTGGGCTCAGTGGTGACACAGACTGTCAGAGAGGCTACTTATTTCTCATTTGGCCTCTTTTTCCCACCAGGACTTTACTGGTGAATGATTTGTCTGGGAAGGATGATTTTATTACATAGAGAGTCATACAGTAAACACCTTGGAGAGAATTTGATCGTAAGGGTATAAAATTGATTTCCTTTCCCACAGAGAAATAACTTTGTAAGTATAAAGATATTAGAGGTCCACTTTATGTCAAAATAAGTATAGCTGTGCCAGAGGAGAGAAGGGGGGGTTAAGCAGTTCATTTTCTAGGTTAGTATATCCTGAACAAAATTTCCCTTCATCTCCAGGTGTTTATGGGTTTACCATTTACAAAGAATTATATTAATATTTGAATGTCTGTTGGAGAGAAAAGAGAATGAGCAAAGCAGGTGTGAAAGGCTGAGCCCTTGTGAGACCTGCACATTACAGGGGTGACATTCTGCTGATGAGGGAAAAGTGCTCAGAAAATCACTGAAAGTTTTTAGTAACCAAAAGCATCCAGTACAGGAAGGTAAATAAACTAGGTGAAGATTACTGTAATGGACATAAATGCTAGTTGGTTGTTTAATGGAGTTTGATGAAATTTTTAGAGTAATCCTTTCCTTTCTTCTCTCTGTATTGGAGGAGATTGGGATTTAGTTAAAAGCTAGGAAACTGATTTCCAAGTCCCTCTACTGTTCTCCAATTTTCTGAATAAGGAATAGGTTTTTTTGAGGATCAAAGACACAGAAAACATCACTGGGCCAGAGCTGAGGCACAAAACCAGGATCTTCCTGTCAAAATCCATATCCCTGCCAGCCAGATGGAGCATTGCACTGAGGACCATCTCCTGGAGGATCCTTACTGATTGCAAAGGCCCCCTGTTGAAGACCGAAAGAGGATTTGAATGCATGTAAGAAAGGAAGGAGAGAGCAACAGAATGTGATCCGACTAAAATGAGCCTAAGTAGAAGACACAAGTGAAGATGTCCGATAAACTGACTACTGTGAAAAGAGAACAAAATTTCATCCCAACAGATTAGGAAAGGAAGGCTATGGCAAGCTTCATTAAAAACATGAAGAACAGCAGACACATTTTTCTGAGTCATAAGGATCTGGAATATAAAGCTGAAAACATTAAGACCAGCACCATACCCTCGTCTGGCTCTTCCATTTTTGATTTTATTTCAGAACTGCTAACTGTTCATGTAACTTATTTTCTTGAGAGGTGGGAGTTTAAGTTTCAAAAAAGCTGGTTAACTGCAAAATTTAGGAGACCAGATAATTGAATTTTCCAGTTTAGATTCGATCTAATTGTCTCAGTTGGTTATAATGTGAAATGGAAGAAATTTCCAGAAGACAAAAAGAAGCTTTTGTGCTAAAAGAAAACTCTGAAGACTTTTGTGGGCATTGTTATTTCGAGGAAAGAATAAAAAAAAATCTACAGGAAATGTTTTTTAGAATAAAAAGGTAGAGACTGCAGTTTGCAAATAAAAGAAACCATGCAAGAACACTGGAGCCATAAGTCCATGAGTTATTTTATCTGGCATATTTTGTGATGCCCTTATTTTCCAAGGGGGGAAAGAGTAGCAGAGCTCTTCCTTTCATTTGTACCACTTCAGTGAGGAACCTTAAGCTGTGGACTTTTTCAAAATAACACACATTTTCTATCGAGCAGACAGATTGCATGGGCAGAGCACTTCTGTCCGTGTAGTTTATATGAGACTGGAATTTATTAGCACAGTGTTTTTAAAGTGCAATAAAATGCAGCACTCACATCTCTCTGGGGATCTGTATTATGTAGAGTGTTGTGACTTAAAAAGAAGAAGTGCTGTCATATTGTGCTCTACCACCCAACTTGCAGGAGCAACCATGGTTAGGTATTTAAAGGAAATACATTGGTATTTTCAGCAGGGCTGAAAGAGTTCTTCCACACCAGGGCAATGATCCATCTGCCTGAAAAGCGCAGCATTCCCCAGCCAAGTGGCAAAAGTTCTCTTCTCTAAAAGTACATGGGAGAAGCAAATAACACAGGCAACTCTCTCTATTAGCAGCACCTCAGCTACCCAAAGGCAGATGTGTGCAGTGCCTGTTGAGTGAGAGCTGTCCTTAACTTTCCTTCCCATCTCAAGGGTTTATTATCTGGGTGGCTTGCCCTGGTCAGCTGCTAGGTGTGCTGCTAGAAGCTGTATCACACTGCTGGCTTCTCAGTCATTCCCTGGGGCTCTGACAAACTGGTGGCACATTCCTCCTCTCTCCCACATCAGAAAAAGATCTCCTTGGATATCATCCCCATGTGCAAAAATGTAATTGAGGTTTAAGAACCACTTTAGACTGCAGTGGTGTTGTGTGTACTGGAATGACATTCATGTGCTGGAGAATTCTTTAGGACACACACAATTTATCTGCCCTGGTTGACTCAGCGTTGGACTCAGGGCTGGGCTTTCAAAGTGTTGTGGTGACTTTGCCTTCTGTTCCGTCTTTCTGGTTTTAGTTTTACCTGAATAGAAGTAAACTATTATTAAGAAAGGAAAATTTCTGTTTAGAGAATTCTAGTCTAAAGAATTTCAATGAGTATAAAATATAGCGATGTTATTTGGAGAAAATCTATTTGTGAGCTAGTTCTTCCACTGTAATTGTCCTTAAATAGGTAGAACTTACTACTATTGCAGGTTCTGTTTGGAGATGAAAAATTATTTTTGGTCAGAAGCAGAACAGTTTCTTCCTTTTTTCATTTTTCTTTTATAAGTATTGAGGTAGTTTGTCCAACTGTTTCTCTTTGTGAAAATTGAATAGTTTAATTTTTTACAGTTTTACTGCTGTGACATTCTAATATAAATATACACACACACACACACACATATACACATATATATACACTTATATTTATTAGTGGCAGACTTTGATGAAATGAAGCTGAAGCCAAGAGATTATTCAGGTTTGCTTTGCTTCAGCTGTGTCGGCTTTGGTAGTTTTTGTTCCAGTTTTTGATGAAGATGCTAAAGAAATAAGATAACGGCTTATTTTCTTATTAAAGTTGTAGTAGAAGAAATGAACTTTCTTCTCATTTACCTCCTCCCTGAGAAAGTGAATACTCCTATATAAACTTCTCAGCAGGAAAGCATTTAGAAAACTCTGTCCTGTACTGTTGTTTTTATTGGTTAAGGAAACCTTAAGATTTCATTTAACTTCATCTCTGTCTCTTGCTTCCTACCCTTCTGTCCCTCATCTGTTTCACTGAGTTGTCCGAGTAGAGAGTATCTGCCAGAATGCAGTGTATATCCAGCATATATTTTTGTCCTAATTGGTGTATTCTTGCTTTTTCCTTTAGCAAATATCTGTCAGAAAAAGGCACAAGTTTTCTTTCATTGGTGACTCCATGACGTTTTTGTATCACTACGGACTCTAGTTCAAGATCCTTGGCAAATTTAGCTGTGGCGCTTGAAGAAAAGATGTTCATGTGTTTCTACATCAGTTTGTTCCCTCGACCTGTTGAATTCTAATAGCTAAAGTCACAGGAGATCAAGGAATCCAATGCTCTTAATGGTGACCGAAGTTAGTATGCATCCACTGTAGGGGAATTCCACAAATCCTTCTTTTGCAAGGATTTGTATTAGGATTCCAGTTGTGTTGCATGCAGTTATGATGGAGACAGTTGTTTTTCTGTGCTTACATCCCCATGTGTCTTGGAGAGCACAGAACACTAAAGCAAACAAAGTGTTTTATACAAATTCCTTCTGTCTCTGTCAGCTCTAGAAGATGAGCAGGTATGAAGGCATTTTGCCCATTAGACTGCAAGCCCAAACATCCAGTCAAGCTGTTGTCAGTTTTCAATCTCCTGTGAGGTGTCAGGTGCTGGGCATCAGCCATTGCCCTTCATAGATACTGGCTATGAAGGGCAATGGCTGTATAAGTTTTATCTTGTTAAAATAATCTTAGTTATCCCTACTGGAGTAGCCAAATAAATGAACAATGTTACAGTGTCAGCACACCAAGATTTTTGTGCTCAGTTGAACTCAGATCTTTTAATTTGCCTCAACATGGTATATAATAACAACTGGATGAATGAGTAGGTATCAATAGTTTCAATGTTTAATTAACATATTAGGCTATTAATTATATATGCACACACACACTTCACACAACACCTAAACCCATAACTGTAAAGACAGTACAGCTAAGATGTAGCCATTTCAGGAAGCAAAATAAAGATAAGAGTTCAGCTGTAGTGCAAAGTTATCCATAAGGAAGCAAAATTTTAATACATGAAGCATCAGATAACTTTAATAGGCTTCATCAGCTGTTCCTTTAATTACAACGTGGAGTTTACCATGCATTAATTGTGAGGTTTTAATCATCTAACCTGAGAAATAGAGAACACTATGGACATGACTATATTTATACAGAATCAAAAATGAAATTGTCTCAAACTTATTTAACCTTCCTGTCTCTGCCAACAGCAACAATAACAGAAATTCATCTGTGTCCTGAGGTTAAATACTCAGTCTTTCAGCCTGAAATGTGAATGTTTTGGCAGTGTTGAAAGTCTATTAAAGGAGAAGTTTTGTTTGAGATTGTTTTGGAACCAAAGCTATTTGGAGCTCTATTAGACCCCATTATAATGGAGGAGTGTGTGGGCAGATGTTCAAAAGCAACAAGGTTGCCACATCTTACCAGGGTATTGCTCATCAGCTGAGCAATGGTAACTGGCTAGTTGCACAAACTTACCCTCCCTGGTTGTAAAGTAAAACCTAATAGCTTAACTAATGAGTCATTAAACCAAACTAATTCAGTGCTTTGCTTGTATGCCCACAATCAGAGATGGCACTGGAGCTCAAGTTTTAGTGCCAGGCACTATGGGTAAGTTTTGAAGTGATTTTGGATTTCAGGATCTAGCATCTGAAGTCAGATTTTCAAAGGTACCAGGAAGGTTTCACGAAATCAGAAGCTTAGCTCCCCTGTGTCTCAGTACTTAGCTCCCTTGTGTCTCAGTGCCCACACCATGTTTGAAGAGAGTCTTTCTCAAGAGGGAGCTCACGTCACTGAGGCCAGGAGGCAAGTGATGAGAAAAAGCCCTGAGGTTTCTTGCAGGGAAGGGAAGAAGTGGAGGAAATGACGCAGAGGATCCTGACCAGCTTGTGTGGTTGGTGAACTTTGTGGAAAGACCTGGGGAGTCTCCAGTTTCTTATTCAAGGGAGAAATTCACCCAACATTTCCCCTGCTTTGTTATACCACAGCTTGGTTCCTAAATCATTCAGACACTTCAGAAAATGCTGTCCCAAATGTCCACTCCTACTCATTAAAATCAGTGGGTATCAAAGATTTTTGGTGGGAATGGCAGAGAGGGCCCTTATGAAGTTGCACTCCCCTTGCTTGTGACATGAACAGAGCCTGTTGTGTGAATGTGGTGTTGTGTTCATTCCAGGACCATCTATTATTCTCTGGGTAACAGAAAATACCATTTATTTCCATTTATGCAGACCATAAATCAACATGATATTAGCAGCATGTGATCTAATGCTGCACAGTGTGCATCAGCATGAGAAGAACAAATCTGTTCAAAGTTCTGGAACACTTAAATGTCCCTTTTTCACTCCCTTTTTCTCCTTCCCATTGTTTTAAAACCATTTAAATAAGACCTTCTACAATCATTACAGGGTGGGCTTTTTCTCTCTGGGGAAGAAGCATTGCTGGAAACTCTTCTCTTCTAGTTTGCAGGGGAGGAAGCTTTTTAACATCTTTCTGGTTTTCTATTATCAGGAGAACAAGCATGTTGCAAATCAACCTCCCAGATGTGGCAAAAAAAAAAAACAAACCCTCCAGATTGGGAGGTTTTCAGTTATATCCTGGTTTTAATACTGTACATTCATCTGTTACAAAACAGAACAGAATAATAGCTCATCACCGGTGTCATTCATAGCTTACTAGCTGCTGATGCTTAAAGAGACACATATTTGGGTGCCAGTGAGATAAAGGAGCTAAAATGAACACCCTTGTAGATGACAAGTGCCTGCTTCGGCTTGCACCTACCCAGTGGCTCCAGTGAACCAGATGCTACTGCCATCCCAAAATTAGCAGGCTTGGTGGAGGTGCAGGATGATTTGAAAGTTCACTAACTGCAAATGGGTGTGAGATCAGATGCAGCATGTACTAGCAGAGCTAAGACCAGCTCAATGTCCAGGACTGAGCTTCTCCATCCCTTACTGCTCCTGGAGCCACACATGCCTGATGGCTTTATGGCTTTCTACCTGGGTAGAGAGTTCTGAAAGGAAGCAAAACTCACTTTACTTAATGCTGGAAATCTCGCCGAGAGTTTTGAAGGAAATCTACTTAAAACATGAATTGAAGTAGAAGGATGTGCTTAGTGCACACCCAGTGGATGGGGAATTGTACAGCAGAGGGGCAATGGGGAGGAAAGAACAATGTAATCTCGTAGGTGTCTGCATAGGCGTCTGCATAGGCAGAGTATCATAGTGCATATAATTCTCTTTCCATGGCATGGAGAGGTAGAACAGTGCTATCAGTTTGCAAATTGCCCTACACAATGGAAGCGTTGTGGCACAATTAAGGATTAAAAAAAGGACTCTGTCAGAAGGATTGAACTGGAAGCTCCTCAATTCTCTCAGGGCAGCTTATCACTTGATCGCTCTCCATTTCTAGATGACATGGGTAATGCTAGACTCTTGCAGCATCCAGGTACCTGACAACATAATTTTGTTAAATGAGGTTAAAAACTGTTTTTTGACTGCTTTCAGGTGAATGATGATACCAAAGAAGTTATGAGGTCTCCCTCACTGGGGATATTAAAAAAACATCTGAAAGCTGTCATGGTTTAGGAATGGTATTCTCCAATTCAGTCTTCCCACTGAAACCACTCCAAGCCATGCTTGCTTGTTCCCTCCTTTCCCTTCTTCTTTCCTGCAGTGGGATGGAAAGGAAAATTGGAGGCACAAAGGGTAAAGATGTAAGGCTAAAATAAGGGCAATTTACTGGAAATAGCAACGAGATAAGAAAAACAGTAAGAGCAGAAATAATGAGAGAGGGTACAAGAAAAGAAATGCCATTGCTCATTTTGGAAACCCCCAGCAATAGAAAATACCTGACTGCTCCCTCTGCCATGCTACCCCACTGCTCCCAGCTCAGATTCAGCATCATCCAACCACTCCCTCTGGCTCAGAATTGGTGTTACCTATCAAGTCTATCCAGCTGGGAACCAGGGCCACCTCACCACTCCCTCTGCCATGCTTATTTGACTGGAAGGAACCCTTTCTCCTTGAAGAGACTCCCTTCACCCCACCCTTGGAAACTGAAGTGAGGTGGTATAAAATAACCTCTGTCTTCTGGCCCTTCCCCTCTTGCCTACTGCAAAAATTGACCCTGTCGTGTCTGGAGTCAGACTAAATGCAAACCTGTGCAATGTGCTCTGGGATGACTCTGCCTGAGCAGGGAGATTGGACCAGATGACCCACTATGGTCCCTTAAACATTGTGTGATTGTGTGATAGTTAGGTATTTCATCATGGATAAAAGTGGTTTTATTATTGATCTTTATGTGAGCTTGAGAGTGCCAGTTAATAAAAAGTCCTGATGTACCAGGATCTGTACACATGATGAGGTATCTTACCAAATATACAAATGCATAAATTTATTGCAGCCCCTAAATACACTTCCTGAATCTCCCTAAATGCAGTTTATCAAGACAAACTAACAAGACTTCTATTGTCCTCTAATTCTGTCTAATAAAATGCACTTTATTTCTCTGGTAGTGCTCTCTATTTCAATCCCCAGCATTCTTTAATATTCACAGCAGGGTGAGGGGTTCATATCGTTGTTTCAGTTAATTGGAACTGAAATAAAAGAATATGAAACATAAAAAGATACTGGAGGAGAATGTTATAAAAAGCATTAGGGCAAAGTGTCTATAAGGGCATGTCTGGAATAGAACACCTGTAGCCTTTAATTTCGAGCCTCTCCAGTTCCTCTGGGGTGCTCCTAGGAGAGATTTAAAACATCCTCATCACACTTTTCTGTGGACAACTTTTGCTCCTTGTGCTTGGTGCATATCAAATGCAGCTAAAAAGATATTCAACTATTTTATGAGACACATGGTGAAGGAGGAGGTCCTGAGTTTGCACCTTGCTCTTCTTTCCTGATTAGAAAAGATTTTCTCAACTGATCACACAGGGGAAAAAAAAGCACTGAAAATCTTGGTACTAACTTAGTTTTGAATCTGGTTGGTGTGTGTTTCTGACAGGCACAGAAGAGGCTGCAACAGTAAGAGGGCTGACAAAAACCAGTCAGTTCTTCATGATTCTTTATCCTTGCTGATGTTTGGCTTCCAAGAAGCCATAAGCCTTTTCCTGATATTTCCAAGCACAGAAATCTTGTCTGGCAAGAGTTTCAGAATTCTGGAAATGTATCAGTCATATTCTTAGGTACTGTTTGTCCAGGCAAGTCATGCATGGCGAGTCTGACACGCACTGATCTCATGGCATGTGGGTCACATACTTTTGTCTAGAAATTTTGTACATAACTAGACTGGGGGAGCACCACATCATGATTTTTTTGTCTTCCTTCTAGTGGTCTTCCTACAGTGACCTGGAGTATACTGTAAGCTGAGCCAATCATGGTAGGCTTCTTTGAGCCACAGTGGCTGGGTGGCACAGCTGAGGTCCACAAGTAAAACAGAGCCTTTAACCCAGGCAGTCATGAACTGTCAAAAAACATTTAATCTAGATGCTCACTATTACTGTTATAAACTGTGAAAATATTGAAAACATAGAGAGAAGAGCAGTATCACCTTTCTCTGTGTTGAAAATTTAAAATCTTGTCTCTCAGACAGATCTATGTTGGTTTTTTAAAGTAATTTGATCTTCCAGTTTGAAAAATTGGTGTTTTCTAACAGTAAACTTACTTGTATCTTTTGAGAATTTCTAAATGAAAGTGATACCAGCAAGCTAAGCTACAGGTGGTGCAGCTGTCTTTGCCTTCTCATTTGCATCATTTGGTTCTAAAAAGCAGATATGTTTTGCCTGCACTGACAGGGAGAATAGTAAAAAATAAAAAAGAAAAAATAATTAGTCTGGATTCCTGAGATCTGTTTTCAGTTAACACTTTGAGGAATACCCATCTGGAAACAGGCAGCAATTCACCGATTGGTTCTCTCATAGCTTGGATATAAATATATGTCTCATTTTCTTATCAGAAAAATGCAGATTAGAATATTTGAAGCGTATATTACACAGTTGCAAGGTGTTTTGATCTGTGTTTGTAATGAGGGGAATAGGAAGAGCTAATGGCAGTGAATAATCACCTCAGAGTCTTGAGATGACTCGTACTGCTGCTTCTCTGCAGCTCTTGCTGCTTTCCCCAAAGGACAGGAATGAATCAGCTCTGCGAGGACTTGAACCATGTTTTCTGTGACAAAGCCTGCATTTCCCATTGTGTTACCACACTGAAGCAAAATGACCTCTCAAAAGCTGCCTCAAATTCATTCTCCTTCCTGACAGGTGCAAGCATGGTGATAGGGCCTTTTTAGGAAATGGGGAGAGAAATAAGGTGCTTGTGTTGGTGGTAAACAAGGACAAGTAGTAATACTTGTGGAGCTGGACTGTGCAGCTTTCTTTCCTGGGATATTTTTCAGGCTAAAGACTGAGAAAACTCAGGAAAGACTGAATATCTGTGTGGATGAGAAGGTCATCCTGAGCTGCAGTCGAATCAGCATGAAAACAAAACAGGTTGGAGGTAATTCACCAGATAAAGCAATTGATAATGGTATTAAGGTTTTAAACTTTGTGGGAATTGAATTTTCTGTGTGTGCCAGGGATTTTCTCACATCTTCTTGCAAAACAGAGCATTGACGTCTGTTTCGCATCATTGCACTAGTCTGACAGTTGCTTCTACGGTTTCATACCTTTAAATTTTGAGTGTTGAAGAAAGTAGTTTCACAGACACCCAAAAGAGCTCACATACTAAAAAGCTTTTGTGTAGACATGGCAAACCTGTGACTTAAATCATGTAGTTGAAATTTGCAGTAGTTATCAGATATCTGTTGTGATCTGGCACACGGTTGCAGGGAAAGTGGGCAGAAGGAGGTGTGGAGCAACAGTTGTGGAACAAAGAGGTTATTCCTGAGAGCAGTTTAACAGCTTTTCTGCTGAAGAAAATTGCTGATGTTAAAATCAAATGGGAAACGTTATAAAATGGTAATAACTGTCACTCTGTTTTCCATAAAAAGATACATACATTGCTGTTATTAGGGACTTATCCATTGAATTCTTGAAATCTCAGACAAGCAAGATATACCAACAGTAAATGCTCCCATAATTTCTGATACAAGTTGCATGAAAACAGGTACATCTTTTCTTGAAATAAGCAGAACATAGGAATGAACATGACAGTTGGAACAAAACTCTGATTTTTACAGAACAATGAAAGAAAAACTGCTTGAATCATGCATGTCATCATTTGTGCTCTGCGAAGGGGTACCTCTCAACATTTAGGAATTCACTTATTAAATATTTTAGTAAACATTATGACTCAACAGACTTTAAATAGACAAAGAAACTGATATAGTGTAGAATCTGAGAATATTATAATGAGTGGGGTGGAGGTCTGGGAGGAGAAGGGAGTGGAAATGAGGTGTTGGTGCTCCTTGTATTCAGAGGAGTGAGGAAGGTGAGGGTGAGGCATCTCTTGGGCTAGAGGTGTGAGTCTAATGTGTCTTTATGCCTAGAGATGGAGCAGAGAGGCAGGCTTAACCCGAAGAACTGAAGGCTTGAACTTCAAGAAAATGTCTTCTTAAGTCTTCTTAAAGAAAGTTTTAACAATCAACCAGCTGTAGCAAGACCCAAGGCACTGAGTTAGGTAGCACTGGAAAGTCTTTCAGTAGAAGAGAGGGACACCCACATCTTAACCTCTCTTTGGGGTACCAAAGTATCAGATGTAAAGACCAGCACGTTTCATACTGCTTGTTGCTATAGTTTCTCCAGACTCTCTGAAACTCATTTGTAAGCCTAAACTTCACACAATCTCCAAACCTTCAACTTTCCATACCTGTCACACAAATTCAGCTGTATCTTGGCTCCCATGGCTTGCCCTGCTGCACTGGGCCCAGAATGAAGCAGCTGTACACAGTTCCTCTCTGCCATGTGTTTGCCAGTAATAAACTTTCTCTTGAAGCTCAGAGTTCTCATTTGCTTCCCAAAAATCAATAACTGCTGGGGAGAAGGGGGAAAAGACGTTTGGGATAGGTTAGTGACTGCCATAAAAGTACCTGTGAATTGCACCGGGACCACTAAAGATCCTTTGTCTAGAATTCCTGAAGATATTTCCAGAGCTGAAGAAGTACAAAAGTGTGTTAAAGCCTCCTCTGTATTCTGTGATACAAGTTTCTATAGATGCAAGTAAAGATCCATTTCTTAGTATAACCTATGAAAAGGTGCTTTTAAAAGGCAAGGAAATAAAATAATGCAGGAAACACCACAAGCTGTGATCATAATCTAGTTTCATTTTGCCTTTATGCACAACTGTTTTTCCTCCAAGTTAAAACTTTGGCATTTCTTAGCTGTTGGACTTCGGAGCCAAACTTTGCTAGTGCAAACCTATCTCTAGGTTGAGATATTTATGGTGATGTTGAAATCTTACTGTACTAGTGAATGAACGGTAGCTTATTTTGCAGGAATAATGAAATCTCAGCAACATGAGACCTCAATAAAGCACATTGTTGCTAAATCTTTGCTGACTGCTGTTTTTACGTGTGAATTATAAGGTGTGCGGATAAGCAAAGTGCGAATTAATGAGGTTTTGCTGTGCTGAAATGAAACTGTGGTGGGACACAAGCTAAGAAATATGGTGTTACTTAATATTTTGTATTCAAGAAATTATGTTTTTTGAGCAGCTGCCATTCAGAGCATGGGTGGCTGCACTGAGGGCATCTTTACAACCATATTTTTGTATGTATATTCCTGGGGGAGATTTTTATCCATTAGTTTTATTTTCATTAACCAAAGAGAAGGTTGAACAAACTAAATCTCTATTTAGGCCAAAGAGGAATAGACCCATGAGCAGGAAGCTTTCAAGCAATCCTTATCTGTTTTCAAGAAGCCCTCATCTGTGTACTCAACTGAAGAGACTGTAGAGAGGACCTACTCTCTTTTCCACTTTCTTTCTGTGGTTTGTCACAGTGTCACCTCTATTCCTCTCACTGCTCAGCCTACTGCTGGCCACTGGTGCTGCAAGGTGGGCAGGAATACCTCATGTGAGACAATCTGATCTGCAGTTTGCTCAGCACCTCCTGAGCTGTCACTGGGATGCACCACATTAGTTGGGCTTGTAGGTGGTGGAAAAGCTCATGACCACAAACATACGGAGTTCCTGTCTGTGTGAGAGCTTGTGTGCAGGACTCAGCCTCTGGATGGAAAAGGTGAACACAGAGCTTTAGTAAGAAATAATGGATGCTGCTGCATTCTTGTACAACTTGAAGGTGGATTTGCAGGATGATTTTCCTGCCTTCTCCTCCAGGCTTTTAGTGTTGCTGATGCTGACTAAGGTGTCTGACAGCTGCTGTGGTCACAGCCATCATCACATCAGCTTGCTCCTGTGGGTAGAGAATTCAGAGGAAATTCAGGGCCAGGTTATGAACAGCTTTCTCACCCTGCTTCAATCCATCCTCTGTTCACTGTTTTGCCTTTCTCAGCCTTCTTTTTATCTGCGGCAAAGCTAGTCACCGTGTTGCCCTGCCAATCCTCCATTGCTGTCCTGAACACTTCAGCACCTGGAGACATCTGCCTGAGCTGGTGTGGAGGCTTGTAGATTCATTTGGCTTGTAGATTAATTTAAGTGCTTTGTATCCTACGAGCAATCTGCAGCTCCTTTGTTCCAGACTATGTATGTGGAGTGAAGCAGAGCCAGGACCAGAGTTGTGAAGTGCATTGGCACTTGCTTAAATATGCTGGCTTAACTTTTATTTACTTATTTGTTTCTTTACAGTGGGACAACCTACCACAGTTGGAATTTTAGGTGAAGAGGGGCATGAAGCATGGGAGATGACATGAAGGCTTCTGTAGGTGAACATGGGCTGAGGGAATGTTTCTTCCCCAGGAGATCTTATGAAGAACTGCTTTCTAATTATAAGTTTTCTGTCTTCACTTTTTGCATTATTTCTCACAATATAGTGCAGAAATGTACAGGTTAGGCTTTAAAGGAGTCACATGATACTGTACAGATGCATTTCTCTGGTTTAGACGTGAGCTGAGGGACAGTGTGGCAAATGGCTGAGGAAGTACTGACAACTCATCCATCCTGTACAAGCATCCCTGAGATTGGTGATCATCAGCCATGTGATTGTCATTTTGTGTCTTATCTGCTTCCCACAAAGTGCACACATACAAACTCATGTACAAACACGCTCTTCCATGATAAATCCTACAAACTTCATTTGGAAAGTAATTTCTCTGTGTATTTCTGTCTGAGGGTTGTTGTTTTCTGTGGAAGCAAAAGGCTGGAGGAACCCTGGTTCTGGAGAGGGAATGGGACAGTGTGAATGCCCCAGGATCTGCACAATGTCAATGTGTAACAGCACAGTTGAGCTGGCATATGTCTTTGCTGGAGTAAGCTTGCAGCAGATCGGCTTTTGCATAAGCTTTTACTGGAATAAATGCCATCATTGAAGAAATGCTGTCTTTTTCTTTTCCTTGCTTGTTTATATGATCTTCTCTTTTGTTTCTTCAGCTGATTGTGGAGAACCAGTCATCTGTTTCCTATGTAGTTTTCTGTTCTCCTGTGTAGACATGGTGCTACCTTCTACCTTCTAGGCAAGGCTATCTGGCTTTAAGATAAACATAGAAGACAAGATGCTTTTAGGACTTAGTTAAGTTATGCACAATGAAGTTTATTGGTTGTGTTTGTCACAGGTTTTGAAGTTCAGCTGATTTTAGACAACACCCAAAACAATTCTTTACTTCAAAACTGAACTACATCTACTTCTATCAGAGTAGATGGGCCTTTTCTCAGCCTTTTCTTACTGCTCTGCTCTGTTGCTACACTTGTGAGTCCCACTTACTCTGTATTTGGATTTTGGGTGAAGCAGAGTTGTTGAAAGCTGTTTCACAGTAAGTGTGTCTGGGTCAAAGTGAACTCTGCTGAAAGGCGATTTTCCTACCCTGCTCGCACACCACATTCCCATCCCATCACATCCAGTTTCATGATGTGAGCATTCTTTTTTTTTCTAAGCTTCTTCTGTGCACTAGATAGCTGACAGAGCATTTCACACACACTTCAGCTGCTATCAGTCTGTACACTCAGAAAACTGGCCAGATGCTGTAGCAGGTTGAGGCCAAGACCATTCCTTATGCATTTCTGGTCTGAACACCAAGCCACTGCTTGAAGTACCAGAAACTTCTCAGGAAAGAGTATTACTCTCTACCTCCTTAAAATTTCCTTCTGCAAACTATAGATGAGTTGGCACATAGCACATCACTCTTTTTGCCATCCCTTGACAGGCCTTTTTCATGAATGATACAAGTGCCCATGCCGCAGAGTGTTCTCATCGTGGTACACTCATCCTGTAGCAACCAAACAAGTAAAGATACATTTGACAGAGGTTGCAGGATGAAATAAATGTGGTCTCACAACATCCCAAAGCAATGAAACTGCCGTAAAGTTTGCCAGATTACCAGCACTAAATTACTTCCAATTAATTGTACAGAACTGCAGCAGAAACAGTGAACTCCTCACACACTTTTCCTTCTCAGCTGACATGCCTTAGACAATGCTAATCAGGCACCAAAAGGCATGAGCTAAAGCCATTACCAGGACCAGTGCTTTCAAACAAGCATGACTCACTCGTCAAGCATGGCTCCCAGCCTGTGGAAAATCCTTCTGAGGGAAGCAGAAGCAACATCACTTAGGAGACATTTAAAGTGTTCTTCAGAGACATTTAAAACTAGACTGGACAAAGAAGTAGAAAGTGTACTGCAGGGAACAATCCTGCATTGGCATGGGCTTTTGGTCTAAATGACCTAATAGGTCTTTTCTGCCTCTAATTTCTGTGATTTTATGACTGGAAATAACTTCTAACTTAAGACGATTTAGGTGGCAGGCATGGGCATGCATTATTTACAGCTGAACCTAAAGTAACTGCTATATTATGGAGTGTGTAAGCTGTAGTGGTGAGTGAAGATTGAGCAGGTAAATATTGAGAGGAATGCATGGGTTTAGGCAGCAGTGGTAGAGCTGGAATAATGAGAATAGATTTCTTTGCAAAAGGGATACTTCTAATTGGAAGACGTGTAAGAATCCTGACTACAACAGGTACCCTTCAATATATTTTACAGTAATTTACTAACTTGTTGGCTTTTTAAATCTTTTTGGATCCTGGTAGTGGTTGTTTTGAAGGCATATAGAAAAACATATTTAATTTTACTTTGAGAGAATGTTGCAGGGCTTCCTCTGATAGAGGCTGAGCTCTCATAGCTTATAGGCTCATTTTAAATATTTTGGAGGAACTTCTAGTGTAATAGAAATCGTTGTGCCAAATTGTGACCTATTGATCATGCTGTGGCCAAACTAGTTTGCAAATGCATACAGAGAAGGTTTCCTTCTCTGTGCTTGCATTCTCAGTTATTATCAGTCATTCTTGACATTTACAAGTAATTTTCTCCCAGACGCACTCATGGAGCAGGGTTATTTATGACTGTTTCTTTCCTCTGTGCACAGGAGTTGAGGACAGGGGGAAAAGAAGAAAATCTGCATGTGGCATGGATGCATGCATGGTCTGAGCTAAGGGATGGGGCCATAGCAATAACATAGCTTATTTAATCAAGTAGCATCCACTCTGGTGTCTTCATTTTCTTTATTAAAAAAGAAAAAAGACATCTCTAATTATCAGCTAGACATGTGGAGCTAATTACTGTGGCTTTGATGTTCTGTTTTTTACTTCCTGACTTTTATGTTATCCCTTTAAATTCTTCTGCTCAAAATGCACTTTTTATATATGTGTGGAAATGGGAAACTTTGTAATAGTTAATTGAAAAGGGAAGTATTTTGATTTCCTGTCTGTTTGGGTGCACATCCACTGAGACACTCCAGCACATGGATCCTGAAAATGTAGCAGGATTAACTTGAAATAATCTTCCTCAACTTCCCCTTTTTTTTCTTTGCAAGGGGAGGGAGTGTGGGATCAGGATTTCATGAATGGGATTAGAACTCCAGGAATGTAGAGTGTAGCTTGGGCTCTACTGCAATCTTGGGTAAGTAATTTAGTTTCTCTTTTTGTCAAAAAAAAAACTGTAATCTTTTCTTCAGGCAAATGATGTGACCCCTAATTTGTGTGTATAGAAGTTCTTATAAATCCTTAAATTAAGGTAGGAATAGAAGAATAAGTAGCCACTAATACTAGTCTCACAAGAATAGGTGTGTTAGCTTGCTTGTAGAATTCCCTGAAATGTTGAATTTTCCATATCTTGCAGCTTTACTGAATGGCCAATCCTCCTCTCCTTTCCCTTAGCTTCATTAACCCATTCTGAAAGAGGAGAACAAAGAATCAATTGAAATACACAAGACTGGAAAGTTTAACATGCTACAGCACTTAACTACAGTCTGCAGAATATTTAAAGTGTGGTTCCACTCTGAAGTTGGCAAGCTGAGGCAATACCTATGTGGAGCATTAAAGCCATTGGATGTTGCATTTATTCTGTAGAAATAGAATTTGCAATGCTCGATATTTATTGCCTCTCCATGATTTTTGTATGAAATTTGCTCAGCTGATAAATAAAAGGAGGAAAGTGCCCAAATGTCAGCTATGTCAGCTTGTCCTGAAACTCCAAGCATGAGCTGAGCCTATTCTGTGCATTGACAGCAGGGGTGGAAGTTCTGATATTTGTATTAATTCCTTTCCCAGCGATTCTCTACCTACCAGTCTTCAAATGCAGCTCCTCTTCTGACTGCCTTCACTGGATCTGTGCAAGGGTAAATGAACACAGCATAGTGAGCAGTTGTGTGGATGAGACATAAGTGGAAGTTGTGTTAAAAATGCCCATTTCTGGTCAGACCAAACAGAAACCGTGCCTTACCTATTATAACTGAAATACATAATTTTTATTGTTACTTGCTTCGCCCTGCAAGTTTAGTGCAAGTGTCATGCTTCTGTTTTCTTCTACTAAGCTCAATTTTATCTGAATTTTGTCCCATTCATCTGCAGGGCTATTGCCTTAGTTTTTTTACTGCTTGTAATTCATAATCCCTCCCAGAGGTTTTGCCTGCAAAGAAAGGACCAGACATACCTGCACTGGGGAAATACTGAGTTTCAGTCAGTCTTCCAGTGTTTTCATTGTTCAGCTACTGTTAGCTGTAGGCAACAACAGTGGAAGGGGCACATTCATAAAAACTATTAGAATAATTCTCTCTTATTGCCTTTTCTTTCTTTTCTTCTTAGTTTGTACAGTTTGGAAATCATTATAAGCCACTCTACATGTTTATATACCTACACATTCACATTTTTTATTGGATACATAAAACCTTTCTCCCCTATGTGCATGAATCCATAAAAGCAGCATAAGGAGTGGAAAACATGACAGGTCTGTAGAATTTATGCATATAAGAATGCTGCAGCCTGAGAAAGGGAAAGAATATACAAATGCTTCTTTTTCAATACATTCCATATATTCAGTGATCTTAATTATAGTACACAAAAGAATTGTGTGACAGCTGCTTGTCCCCCATCATTCTTCAAATAGTCCACTCCATCCTCTGCCTCATGGTGTGTTTATCTTGCCCACCTACCCACCTCTTCAATATTATTAGCAGTGTGATAATTTATACTGTGAACTGAAAACATTTCAATCAAAGGCAGGATCCAGTGCTATTGAAACATGTTTTGACATCCATAGCCAGATCAGGCCAAAAGATATATTTTATTTTTTCCTTGAAAATAATCTGGAATTTTTTTTTCCTGGTTGACAATAACTTACAAGACAGAATTGTCTGTGGTTTAATAGTCCTGCATTTCACTGAAAACCTGGCATCATCTACAGCCAAACCTGGGATTTTCAGCAGATCACAAGTATTTTTAAATCAAAAACTCATTTCTTCAATGGTAAAAGGAAATAAAGAAAAATAGAGTATCTGTGTTGCTCATGATTGTTTGACCCTTAATATAGGCAGTTATGTTTCTGTAGGTTACAGCAATGGAGAGAAGTACTGTTTAGAACTGAGTAATTTCAAAACTACGTGCTGTAAAAGACAGCGATACCACTTAGAATTTTGTTTACAATGGTGGAAGAAATTGTGTTTATAATCTCAGAAAGAGATGTGTTGGGAAGTTAGATGTCCATCATTTCAGATTCCAGCTCTTGCCACTGAGGAGTTCTCTGGTAGGAAATGTGGGATAAATCACTTTGCCTGTGATTGGGCTGCCCCATGGCTGTTCACCAGCATAGAAAAATGGTACTTTGTGGGCTTGAAGAAGAGGCAAAGGTTAATTTTCAGAGCATGACAGGAGCCTAAAACCAGGTTTTACAGTTTCCTCTTGTGGTCTTATTTAGTGTCCTTTACTCTGCAGTCTTAAAAAATTAACCAGTCAGCCCTACTGCTTTGAATTTTTTCCCAGTGACAAAATAAGAACAGCAACTATTGCCTAAATTTCTTTGAAATGCTCCTGCAGTCCTCTCAAGGAGAGTCATATTCAACACTGCATTATTGCTGCTGTAAATTCTGTGCAAATATGCCTCAATGTTCAAGAATAAACATCTTTGATAGATTTAGGTTTAGTTACCTTGATTGACAAAGTGAAACAATATTCACATAGATGTGAAAGTGCTGTGACTGTGCTACAAGGTCCTGTGGAGTAAATCCCTTCCTTAAAATGCTAATTGTTTTTCTGGTATGGGACTCTACAAAGAACAATAGCTTATCTTCTGATGGAAAAAACAGCTTTTCTAACAAATAACGTCTCAGAAGCTGAATACAGAACCCAGGACAAACCCGTTGGCAAGAACTCACATGTTCTTGTATGTTTCCTTAAGGAAGTCAGGTTTTCTGGTTTCAATACTTTCTCCTTCCAAATTTCCAGACTCAATACATTTATGGTTCTGAATATTCCAGGTCATCTGGAATGGGTTTAAAGAGCAGATTGGGGAATGGAGATTAGGACAAGCAATCTCTTATCCCACAGAACAACATCTCATCATTCTCTGTTTGTGAAGCCATTCAACACACAAAGAATTGCATTAGTTTAACTGTTTTCAGCCTAAAACAGTTGAAAAAGTTGTGATGTTGAGATGTCCTTGGCAGGCAGATTCTAAGAGTTCCAAGAATAGTTCATATTAATATAAGTAATATAAATAAAATCTGGTTGGTTTTGATTACCTATTAAAAAAAAAAATAAAACACACAATGTGTGTGTGTGCGCATGTGTGTGCGTGTGTGTGTGCGCGCATGTGGGGGTGTGTGTGTGTGTATTTTGAAAATACTAATGGTTTTGTTAAAATAAAGCAGCTTAGTGGGTTTAGATGTTACATAAATAAACTAGAATTTTCTGGTAGACAAGTTTTAAAATAAGACAAATACAAACTTCTAAAGGAGTGCCCAAACCATTTAAAAACTTTTTTGCTTCCTCCATGTTGCTTTTCTATGTCTCTGCTTTTTACAGGATCCTAAATGTGAAAGGTACATCTTTTTCTTTGCAGTAATCTTTGCTGAATAAAGACATTATCTTGGAAGATTTTAACTGAAAGATGGGTTAATCATAAGTTTTTCAAATGATTCATTCAAGCTTTGTTCTATTGTCAGATGTGGTTTGGAAAATTCCCACCTTTGCTTACGATATATTTCTGAACCAGAGGCAACCAACCAAACAACACAGGAAATTCAAATTAACTATGATATTAATTTCATGCATCTGAGAGACAGCTGGAGATTGGAAAGAAGAAAATCTTCTTTTTGTGTTGCATGTGTTATTGCTCTATCAAGTATTTTGATTTCAAAGGGAGGAATGGAAGGAGGAACACATTTGTTTGCACTTGATCTCCCTTAGTAATAATAATAATAATATTAGTAATATTTGAGCTCCCTTTCATTACATACCAGCGAAGCTGGAATTAAAGAGACAAATATAAACATTGTTGTATGTATCGGATGCAGATTTCCTGAGAGAACTGCTGAGTAGTCATTCCCTTGCTGGCACTGGCCAAGTTGGTACGGGCTACAGGAGTATGGAACATGGTTTTAGCCATAGAAGCTCCATGTCTCCCTTGCTCCACCATTTCCAAGCTTCTCATTTTGTCTGGGATGGGTCTGCTTCAGCTCATCACTCATTGTGGGAGGAGCTGCCTTGCATTGCAGACCCCCACTCTGCATTTGGATTTTCACTGTGTGAGAGAACAGAGATGAAAAAAAATACATGTGCATTTTCAGCCCATGTTGATTGATTGTTCCTTAGCTATGAAACAATTTTCTGAACCAATTATGTTTTTGCAGATGACAGAAGCCATTTAGTCTAATGACCCTGATAATTAATTTTCATTATAAATCAGATTAGTTAATGATGTTGAAGTCTACATTCTTCACAGAAGTAAAGCACAGTATCTTACATGAGCTTTTAGGACATATTATTTCCTATATAAGGCACTGTTTTGTATATTTTTGAGTTAATAAGAGTAGCATTGAGTGTCTTTGACCTCCAGGATTCAGTGGGAACACCTACTGTGCCAGTGTCAGGTCCTTGGTAATAGCTTTTCATTTGCAGCCACGGGCAAAAAGCATCCAAGGCTGAAGATTCACCAGTTTTATCACATGTTCATGGGCAAAATTACTTAAGCCTTTTTTTTTTTTTTTTTTTTTTTTTTTTTTTTTTTTTTTTTTCCCTTCACTGTAAAAAGTTATGCCAGAACAAACAGTAGTCTGGGAAGGTGATGCTTTTTGTTCTATTTTGTTCTATTTCCAGAATAATATCCTTGCTGAATTTTTCTAAACTTTTAGTCATGTGGTCACTTTAACACATATAAAGACCATCTGTAAAATAGCTAAGTGGGTAGTGAGCAAACAGTCAAAATTTAGTATAAGTTATATTTATATTTTTACCATTTAGTCTATTGCAGTAGACAACCTATGAACTTTTTCCAGCAAATTCAGAGGCTTCTTGAATAAAGATAGGTAAGAGATGTTCTCTACAACAATTTTGCAGAAAAGTTATATTTATTATTTCAAGCCATAAACCTACTGATACCTCACCAATGTATTTAACTTTCCCCATTCTTAAAGTGTCTGTGTTGAGATGAATTTACTGTTTTTATCAATGGTAAGTATGCAGTGAATAATGTGGATAATCCCTGTGCAGCTTGTGTCTTTTGATGATTTTAATTTAGGATATTAAACCATCCATTATTTTTGGTGTGAAATGGACCACCATCTCATGTCATGCTCTTCTCTAACTGAATCCTTTTAGTCATGCAAAGCATTGACAAAGCACAGATTAAAAAACTATGATCGGTGGCAAATGTACAGTGAATTATCTGATTTGCACATGGGTGCAGGGGAAGTGAAGGTTTGTACATGCAGCCAAAGCCAGTGTGCTGGCCTTGCCTTTCTGGTGGGCTCAACAAACATGCTTTGGGTGCCGTTCTGTTCACTGGCTTCACCAAAAGAGTTACATTGAGTCAAAATAAAACAAAATCAAACAAAACCAAAAGAGTTAGAAAGGAGAGAGAGGAAACAGAAAATGAAGATCTATAAGAAAGTTAACAGCACTTCATTGATAGACTCACATTTTGACTACATGGTACCAGAAGATAAAGAAAGAGAGAAAGAAGTTCATACCCAAACTGGAAAACTAGACAAGGAGGAACAAGAAGGCAGAGTGGGGATTGCAATATGAAGAGGAGTTAAGAATAGTTTTTACTAGAGAGGATGCAGCTATTTGGGATATACAGATGACCTGGCAAATCTGTGTCTGAGCAAGAAAAGCTAGGAAGTACTATTTCATTAAATTGTGTCTCATTTCTATTCTTGTCATTAGCACATAACTGATGAAAATAATGTTATATGAGCTGGCACAGCCTTGTCAGTTCCTCTTTGTACAATGTTGTTAAATGTGGTGATCTTCTCCAGCAATAACCTAGTCACATCCAGCTCCTAGGTTAATTTATAGACTTAATTTTTAATCCATGTATTCCATTAAAATAGAATTTGTTAAAAGAACATCACTGTCAGGATGGTAGTATATTTCCTATGCTATAGCACTGCATTTAAAGTGAAAACATTGGACTACTTAAGTGTCTTATTGTCTCAGATAGCTTCAAAAATAGAGAAGAGCTAAAACAATACCACACTGCCAGTCTGTAGAGGTGGGTGGTACTGTGTCAAGAGGGAGCTGCAGGGAACGCAAACATGTTTCCAGCCTGGGCACAATGTGACTGCAGCACTGCTGGCTCAGCTCCGCAGAGCTCTTGCCTCTCCTGGGGCACCAGGAGCAGCACTTGCTGCAGTGGGAAAGGAGCAGAGACTCCCACAGGTGCAGCCAGCCCTGGGGGCTGGTCAGGTATGCATCTGCTCAGGCAATCTGGAAAACCTCCTCTTACATTTCAACTAAACACATTTTTAATATAAAAAAATATTGGTTTCAAATTGTTAATTTTAGCCCCCAAATATTTTGCTGGCCTGAAGTTGGGAAGTGGTTTCTTAATTAAAATTTAAAAAAATAAAGTGAGGAATGTGAGGACATAAAGTGAACTTGATTGATTTTACCAATGTTTAGTTTCTAATACAGTAAAGGCTCTGCCATAACTACAAAAGAAGATACAGATTTGAGAGATCTACTTTTAAATTTGTGTCTGAAGGAACTTTAAGTTTATTTGATAATATTTCTCCATGTTCTAAATAACGGACTTCTGGAGGGGCTGGGATGCAATAACTGAATGCAGAGCACACATTTTCACTGTAGGGGACAAGAAAAACCATAGAGTCCACGTTTATTTCTTCCATTTCAAAATTCTGAATCTCATTTCTGTGTCTATTTACTTCAAATACAAACTAAGGAGTTTTCAGTTTCCCTTTCTTCAGTAAGAAGTCAAATGTATTTTTTGTTGTTGTTTTTTAAGAAAAAAAATGCAGTTGTTCATAGAGAAAACTTACACAGTGTTTGCAAATAGGAAAAAGGTCCTTAATTCTGCGCACCATAAAGTCAGTGGGAGGCTGAAGCTGATGTCAGTGCATTCAGTATTTTGGGTTTATCTCACCTGTGGTCATTGAAGGGGTGAAATATTCCCTCTTCCCCCAGGATTTCCGCCTCTCTGCTGCACTCATTGGGGAATGCTGTGGCCACTCAAACATCCTTTGCTGGGCTTTGGAAACGAGGCATACAGCAAAAGGATGTTTTAACTGAGAAGGTGGATTCAAATTCTACAGGAACAAGTGACTGCTTGATCTGTCTGTAGCTTAGTTACCTCATCTGTAAAGTACTCTTTTATATTAACTTTATACCACAGCCATCGCTACTGGAAATGAATGTCTGCCAACTGTACATTAAGTTATATGACTATGCATCATTGAAATTATTTAGTTCTTTCAACCTTTTCTTATAGGAGAACATATACGTAGAGTTGGGGGTTTGGGATTGCCATTTGCCAAAGTTTCCAGCTGACCAGTCTGATTTCGGTCTTGCTGTTGCTATTAGCACTGCCAGGCCTGCTCAGATGATCTGCAACACAAAGCACCTGCTGTGCGTTCAGACACGGCACCACCGCCTGGATTTAATCAGGTTTTTGAGATGTGGGTTTTTCCAGATAGGTATCTCTTCATATTTATGGGAGAAAAGGCAGGACAAAGACCTGAGGCTTGTGTTTGAAACAGGAGGTGGTTATACTTGTCATGGTCTTTATTTTATGGGAGGATTTATTTTTTTCCAATTTAACTTAAACCTATTAATTTCTTTTGATTTTTTTTTAATGGTGGACCATTTCTGTCCCCAAAAAGTCCTTGCTCCCAAAAGAGTTGTATTGTCCTCTAGGGAAAGAACTGCATTGCCCCAGGGAGCAGGGAATAATGATCTTGACCACATGTGCTGGTTTTGCACGGAAGTGATTTTTCCAAGAAAGTTATAGCAAAACCAATCAATGACTAGGTTTGAATATTGACATCTGGTGAAGCCACTGGAAAGGTGACACGTCTCTGTGAACACACAAGTTAAAATCTGAGAAGTCGCAGGAGAAGTTATCTTTTCTTCTGGTTTGTTCCTTGCCGCGGGGCCGCGCTGGCCGGGCCCTGCCCCGGGCCAGGCCCCTTCCCGAGAAGCCGCTGGTCCCGGCTCGGGCCGGGCCGGTGGCTGCTGGGCAGGGGGAGGAGAGCATGGCCCGTCCCAGCCGGATCGGGCCTCCAGGCTGTTAACATCGTGCTGCTAAAGTCACCTCCCCACGGCAGCCCTGGGAGGCCTGGCAGGGCCGGGACAGGCGCCAGCCTGCAGCGGCTGCCGAGCAGAGGAAGGGGGAGCCGCAGGGCTGCTGTGGGGTCCCAGCCGGCCCTCCCAGTGCACCCCAGCACCGCTAAGAGCCCTTGCCCAGGGAGGGCCCAGCCGTGAGAGATCAGGCAGCTGAGACCAAAGGCAGCTCTGCAGAAGGGCCTCGCAGCTAAAAATTGGACACAGCCAGAACCTCTCAGATCCTGGCCCAGCCCTGGCACAGCCACTTTGGCCACTGCCCAGAAAAAAATCATCATGACCCTCTGCAGGCTTGGGTGGGAATGTTAACTCTTTCTTTGCACAGATGAAACTTGCAAAACATTAATCCTTTCTTAAGTAGGAGAAAGGGACAGAGTGGAGACATGTAGAGAGACAGTGTGAAGACACCAAAGTCAGCAAAGGAGGAGTTGACTCTTAGGTGAAAGGGAATGAGAAGATGCCTTGTCTTAGGCTGAAATTCTTTGGTAAAGCCATAGCAATGGGCTGTAATATACTAGAGTGTCCCTTAAAGTTTCCCATATTTCCCTTAAAGTGGAAATATGTATTAGGGAGATGAAAAGAGTCTTCAGACTGCAGATATAAGCAAAAGTATTGGTGGTGGACTAAGTAAATATTGAAGTAGCTGTGATCTTATGAGAAGCTTGAACAAAGAGAAAGAGATGAGACGAAGAATTGACCCCCAGAAAAAGATCTCTCTGTTCTTAGAGATGAAGAAAACTTTTGCTTTTGGAACTGTTCATCTTTAAAATGGTACCCCATGAGTATTGTGGCCCGCAATGCAGCTGTGGGAAGGCTCTGTGATACGGGAGGGACTTCGCAACTGCAGATTCCTGGGCAGCTGCTTTTGGGAGAATTAAAAAGCCACAGGAGAACTGTCTGTCTTGTGAGAAGTTTTCATGGCAGACCAAAAGAGACTTCTCTCTAAATAAACTGATGAAAGGCTATTTTATAAGTGGTAAACTGACCTTAAGTTATGAGTTTTGTCTCTATACATTGCCCATGAGAAGGGAAAATAAGGTTGTGGGGGAGGCGAAGAGTTTCAGAAGTTTTTTTCTGATTCTTATTAATTTTTTCTCCCTTGTAGTTTTGTTAATAAACTTGTCTTTATATTCTTTTTAAGTTTTGAGCCTGCTTTGCTTTTCTCTTAATCCTATCTCACAGCAGAAAAAGAGTAAATAATTCTAGTGGTCACTCAAACCACTGCACCACACTTCACTTCTTTAAGGTCTGGACAGTAATTCTGAGCTGCTGGGCTCAAAATTGCATGCCCAGAGCCACCTCAAGGCCATACTGCATTGATAAAATCCATTAGTGACTGTAGGAGGTCCAGACACTGAAGAAAATGTTTAAGATGGACAGACATGTTTTTATTTGAAGAGAGTCTCAAAATACAAGCAACCTGTGATCAAAACATGCAGAACAAGTTTGATGAAATACCAGGAGAAAGAGGTGAATTAGGACTGAGGTGACAGCCAGAATAGCTCTGCTTTTACTCATATGTATTTCAACATTAATGTTATTTCAACACATGTGCACACACACACGCACACACACACACTCACACATGCACACGCACACTAACTTACTCTTCCTGAATAAAAAACTGTAGGCATTGCTCCAAACCGTTATACCACAGTCTACTCTCAGGCAAAATTGCCAATTTCTGCAACGGGTGCTTTTATGGAGCTGAATTTTAAGACTGAGCTGTTACACAGTATCTCTTTTTTGGTTTTTCCTCTGTAACGGAACATCCTTATTTGCCTATCTGGCATAGCTATTGTGAGTTATATTTACTGACTGGAAACTTGGCAAGTCCAATATTTGTTCTTGGTAACAAGATACTGCCCACAGTTTTTACTTACTGGGCTCTGCAGCAGCCAGGTGGAACATACATCATTAGTTTACTGAATAATGAATATACTTGAAATCACGATTCAAAAATGCTGTTACAGTAAATTATTAAAAAAAAAAAAAAAAAAAAAAAGGTAAAACTAGCTTTCCATAGTAGAATTAGTAAAATCAAAATAGGCTTTTTATCAACTTTATTGAAACTAATTCAACTTTCCAAGAACTAAAAATTGGTTTCCTGTCTTGACTGTTTTGGAATTACTTACTGTCATCTGTTTCAGACGTTAAAGGATATGATTTAATATCAGCAATAAGGTCTCTGTTCCTGCTTTGGCAGGTGTTAATTATTTAAACACTACTCATTTGAATTTGTTTCCAATCACTCTTTTGAGTGATTTATTTTACTTGTTTCTTCATGTGTATTTTCCGCACACACAAATAAAATAGGGGAGAAAGTCCCCGTATCAGTAGCTCTATTTCTTCTCTTTCAGCCTTTCTTTAGATAGGGAGGTAGAAACAGAGAGAGATTTCATGGTTGATGGTTTTCAATGATGGAACATCATATATAATACATCATTTTTATCTCCTTTGTAATAATAAAAAGTTGTTCTCTTAGGGAGAGTGCTGTGGTTTCTGCATGCTAATGGCTGTACTCTGTGTGAATAAATTGTGAAATGGGTCAGAGTTCCTGAAGCATTCATGGAGGCTGGAACAATATAGACAGACTTCTTTGTGAAAAACGTGGGGAAAGAAACCTCTAAAATAACTACAGTCATTCCTCCACACCTACAATTCCAGCAGTCTACTTGCAGTGACAAAAAACTACAGTTGTAAGAATATAGTCTCATTCTATACAGCTACTTATTCATAGGGTGAGAAATGTCTCCCTTGCTGTATGTGCCTGAATTATCATCTACCATCATGTTAGAGTCATCCTATCTTTTTTTTTTTTTATTTACCGTAGCCTTGCTTTACATCAGCGCACCAGAGAACAAGGAACTCTTAGCTCTGTACAACAGACCTCTGTCTGATGTGAAGTGAAATTCTCATTCTGCGACAAGTAACTTGTAACTTAATACATAATTCTTGTCAGTAGAACAACATAAGGGAAAGCTAGACCAGAGGGAAAGGCAGCCATGAGAGGGGGAATTTTATGCGCCACTGGGAAATGAGAAGCTGACAACTATAGGTATTTCAGTTCTACAAGGCAAGTCATTTCATCCTGGTAATAAATGGAAAAGGTGGGTGTTTGTTTAGATTTAGGCCACTTGGTAATGATTTTAACACTCAGCTAAGCCTCTTGCCAAGACAAGCACTCCAAGGCCAAAATCTATAATGAACTCTCATCTTCTCAATTATAGATTCAGCCTGGACCAAAGTGATATCCAATATTCCCCTCCCCACTCCACAAGCGCAGAGACACACTGATGGACGTGCAAGCAGCCAGGTTTTGCATGGCTCCTGCAGTTCCCCAGGACCCCACAGCCCACCCAGCTGCCACGCTGGGGCACCACCACCCTCCACCTCCTCTTCCCTTCCCCTTTCCCCCGCCCCCACAGTCTGTTCCATGGAAACAGTGAGCGCAGAGAGAGAGAAATAGTGCCAGTGATGCTGGGAGGAGTAGAAGGAGAGGATGAAGGGACTGTCCTCCCTCCACCTCCAGGATCTTCCCAGCCTCTTGCAATGGGTGGGAGACTGAATCAGTGGAACCAGCTTGTGATTTTGTTGGCAGGTCTCTGCTGGCTGTCTGAGCACGCCATGGCTTCTGAAGCACTGGGACAGTGGGCAAGGGATAGATGGCTCTGCAGCACCCTGCTACACTTAGTCCATGTTCATCTCCTTCCTGCTGCTACTTCAAGTGGGCTCTAGTATCTCCTCCTCACTTGCTCTTGTCACCAAAATGCTTGTTCAGCAAAAAAACCACAGAAGGTAATTTTTTTTCCAAAGACTTATGTTTTGTAATTTATCCTCCTGGCCTCATTCCCTAACTTGTTTTCTTCTGTCTTTTCCCATTCCTTTGCTTGTTTTTCCTTGTATGTTTTCATACATTATAGCATATTTTTCTTTTTATCCATATTGAAACGAAGGCATCTTGACCCCACCTGCCTCCTGGCTGGCACAGCTCTGTATTTGTTCTCCCTTACAATTCCATAAGCAATCACCTGACTCATGCCAGGTCCCACTAACCCTGCACTCACCAAAGACCTCGTAAAACTGTGGTACATGCTTAAAAGGTAGAGACAATAATATTCAAAAGGATATTTTTGTTTGGAAGGATGTATATGTATCTACATTGGGGACAAAATTGTACCCGTAACTGTGGGGTTTAAGGAGCAGAAGAAACTGATGCATTTTTTGCAGGGTGATCTGCTGTGTGCAAAGAGGCACAGCCAGGGGCTCTATGCTGCTGCTGTGGATATTTGCTTTTTACAACAACTTGTGCTCTGCTGCTGAGTTAAATGGTTCACTAACTCCTTTTCAGTAGACTCTTCAGCTCATTGTCCACCTTCTTGACTGAAGGTGGGGAGTAAAGAGAAGGACTACAAGATATGTAGGCAAGAGTAAATTATTTGCCGTATAGAAGGAGCAGAAGAATGTCTTTCCACCATGGAGGCAGAGACTGTGATTAATTCAGAAAATCACAGTGGAAAATAATAAATAAATGAGGAAATCAAAGCCAAAAAACCACAACCCCAGACTAGGTCTGTGTTATTCAGAAGTTCTGACTTCTGCGCAGAACAATGAGTCTGTTTCAGCAAGAAAGCCTTCCTTAGTCCTTTGTGCTTCCTTAAATAGTAAAACCTCCCTTTATATGGTTTTGTGTTCTTCATTTATACTGTGCTACATTTTTTTCTTTTCTTTTTTTTTTTCCTGTTCAGCAGCTGGCAGGGAGTGACAGAATTTTAGAGGGTAAGTGCTATACACAATACATAACCCAGTCAGTCTAGTCTTCCAGTTGTCAGTCATGGGTACTCAGGCTTTATATCTCTACTCATGAGTTCACTGTGACTTCTGAGCAGCTAAGAAACAGAAGTTTTGGCTTCCTGTTCATTAAAAAAATGTAAAATATGTTGGGAAAAACCTGGATGAAAAATTAAAATAATTATTAGGATTACTGTTATTCATATTCTCAGATTAAATCTGGTTTTAGTTCTTTTTTTTTCCAGTGACTTGCTTGAGTACAGAAATCTTGGCAGAAAGCATTAAATCATATGTAGGTTAATCACCTAATGTTACTGAATTGCTTTGAACATGAAGTGTTGTGCCAAGTACTACTAATATTATGTGAGACAAAATTATGATAAGCTAGGGGTTTCATCTTCATTCTCTTTTATCAATCAGTAGTACTTAAGCTTTGTTTGGTGCTATATATAGATTATAAATGTAATAGTTTGAATTCACTGCAGATTGAATTTCATTCCCTCCCTTCACTTCAAAAGAAGAGAGGCATAATATGTAAAGACAGCAGCTTTCAAAGAGAAGAACTTTCTTACCATGACCCAGGACTGAAAAGGCTTTACTGAGATCCCTAAGCCCAGGGAGGACTAGTGCAGTCATCTAAGCAGAAAATAAATTAGTCTGTTTTAGGAAAAAATTGTAATTATAATAAATTATAACATGTTTTATTGTTCTAGAAGTATCAAGTTCTCCTCCTAGTGAGCTGATCAACAATTTGACTGTTGTCATTGCTTGGAAGTTGTGTTTTCATTTTGTGTAAACTCAAGTTCTTAATGTCGTATTTTCAGAAGTAAAGTTAAATTTACCTTGTTACTTCCATTGTATAATTAATTCTATGTATTAAATAACACTTGGAAGACTCCTAGATGTGAATCACTAAGGCCTGCACTTTGGAAAAAAATTAATTTTCTGGTCAATCAAGTATCCTCAGTAATGCATACAGCAATTTTCCCTTCCAAAGCAATACATGACGTTGATATGACTTACAGCTTGATCACAGATGCAACCTGTTAAAATTATTTACCATTTCCACATAATTTACAGATTAATCACCAACCACTAGCAATAGAACTGTACTTGCCTGTGGATTTTCAACACCTAATGTCTTGGGTGAGTTTAGGAACTTCTATGGATCTTTGGTGATGCATAAGATGCTTTTGTTGTGGCAATAGTCAGACTGCTATAATGATATGCCCCATTTATTTAGTAGTAGGAAATAGAAGTGGTCCTTCTAATTCCATTGAAGCTGCTTTGAGGTTTGGATAAGTTCCATTTCAGTAGTGTACATTTTATAATCTAAATAAATATTTTTTCTCTTTTTACTCCCAGGTCTTACACCTTTCATGTGACAAACCTGTCTACGTATCTGCAGACTACAGAGTAAGGGTATTTCCTGGTAGGCTGAAATTCAGGGTACACATATGCTGTCCATAGGTGTTGGTTGCATATTCTGATGGTCTGCTTCATGAAAGAAAATTGGTTTGGGTTTTTTCCAAGGAAACCATATTTTAATCAGTCATGTTTTCTTTCCATGAAAACACTGACTTTTTGTCAGAATTAAGGAAAATAACTCTCTGAAAAACTTTTTGAAAACCTATTAATTTTTTTTCAAAATATTTTCATAGGCATGGTCCTTCTTTTTTGATCAATATTAATATTAAGCTTAATGTCTAGTTTCAGAGACCAAAAATTAGAGCATATGTCTAGCAGACTAATAGTGTCTGTGCAAATATAATCGCTTCCCTAATCAAGCTCTGAAAATGAAGGCCTATGTGTTTTCTGCATTTCACACGACAAGGAACTTAAGGACTTAAAAAAAAATCAAATCATATAGTAGGTTGACCAAGTGTATTGAAACAAAAATATAATTGTGAAACCCCAACATATAATAAATAAAATCAAATATATTCAAAACCAATTAAAATGGAAATAATGAATTTAAAAATCCACAACAAAACTAAAACACAAACCCCTCATAGTTATCTTATGAACTTAAAACCCATCTGGGGCAAAGTAGTTTCTATTCCTTTGGTTGCCATGAACACAAGATTTTATGAGGACTGATATTGAATTACTACATATTATCTGAAAGTGCGACATAAGATCTGTCTGGGCAGTCAGTAAGATGTCATTCATTATTGTTTCACCTTGGGGACTGAATATTGAATCTGAAAAATAAACTTTCAATGTATGCCTCATCCATGTACAGGGCCTCCTGTTACAGCTTCCTTTCTGATACACAGCTCCTACCTGATACCAGATAATGGAAACCCTATCAGATTCACCTTTGTTGTAACTTACTCTGAAAGTACCCAAAATATTTAATTCCCTTGAGCTGCTCATTAAAAAGAAGGTTAAAAGCATGTTTTTCTGTTAAGTATTGATATGTGAACTGCTGCTCCTATTTTGAAAGCTCAGTAAATGTTTAATGTCAGTTTTGTCTGATCTTGTGTGTTTATAAATTGAGTTCTGTTGATTCATTTCCTCTGGCAGCACTGAAAAATTTTGCTACCAATGGGATGAAAGAGGTCAAATTTTAGTTCCTCAGCAATTTCCCTTCTTGTCTATCACTTTTGCAGGCTTTTACAATGTCACAAATTGCCCATGTTTTAACTGACTTCCTGCTTATGTATGAAGAGATTCATCCAGCTCTCAAAGGTTTACTGATCGATTCATGTTAGGAAGGTGTTTCCAGAATAGCAGCTACAGCAGAAAAGGTCACATCACCTTTCTTCTTATCCTGCTGTTGGAGAGCTGGTAGTCTAGACCAAAAGAAATCTCTTTTTCCCTTCCTTGTTTGAGAATGATGCATGTTGGCTCCCCTGCATGGCAGACTGCTGGGGGAGAGGAAATATTTACCTGAGGAGAACAAAGCCATACACCTGATCTTTACTTTCAGCCCTATGAAAGAGTGCTCTGGTCCATGGAAAAGTAATGGAGATGCAGCTGAGCTGCCTGCAGTCCTGCCACTCCCATGACAGAAATGACAGCTCAAGCCATTCTCTTAACCTGAATGGACCTGGAGTCCTGAAACCAAACAACAAGAAACATGGCAGAGGTCTCATCCAGAAAACCCTGCCTGCATATACAGTCATTTAGCCAAAAAATGCCCTTAATATGTGTGGGAGCATTTGCATTATACTTTAAACAAACTTGTGCTGTTAGTTTGAATTTGGACTCACACCCAAAGAAGTATTTAGGTTCTGAATTTCTTGGCAGGTTCTTTGTTTTGTTACATCAATCCTCCCTCTCATAACTTTCTTCTCCACTCAGGTACCACCAACATAGATACATACTGTGCCCAGGAAAGAGACTTCATGAAGGAAAACGTGAAAACTCCAGGGCTGTTTGAGACAAATAGTAAAGATCTTAAACCAATGTGATTGGCTAAGCACTAATGGAATTTAGAGAGACTTTTTAGAGAAGCTAATTAAATTACATAAAATACAAGTGGCAGTAGCCTTAAAGAAGATTGAAATATTTTTATTTATTTTTTTAGAAATTCTAACATGCCAAATTATTGAGCCAAATAAAGTGAGTGATTTAAAAATAACAGAAAAATGCTTATTATTTCCCCAGTCTGATATTGCCTATTCCAGGCAATTAAGGTTAGAAGTCCTAACAAAGAGTCTGTTATCAGTGTATTTGGGAGTGTGAAAGATAATAAAATAAACTAAACAGTTTAGACTGGTTTTGCTTTAAATCTAGTACAAAATGCAGAAATTTTACATGAGATTTTTTTTTTAATTGAGCAGAGAAAGAAAGTCCTCAAAACACAGGTCTGTGTTTTAGATTTTGTGCTAAATAAGGTGAGAATCACAATGTTTGTACACAAACCTTAGTGTGATGTGTAGTGCAAGTGAGAAACTCCACATGAAAATGCCTTGCATTAAAATTCCTATTAAATTAGTTATTAATTTAATACAGCAAATTAAAAGCCATTATAAGCAGGTAGAAAACCCTGGTGGCACTACATCTGTGCACAATTTACTTCAGCCTAATACACTGTCTGAAAATTTTAGACTGAGTTACTAGCAACAGATTTTTGAGATTTTTGAAGCAGTTGTAGCCAGTTGCCTGACACCAGGAAAAGACAGATACTGTAGTAGAAGGGTTTTTGAAATATAAAGTCAGAAAGGAGGGTAATAAAGTGATTTTCAATGGTCTGTTTAGTGAGGTTAGCAAAACCAGGGATGGAGTGAGAGAATCGAAAGCCATCTTGCTCTTGCTTTTTTTTCCTCTCATGACTATAACAGACATAAATATATCTATCAAAATAAGAGGAGACAGTTCATTAGGATAAATTAACCAAAAGTTCAAAATAAACGTAGCCATTTTTTTTGAAATCTACTAAATATGATTAAATACTTAATATTTGATCTTGGACTTATATTCCCGGTGAGGGCAGAATAAGTATGATTTAAATTAACATCTGACATGCTCTGACAGTAGGCTTACCTCCCTTCCAACCAGTGCTTTGAAGGGCACCTTTCTGCAGCAGGAGAAAAAAAGTGGTGGAGGATCATTAAATTCCAAATGTGATTTATCTTATTTGCATGCACACAATAGTTCCAGAAGAGGAGAAACTGCACTGTATGGGGGCAAATGCCTCTTCCAGAGCAACCTGCTAGTGTGAGCACAAGGTATCTTAAGAGCCAAGAGTATCCCATGCTGCCTTCCTTGCTGTCCCTGCAAATATCACCAAGGACCAATATTTTAAATAGAAAAACACAACTATAATACAGACTGTTTGCTTGTACTCCTAAGTGATCCTGCCATTTGGTGATGCTATTGGTAAGTACCTTCGTGCAGCACTTCAGTTCATAACACTCCTCTGAATTTCCAGAATATGTTTTCACAGACTATAACAGAAATAAAGAACAAAAGAGAGACATAAATGCCTTGTGTAAAGTTTTTGCATTCTTTTTTCCAGTTAGATTTCAGGTGCTTTATGAGAAGAAATAAGCAGTAAAGAAATGTTTGGTGAAAATAAGTTGCAGTGTATTGGAAGGAAGGATGTGGTTAAAGCAAATGCCTCGAAGGCAGCAGATAACAGTTCTGTTCCCAGATCTGGCACAAATGCTCTTTTTGACCTTTCACCAAAGTATTTCTGTGCTTTGGAACCAGTTTCTCTGTAAAATAGGAGTGATAACAATGCTTAACTATTAACTTCTTTCTGACAGAGGAAGTGGGAAGTTTTTATTTATGCTTGTTGCAAGAGCTGAGAACAATTAAAACAGGATCAGTTTAGACATGCAGGTTTAAGTCTTTCTTTAAATAAAATATTTAATTTATAGTATTAGGTTCACTTTATGCTAATTAGGTACATTATAAAAATAATCATCATCTGATGAGGATTTGCTCAGTCCTGCAAATAATTCGCTGAGTATTACTTGAAAATTCAATTTTCTTTTCATACAGTCAACCAAAAATGAAAAAAGACAAAAGGAAAAAGAGTAATAATTTTTGTATCTTGTATATGACTAAGAAGTTTAATTTCTGATAGAAGATTTTAGCACTAATGGTGTGATCTTGCTTGGCTGTTAGAGAGAATTAGAGAAAAACAAAGAGTCTTTTCACACCTTCTAAAATAACTTAGAGGAATGCTTTGATTGTTTTTTAGAATTAAACACACATAAAAAGTGGCATTTCCCTATTTCTTTTCCAATGAGTTCTGGAGCTGAGAAATCCCCTGGGCAAGACTTTCAACTTGCTTTCCGTCTATTGTGGAGCAGAGAAGCGTTGCTGAGGCCTGCAGAGTCTTCCCACTTGTGTGAAAAAGGAGGAGACTGTTTTCTACTGTGATTCAGCATCCACTGAACAAACTATCTCACCTCTTTCTGGCTTTTTAATATGGGAGGTTTTAGCCCTTTTCCTTGAAACCGTGTCCCAAACAGGTCACAGGCTTAAGAGTCTGGCCCAGCAATACCCACCCTTAACTGAAGCAATGCTTACACATAATACCGTTTAAATTATGAAATGCTGATTGTGAAAACAATAGACATATTCAAGCACTATATCCCAGAACAAATGAGAGAAATATTCCAGAGCTCCTATCAGAGCTTAATAGGTATAATTTTGCTTGCGATATTGTAATACACAGCAGCTTTCCCTGGATGGCTGTGTAAAACAAAGAAGTGGTTGTCAGCCTTTCAGAATCAGATGTTAATGATATTTCATGTCTTTGTTGAGTCTGTGGAAAGCAGCTACTGCACCTAAAAGGGAAATGACTTCCATACCAACCTCCCCCAGCCAAAGTCGTTCAGATTGGGAAAACTGGATGAAGTCCATATTTATACTTCAGAAAGAGGTGTAAAAGAAGATTTCAAGACAGTATTGACTGAGCTGTCCTCCAGGCTCTTTACCCAAAGTTATATCTTATCATTGTGATGAAAGTTTTTAGTTCAATGTATTACAGTCTCTTCCCCCCACCCCGCCCCCCCCCTTTTTTTTTTTTCCAAACATATACGAGGAAAGAATGTAATGTAAGCAAAACTCCGATGTGTTTCTGGCAAATGAGGAGTGTTTTCTACATCTCATATATTTTTGGAAGCACTTGAATCCAGAAGTAATACATCTTTCAAATTGGGAAGAGGGCTTTTTATTAGACTGAAGCCTGCACACAGCAGAGAAGGGCTGTCTGCCCCAGCACTGCAGCAAGAAGGGACGGATGCTTTGTCTGAGCTAGTCTGGAAGATTGGAGCCAGTCGAAAGAAGGGTTTCTGCAGCTTTATTGCTGCAACTTTGTTTTGCTCTACTACTGTATGTCTTCGCTTCTGCAAACTTTCTTTCATTTGTTTTAAGAAGAGGTCTTAATTCCAGTGCAAAATCCATCCAGAAAGGAGGGCCCCTCAGCACTGTATTCCAGCTGGTGGGGATTAGCTCAGTCCTTTTACCGGATACGTATCATTTTAATCTTAAGCCTTTAGACACTGTACAACATACTATTAAGTCTGTTACCAAATAAAACACTAAAAGGCTGATTCACTAAGGGTTACACACCCTTTGCAGGGAAAAAGCTAACATTTACAAAGGGATAACTGCCAAAAATCACTTAAATTTCATGTCTTTCCTATTTATTAAATCTCATATACACCATGTGTACAGTAACTTCCTCGGGATATGCCTCTGGTAAAAGTAGAAGTCAAAATAAAGGAGCAAATGCTCTCCTAAAATGTCTCTGGCTCTAAAGAATGATTTACATTGGTTCACATCAGAAAATCTGAAAAATTAAAGTTATGTTATTCAAGAATAAAATGAAACCTTCCAGAATGTGTGAATCATGTACTCAACTATGATAACGAGCAATACATTTCCTACAGGAATTAGTGGTTAGGGTATGAACCCAGGGCATTAGCAGACTAAGAGAGCCATTTGCTAATGATCTGGTGCCAGCAACTTTGACTGCAGTTTGTGACTTGGGTGCTTAAACTGCAGCAATATGCAGCACTTGGTTATTTAGGGAAATATGGGGGGCAGAGTCATTGGACCTTGAACCACTCACTTGTATTGTTAATAGCAATTGCAGATGCCTGACTTTGCTCCCTGTGGAGCTTCTTAAACCATCCTTTATCTGTCTGTCTGGGGTGAGACAAAAAAAATCTCTGATATTTATAACATGCTCTGGATAAAAGGAGTGATCTAAATGCAAACTGTGATAGCCAGTGTTTATTGGCTAGCCTGTTGTTCTGATACAGGCTCAGAAGCATCTCAACCATATTATTTCAGCCAGTCATTTGAAGTTAATCACTATAGTTCCTCATACTAAATTAATGTTTATGCTTATGGTACCATCTCAGGGCATGAAGAATATCTCAGGAGGTCATTAGGTGTGGCTGTGGCAACAGCACTCTGAATGAAACTGCACTGATAGTCTGTGTCCTGCTGTTTGGGTAATACAAATGATTTAAATTTTCTTCCAGGGGATTGGGTTGTTATTGTTGTTTTCAGTAAGAAATAACTCATCTATTTTGGAAAACATTGTTTAATGTATAATGGAATATTCCACTAGCACTGACAGGCAGAGCTGTGCCATGCCAGCCAGCCAGCCCTGGGAGTGACTGCAAATCAGGGAGCAGGCACCCCACTGAGGCTGGGTTCTGTCCCCCCCGCACTGTTATTTTCTACAAAAAGAACCCTGTTCTAAGGCATGTTGGTTAGAAAAATTAAGAAACTGAATGTATGTTATGACCGAGATTTTTTTTAGGGGATAAACCAGAATAGAATAATGCTATATAGAATTTGCAGTGTCTTTTTGCATTCAAGAGATTTGAGTAAGATAAATGGTAAAATCACCGTATTCATTAAGCCCTGGGATAAAGTACTATTAGTCCTGCTGTGCAGATGTAGAAGTTGAACTAGAGGCAAAGATTTTTGTCTGGGAACTGAGGTAAAGATTTTTGTCTGGGAATTGAGGTAAAGATTTTTGTCTCAGACAGGTTTATAATTCAAAGTTTTTATTCAGTTGCCCTATGTTTAGACCATGCAATTCTCCCTAGCTCCCTTTTATTGCAAGGCTCTTGGTGTCTTCATTAAAGACCTAGTTCGAGGGTTCATATGATTTTTGTTAAAATGTCAGTGTTCATATATCAAAGAGAAATGTTTCAAGGCCATATATTGTGGGAAAAGTCTGGAAATAAAAAGTATCACTCATATGTAGCCTAAAGGCTAAAAGGACCATTAGACAATGTAAATGACAATCAAAACCAAAATGTGCTTGTTTATGTAACAGTTATGATTTTAAAGAGAATTTTGTGATTTTTAAGGGATCCAACTCATGATTTTTCAGTACTTGGCTAGCCTGTAGTGGAAGATTTACATCTGATGACCAAGTTCCCCTGTCGCTTCACATACAGTCAGTTTATTTTGGAGGATCATCAGACACAAACTCTATTACATGTTAACAGCATTGCCAAGCTCAAGGATTCAGAAATTCATGAGCTAGTTTATTCTACATGGCAAAGCAGTTAATGAGAGAAAATGCAACAACAACAGCCCAAAAAATGCTCCTAATATTTGCTCTGTTGTCTCCTCTCTATGAGTCCTTCAGCAGTGCCATGGCTCAGTACCACCACAAGAACCAGCCTGTTTATCTTCAGGGATGAGCGGGATTTCTGACGTTTAATGACAAAAATAGGGTCTTTCTCGGCATTATCCATAAGCTGTTTTCGGGGGGAGTATGGCGGGAGACTTCTACAGACCGAGCTGGTCTGAACAGCCTTTGTTGCTGCAGGAATTGGAGGGGCAGCACCTGGGACCCCTGTCCGTGCATTTGCACTTGCAGAACACCATCAGGGGGAGCTCCGTCACAGACTTAGCGCCGGGGTTCCGAGCTGCCTCACCTGGAAAAACACCTCCAACTCTTCCTACGAGCAGCAAACACATGCATCGAGTACATTAGTCTTAATGGTACTTGCACCGTCTTCATCTCACTATCATCGAAGCTGTCAGACAGTGTAGAGGTGAAAATTTCCATAAAGACCAATGAAGGACAGAATGACCAGTGTCAAAGTAAACAGGGTCAAACGTGGAGTCTCAGATACAAGTTACTGTGATTACTTGTGTGGTTCTGCTGCTTTCTTTGACAGTCCCATTCAATTGCAGAGTCTTGCTGTAAGTTTTTGTGACCTTTAAATGAGGTACCATATCAAGGAAACCTTTCCTTTAACACCAAAATGTTTCTATAGAGGTCCTGTTGTGACTTTCTCAAGGAGCCATCCCTTCAGCTGAAGCCCCTCTGCTCTGAAGTGTCTTCTCTTGACTCCTATTACATGAAAGAGAATGGGCCAATGAATATGTATGTGATATATCGTGTGATCCGGTATGCAATATGGTACACCAGTCACAGAGACAGTATGGTCAGATGCTTTCTTTTTTTCATATAAGAAAGGAATGTTCTTTTTTATAGAAAGTTAGAGTGGTTTTTTTTATAATTCTGTGGAGTACAGAACTTAGAGATTGTGACTTGAACTCTAAATGACTTGAAAATCTTTAATAAAAGACTCAGAACTCATAGTGTCTTCCTTTAGTAAGGTGCAAAATGGGTAACAATAGAAGGTTAGGATGATCTCCATTTCATCTATATACAGGAATAAATCCCATGCAGCTATGCAAGATGCTATGAATTTGCTATGAAAGATGCTATGAAAATGTTGAGTTTTTCTTAAGGATAACTAGGGAATAATTAGTTAAGGAAAAGAAAACTTTATCTCAAAATCCAAACAGTTTGGCACAATAACCCCAAATTTATTGCTAAGATTAATTCTGTTTAAGCTAAAAATTGCTTTCATTTTTAATTTGGCCTATCATTCTTATAGCTGAGAATATGTGAGAACCTGGGAATTAACTCTTTACGACTTTTTCATGCTGGTTGAAGGACTTCTTAAGCACTTTAAAAAAATTGCAGAAAATTTCCTCCATTGCTCAAATTAGGTTATGAGTGAATCTTGATGAATTCACTCCCAAAGAAACAGATTCAAGTCATTGCTGTACTATTGCCAACATCTGTAAAACTGCCTGGCAAAAAGCATGGAAACAGTTCATGCAACATTGCTCTGGCCATTTGTACAACAATGCCCACATTTAAAATGGTAACTTTATTCTCCTTTGTAACAGGACAAAGTAGAGGGAATAAAGTTACAACCATGTGACTATTACCAGAACACCTTCTGAGAAACATATTTTTACCATAGTGAGGCTTTAAGGGTTTGGATGGCCTCCACCCTATTGATCCCAGAACATCAAGGTCCCACATAAAAAATGGGTTTCCATGAGACTTTACAAGTAGATGGTTACTAGAACCTTTCATTTCTGTCATTTCTGAAATGTAAAAAGGAGCATAAGCATTCTACCTGGTCTTATTGCTGGAATGTGAATTTAATCCCAGTACATAACTGCTTCATTTTTTTGGTATCTCTTCTTCTTTCTCTCCAGCCCATCACTACCTTCAGCATAGTTTTTGAAAGACTAGATCATGAGGTCCTTGTGGCAGGGACTGTCTTTTCTCCATTTGTATTTTAGCTGCTAAGAGAGCCCATGGATGCCACACAAAGGGGGTAATGTACATTAAAAGACTACTAAAGTACTTTTTGCATTGTGAAGGGAATGACATTTGCCCGCTTCTAATAAATCTTGAACTGTTTATGGCAGCATTAACTATGCTGCTTCCCACCTAGAGGAGAACTGCTGCAGGAAGCATCTCCAGCCCAGCAAAAAATCCTGATATTTCTCTCTTGAACTTCCTTTTGCCTCATGCAGACAATAATGTACAATAACGCTGTTGCAAAACTGTGAAATCACAATAAACCAACCCAAACTACCAGAGTGAATAGACTTCTATTCCAGTGATGCCAGGACTCGCTGCTGCCTCAAGGATGGGACTGACTGCATTGAATGGGGTAGGAATTGGATCCTGACTGCAGCTCTGATGCATACACTCATGTTCTTACATTAAATGTACTGAAAGCAGTCACTTCTTGGTACTTTGAACTGTCGTGTTTCAAGACTTCACCAAAGTTTAATGACTTTATTTCTTCTGAGGATATTGTCAGTGATCAAGAATTCCTTAGAATGTTAGTTGTGTTTGTCAACACAGAAATCAGCAAGACTAGGATATCTGAAATATTTGTTAAGTTATTTGTAAGATTTTAGGGCATGGGGCCTGGCAGTACACTTAAAAGTATATCAGAAAGCAGTGCCTTGATGCATCCTACCTATGTGGAGGAGGGTGTTAATTTACCCAGAAAAATTTCAGTATGCAACTGTTTGGTTTTGTGCAATGCAGCTAATCCTGGAGAGGCAACATCCAGCCTGTTATGCATAACCTAGCATGCTCAAGACCTTACTTGCCTACTTTACTTTGAGGTTAAGGTAAATGTCAGAATAGATCAGATGTTCTGATTTTAAAAACATATGGGACCTGAAACAAAGCCATTCTTTGTTGTTGATTCTTCTTGAAAGGCATGAGGACCTCTTTGAAAACCATGGGAGCTTGAGTTGAAGACTTGTCTGGAATGGTCTTGGAGTCCATTCCTCACCACAACTAAAATGATGAGAAAGGACAGCAAAATTGGTGAAGGCATTGAACAGAGTTTCCTTTCCTACTGTTGGAATCATGAACCATCAGAGAAGAAAGACAGAGCGAGTGACAGAGAGAGATAACTGATGCAGTGAGCAAGTCTTGGGACACATAGCCTTTCCATGTCACCAACACAGACTGCTGAGGAGAAGCACACCAGAAAGCATTAAACACGCGGTAGCTTACATGCTGACCCAGAAGGTAAAAGACATGAGAGAAGGATGTGATGATGGGAACTTCAGGGGCTGTGGTTAAGAGGTGAAAGTGGCTCAAGCTGAATTAGGGGGTGCAGTAAGAGAGTTGAATACAGGAACCTCTCGGGATCTCCATCATTGAATGCTGTCAGTAAAGAATTTGTGGCCAGCAAAACTGGGAGAGCATTTTGGAAGATGTATGATGGTCGTGCCAGATCCATTCCCTCAAAAATTGACCATAGGGAGTATCTGCCTTAGGTCTCACAAGGTAGGTATGACCATCTGTGAAAGGTCTGTAACAAAATTCAGTAGCTATTATTCCAACAAAAAAGTGAAATAACTTCCGTGCTTTCTGCCTCTGTCCAAAATACACTTGAGAGTTTTGAATAACTTTTTCTATTCCACCTCCAGATTCTTCTAGGAGGACCTCTGAACTGCTTGATTATAATTGATTTGTTCCTTATACACACTGTGGTAAAGGGTTTCGTGACTAAACAATCTCTAAGTTAATAGGAATCCCGGTTCCTCCAATTTTATCCCCGTTCCTCCAACTTTTTCCTGCTGTTGTCTGTTGCCAATCAAAAGTCCCGAATCTATGTTTATTTAGCTCCACTTATGAGAAAGAAATGGAAAGTTTTGAAGCTAAAATTTAAAATAGATGAGACATTGCGAGTGGCGTCTCAGATTATTCATATCTTAATCACTAATACTTGGCAAACAGAACTTCAGAAAAACACAGAATACGGATTCAGTCTAGAATTTAATCCAGCTGCTGGTACAGGGTAAATTGAAGCCAATGAAATACACAAAAAGAGAAGGCTGCAAGATTAGAAAATTATGACAAACTTTCTTCTTTGAGGAATGAGAGATGAACAAATACTACAAAAAATGTGTGATCAAGGTTGACCAAGCAGTGAAGTACTTATTTTGAGGGAAAATAATTACGTCAGCAGAGTTCCTTTAGAACTTTTAAATGGAAATTAAAATTGCTGTGATGTCAACACCACCCACCTTCCCCTGGGAGATTTCCACTCCACAGAATGGGCTGGAAGGTCCTTTTAATGTGTTCTTGTACTATGTACAATGGATCTGGTTTCTCTTGTATAAAGACCACAATGCTTATTTCGAAAATGAAACAGCCTTTAAGGTAGTTATGGGAACAAGTCTGCAAAACCAGTTCAGATGAGATATACTGATGCTCTTAGAAAGATCCTTTCACTAGATTTTGAAAGTATGGTCAATGTTTCTATGAACAGAAGCAATTCATGGAAAGCATTGGCTAAACATCTTTATTTTTGTGGAATTTGACATGGAATTTTTTGTGGGATTCATAGCTAGTCTAAATCTCACTGCATGCAAATGGTTTTTTTTTTTTTTTTTGCATATGATTTGCAAGTGGCATAACTGCTGTGTGCAGACATGCTTAAAAATTCACCAGTACTAACATTCCTCCTAGACAGTAAAAATCCCAAACAATTCCAACCACAGTTGTCTCATCAGTGCTAGTTTAAAATTCAGCACTTTCTACAGACAGTAGAAAAACTGTTTCTACCTATATTTTTGCAGACATAAATCTATAAACTTCTCTTATAATGCAAAGACTTCCATTAATTTCAAATAATTATGAAAAAAAAATCCATCAAATAATGTGGAACAATACTGGTGAAAATTTGAAGACTTTCAGTATGACCCATTAGTAACATTTATTTTAATCCATCCTATTAATTTTTTAAGAATTAGAATTATCAGAAAATCCTTGCTTAGCTCTGAGAGTATTTTGCTGTTATGAATCCAATGAGTAAAGCTGCTTGTTTCATTTAAGAAAGTAAAAATGCAGACCTTCATGCTTCCACAGGACTGCTTCTTCTAATTTGTAAAATCACACTGTTCACTGATATGCTTTTAAAGATAATTACAGTTGTAATAAATGTAATGAAACTTGCCAGCAACCTTCTGTTGTGTCAGTAAAAATATACGTTCTTTGACTAAACCACCAGTCCCATTCATTTTAAACTTCAAATGTCAGATAAAGGGCTGGGAACAATATGTTTTTCATGCAAAGATTATTTCTATACCACAATGTTTACTGCTTTAATAAAATAATGCAAAAACGTTTCACAAAATGCAATTTCAAAGTTTCGTGTTCTCTCTTCCTTGTGTGTGAAGCAAAAAAAGCCTGTGTGCTTTTACATTCCACTGCACCCTCAGTAGGGGTAAATAAATCAAGAAAACTTTGAATGCCAGCAAACCTTTTGGGGTCATAGCTGTTGTATTCCCTGTATTCCATTTATTGGTAGGTGCTGGCAGTGGGATCCTAACTTTTAGAATTGTTTGACTTGTGATTTATATGTGGCTGTCCTCTTTCAGAGAGTAGAATTCTTTGTCAGGAGAGAATAATTCGTCAGTGGAGAGAGATGTCAAACATGGCTTTCTGTATCATGATCATCAGAAAGGTTTGATGTGTTATTGATTGAATTTATGTGGGATTTGCTGGGAAGTGAAACTTTATTCACCTGCCAAAGACACAACAGCAGATGATCTTAGGTCGTGCAAGTCATGATTGGCAGAAAGTAACTTTCCTTAATTCTTGGGCTTTGCGGTGTGTTTCTAACTTGTGGCAAAAAAAAAAAAAAAAAGTCCAGAGCCATACAATACCAAGGACCCTGCTCATACTCAGACATACTTTCATGGAAAAATACTCCTAAAAATGCAGCGGTATTAAATCTAAGACAAATTGGTAGACAGATGGTAGATGGATAGAAGTATTGATAAAGGTAGACTGCTAGAAGCCAGGTCTGAAATGATTTTGACATTGTTTTAATTTGCCCTGGCCTAAATAATCTCTCTTTTTCCTTTCTCTTCTTCTTTTGTCCCAAATATCTCACGTACATGGATTTTACATCAATGTAATTGGCTTTGGTGGCCTAGGCTCTCTGGCATCTGTAAATTTAGTTCAAGACTTATGAGGCTACAACTGAGAGTAGAAACTGGATTTGAGAACAGCATATATCATGCAGAGATATGAATGGATTAATTTCTCAAGAAAATTAGATGGGTGAAACGAAAATGTTTTCTTGTGCTACAGTAATAGAGAAAGGGGGTTGGTATGCTCAGTCAAAATTATGGCTTCTGAATCAAATCTTTAATATATTTTTCAATACATGATAATTTTATCTGTCATCACTGTCAAATAGCTGTAATGTTATTAACTTAACATCATTCTAGAAACAACTTAACTAATGTGTCTGACAGAGAATTCATCTTCTGTTATTTCTCCAGCTGTATTTTCCTTCTTACAATCCCCAAAATGACTCTAGCACTGACTCCTCCTCCTAAATTACAATATCCAAACAATTTAAATTAGTATGTCATGAGATTGGAGTCATTTTGTGTTTGACCTAATTATTAAAATTACTTTCTGCAAACTAATGGCATAATTACTCTTATAATTAGTAAAATAAAGAACCTGTAACTGCTCAGACTGGGAGCAGCTGATATGATCAAGCTTTAAATTGAAAAAATCCAAATTTTCTTGCCCGTCGTCTGTAGTTCAGTACATTTCAAAGGGAAGGCTGATACATGCCTGCAATGACTGTGTTTAAACAACTAAATCTTGTCTCCACCTTAGCATTTGATTCATTACTCACTGATGAACCTTTGTCCCTACTTGCCTGTTACTGGGAAAACGTACAGCAGCGTCTACTGCAGATACCAAAACATACTTGCTGCGGCACCGGTGATACTGCCCTGTGATAAAACAGGAATGGGAGGCTGAGTGAATCTGAAAAAAGGGCTTGATCTAGAGGCTGACCTTCCCAAAGTATAGCTCTGCTAAGCTCACTGCCCAGTGGAGCCCTGGGACATCCATGTCAGGCATCGCTTCCATCACCACTGCAATTCGCTATGGGTGTAAAGCTGGGACCAGGGGGATTAAGAATCTTTTCTGGCTATTATTTTCCTCTCTCCTTTTTCCTTTCACTTTTTGTACTATCAGAGGGCTGCCCACCTTACTGATGCTCACTGGGACATTCTTGAACAAAGACACGCTGGGATACAGGGATATTGTCTGGAATACAGTCTACATATATTGAGTGCACATTATGCCCTTTTGTACAATTTCCCTTCTGAGAAAATAGATCCCTGGTATAATTTTTTTGGCTGTTCTGACTGTAGACGACACAGGCATGTTTGTCTCTCAGATTAGACCTCCAGGGAAAAGTATACATCTATTTTACTTACTGTGTATGACACCCATTCTAAAAAATCTTTAATGATTATTTGTAGTATACTTTGACTTTTTTATTACTGGATGAATAGTGGAACCCTCTTCTGCCTGGATTGCATTTCTAACCCTTTCGTTTGTTAAGCAGCCAGTGAGATCTTTATATCTCTTATTTTGTTGCTAAAGATCCAGAGAGCTTCAAGTGGATGGTATTGAGTTTTACTGAAGTTTTCTCTTGATTTGCAGCCCCAAAATGACAGAAAATGTATTTTGAATGTTCAGTTATGTTTCAGCAGGAATGAAGAACATCAAGACATTGCATCAGTGTTCAATTAGGGTAAACAGAATAACTGCTCATAAACATTCCAGAGTGTTAATATTTTGGGCTCAATACTCACTTATCATGAAAGCTATGTGCATCTTTGCTTTGAACACATGACCAGACAAACCCATAATGAATGACATGGAATTATGCTGTACCCTACAGAACTATCCTACACATCTCAATTTTTACGTAAATGCAAAATGTAAAAAGAATATAAATTCATGAAATGAGAGGGAAAATTCTTTAAATATACTTTCTTTTTTCTCAGTAATACAGAAAATATTTTCAAAAAGGGTGTGTGTAAGTCCAAATGGGCTTAGATCCTTCTAAATCCACAATGCAGCTTTTGCTCCTGTAGCTGATTTCATTCAAACATAAAACAACTGACAAATGAGATATCGTTTAAAGGAAGAATGAATATTATCATTATAATTTAAAGGAAGAATGAATAAACAATGTACAATTAAGTTGCTGGTTTGCATTTTTTTTTCATACTGACATCTTGAATGAAGCATACAAAGTTAAATGTTTCTCAAAATCCAAACGATGAAGGAATTGTTACCCTAATTATTAATTAAAATACTTTCTACATCCAAAATATGCAACTGAAGATGTTGAGGCCTGGAGCATCATAAATAGGCATGAAATACTCTTACACACGAAAGCTAAGATGGGCTGCCATGACTCTGAGTGAGGATGAGAGTCTCCAAACTATACAAAGATACTTGTATTTGAACAGACCAAACAGGGTAGGTTGGTTCTCCAGCACAGAACATGGTAGTGATTGGAAGAGCAATGAGGACACAAGTTGCTTGTCTTCCAAGGTTCTGTGTAGCCATCACAAGAGTAATGTGACCTAAAGAACTATTTATGGTTAGTGCTAATGGGTCATCCTTTGCTATGAGGACTTGGATCTTGACCACATGTGACTACTAAAATTTGCCCTTGGTAGTTTTTGTAAAGATGGAAATCTATGTGCACAAAGATAGCTCCCTGAACTTTACCATGGAATTCCACTAATTTTAGCCTTTTCTGTAAAATGGTTCATCTCTGAAATGAGGACAGGCCATGCATACATTGGCCTGAATTTAGCTATTGTAAAGTAGATCTATCTGTTGCATTTTTATTAATTCACTGGGTATATGACATTTTAAATAGAAAACATATCTGAAATAGATGCTAAATTTCTACACAGAGTAAGATTTCTGTTTTTAGGAGCAAATTACAATGGAGATATACCTGGAGAGGAGAGCTTTGTAATATTTGCTGTTTTGCTTAACACCTTAAACACATTTCGTTTTGCTGCAGTAAGCTACATAAATGTATTATCAAATAATACAGTTGTAAACTTAAAAAGTATGAGTTTTATTTCATGTTGTTGCATACTGTTAAGAATGAGTATTGTTATTAGCTGATGGATTATAACACATTACAGGGTCTAAGAAGAGTTCACTTGGGACTTAAGTATAGCATTAGCTTTTCAGAGATATGTACAAATGTTTTCACTAAGAAGGTAGCCCTTAAAGGCAGGCATAGAAATAGAACTTAATCAGCAAAATAAAGCAAAGACTACAGCAGTCTCATTTTTTAAACAAAATCCAGGTAGCTTTTTCAAGAGGCCATCAAAGCTATAGGTACTCCTTTTTAAACTATCTTGAACTTTAGACTTTTAATTAAGATGAATCCCACTGATTGCAGTAATAAAGTGAAAGGAAGACAAACAGCACTTAAATAACAGTGCTTCCGACTTCCAACTGGAGCAGTAAATACATATAAACAGCACATTAAAGCTGCAGATACTAGACATGTATTGATGTCAGATAATGCTCAAGACCTATTCCTTCCAGAACTTGGTGTGAAAGTTAGGAAACATGCCACTGCCCATCCTGTTCCATGCCACCTCCACTCTCTGCTCCAGGCTATATGTTTCCAGGAATATGTACCTATGTGAATAAGATACATCAGTGCTTTTCCCCAAAAGCCCTGTGGGTTTTAGCTTTAAACAAGATTTAAGCAATACTGCAGGCATGTAGAAGCCATGTTTTTGAGGTTTCCCAGCAATAAGAAGGATTAAGTGAGCTTTTATAACTAGGACAATAATGTTTGTTTTACGTGGTCTTTTTACAGCATCTTTCCCTTGACAGCTGAGTATTTCCAATGATTTAAAATGGATCTCATGCTTCCTTTCCTTCCTATCCTCTTTCATTTTCAACAAAGAAGTCCCTTGTTGTTTCTGTTCCTGTTTCTCTCTGCATGTAAGCGAGTGGAAATGTTGTGTGCCTCAAACCTGTCAGAAAAGTTCATGTCATCAAGAGGATGTTGACATCTTGATCCCAGAGAGACTGCATCTCCAATCATGTCTTGCAGAAAGGAGGCCCATTGTCTGCGACCAGCTCCTGCACATCTCCCCACTCAGGGTATTCCTTCTGTTCCTCTAAAGCTGAATTTAGAACAGTTCACCTGGGAAAATACAGTCACAAAATGGTGAGCTACCCTAGCTGCCCCAAGCCATTAAAAGGGAACATTTCAGTATCTTCCTCAACAATGCTTCAAGCTTCCCATGCATGACTGTGCTATGTAAAAGAGAGACCTTATGCTTATTAAATAAAAGAGTGGTATTATGACCTATGTGATGGCCAGATACAGCAGCACCATTTCCTTCCAAGGGAGCCAAAGAGCCAAGCAGAGCTGCTGTTACTAGCAAAGGGTGGTAAGGATAGGGAGGCCAGGGAGAAGAGCCAGGGAGAATTACTGACAGTTCCCTTTCAGGTGTTATTAATGAGAAATTAATTGGTGGCTTCAGGTATAGAATAGCATACTTTGTTTCCAGCCAGTGAAATCCCTTGAGTAGATTACATTTTAAACTCAGTACCTTCAATCCTCTTCAGGGTGTAGAATAGAATTTCAGAGGGTATTGAAGCAAAGTTTCCTAGTTTTAAAAATATTCTGGTTTGTAATCACTAGGGAAGAAATCAACTGTTTCCAAAGGGAAAATTCATGCACTTTTCCATTTGGAAAGTTGTTTCAAATAATGGAATAATTCAGAGCATCAGAAAGACAACAAAGAATTAAAATTCCAGAAGATTTATCCACTATGAAAGATAACAAACACCAAGGAATATGGGCAGAGAGTAGGGCAGAGTACTTCTCTCCCCATCCTGTAGACATAAAAGATCATAGATAGCAAAGGCTGATGGTCTCACTGCTCTCCTTTGTCAGTCAAATCAGAATAAGTTTTTTGTACTACTTCTTTCCATCTCCAGATCTGTCTAAAAGCCACACAAGGAAGACTTTGCAAGGGAGCTTGTTGGCAACTTATAGCTTCTATAGGTCTTGAAGAAGTGAAAGTTTCCAAACCTTGCAGACAAGATAGGATGAGTTTGGTATCGCTGTGAGTGCTTTCTGAACATTCTTATCAAGCACAGCCTGACAGGTCTCATAAGCTGCAGCATGCAGGGCTCCAGATCTGTTATCATGTGGTTCTGAAACAGAAATCGAGCTCTCTTACTCTACCTTTTCCCTTTTTAATTTCTCATTAGTTTTGCATGTAGAAAAACATATTAAAAAAGAGAATATATTTAATTATAGATGTATTTAACTGACACTTAATATTATTGCATAGACAGATTAGATATTTTTGCATAGACAGGACACTTCCACCTCAGTCTAAAAGGCATATTAAATGCACATGTTTAATAGTTCACTTCCAGGCCTTCAAAACCTTCTGACAATTGAGTGTTTAAAATGTACCTTTGTCATTCATACAGATGGAGTTTTGCATTAGCCATGATGTATTTAAAAATGCATAGGCAGCTCTGGCTCTACACAAGTTTGTCAGGAACTGAAGGTTTGGACATATGAACTTTCCTCCCTCTCCATGTGGAGAGCAAATCCCATCTTCCCAATGGAAGGATCAGGCAAAAATTCCATAAGCACAATCTCACGTATACCCTGTGCAGAAATAATCCACAGAGAGCACTGTTTGGCTCTCACTGCACTCTTAGCTGGTCAATCACAATAGCGCCAAAGATTTCTTGCCAACTCTCACACAGTTCTCTGACACAGTTTCTTTCACATTCTTGCTCATTTTCCTCTTATCTTCTATCTAAAAAATATTAAGGAAACTCACAGAGGGGAAAAAAAACCCCTTTCTATATTTATTTAAATAACATTAAAGCAGGGGTGTAAAATGCCAAGCCTGGACTGCAGCTTCAACAAGGCAAAAGACTATTCAAGACAGCTGGGAAAGCCTCAGCAGTTCTTCGACTCAGTTCCTGGCTGTCTTACAGTGTCCCTTCCAAACTGACTGTGATTCACCCCTCCTTTTCTAGCTCCTCAGAAGTCCTCTGCCACACTACCACAAGATCACAGAGAGGTCTATTAAAAAGTGCATTTTAAACATATTTTCATAGACTTGTGCCTTCATATTTAATTATTATTCAAAGTAGCAGCTAAATTATCCGTGCCTACTTTCCATCTTGTAATCACCCCGTGTTTTGCAGACTCTGGCTGTAAGCTCGACAGAAAAAGGGAGCAGTTCAAAAGGTTTCTCCTATTGATATGAGAACTGGATTGCCTTTATTTGGTTTCATACTGCATCAGTGTTTTGAAATCTGTGGTGCAAACCTGATTTCAGTTGGTATGAGAGCACTTGGGAGAACCCTTTGATGATCAGAACTCTTCCTCCTGCCCCTTGCAAGGGCCAGGGGTCTGATCATTTGACTGCCTTGGCCATCCTTCTCCTCGGGCTGAGAGCTCAGCTCAGGTATGGTGTTTCCTCTGGCTGTGGTGTGTCCACTGAGCTGCATTCCAGGGTAGTGGAGTGTGTCCATACCCTGATGATGAGGATAGAAAGGGTGGGTCCCGAGGATCAGATCATCGCAGTCCATAAACAATGCACACAGGGCTCTCAACGCCCCAGCCCATGCATAAACTCTTGCTTCTGGAACAAATGACCCCTTTAGGGAATGATGCTATGGAGCAGGGATATGAAGTGTGCAGGGTCTGGGCTGGCCGGGACCTGGGCTAGTAATAAAGATGCTTTTGCAACATTAATATATGCCTGTTTTCTTGCCAGCTTTGCAGAGTGCCAAAACTTGGCCCTAAACATTTAATGAAACCATTGAGATTTAGAATCAGACAAAGCAGAAAAGAAAATAGGAAAGAGAGGAGGGAAGAGGAAGAGAGAAAACTGTACAAAAGGGATATGATTAAACCAATGATAATTACTGATATTGTTTCTCTCTGAGCTACTTCAAAATAAAAAGTGGAAGATAATTTTGTTAATAATTTTAATCAGCTTCCTTTTCATGAAGGATCAGAGAACACTAATAGGCAGCTTTCCAACAGACAGATGATTTGTAACACCATCAACTCAATAACTGAAACAAGACACCTATTCTCTCTTCCATTTGTCTCAAGTAACGGGTTCCTCCATTGGAGGAAAAACAGAGAGAGATTGAAAAGCCTTGATTTGACCTAAATGAAATATATTCTATTTTAGCAGATGCTTTATCCTGTAGTTTATTTTTCTCTCTCCCCACAATGAGCACAACTGTGTTGTCTGTTTGTTTTCAATCTTTGTTCCCTTTCCTGATACCAGGTTGAAGCCTGGCTGGCTTAAGCAGTTCAGGGTATTATCTGAGAGGAATTTGAAGTTTCCTTGGCAACAGGAGCTGAAAGAAGCTCAGTAAGGCACATTTTTTGAGCGAGCACATTTTATTTTCCCTTTAACCACTCTTGGTGGGCTTCAAGGAGAGAGGAGCTGGTTAGGTTCAGATTAATCGGGTAAATGGTGGGAAAGGGAAAGGGGGAATGTTTGGCTCAGTTCTGAATCTGGCAAACAATGTGAAGCAGCCACTGCTGTTAACATCCCTGCTGTTTGCCTAGCAAGTATCAATAATCTTTATACCTAACAAGATTTGAAAAACGAGTGATTACAGTAATGACATGATCCGCATGATTTGATTTAACTTTTATATAGGAACCAATGCCAGTTTTAAAGGCTACATGACTTATATTAGTGGGCCTTTCTATATAATTGCTTCCTGCCACTGTTTTCTGTTATTGAGAAAAGTCATGTAATGCCATTGCAGATGTGCTACCAGCTTGGAGTAAACATGGTACTCTAAATCATGCATAGCAGAATAAATCATCCTCCTGACATTATGCTAATGCTTTGCAAATCTTTGCATTTGTTTTTCTCTGGAGTTAGAGGAAACACAGTAGGAAGCAATGTTGTGAAATCCTGAAGAATTTCATTGTCAGTAGAGCTGCTTGAGAAATTATGCTCCTCCTCTTTCAGTATGAAAGGAAACATTAATTTGTTAAAATTTTGGTGGTGTTTTTTTTTTTTTTTTTTTTTTTTTTTTTTTTTTTTAAATTTTCATTGGAAACATACATGTTCCATTTTCTCATTGAAAGTTCCTGTGTGGAAAACAGCTCTTCTTTTCTTTCACAGTTCTTTTCATTCTTTTTCATTTCAAACACCTTGGAAAAACCCCCAAACAGCAATACACTAAAAACTCCATAATAATCAACCAATGGTAGTTTCTGTTTGTGAGAAAGAGTTCCCTCTTTCTCTTCCTGCTACTGCCATCCCAGTAATTTCTCTTTTTTCTTCTACAGGAAATTTTGGAAAACAATGTTTTTCTAGTTGCTGAATGCAGTCGGGAATAGTAGTTGTTATTCTCCTCTTTCAACCATATGCAAATTTGTTTTCCAGATTCCACAAGATAATCTTTTTTTTTTTTTGTTTCATGGGAGGGGGAAATGTTTGTAATTGAAAACTTCATGGAACAAAATCCTTTTGTGTAAACTTTCCATCACTGGTGTCAGACAGAGGCAGGGGTTCTTTTGTTTATCCTAAAAGCATGAGCAAAGTTTCATCCGTCTTTCTAGAGGTTCTCATGGCTCATAAACAACTAAAATAATGAACCACCCCAACTTTTCCTTTAAATTCTCATCAGAGCTATTATACTTGACACTGAGGCAAAAATTTGGCTTTGCAGTCTGTGCTTTTCTATCTTAGAATGGGAGAACTGGGAGACAAAATGCCTATTCCTTCTTGGTGCCTCTATGAAATCTGATCATTTTCACTCAGTCAAAATTTTTTAGCATTTGAAGAATCTTACTAATATTATTGTATTATAAAATTGGGGACCTTGCTGAATGGGTTAACTGTCTCATGCCTTGTGGAGCATCCCACCACTGTGTGTACTTCCCAGAACATGCTGCTTCCCAGTGTTGTTGCTCCTGCTATGGATGTGGGGAGATGAGCTTCATGATTATTAGCAGAGGCTGCACAATGTATTTTGTGTGTGTCTAATAATAGTAGGCAATTGCTGTTATATAATTTTTATTTTTCTATTTTTCTAGTGATCATTTATCCAAATGTAAAAAATTGGCATATTTTGTAGTTGCTGAGACATAGCTCAATTGTGGCTCATTCAGCAGTAGAGATTGCTTAGATGATGCCCAGATGCCTATTTTTATAGCAAATATTTTTATTACATTTCAGATGCCTGTCCCAGGAGTTTTTGCTGGACTTAAAAACTGATCTGCCTCAGGTCAGAGCCTGCTATATCCTATTAAGGACACTCAGCTAAAGAGAATAATACTTCTCGCTGACACAGAGGCTTAACAGATTAATGAATTAGTCTGTAATACCTTCTCCTTCTAAGGGCTGGTTCAAGTTCTGCTGCTGTTACTTTGATTAGCACTATCTCCTCTGGTGCTGAGCCAGGCAATTCTGTATATTGACTGTGCTGGCATTTCTTACTGCTTCGAGAGAAGCAGAGAAAGGATCCTGCCCTATGAAGTTTGCATTGACCCAAAAGCAAAATTGTAAACATAACCAAAAGAGCTGTATTCTGGAAGGAAAAATGGGGTTGCTAATGGCGTAGAACAACTGATATTGTGTCCAGCCCATCCTTCTTCCTTTAAATATATAACATTACTAGTATAAATTGTTGAATATACTTTATATCAGCAATAATCCTTTGAAAGTTGGTAATTTCATGGCATTATTGATATTACAATCCACAGTGGTTTATCTTATTAACTGCCCCCTGTTTACTTCAGGTTGTTAATCAGAGAGCCAGCCATTAAGTCCTGGCAACACATGATTTCTCTAGGATTATTGCTAACATTTCTGCTGCAGTCAGGAGGGTTTTTCTGGCTTACCTCAGCAATGAGGAAGTCTGTAGCTGATCAAATGTGCTTTTGCATGCAACTGTCACTGCAAGTGATGGGAATTAATATGAAAGGTAAAATCTAATAGAGAAAACGTTACTTAAAACCCACTCTTCAATCCAATACTAAATATTGAAAAAAACCACCCCAGGATTCTAGAGTATACAGATGTGATTATGACTGACCTACTCTAGATTATAAATGGCAAGCTGGGCAATATAATATCCCATTCTGCTTCACTTGAATTGTCATCTTTAATTAAAGAAGTTCTGTGTCCCACATGATATTTCTCAGCAAAATTTCTCTCATAGCCTTGAGGAGTGGAGGGAGAGAAAGACTGGGAGCAATGTTTTGGCTGTCTATTTGCTATTTTCCCATACAGATTTAAGTGGTCAGTGTTGCAGCATTTAGAGATTGGCCCAAGCAATTCTCCTGTGCACTAGCCGATCTTAGCTCCAGTGCCAGGATTTTTTGAATGTTTTAAGCAGATTTCCACTAAGGAGGCAGTCTGTGCCCTGGACTATCACTCTGAAAAACAGTTATTCTGGCCCTGAAGGCAGGATGTGATAGAGAGATTTCACATTTAGTTGCTAGGACGTAACCTACTGTTATCCCCATTTTGCAGATTAATTTTGGCCCATAATAACCATCATTCAATAAAATTATTCAGAATCACAGAATCACAGAATCTGTTTAGCTAGAAGGGACTGCAAGGATGATCAAGTCCAACTCCTGACCTGCACAGCACCATCCCCAAGAGTCACATCATGTGCCAGACAGCATTGTCCAAACACTTCTTGAGCTCTGTCAGGTTGGTGATGTGACCTCTTTCCTGGGGAGCTGTTCCAGTGCCCTGTCACTTTCTGGATGAGAAGCCTTTTCCTAATATCCAACCTATGCCTCCCCTGACACAGCTTCAGGCCATTCCCTTGGGTCTGCCACTGGTCACTATGCAGAGAAGAGATCAGGGCCTGCCCCTCCTCTTCCCCTCCCAAGGAAGCCTCTTTGCATGCCTAGAGTTCTGTTAGGCAATGTATCAGGAGCCTTACATCAAAGTAGTGTTTTTTAGATAATCCTGTCTAATGTGTGGAGACATCTCAAATGCCTTTGGCATAAACAGTTTCAGGTGGAAATGCTGTAATGAAGTGTGAGTGTGCTCCTGGTGATTGCTTATCTTCTATCAGAGACTTTTTGAAGCTCAGAGAAGAATTATCTTTGCATTTTAGTCCTCTCAGGAGCTTGCAGTGCTGAATACGCTCCGAGCAAGCCTTTCTTACTCTTGTTGTGTAAGACCATGGTTCTTGCTGTCACATCCATGAATTAGTGATTGGATGAGTCATCTACAACTTTGGTTCCCTGGAGCCTCTTTGGCCTGGAGGGCCCTCCAGACACACCATCCATGATTTTATTTCCCACAGCAAGGCTGCTCTGAGTGCAGGTGAAACAGAGTCCACCCCTCATGTTGATCAGCCACTATATAGGATTGCATTAGATATGACCATTCACAAAACAAATCATGGAGATGTAATGAACTTTCCCCAGGTTCCCACTTACCTCAATTCTTCTATTTCTTTACTTTTAATAAAGACAGTAAAAAAATTTCAAAACTAAAATTGCATTTGCATTAAACATGGAAAAATCTCTTCCATTGCATCAGTCAATCCATGTAACTAAAATTTTCTTATAGAAATTAGTCGAGTCACAATCTGAAAGAAGGTGATGAAAGAATATGACTGGTCTCTGATGTAAAACACTCCACTGAGAAGAACCCTGTTTTTTTCCCAACAGTGGTGTGACTCATGACAGTGTAAGGTCCATACTCTTTGCTTGCTTGGAGGAAGACATGGCTGTATTTTAAAAGGATGAAACTTTGGTGTAACTTTGTTTCAGTAGAAGTCAAATCATACTTATATTTGTGATGCACAAGGGTGAGCAAGGGATGGGAACATTTGTCATGGGAGAGAGGCTTAAGGAGCTGAGACTGTACCACACTGAGAAAAGAAGGCTCAGGGGATTTTACCGATGTGTATAAAGACCAAACAGGGAATGGAGATGGGTGACGATGGAGCCAAGCTCTTTCCAGTGATGCACAGTGACAAGAGGTGATGTGACACAGCTGAAAAAACCCCAAGAAACTACATTTAAATGCAAGAAAAAAGCTTTTTCTGAGGGGGCAGTTGGATGCAAGAACATAATACAATATTTATGTCCAGAGAGATTGTAAAGATATTCAGAAGCCATCTGCGGATGGTCCATGAGCACCCTGCTCTAGCTGACACTACTCTGAGCAGGGATGTTAAATTAGGTGATCTCCTGAAATACTTAACCAGACTCAAAGATTCTATAATTCTATCATCTTAAAATATGATTCTAGGATATAAGTTCATATTTTCGATTATTTTACAGATTTATACATTGCTATATTGCAGTAAACTGCATACAGATAGACTTCTGATTTCCAAAAATGACTCTCTATGTATTCATAGATACTTTATTTACAGTTAATTACCTTTAGTTTAGTTATACTTATTACATACTTTTATATGGAGCTGCAATTTTTTAGACATATCTAAATGTACAAAACCTCAGCACAAAATTAGTCTTAGTTAATAAAAAAGTTCCCTACAATGTTGATCTCTTTCTTTCACCAGCCCTTTAAAACCAGTTTTTCACATAAACAAACCATTATATTCTCTTCCTAAGGAACCATTCTTTTATGCTTCACCTGCTTTTCTTTTATATCTTCTTCTTTCTTCACCTTGACATTTATCTCACTTCATCCAAAAGCTTTGATTTTTATTTCCTGCATTTTCCTGATACACCTTTAAGTTTTCCTTTCTTGACTGGGCTACTGCATTTATGCATTTGTAGACCATACTGAAAATTGGGATTTTAGCAGACAATATTTAATCACAGCTGGATTAGAGGAAAAAGTGAGCACATTTTTTGGTTCCAGAACCGACAATATATAATCACAAGTGGATTAGAGGAAAAAGTGAATACATTTTTTTGGTTCCAGAACTAAATGGTGGCAGGGGGCCAAATTAATCTCCTGGCACACACTCTGAGAGGGCAAAAGTGATCACCCTCCACCCTCCTCTCCTCTATATGAAAAGAGCAACTGCAATGTAGAGCCCATGTGGGAAAACTCCCTATCTGTGTTTTGTCATGTGCTGCTGCCAGTCCCAGGTGCTGTGTGGATTTCAGGGGTTTTGGTGTTGCATCTCCTCTTTACCTGGGAGCACATACAGCTCTCCAACAGCCTGTGCAGAGTGAGAAAGATTTGATAAGGTTGGGTTTTTTTCTTGTCGCTGTTTTTTTTTTTCCTTCCATTTATACTCAGGGGCAGTAAAACCTTGAATAAGAAACAACTCGAAAAGAGACTCATGGGGTATTTATGATAAGGCTTTATTTTATCCATATTATTAATCTTACCTGTTTTCATAAAGTGTTTTAGAACACAAAAATTTTGCTTCACAACTGGATTGTTTTCCCTCTATACTATAGCAGTAGTTCAACAGTTTTACTCATTTATATTTCTAATTTCTGTTCATCTCACTCACCTGTTGTGGAGAAAGCCATATTTGTTTTCTTTCTTACCACAGTCTACTTCCCCCTATTTGCTTAATATAGCTCTCCAGCTTGTCTCCACTCTGTCTTCTGCCATGAATATTTGAATGGTCTTTACTTCTCATCAATCTCAGACCCATCAACTAGAAATGGAAGGTGTTGACAACATTTTCAGTTATCCTCTTAAAGAATATTAAATCTTTTCATAAGCTGATCTGCTTCAAAAGCAGGCTGTTGGAAAACAAGCTATTACACATCTAGAACTTGGCTTTAATTTTCTTTCCATCATTTTTCTGGTTAAGTCATCCTGTTCATTAATGCACTCAAATACAATTGGAAATAATTTACACTGCAGATAGAATCACTGCTATAGATATCATCTGTTCTCGAAAAGGATCATTCAGTAAATGGTGATTTTTTTACTTTCTTTTCATTTTAGAAAAAGCACCTATTAAAACTTTCTAAAACACTGTTGAAAAATATGCTCATTCACAACCTAAAATAAAAGATATCAGCAGATTTTACATTTGGTAGTCATGTTTTGAATCTTCAATCTATCTCTGAAAAGCATACACTGTTAAACATAGGCCCTTTGGAAATTACAGATATCTTCAGTATAATTCTCCTTTTTAAGGACCTGTTCTGCCAAGCTCAGTTAGTATCTGATATTTACCTGCTTTTACTCCAGCACATTTCTGTTCCATCCATTCCTGTAATTTCCAAGTTGTGTATATTTCAAATCTTTCACTGTCTTGATTTCAGAAAAGTTTAAGGCCAAGATTAGTGTCCTTAGTCAGAGGTTGTTCAGACATGTTCAAAAGGTGTCTCTACAAGTGTGTTTTAAACCAGAATTTTGTTAACAAGCACTCAGGTGTTTGCTGCCCGATACAGTACATACAATATAGTATATATAAAGATATAGACATGCTTCTTACAATGCCAGGCCATGTTATATATGTCCTTTTGCTCCCAGAACAAGTTCACCCAGGCATTTTCTAAAATTTCTATTCCATCACAGTTCTTACAACTCCTCATCTTTAAACTATGGCAAGGTTTTTAGTAAATGGAAGTATGGGCTAGTTTGGACCAATTATTTTTTATATCTTTGCTTTTGCCTCACTTTAATTATGCCCGGTAGTAGATAAAAGATGTTCAAAACAGGGTGGTCTTTTTGTATATTCCTTTACAATTTCAGTTTCTCAGAAAAGCTATGATCCTTAATTCTCTTTTTCATCTAATTTTGCTGTTTTAAAACTGGAAGTGATTATTTGTTATTTTTCCATATGGGCTAAAGTTATATAAAAGTTCACATGTTGACCTTATTGGCAGCCTGGAAACATGGTAAGATGTTTTCTGTGGTAGGAATGGAAGGATACAGGCAGTTTAGGTAGGGCAGGCAGGGGAGATAAGAAGGGGTGTCACCCTTTAAGTCAATGACCAGATGGAGGCATGGAGCTTCATTTGGGAATGGATGAGGAGAAAATATGGGTCAGGATTAAAGGAAAAGCAAGGACAGGTGACATTATAGTGGGATCTGCTACAGGCCACACAACCAGGAACACCCCAAGTAGATGAGGCCCTATAGAGACCTCACTTGGGATGGGAGGATGGGAGCAGCCTCACTTTCACAAGCCCAGAGACTCGTGAGGGACTTCAAACACCCAATATCTGTGGGAAGAACAATTCATTAGGTTCCTGGAATGCATTGATGGTAAATTCTTTCTCCAAGGGACAGAGGAGCCAGCAATGAGAGGTGCTATGTTGGACCTTGTTCTCATCAACAAGCAGGAGCTGGTGGCGAACATGAAGTTCAAGGGCAGCCTGCGCTGCATTGACAACCAACTGGTGGAGTTCAAGATCCTAAGGGCAACAACAAGGATGCCCAACAAGTTCACTACCCTGGACTTCAGCAGAGCAGACTTTGGCCTCTTTAGTGATCACTTGGTGGAGCACCATGGGATAGAGGGAAGAGGGGATGGTAAATATTCAAGGATCACCTCCTCCAAGCTCAGGAGTGGCACACTGCCACAAAGATTAAGTCAGGATACCTGCATGGATGAACAAGGAGGTTTTGGTCAAATTCAAGCCTAAAGAAGGTAGAAGTAAGGTACTGTATCTTGGGAGAAATACAGACCAATTGTCCAAGCAGTCAGGAATCAGGTTAGGAAAGTTAAAGGTGTGACAGAATTGTATCTGGCCAGGGACATCAAGACTAACACTGAAGCTTCTATAAGTAAATCAGTGCATCCAGCCTGAACCTATATAGCTTCAGTTCATGCCTGCCCTCTCATCCTCCAGCTGTTCAACCCTGTGAAAAGTCTGGTTTCACTTTCTTGGTAAGGTCCCTGCAGGCACTGGAAAATGTTGTTAAGCCCATCCCAAAGCCATGCCCTCTCCAGGCTGCAGCAGCTGAGCTTGCTCAACCTCTCCTCAGAGGGCAAGTATGCCCACCTTGAATATCTTGGTCTCCTTTATTGAAGTAATTTCAATATCCTCATATCTTAATCAAAATGGCTATTGATTTGGTTCTCCACTTTTGGGTACCTTTATGGCTTTCTGGCTTCAGCTTGGGACAGCAGAAAGAAGAATGGTACAGGTGAAAGGCTGTAGCCTCATGTCCTCTCTGCTGCTGTCTGAGCAGGTCTCCCACTGGCAACTCATTTGTGCTTCATGGGAATACCATGCTCCTCCAGGTTGATTGGCTTGACTAATGTCAGGTACAGCCTTGGATACCAAGATATGCCATTCACTATAGTTTCTTCTGTTCCTTTCCCACATAGGTATTTCCATTCCTGCTTCATTCATATCATGTTGCGGTGCCTCTCAGGACAAAGTCCAAAGCCTGCCCGGCCTAGCTCAGACACCGCGGCAAGCTGTAGGTACGGCTGGTGAGATGCGCAGGCCGAGCTGATCCTGTGGGTCTGGGCTCCTATGGGCTGCTGCTGAAGGCAGGAATGACAGGTGCAGACAACAGCGGAGGAAGGAAGGGAGGAGTCACCAGAGTAAATCCAAGAAGTTTATTGGAGGACCAAGAGGAGCCTCCTCACCATCCAAGGACTGCTCTCACACAGCCCAATTTCACTCTGGGACAGCTCCTTTTATTAGGGGGTGGTACAGTGGGTGTGAGAAGGGAACAACCAATTGGGATCAGCCTGGGAGGGGTTAAACAGGTGACTGACACATGCAGGAACCAATCACGGGAGGGAGGAAGGAACCACCTCTGGGCCCAGCCTATCACTCAACGCCCCTCACAGAACTTTCTAGTCCTGAGGCGGGGCCCCGAGGTGACAGACAGGCTTCAGAGAAGGAGGAGAAAAGGATTGACAACTGACTGTCACTTAGGGGGTTTCTAGGAGCAAACCGTCAAGGGAGTGAAGCAGGGGGTACACAGAACAAACCATTTGAACAATAAGCATACATAAAAGGCAATTAAACAAAACATGCACCACTACAATATCAGACATTTTATTTCCATCACAGAGCTCGGTTATAAGCATTGGCACACTTGTCACCCAAGAATTAAGCCAAAAAAGGGACAATTTCTTAGGTAGTCCACAAAATGTAGGGAAGAGTAGGCTGATGGCTTGTTTGTATGTATGAGATCTTGATTCCACTTTTTTGTCTTGATGTTGGAATAATGATGTTGGATAAAGTGTTGGAACTTCCCCTTTGGGAATAATGGGGGACTGCTTCCGAGCATGTGACCAATTCTGTGAGTGCAGGAGATTGAACTAGATTCATGGCACCACCCTTGATAGGACTGCAGAAAGGATGTGATAAAATAAAACAATCCTACCTGATGAGGTTCCAGTATAGCTTAAGAAAGGGCATGACCTTGAGGTCTATTTTTTAAAAGATGGAGGAACCTGAGCCTCTTCATAGAGACTCTAAAGTGCTCTGCTTACCAGTCTTTTCCATGCTGTTTGCAGTATTTATTAAGTTACTCTTTGACTTCTCAACTCTATGTGAAAAAGTAATTGCTTAAATATATTAACTTTATAAATCTGATCATATGGAGAAACAGAATAGTTCTAATTTGTTAATAATGTTGCTGCCTATCTGTTAGGTTTCTTTATCTTTGCTTTGACTTTTTTCTTCCTCATACTGAACTAGGCAGAAACGAGCTGAAAGTCTGAGCTTGTGAGGCATCGGTTCCTATTTTGCTAATATGAATTTGGATAATTTTCAGAATCTTTGGCTGTTTATGCAAAGTGAACTTTTAATCCATTTCAGTTTAATGTGGTGTTATTGTGTGTCACCTTCCTGATTTGGAGACTGTTTTCAATATTTATGATAAAGTGTATTTGCCGAATGGAAATATTAGGAAGTTTTCATTGTTTTCAACTAAGATAAACAGAAATCAAACCTCTGTATCTCAATATTTCCTCAGTTTTGAGGAAACTTAAATCAGAGCCAAAGTCTGAAGCTCTCTCTTTTTTTTTTTTTTTTTTTTGAAACTTTACTGTATAAATCATGCAGCCCTCCTTTTCAAAGTGGTGATTTTTAGTGTGACTCCTATCAGTAGAAATAAGAGAGACAAATTCTGTATTTTCTCCTGAAAAATGAGTGTGGATTTTTAAAAATTATTTTTTATTAAAGTTTTGGTTAGGAAGTCATTACAAAGAGAGCGCTTCTAAGTAAGTAACATCTAAAATAATGCCCAGAATTCTTAGAAGAGATGAAGTGGGTGAAAAGTAGTTAGTTTTGTTCATTGTCACACTTACATTTTCTGCAAAAATATAGATTCCTTTTCATCATACTCAGCAGTAGGGAAGGGTTAGTGTAGTAGAAGTGATACAGGTATGATTTCTTCTTTAGATTAGTTGTAGTTGTATGTTGAAATAGGTGAGCCAGTTTTGAAGAGGTCAATCAGAAACCAAAAATCAAGGTCAGATACAGAGAACATTTTCCAGTCTAGTATGAGAGCATGCACATATTGTTTCCACAGAATTCTATTGAATCTAGCCACCAGTATACACAAGATTGCCTTTCACATTTGTCTATAGACTTTCCCTATGTCTTGGGTTGCAATATGTAAACAAAAATATCTATTCTATTTTCCATCTGTTGAAACCAGTTGGGGAGGTTTTTTTCTTTTATATAATCCATTCCCCATAACGCCAGGGGGAGAGGGCAGGTGCCTTCTGCTAATGGGCCAGTTGTTAAAACCAGGTGAAGCAAGGTTCCTTATCTCTTCCATGACCCATCCTCCCTCCAAGGGGATATCTGCTCTTAATGGGCCATTAAGGCTCACCCCATGACTGATAACATTACATCATCCCACTGTGAGATGCTGCACCCAGTGGGAGGAGCCACACATTCCTAGCTGGATTAAAAATTGAGAATCAGAAACACCAAGGCAGCCTGTTTTCCACTGGATTCCCAGAGGAAGACAGGACCCATCTCACCACTACTGGACCTTCAGAAGGAGACTGCACCCTTCTACAGGATCATCTCTACTCCAACAGAACTGCATCTGTCACTCCAGGAGGATTTATTTGGACTGCTTCTAACACCCTGACCAACAGGGCCTCAGGTCGTATCTCTGACTCCATCAGGATTTCTAGGATTTTTGTTTGTTTGTTTTCTTTTTTTTTTTTGTACTACTGCATTTGTATTTTTAATATTCCTAGTACAGAACTGTTATTCCTATTCCCATATCTTTGCCTGAAAGCCTCTAATTGCAAAATTATAATAATTTGGAGGGAGGGGGTTTACATTCTCCGTTCCAATGGAAGCTCCAGCTTTCCCAAGCAGACACCTGTCTTTCCAAACCAAGGCATCCTACTAGGAAAACAAGTGGAAACTCTGTTTCAGGGTTATTTCCAGAGCACACAAATACATGCCTACATAAAGAAGAAACCATTTTCAGTGTACAACTATGCTACAAAAATTAGGAATGATGCTATGTATTTTTGAGTGTTGTCTCCTGGTATGCAAGTTATTGCCTGACCACATGTATGTATCCTCCACAGTACTCTTGTAACCTTAAAATTATCTTAAAAAAAGACTCATATCCTACCATTCCTCTCTTTTTGAAATTGTAAGGAACACTGATTATTAGAAAAATTGCTATAATTGTTCTATGCCAACTCAAATTCTGTGGGATTTAGAATTTCATAATTTTTGAGGCCTAGTCAAATCAAAGGTTATGCAAATTAAACCTCATGTCTATTTTCACAAATCAGAGCAAGAAGTGAGAAAGTTTTCCTATATTTTGCTCAGAACTTATTATTTTTAAACCTATGGAATTTGATTGCAGCTGAAGATATTGCCTATAAAATCTTTAGCTTCCTTCTTTTCTAAAGTGTTTCATGTCAAAGGAATGGATGATAGATAGTGTTCCTCAGACAAGGAGGTCATTTTGGGGCACAAACTCATTAGCATAGTAAAAAGAGCTTTAAATGAGTTTTGAAAGCCCACAGGGCAAAAGTCCAAAGGCAAATTAAAACCCAAACAGCAGCAACAACAATTATTGATCTAGTCATTTGGATGGAATCTGAAGATGAGCAGAAATCAGACGTGTTGCTGAAGAGACAAGAATGAAAATACCAGGCCACACTGCTGAGAGAATCTATATGCAAGACACAAGTATTCAGTGGCTCAAAGATTCAAACAACAATGACATAAAGAGTGGCAGAAAATGAAACATAACATCAAATTGCAATGCTGGTGGCAGAAGACCACAGCTTGTGTACAAGTCAAGAGAGGGAAAAAATAATGGGTGCTATTATATGCATTAAAGATCATCATGGAGATTGAATTGTATGGTTATTTAAGGTTTTTCCAGCTAGAACACTTTTTGGATTTTGTGTTTCTGTAAATCCACTTGAGCTATTAGACTTTGGTGAGAGAATAAATTTATATGTTTTTTATATCTAATGATGTAGCTTTTCTCTCTTTTTTTTTTTTTTTTTTTTAATTTGAGGAAAAATTCTTCAAGCAATTTTATCAGCTCCATGAGATAAATGACCAGGCTCTTTTGATGTGGTCCAATAGAGGGCAATGACACCCATACCCAATAGCTGTGCTGGTACATGCTGAATAAACACTCTTTAAGTTATAGTGAGAATAATCACACCACTCCCCACCTTAACCTTTCAGACATTAGGTTAATTAGCCAGAACTGCAGTTCATACATATTATCCCAAGGGAACGTATTACTACATATTTTCCTTTTTGATGTACAGCTGCAGTACTGAGTCAGGCATGATTTACATATGGGCCTAGGAGCCTCAGTGAGCCCATATACTGTGGATAACTGGTTTAGCTTGAATAAGATAAGCTTGAAAGTGTTACATAAATATCACTTCTGTAATTGAAAACATTATAAATATTGCCTATTGCTGGAAATGTCACCCTGTGACTGAGCCAGTGGCAGCCTCTATCATCTAATTCTCTCCAGTGAAGATTTATTTTCCTCTGAAGACAGGCTGAAAGACTTGTGCTTGCTCAGCCTGGAAAAGAGAAGGTCCAAGAAGACATTATATCCCTTTCCGGAACCTTAAAATTGTTACAAGAAAGCTAGAGAGGGATTTTTCACAAGGGTATGAAGTAATTGGACAAGGGGTAATGGCTTCAAAGTGAAAGAGGGCAGATTCAGGCTACCTGTGAGGAAGAAATTATTTACTGTGAGGGTGGCAAAGCATTGGCACAGGTTGCCCTGAGAATCTGTGGATGCCCCATCCCTGGAAGTGTTCAAGGCTAGGTTGGATGGGGCTCTGAGTAACCTGGTTAAGTGAAAAGTGTCTCTGCCCATGGCAGGGGGGTTGGAACTGATGACTTCAAGGTCCTTTGCAACATAAACCATTTTATGATTTTAGGGTTTTCTACTATTTTTTTAGTATTTAGCATTGTCTGTCTCCTAAAGGTTTCACCTTCTAAATCAGTCTTAGATAGGTGAGTATTAGGTAGGAACTATTTGAGGCATTACTATCAGTAAGGCAGACTGATGATATTTTTCTAGATAGGTCATAAACTGTTCATTCTGTAAATATTTCCTTTAATATTTAAAAGAATTTCCACTCATATTCATCCATATCTAACCTCTACTATTCTTGTTGATGAAAGCTAGGTTCATTCTCTATATTACTCTCTCTACTGTCTACTAAGTAAATAAACAAGATATTGCCCTAATCAAAGGTAAATTTTATAATTAAAGTCATTGTGCTGTAATGCATCTTCACTTTATCTTTCCTTGCTGTGTTAAATCCAAGATAAAGTACAAGTTTATCAGAGTATATCAGAGTAGATTCTTCAATCATGCCTTGGTATAGGTCATTATGGAAATTTATATATTTTATGTTGCTTGAAATTTTAACAAAGTTATCAAGAGATTTTATATAGGAAGCTAAAAGTTCTTCCAAATTCACAAAGGTGTAAATTATGTGTTGATGCTCACATTATGATATACATGGATTATTATTCAAGATCTGTGTTAAGAAGCTTGTACTCCATTCCATTACAATGACTGGACAAATAAGTTTAGGAGGCCTCATTATTCAGTGATTATGGTTGATGAATATGCTTAACTCTGTACAGAAGTGGATAAAAGGACAAAATCTCTGACCTTAAGATTTTGCAGCCTATTATTAGACAAATATTATGATCAGATGGAAAAACAGATTAGACAGAGGGGTATGGGGAAAACTATAAAACGATTGTCAAGAATCTGATCATATGATGATACATTCTAATCGTGTATGTTGACACTTCTTAGTAAAAAAAATGTTTATATTTGTCAGGGATCTTGTGCTTCAAGTGCAAAGGGTTTTGGGAAAGGATTGAAGAAAGTCAGGTTCTGAGAGAATAGAATTGACAGTTAAGGTGTAGGGAAAGAGATCTGGGGAGGCAGGAATTGATAGGATGGGCATAATTTGCAAAGTAGAAAGGAAAATGGAAAGATAATATAAAGTAAGACTATGGATTTACCTAAGATTCATTCACAGTCTCTCAGGTTATCGTTGCACTGGGACAAACCTGCCTCTCCTCCATCTCACAGAATTTGAGTTACAACATTTCCATGAACAATAAGAAACGGTGAGAACAATGAGAACAATGAGAAAAGTAGAGGCATTAAAGTGGGTTTTACTTGAGGTTACCTCAATAAAGAATGATTTGTCATACTTAACAAATAATTTCTTATTATTAGCTGTGTGGTAATTTTAATGCTATTCAAGTAACTTGGGACTTTGCTGGTGGTGGTGTTTTGTTTTGCTTGCTTTTATCCTGTGGATACATTGAGGACATTTTTGATCAGTCTTTGAAAGGCTGAAGATGCCTGTGAAACCCAGTTTCTAGAGTAGTCTGCTTTTGTTGAAATGGGTAATATATACTTTAGTGTTTAAAATAGAAATGAGTCAAGCAAATCATATGTTTACTATTTCCAGAATTTTTTTAAAGGTTTGAGGGGTTTTTTTGGTTCTCTCTAAAGCTATATTAGACAGAATTTCCACACAGCTACTGCAAACCTGAATAAAATCTGTAACTTCTCATCTAAATTTATCTTGAGTTTTTAACTATTTCATAGAAATCCAGACATATTTTTAGCAATGAAAACTGAGTTATGGCTTGGGATTCAAAGTACTCTAAGAAATTACTAAATTATTTATGAAATCAAGATAGTGTGGCTGTACCTATATGCTATTCAAATCCCAACCTTTTGGAAAAAGTCCATAATGCTCCACGACATAACCCTGATTAGCAATTTAGAGGATGATAGATTTCTGACTGTGGGATGCTCCAGTCCTGATGCAGCAGGCTGGCTTTTGTGTCATGCTTAATGTAACACACTGGGACAAGTTAGTCATGTCCAGATATGGAAAATTATGGCAACTGAGATGTGGTCCATTTTCTCTAAATTAGATGTTGTTCTTCAGATTTCTGCATAGTGTCCTGCCAATAAACCAAGCCTGGTTGTCTCTGATTTAAGTAGTGACATACTGAAAACCTTGTGGGCTTGTGATAATAACAATACTGGCTTTTTGGCACACTGGATATGCTTTTTACCCTATTTTAGCATGCATTTTTTATGTCATGACTGTGCATATTACTTTTCAGTGTAGGTGTCAAGCATCTCTAAGTGTCTTAATGTGCTGAGATAAAGAAACAAGTTCCAGAAATGGCATTTTGAGTCATGGTGCACTCACTTTAGGTATGAAAATGAGTATTATGGTGCCTGAAAATTTGTGGATTTATTCAGACTTGTCGAGTTAGTGATAACATAAATGTTTGCTTCATGGTGGATTTATATTTTCTTAAATCAGTCACGTTGCTTTGTCAATCCAAATACTGTGTGGGACATATTGACAAGATTTATCTTTTCTGATCTATCTTTAGCTTTCATAGATTACATTATGAGATGAATGACATGAAACAAAAAGGGTACAATCCGTCCTAGATTAGTTTATACCTTTTCATGTTGTTTTCTGGGAAATATCCCCATTGTCTCAAGTGTCGTCCTATATGACTTCCAGTTTTGGAAACTCCATTCTCATTCTCTTTGTTTTGCTGTGCATTAAGGGTTCCAAAGGCATGGCTCAGATTTCTAAGTCTTGCAAGACAAATATTGAATTCAGATTTTTCCAAGTAAAAAGCCCTTAACATTTATTTATTTGTATGTTTAAATAAACACATGTTTTGTTAATCATCTGGGATTTTGGTTTTTTATTTGCAAAATTTGTACAATTAAACCTTCATATAGAATGCCAAAATATGTGACTGGTTTTTAAAATTATTAGTTTTTTATAAATCTATAAAACTTTTTGTTATAAACTTTATTAACAAAAGCAGTAGTTAACAGATATAAAAATAAGAAAGTTACATAACCATGGCAGGCTCCTGCAGTCTTTAGCTTTTCCCCACAAATGACATACACAACATTCTTGGCTGGAGCTTTATTCAAAACACATTTCAAAGACACAACTGTAAAACATTAGACCCTTCCAAAGAGCAAATTGACTAATGGGAAGAAACTAGACAGACCTGCTATGTAAGGCAAAAGAAGCCTCCACCTAATCAAAATTCTAGTTTCCAAGAAAGCTATCACCTATAGCAGTCAGAAAAAAAATTCTTCCCTTAAATTCACTTTATAACTTGAGATAACCACAAGTAGCTTTGGACAGTTTGCAGTCCCCCTGCTTATACCCCTCCTTTCATTCATTGCATTCATGTCCCTACTGAATATCTTCCCAAGATACAACATCAGTGAAGATTATACTCAGCCTACAATTCGACTTCTGATTCAAATCATGGTCACCTTCTAGTCTAAAGAACATGTTCACACCCAGGAATATGGGTAAATTGATGTTCTAGCATGAGGCAGACCACCAGTATCTTAGGTTTTAATGCCTTTATACTTTAGATTTGAGGTTAAATATTGGTGCACATATATTCATTCAGAATTGAAACAGCCTGCGTAATAATTCCTATTTTTTCCTTTTTCCTGCTTCTTAATGCTGAATGATAACTTTTTGTCCAGCTTGTTAGCTTTTTATTTGGCAGAGCTAATATAAATAGAGGGGGTGGGGTGAGGAACTTACAAATCAATCAGTCAAAAAAAATACTGAATCTTCTCTACTTCTCTCAAATTTTTCAGACCTTCCACTTGAACTTAATTCACTTACTGTATTTTTAATTACATTGTGGCCATGCTAGAATTCATAAGCATTATCTGAACAGATACATATGGAACAGGAAGATTTTCAAAGGACACATGGGTATTAAAGTGGGATTGGTGTCTTGGTGATTAAAAACAATCTCTTTAAGGGAGTATTGAACTTTTGCCACTAGAAGGAAATTAGGGGAATAAGGTGCTACCATCTTTGTACTCATGCCCATTTACATGAGCTTGACCCCTAACAGCAAAATTTGAGCTGCACTGAACTCAGCAGCAATTCTAGCTGAATAACTGCTTTGCTATTGATTATGATGCTGATTTACTTAAATGAATTACTTAAACTCATATTGAAATTTTTATCAAATGCTATTGGGAATTTTTTCTCCTCCTGTAAAACATTTTGGGCCAGTTTTGTTTACAAAATCTCTGGGTTAAAAAATTAAGCTCAAGATTGATGAACTGTTGAAGAAAATACATTTATTTTGTAAATGTTGTGGAGTTGTTGGAGTGTTCTGTATAATCACAGAATGATCTCTGCCTGCCCAGCTACATTCTCTCTTTTGACCTGTTAGGTAACTAACACTGATATACATAATGCAAATTTTCAAAGAATCACAAGGATAAAAGCCACATTATGATTACCATCCTATTCAAATTATTGTGACTACTCACATGGAGACAATTAATAACAGTAGGCCATGTGGATCATCGTGCTGGGAAGACATGTTAATGGAAAATTTAATAAGCCTCAAGGATTTTGTTTGTTTATTTTTGGGGTGGAATAGAATAAGACAGGAATCAAGAGGGTATTGTAAAGACAAAAGGCTTTTTATAAAATCAAATACTTTAAATATCTTCAAATCCTGTCAGAAAAAGGTGTAGGACTTATGTTTGTGTAGAAGTGGCTATGAAATTAAACAGTTTGGGGGTTTGTTTCTGTCAGATGAAAATGTTAAATGAAGTGTTATCTCTTGAAATGTTTTGGTTGTGGTGGTGACATTGTATAAATGAAATACTTCTCAGATATATGTTGGAATGTCTTCTCAAATTTAATACTGTTTAGATGTGAAGAGCTGGCTTCAGCCTATCTCAGTCTCTGTGATTTGATTCCCAGAATCAACATTTTTGTACTAGAATTATAAATAATAAGCATTATCTGTCTGGTCTCCTTTTTTCTATTGTGTACTGTTAAATAGTGAGATTAAGCAGGAAGATTAAGGTCCCCTCACATCTTCTAGTCTGACTCTGAGACAGTACTATACATTTATTCACTTTTACAGAGACAATATCTCTTTGCAGAAATAATGAGAGAATAAGAATAAAGTCAGAATAGCAGGGAAGAATGCATGTACTTTACTTCAGCTGTTATCAAATAGTTTTACTGGTTTTCCTAGCTGCAGTAGGCACCAAGGTCATCCACAGTTCACAACAGTTCTTCATTGTAGATGATATTACATCACAAAGCACATCTAGTAATTTATCTTTCATCTCTCTTTAATTCTCTTATAAAAATTGCTTCCTAGCATTCTCTTATATAGAGAAAGCATCTCTGACTTGAAGAAGTAGAAGAAAAGTAGCACCCACTCTAAAAATGAATATGAAAATATTGTATGTCAAACTTTCTACTGAAGCAGATATAAATAAAGGTAGGTCTCTGTCTTACTGATGTTACCTCATTTAAGATAAAGAATAATTGGTATTCATAAATATGATCAACATTTCCATCCACTGAGTAATGAGCAAATTAACAAGGCACCTACTGAGTTGTCTTAAGACACTACATGTAAAAAGAACTAATTATTATTCTCTTTGGAATACAAATCTCCACTCATGACAAGCTGTGTTGCTGACTGTGTAGAAAATGGAGGACAATATCCAGCAGGTGTATTTCTATGAAATATCACACCCTTCTTAATGGCTTTGACAGTGACAGTCCTTCAGTGAAGAAGGAAAAGTAGCCTGAAGAGTCTCCACATGTCCTTTCATGTTTCTTGGTGAAATTTCAGTTTCCTTGAAGGTTCATTTATACCATACCCATCAGCATAGCATCTGATCTTATTCCAGTAGTGCATTAAGCAACATGATAAATATCTGTCACATTTTAGTTCCCTCTTCCTCTCCCTGGGGGAGAAGGACTAAATGAATATAGATGCACAGGGATAAATTCGGACCTGCTGTAAGTAATTTGTGATTCCATTGATGTCAGTGGAGTTGCACCCTACCACTTTTGATTTGAAACTGGAACAGAGAGTCACATTGTTCTTTACAAAATAAAAATAAACAGTATGTGAAGATGTTTCCAAACATTTCAATAATATTATCTAGGACAGATTCTGCTCCCAGTTAAAACTATACAAATCCATTTGAGTTAATGATATTACACAATTATAAATGGAATCACCCCTATAGAAACATACAGCTTACAAATGGCTGTGATTGTTAGATACCCATTTATAGATGTATGGAGATCAACATGCAAAACTGCAAGTTTGGCCTTCTGCCTTTTAACAAATAGGTCAGTGGAATGAAATGCCTTTGGGTAAACCATCCTTCACAGTTTTTGTGCACTCTGTATTTTCAACTGAAAAAAAAAAAGAAAAAAAAGAAAAAAAAGAAAAAACAGAAAAAAAAAGTTAAAATAATTTTTCAAGTGAGCTGCTTAGGATGCTTAGGATTTACTGTGGTCTTATGAGCCACATATATGCCACTGAACACAGTCTGAGGATTACTAAGAGAGGATATCACAGTGATTTGGTTCACATCTTGATGTGATAGACCCTATTTCTAATTTATCTAAGGAAATAATAGATTGAAAATATAAATAATCTTTAGCAATAATTCTTTGAATTTAGGATACATATGAAAGTGAAACAGCCTAAGTTTCTATAAAGTAAGCTTGTGGGAATTCCCTGTTGTTTGACTGGGGGCTTCCCAAATATTATGGATATGATGATTGCTTACTTTGTTAGGAAGAAAAAAAGTGATGGTATTTTTCATCCTTCTTTTGTGAGGTTTTAACTGAACTGACCAGTGTACTGCATTAATGTACTGTATTTAGCAAATAAAAAAAGTTTTCTGTCATGTGTAGTGTGATCAGTCAAGTAGAACTTGAAGATTTAGAAATATCCATCTTTTAGTCACTGATGAGAAGAGTCACACATACTTGTTTCTGTCTCTACTTTTTGAGAAGTGCATAAACTATGATTTTGGTTCACTTCCTAGGAGAAAAGAGCAAGCAGTTTCTTGTGGTGGTGTATGTTTTTAAAATTTGTTGTTTTATGTAAAGTTCAGTTATCTGTAAAAATTCAGTTCTGTTTACCCCCACCCCCCCTAATTAATATTCCTTTGTTCCTCTCCTTCTCCCTCACAAGGGGTATTTTTAGACTGCACAGTTAATTGTCAATCATCTTTCCCGCCTTTGGTTTTCCCCTCCCAGTTCTCTTTAATTGGTCCGGAGTGCCTTTCCCCTCCCCTGTTCTCCCCAGAGACCGTGATCCATTGGCCGGAGGCGGCCAACCCCACCCCTTTCTCCTCCCCTTTAGCTCCCCTTAAAACCCTGTGTCAGACCAGAATCTGGGTCCAGAACTGGGCTCAGAGTTAGGTTAATAAACCTTCTCTGCTGCACCATTGCTGGATCCTTCTTTCTTTCCTCTGCCTTGCTGCACAGACATCTCCTCTTAAGCCCTTTCAGGGACACAGAGCCCACAGGAGTCAGTCCTGCCCGCGCTGCCTGCAGACTGACCCTAGACTGCGCCTTGTCCCAGTGTCTGGGCTAGCTCGGGGCGAGAGCCAGTGGCTTTAGGAGGCACTGCGGCAGTTTCTTCACTCTGTTTCTGTTCCTTCTCTTAGATTCCTACGCAAAGCCTTCATCAAGACATATTCCATTCTATCATGACCACTCACAACTGGCAGGCCTGACTACTCATTGGTGGCCAGCACGTGAAACATCTCTTTGGAGATGGATGAGTTCCTCATTCCAGGAGAGGAGGGAGCTTCCCAGCACTTCTGCATCTGAACAAGAAATCTTGGTATGGGCCTGGTTGTTGATGAGAGCTCTGTTTGTGGTTGGACTAAAACACACATGAAAACTGTTTTATGGAGTCAAGACCTTTTGACCAGAGCTTTCCAGCTGTCAAGTGCAAATATGTATTGTTGTTGGGTTTTTGTTGCATTTCATCTCTCTGTAATGGCAAGGCTTAACTATATTATGCTGTTTCTATTGCCTCTCAAGGTTTCAGAAACTCGGGAACAAGGTCTAGAGAGAGATGCTCCCACAGGTTTGGAATGTTACGGATTTATTGTGGGTAGATCCAGTCATAGCATAAAGATATAATTCAATATTCACTTCAGTAAGTGTAATTTTAAAGGCTTTTGGTTTATGAACAGCACTAATTTAACTAGATGCAACTGGAACACTGAAAAATCTTTTTGTTTTAACACAAAGAATTCATAAGCTCCAAGCCCCATTTCTGAAAATTACTTCCTATGGAGATTCAAAAGATTTCTATAGAGATCTTTTGCAAGAGAAGAAAACTATATTTCAGAGCAATATTACATGGACCAATTATAAATGAGTTTATGTTGGAGAACAAAAAGACAAATGCTGTCAATACAATTCTGCTTTTTTCATCTTGACTCCTGAAATTTTGGTGATTTGCAAGTAACAAGTTCCTGATTCATGTGTCTTGAGGTTATCTTTTCATGGTTAATGCTACCGTGTTTTCTAGAGACAGAATTTTGTCATAATTTCCCCTCGCTTGTAGTCTTAGCTGTATGAATATTTTTTGTGTCTAATATGTTTTTAGTTACCTACCATGGAGGAATTCTTTGAATCCTGTGTTGACCTATTATTGATCATAAGGGGTGGTCCTTTCTCCAGATTCTGGCTCTAGTCCTCTTAGCTGGGAGCAAGGCTTAATAAAACTGAAACAATAAATATCTTATATCTACATAACACTTGAATCCAAAAACAGTTTAAAAAGCAAGGATGAATTCATTTACCACTGAAATGCCAGCCACCTCTGGGGTAGAACACATGGTTCTTATTTTCACAGAGCTAAGCAGCTGTTTAACAGTATGAAACAACAGTACATTATAGTTTAAGTCATGAAATGAAGAATAATTCTGTATCCAACTGAAAAGATTAAACTTAGATGGGGGGGGGAAATAATTACCCAAATTGGTAAAATGATCTAAACACAAAGACTAACCCCATTATTTTGGCACAGTGGATCTTGAAAACACTGAGGACTGAGTGTGGTAAGAAACATAATTTTTCATTCATCTAAGAGCTGTTATCTTCAGTTAGATTTAATTTTCTGCAGCAAAATGATTTCATGTTTAAAAATGCTGGTCCATCAATATCCAGCTTTTCTGTGGAAAATACGTGTCATTAAGACAGAATATATTTTTTTGGAGTCCATTGTGGAATTTCTGATCAAATAGAGATTGAGCCAGTACCACTAGCAACCTGACTGTTTTGCACATCTCCCAGGATGTGGGAGAATGAAATTCAAGTTCCTGTTAAGATTACTTCACAGCGTAGACTTGGACCTGGGTTTCCTGTGTCCCAGAGGAAAGCCCTTAATCCTGGTCTTGCAGCTATTCCGATCATATTTTCTTCTTATTTTCCCATGGAAAAAAATAAAAAAAATTGAAAGGTCTTGGGTTTGGCTCAGTGTAGAATGCGAATTTTGCAATTTCAAAAACTTTCCTGGAACAGGAAAGTTATTTTCCACCCAGTTTACCTCCTGCTGCAATGTATTCGTTTGCAATATGATGAAAAGTTACTGAATTTAGTGCAATATTATCTTAGTGGGAAGACAATTGTTCTGTAGGCTTCATATGGGTTTCTGTACATTCAACTATATAACCTATACATCAGGTTAGGTCATTAGAAAATTTAATCTCAAAGTGTATCTAGCAATTGCAGCAATCAACTTTTAAAATATGCTGCCAATAATACTAAAATGAACACACACCTACCTGCTCTTAAGGTGGAGCTAATAATCCTCTCAAGGACCTGTTTAAAATAGCCAGTAGGTGAACACCACTGGAGGGGCTTGCGTGTCCCCATTCCTTAAAGGATTAGTAACATGACTGTGCCTGACAGAGAGACCTTTTCACATTCTTCTCTGTTGGGCAGGTTAAGGAGTCAGAAGATATTTTTGTAGTTAAAGAGCGCTATCACTTTCTCTTTTTTTTAGCAATCAAAATAGAAAATACAGTTCTTGTAGATGTCACTCCTGATACTCGTAAAAACTAGTATATTTTGTCTATCAGGAATACAAAAAATATTTTAAGACTTTACATGTTTCAAATCCCTCCAGGACAGATGTCAACAAAATTCTACTGCTAATGAACAATGTTTGGTTTGATTCCATGATGGTTCTTCCATTCTATATCAATGCACTGAGCTTTCAGGTCTAATGAGGTCTATTGATTCCTGCAGATTTCTAGTATTTATTAATCTGTCACATTCATTAATCCTGTTACTGAAAGAGGTGGTACACAATTTTAAGGAAACATCTATTACTTTCAGCAAGATAATTTCTGCCTGGTATATGGACACTAAAGGTGTTGGGCCCAGGAACTGTGAAGTCAAAGAACGCATTTCACTGAGATTTGGATGAGCTCAAAATATTTGTGCAAACCCATTGGCACGGAAGTTTAGCATTGAAGAAACTTGACTCTAAAGATTCCTCAAGTCTCTTGTTCTCTTAAGGCCAACTTTTACGAAAGTCAATGGAAGGCTAGTTTCCAACAAAATTAATGACTGTGTATTAATGGTTATTCAGGAAATTGAATTGTTTGGTCTTTGAGGAAAACACTAACCCTTTCTATTGTATTTGGACCACAGGAGAAGTGGTAATGTTTTTAAACAAGGTACGAAAGGTAGTTTGGAGTTTGGGAGAGAAAGACCAACTCCAGTAACAAGAAAAAAAAAAATCAGTAAGATTAGTCAAAGAACAATAAAAAAGAAATTACACATACAGAACTTCTCAACATACATCTTATTTCTAGTCTGATGGAGTAGATACTGAGGCCTTTATAGTTAAATCAAACTTCAGTTGTCATGTAGTCACATGTATACATAAACGTAACGTGTATAAAAAGTCAACACCAACATAAAAATATATTAGATGTTCTTGTTAAGAATAAACAAACATTGCCTTGTTTGGCAGAATTTTCAAATGCATATTGCTTCCTTTATTTATTTTTTTATTACAATAAAAATGTGTTTTGCATTAAATCTATTGTTATAAAGAAATTAAGCGCTGAAATCTGCCAGCATGCCTTTTTTTCCATAAACTGGGAAAAAAAAGTCCTCCTGTTTTAGATACTTGAAAACATTAGAAATCTGAAAATGAAAAGACCAGCCTTTGCGTAGCAAATTAATCCATAAAAATAAAAAGAATTCTTCTGTGCGAACTTAAATGGTTTGAAGGCAGAACACAGCAGAAGAGAATAGCGTGCATGGTCATAAAGGAAAACAGAGGGCTTAAGTCAATCTTTACAGATGTATCAGAGCCATTCAGGAAGAAAAATAATAAAAATATATAAATCAGAGGCTATTTCACAGAGGTTTGGGTATCATTCCTACTCTGCTGGGGTAAAGATTATTTTCTTAAGCCTGCACTTGTAAAGAAAATGCCAAGGAAATCCTTACAAAAAAGTATTTTCCTTGATCTGTTCCTTAACTTTCAGCAATATGGACAAAATTTTACAGCCTTTCATCTGTATTAAGGGGTACGAGTTGTAAGGCCTAAGCTTTCAAACTTTACTATTCAGGGTACTTAGGTTCTCCTTTCATCCTCTGCTATGATTTAACCTACACTTCATGCTACATCTTACAATGCCCTTGTGTCCGTCTACTTATTTTTACTGTCACCAATTCTGTGTAGCAGGTTACATATAACTCAGTGATATCAAGCTGTGCTTGGGGTCTGTTCTGCAATGTGCTTTACAAATTCTTAATACAAGACAACCCTTGCTCCAGAGAGTAAAGCATTAAAAGCAATAGAAGATTGACTGGGAGCTTGCATTCCTACCATTTCTTCTGTCCAGGATCCCAGGATCACCCAGCGGGGAAACCAGAAATAGTATCTTATCTCCAAGTCCCTGAACACTGCTTCCTCTCTTCTTGCCTGATTACTCCTTTCTCCCCCAGGAACTTTCTTAGAGGTTACTGTAGCTGCCTCTGAACATTCAATTCAGTCAGAGCAAAATGTCCTGGTGTTATGACCCAGGTCACTTGCCAAGCTAGAAATGTTCTGAGTGTTCAGAATGGTCTGAGTGTTCAGTGAGTAAAGAGATATTGAGGGTAAAAAAGGATTATGTTTTGCTTTTTTTTCACTTGGAGACGTAATGAATGACTTGGCTGATAACAGAAGGGGACAGTCTTGAGCATAATTCATTTGGACTTTTGCAAAACCTTTGACGAAATGCCGATCGGGGAGCATGGTGAACTCCATGATGGCATCAGCATCTGATAGGTGAAAAGACTTAATTAGATATGTGACAACATACAGATAGTATATATCTAAGTGAAGGAAAATCTTCTGGCAGAAAAAAAAAAATAAGGGCCTCTATGGCTTGGGATTAGGACCAGTTCTGCTCAAGAGATCTGTGTAGACTTTGTGCTTGCGTGCATTTCCTGACTGTGAATTGGATCACTGCAGTGTCCTACTTCATCATGAGGCAGTTGCACTCAAAACTGCCAGCCTTCCAATGGCTATCAGGAAGAAAATTTAAAAGAAACTCCAACTGATACGAGCACCTACCATATTTAATGTATTATGTGGCAGCTTATGGAATACAGATTTACCAAATTGGATGAAGGGACTTCCAGCATAGTCTTGCAGATCTGATTATGGGGTAGGACAAATCTGGCGTACAACCAAAATTTCCTTTCCTTGTGAGCAGAGCTAGCAGTCTAGCAGTCCTAGCAGTGAGGAGACCATTCCTGAATAGGATTAGCCTGGCTCTGTTCTTGGGCAGTTTTATCCCAGCTAATTCATAGATGCTCTTTTTTTCATCTCACATAAGATGTCCACATGTATTATCCTTTGCAAGACAGAAGACACAGAACTTAAATGAAATCCAGTCTCAAACACAATGGGGATGTTCTAGCGAGCATGGTGGCCCACACAGATTTTGGAGCTCTTTACTTCAGAGCCTGAAGAACATGCATTGGTGTCAGAAATGTAAATTTTGATTAATTAACTAAGGCCAAAGACTTGCTTCTATCCAAGTTGATGTAAGGGGCCTGGTAAACTCTTGGTATCACTTTCATCCAGAAATTGCAGAACTAAAGGTTCAATCTAGTTTAATATCTCTCAAAACAGATGACAAAAGTCAAAGAGAACAAATGATCTTAATTAGGTTAGCTGCTTTGGACTCTGGAAATGGGTTGTATTTAGTTTCCTATACATCCAATGACTTGATTTTCAACCTCTTGCTAGTCATCTAAGGTGTCTTAAGTCACCTTCCGATTTATATGTATACATTCATTATAGATGTCAAAATGTGTTTAAGATGCATTTTCTTTCCTGGCAGGTTCATTCCTAATATTTGCACTAATTTTGGCATCCTGATATTGTCACACTCAGAGTGTGTGGCTCCTTATTTCTTTTCCATCCTTGGATATAAGTGAAGACCATGCTGATTTGGCATGGAATTGCTACACTGAAGGAGATGTAGAATTAATTACTTGCTTGCATGTATTGAACAGAATTTAGGAGGAAAGTGGCTAGTTTGCTATAGGATCCTGATGTGAAGCAACAGAAATATTGAGTAATTTTTAATTAAAGAGCATACAGTAAAAAGGTGTTGCTATGATGGACACCACTTTCCCATTTGAGGGTCAAACAACAGGAAGATATATGACTTGCTAAAATATAAGACTGGGAACAATCAATGTAGAATTTTAGATTGTCATTGCTTCTCTGTTGGGATAGGATCCAGAGAGCAGAGGTAGTACTGTCTTTTTTCTGAAGATTTCCAAATTTCTTTTAAAAACTCTTCCAAAACAGCAATTTCACAAATCTTCTTAGAAGTGCCACGGATTAACAGAATTATTGACTGTTAGAAACATGATACTTACGTGCAAGGAAAATAACAAAGTGAAAGTACTAGCAAGTCTAGTTGAATATTTCTAGGGTATGCTGCCGCCTTCATCAAAACCATATAAAGTACTTTGTGGGAAAGAAAAGAAGGATAAGAAACAGCAGAACAAAAAGTTTGGATGTTATTGTGCAGTTTTTCTAGTTTATTTTCCAAGACACTCAAGCATGATTAAGCTGAGCAGACATTCCTTGGACAGAAGGCAAACTTTTATAACCAGGCAGGATCCTGACATTCTGAAAGAAGACAATACTTTTGAAAAAGAAGCTTTGAGTCTGCATATGAGAACATATTCATTCTGCATATTCAACATTTCATTGTGACTTTTCAAAGACTATAACAGTTCAGCCTATTTTGAATCTTGAGAAATCAGTTTGCCATATATATGCACACACAAATACACAAAAACACCTGAAATTTCTGGTTTGTGGCACAGTTTGTCCTAGAATTGTTAAGTTCTTTGTGTGTTTAGCTTTGTGCCAGACTAAAGATTCTTTATCCAGGGTAATGAAAAATGAAAAAATCTGCCTATGTGCCTTGAATAAGTGAAATTCATGTATGTTCTTTTGTAAAAATGCAGTTATTGTGTAAGTCTGATTTTAAAAGGGGGCTGAACCTGCTGAAAAAATTACATAATTATCTGTGTTTGCTCGTACTACAGCTTCAATTCTGTATTCAAAACTAGAGTAAATGGCTTCTACCAAAGTAGGCAAAACTGGTTCAGTCAGATGAATGTTTTTGTCTTTATAGACTCCATTGGCAGCAATTAACATTACTAAAAGTATTTGCACCCAGGTTATATCTCATATCCCCAGTCTTCTTGCAGCCAACAGAGAGACAGTTTTATCGTGTGGGTGCTAGAGACCATTTTAGTTTACTTTAAAGAAGTGAAACTTACATCCTTATTTAAGCACAATAACCATATATATGCCTGCAACTCCCCAGTGTTTGTGATTTCATTGCACCACATATTTCTTCTTATTTTATCCCCTTTATTTCATACTGAAATATAATTCCTTAGTGGTTAGACAAATGTAGCAGGGCCTCATTATGTCCAATTTTCAAGGGTAAGGTATCCATGAAGAGGATGTATCTGGAGTATATAAGAGAGTGTCAAGTTATATTTTTAGAAAGTTACTCATCAGGAAGTGTCAGAGGAGAATGATTGAAAAGAAACAGTCAAAATTCATAAGTTTCATAGTAACTGGTTATAGATTTCTTTTATTTCTACTTTCAAAGACATCAGCAGGCTCAGCAGCTATCCACAAAATTTTGAGAAGCTATCAGAGGCCACCAGACAACTCATCACATCATTCAGATTATTTTCACAACCAGAAAAAAACCTGTAATTGAATCACAGAGTTGAGTGTAACTGAGCAAGGATCCTGAGGGCATGTAGACAACAAATTGAAACAACACAACTTAAAACATTATTATTAGTTGAATGCATCTAAATACTTGACCATTTTAACAACCATTTTTATTTTCTAATGAAATAAATCATTGATTTCAAAGTTATGTAATATGGCTGTGTTAGAAATAATTTACTCATGTTTTGCTTAAGGATGACAAGAATAATTGATGGTATGGCTTTTTTCCTTCCTAACATCATAAGTTTTTATGGAGTGCTTAATTGTAAATGAAGCCAAAATATTACATAAAAGGTCAGTTATCTTCTGCTTTTCCTAACAAGCTGGTCTGATTTTCAGGTCTGTATTGTCTGTGGGTAGGACTCATGCAAACCCTGAAGCTCTGAAAATCAGACTCCAAAAATATACTGAGGCATTGAGACAGCCAAAAACTATGGATGACAATTACAAAGAGGTGCAGGAGCACTTGGAGTGCTTTGTGACTCAACTACTCAAGGAAAGCCAGAGTTCTAACTTTGTTTTGCCTAAGTACTGCTTTTAGGAGAAGCAGACACCTAGAACCAAGTCTAACATGTGGGTCCCAAAATATCTGAGCTTGCCCCACATGTGCTGGCACTTGAAACAGAAAGAGTGAGACTCACCAGACCAAGAGCACAGCAGGGTGATCTGAACACACAAATGATGTGCATACATCAGCACTGTGCTGTGTCTGCGCTAAATTATCCCTGGTCAAGAGTCAACGCAGTTCTGCCAGTTGTGTTTAGACCCTTGACAGATGGAGGCAGTTGTGGCTTGGGTGGGTCTGTCTTCAATTGAAAATTATAACCTGAGAACTTATCTTGAAGTCACCCTTCCTTCCTTCCTTCCTTCCTTCCTTCCTTCCTTCCTTCCTTCCTTCCTTCCTTCCTTCCTTCCTTCCTTCCTTCCTTCCTTCCTTCCTTCCTTCCTTCCTTCCTTCCTTCCTTCCTTCCTTCCTTCCTTCCTTCCTTCCTTCCTTCCTTCCTTCCTTCCTTCCTTCCTTCCTTCCTTCCTTCCTTCCTTCCTTCCTTCCTTCCTTCCTTCCTTCCTTCCTTCCTTCCTTCCTTCCTTCCCTCCTTCCTTCCCTCCTTCCTTCCCTCCTTCCTTCCCTCCTTCCTTCCCTCCTTCCTTCCCTCCTTCCTTCCCTCCTTCCCTCCTTCCCTCCTTCCCTCCTTCCCTCCTTCCCTCCTTCCCTCCTTCCCTCCTTCCCTCCTTCCCTCCCTTTCCATGTCTTGCTCATCAGAGCATCAACCTGACATGTAGAAGAGTTAGATCAAATTCCTTATTTTGTCTGAACCTGTGGTTTCACATTTTATAAAACTTCTCAAAGTTGGAGGCAAGAGAGTGCATTTCAAACAGCTCCTTCAATCCCTCTTCTTGAAACTGTAATGACCAAATATTTGACAAGAGTGTGAGCACCAAACTACACCCTGTTGTTTAAGTTGCATTAGCATTAGCCAGTGATCTAAATCTTAATTTAGAATACTTGAATATAAATTGAAACAAAGACTGGAAAACACATCTTTGCCTTATCAACTGAGTTTCCTCACGCACACACTAGTCTAGTAGAGCCATTATCATACACTTCTCTACTTTGTACCTGTGAATATTTAATTATTCTGCACAAGTTTAAAGACTTTGAGCAGAAGAGGGCTGAGGACATCTTGTCACAGACTATTTTGTATCTTGGTCACTTACATTTTTATTAAGAAAATAGGAAATGCAGTTAGAAGTTTTTCTGGGCAAATGAGATCACTGAACTTACATCTTTCGCGTGTTAAGAAGAATCATTGCCATTAATCTACTCCGTAACTTAACACTAAACTCCAGGCTTTTTTTTTTTTTTTTTTTTTTTTTTTTTTTTTTTTTTTTTTTTTTTTTTTTTTGTCAAGTCTAAATAATATGTATTCTTTGGGAATACCTTGGCTGCAGACCTGGCAGGTTGATCCCTGTTGGATTTTTGTTAATAGCTGCCCAGAGCCTGTGCAATTCTAGGTCTATGCAGGTATTTCAATATTGCACTAAGGTACCCACAGACTTACAGTGTCTCACAGACCAAATATCCGTGCAGAGAGAGAATTAAAACCTAGCGTGTTTTATGTTGACTAGACATAGCTACCAGAGTCTTTCGGTTGTGGAAATCCTTCAGCTGGTGTCAGCTCAGGTGTGCCTTTGACAGCAGATGCTAGAGATGCACTCCATACCAGTCCCCTGAGTACTGGCACAGAATCAGGCATCAAATTGAAAGTAAAAAAAAAGGTTTGTTTCTAATACTGGTCTAATATGATTTATTAAATACAGGAGATTAATGTAGAAAATTAATGTTACAAGGATACGAAAGGTTATTTATCAAATATGGAGTAATGAGAAGACAACACACAAGTTTATCTGATCATAAGAGAAAAGCTCAGCACACATACTAATTGCTGTTAGTAAACTGTGATGACCTCTGGTCCCACTCAATCCAGGAGGTATTTTCAATATAAGAGAAAATAAATTGGGTCTGACTGTGTTTTCACTTATATGTGTGCAAAGAAGGAAACATTCCATTAAAAATGATGAGGCAAAATGAGCAGTGGTTTGAGATCAGAACACAATCCCTGAAGTGTTTTGCTATATCTTAATCAGCCTTTATAAGTGTTAAAAGGATGCCTCTTGAATAATATTATCCTTCATTTCTTCTTCTGCATTAGTGTAACTTCAGATGCTATCAAGCAATAAAAAGAGAGTAAAGAAAAATGTGTCTGCAGGCCTGAACCCTAGGAGGTGCAGATAAATATAGAGCACAAACCTGACAAAAGCTTAAAGTATAATAGAAAGGCAATGATACTCAGAATGAATAAATATTTCTGATTTAGGGACAGGCAGACTAAAACTATTCCTGGATAAAAATATAAACCCATCTTTGTCAAACACAGTAAAAATACTTAAAATTTTAAAGACAGATAATTCAAACTCTGTACTATGAAATGAGGATAGAAATCATCTTTGGCTTCAGCAGAAAACTTCAGCCTGAATGAAGGGTGACAAATGCCCCTAGGTTAGAACTTGCCTTTCTAAATGTTCACCAGTGGAGCATAGAACTTGCTTTGACTTCAAACAAAGATGCTGCTGGCACAGGTACAAGTCTGTCTTCTTCCCTTCAGGAAAGCTTTTCAGAAGACAATTGATTTTTTTGGCAGTGAATACACAGACAGGATAATGTATGTGACACATGTCTTTTAAATATCAAGTAAAATGCATTTTTTTGGACTTACAAAAAAATAGTTGTCTGAAAAACAGGTGGGTGATCAGACAACATTGCTAAAATCTGAAATATCTTCACAATTTGGTTCCAAAACTGGCAAGAAACTCCAACTTACAATAATAAAAAATGTTTTGAGGACAATTATCTTGTCAAGTTTGTCATTTTTAGCTAAAACCTCATCCAAAAAATCTATCTTTAAACTTACTCTGTATCATGGTAAACTTTTATGGAGGGAGATGCACCTTAAACTGTATGTATAAGAGTTTCTTGATAGAAAATGAACTCTTCTCTACACAACCTGAAGTACATCAGTGAACTTCGACCTACAATGGACATTGCATCATGTTATTATAGCAAGTACTGAAACACATCGACAGCATACACACAGGAAAGCAATGTATTCTCAACTCCGGAACTGTAAATTGTGAGTGAAAAGGAAATGGATGGTTTCCTTAGTGTTTAATTTCCACATTAAAATACATATACTGATTATGAAATCATTTAAATGATAAAACCCAGTTAGGATGTTAAGCTATGTCTCACTAAAATGCGTTTGGCACTGTTCAAACTTAGTTTGCCAAGTAATTTCCTCAAATATTAATATCTGATGTACTATGGACTCTACAGTGGCTTTTCTTGGGAGAAGGTATAACAAACTTCCCAGGCTTTGATTACGTATTAACCAGTGGCTTGTAGAACAGATGTTGATGGGGGTGATGAGAGCTTCTTAAATACAGATGTTTCCAAATACATAAAAATGATCCAACAGTCTAGATATCTCCCGTAACTCCAGAAATATTTAGAAAAGCACAGTGAGACATTTGCCAAAGTTTTAGACATTGATAAATCGTCTCCTTTGAGCATATGAGTTCACTGCCATTCAGCCATTCATCCACTGGGAAATGGGGATTGTTCATAAGCACTGAGGGCAATGAAATTGTCAAACTCATTTGGTCACGTTCAGAATGAGATCATGTGGTTTGATCTCACTCAAAATAGGATTATTTTTGGTTTGGGTGTGACTTGAGGTTTGAATGTCAGGAAATACAGAAAAATAAAGAGGGTGGAGGAGCAGAAACTAGGAATTTAACTAGAATAAGAGAAAGACAAAAAGATCAGCACAGATGGCTGTATGTTGGTCTCTACTTGCTGAGTCAAAAGTCTGAAATAATTAAAAGAAATAATGCTTTTAATTCAACGCATTCCATATACATGCTTACTCCTCAGGAGCATTTGTCCCCCTGCTGAGAACACACCATCATCCAGGCCTTATCCATGCCACCTCCCAGCCACATGTCTTTATAGCTACTGCTGTGTTTACAGCATGTCTACTGCATAGACCAACACCTGAAACTTCTCTGGCTTTTGTAGTTGCATCCCATCTTTCAAGAACATAAAACGAGGTTTTAAAAGTTCTCACCTACCCACCAGAAGTGCACCTATGCCAAAATTTGGAGGTAATATAATGTCCCCTTAATTTTTAAGAGTTATACTGTTCTTGCTGTGGGCAGGCTTATTTTATTGTATGGTCCAAGAACAGAGTCTTTTAGCTCTGGTAGTTAAATCATTAGACTGAAATTAAACAAGAGCTTGGAGATGTGCTACCAAAGTAGGGATTGGTTGTTGTGCAATTGAGAGAAACTCCATGAACCAGGCACTGTAAATAAGATCTAAATAACCAGAATGAGTCATTAGTTTTTTTTGTGATGATAGGTAAGATCATAAAAGAAGGGGAAAAAAAGAAAAGAAAGGTTCTAAGGATGATTAAGTTGGTTTAGTGCTTTGATGGTCATCTTTAAAATCGGATTATTAAGAAATCATATAGTTTGAGGTAGATTTGGTCTGATTTGAAATTTCTTTCCATAAACAAATGTCCTTTCTTTATGGCCAGGTGTTTGGCAGTGCATCCACTGAGGGAAAAGTCAAAGAGTTGGCTGATTCATGTTCTGTGGCATTACACATTATTTTGACAGTCCAAGGAGGTGTTCTGGTTCCTTGTATTTTCTGTGCTTCACCTCTTGCTGACAACCTGTGGTGGAAGGATGGGCGCAAATCCATTGCTCCACAATGGCAGCTGGCGCAGGGGCCCCACGTCGAGAGGCACTGACGCAATCGCTTCCACGAACTGCTGTTCATCAGATAACTTGTGCCTCTCTCTTGCCAGCCCTTTTCCAGCACTCAGCAGCTAACTGGGGCTGAATAGCAACAGGTAGGAAAAAACAAATACTCAGCAGGAATACTGAGTATCATTGCTAGGCATAACCCTAAGTATTATTTCATATTTAATTGGCAGAATGTCCTTTCCTTCCTGCATGGTTACACACTACAGGAATGAGTTTCTCCAGTGCTCCTCTGCAGAGCTACACTTTGACCTGCTCCACAACCTGCTTGGGCTGGAACAGAAACAAGAAATGAAATGTCAAATAATATCTGAATTTATGGTTTGAGTGCAACCAAAGCCTGCAGGTCTGTGAATAATGTAGAATCAAAAGAGAATGTTTTTGCTTTTTGTGGCCGCGTGCGTTTCCCAGGACGCACAAGGCAGCGTTGGGGTGAGACACATTCCCCCTGGGGAGACTCTTTCTCCCGCCTCAGGAACTCTGATGGTCTCAGCGGTTGCTTTTGGGGCGCAGAGATGAAGCAGAGGCGAGACAGGTCTTGGGGTAAACTGAAGAGATTTATTAAAGGTGCAACCGAAGAATAAAAACTAAAAGCTGAACCCCAAGGACTGGGAGCACATATCCCACTGTGGATTTTATAGACAGGGCAATACAAAGCAAACAACCAATGAGAGTGCACTCAGGGAGGAGTCTAAGGCGGGGATGCAGAACTAAATCCAATGGGAATAGCAGAAGCAGTGTAATGATACAAAACAGCAAATGATATATCGAGTGAGGGAAGATTGGCAAGGAAAATTCTAGCAACAGAGGCAGGGATACAGAGAATTGACACATAACGGCATGTATAATTTAAATCATAACACACAAATGAAATAGAAAGCTAGCCTGAAAACTCAAAGCAAAACCCCACATCACCACAGCTTTTTAAGTGGTTCCTGTAATTGATGGCTGAGGCTCTTGGGGGCCAATGCAGTAGGTACAGAGCAGGATCTACCACACCAGTCCACCCTGCTCTCTGTGGTGACCTAGGCACAGCTCTTAGGTTTTTGCCATCATCTGCTACAGACTGCTGTGGTTTTGTGAAGTCATATAACCTTGTATATATATATATATATATATATATATACACACATATACATGTATATATATATATGTATACATATATATGCATATACATATGCATATATATGTATACATATATATATATATAAAATTTACTGACAATAATAGAGATCAATTAATAGATATAAGTTCTCATCTGTTGGCAAAATGTCATTTAAACTGGGTGGGGAGATGGAGAGATTTCCATTGACCTGCTTTTTGAAGCTGCTTCGTCCTTCTTCCGAAGAAGTTACACCTTGCCATTGATAAATGATATTCTGTACATCACAGAATTAATTATTTAAATTCCATTAGCTTAATAATAGTACACAATAACTCTGCTTGCACACCATTTTAGGTTTTCTCCTTTTTATTAAATTGGTATTTTGATTGATTTCAGTGATTTTTACACGGAGTAAAAATGGATCTTAAGCCAGGATCTTGCAAAAAGCTTCACATGCTTTATAAACTCAGGATAATGTTTTGTATTGATGTGAATATTCATAACAACCCACTGCTGATAAGGAGGGATCCCACTTGCTCTTTCGTTCTCTTCCAATCAATCCTCTTTACTGCACTGGTCTACAGTTACTGTTACTTTGACCCTAACAATCTTCTTGTCTTTGAAAAGCCAGTTCTGTTCACCAAGCAAACTCATAAAATATTTAAGTATTGTTTTTTCTGATGGCTTTCTTTAGTGGGTTAGTTTTCTATGTGTGGAAATCTAGAAGATAAGGGGCTAATATGTATGTCTTAGACACCTATAGCCAGATGCTTGTGGAGCCAGCCAAGAATTGTTGGCAATAACCAAGGCTTGTTGATAATAACACACTGTGGAAAAGAACAAGTTGTGGCAGGAGAAGGGGGTGATGTCAAGGTAGGGCAGCACTTTTCCAGGACAAACATCCTTGTTCTGGTTCCTAGAGATAAGCGCAATACAGAACAGTGCAAGCACAGAAATGAGATCAAGAAGTGCGTATGGATTGTAAAGGGAGATCAAAACGACCCAAGACTGCTGAAGCCCTCCAACCCTAGAAGAACAGACTGTATATGATAGCTATTTTGCATAGAAAGTGAGAAACATCCAGGGTGGGGAAAACCTATCTATTTTTTTCCTACTTTCCTCCCTCCCTGTCTTTCCTCCTTCCCTACCCCCTCCTCCTTTACTTAAAATCTATTGCCATATGCTTATATGGTAGGTCAGGGACTAATATACCAATTTCCATTCCAAATATGCTATTTACTAATAAAACTTTGTAAGCTTTACAAGAAGAGGGGAGCCCTTGACTTTTGTCATTATTTTCACTCATGAGCATCTATGAATCCTGGGTGCTGTCTTGCACCTCAGGCTGGGATATCACAGTAAGTCAAGGTTTTGATTAGGTTAGTGAGCTGATTTACAGAGGGTCTGTTAATTTGCTGGCATGGTCTAGACAAGCAGCTGGAAGGTGCAGTTCAGGGATGGGGAAGGTGGATAAACAGGACTGACCTGGATCTCTGTCATTGGGCTGTGCCAAACTGTTTGCACATGTTGGTCACAGTGTGTATAGCTTCATAATTAGTTCCCAGAATTAATTCCCATGAACACCAGCAGGAGTCAAGTCAGCTTGACAATGGGATCTGAATATTTTCAGGATGTAGATAATCACTGCTCAGTGGAAGCTTAGCAAATTCTTTGCTAGTTATTATAATCTGCAAATGCTTGAAAAAGCAAGATAAATAGACATTGACAGTGGCAGAAACAGTCAGCTGGGCTCAAGCACAGGGCTGAATCAAAGCCCAGGTGGGAACCAGTGGTGTTCTGGTCTGAAATGGGGTCTTTCACAAGAGAAATTGCCCTTTCTTAGTTGTCCTGGTGAAAAGTCTGGTGTAAACAACTAGGTAAGCAGCTTACATACTAAATTCTTCATTTCTATAGATTCCATATCCTGACTTTTTTAAATCTAGAATTGATCCCATGCTTTTATATAGTTGGGTATTGTATTTGGGGATTCAGTACATGAAAGTGCTGAAATGTCTGTTCTGTAAGTTAGAAAAAGGAAACACGTTTCTCTCTCTGTTCATTATTATAACTTCCCATGAGCAAATGGTAAATGTCTTCCCACAAAATGATAGCCAAATTGCATCTGCTTGGTACTTCAAAAGTCTCCAAGTCACCATATCAGTTTATATTTAAATGCATACTGAAAATATCTGTGCTATGCGATGTCTGATGTTGAAACAAGACTTACCCCAAGGCTGGGATCTGTCTTGTTTGAATATTATTGATACAGCTATTAACACATCTGACCACAGGATTCCTTCACCAACTAATCCCTGGGTCTCCTAATGGTCTTATCTCCTCTTTATGCCATAATGGCATTTTCTGTGGTAGGTTCGTTCCTCAGCCTTTTCTGACAGCCCCCTTTTCCAGTCCTGGCCTTAAAAAGAATAGCAATGATAGTAAAAAAAATCCTAGGTGGCCTCATTTGCTCAATTAAAGTGTGTTAAACACAATATATTGAGCTCTGTGCAGAATGTATCAAAGTTGATTTATGCACAGATTAAAGTGCCAGCTGGGGAGCTCAGATGAAAAGTGGATCTGACTATCAGCCTGCTTAGCCACTGCTTTGGGAGCATGAGCCTGCACGGCCCTTTGAGGTGTGATACAGTACAACTTGTTTAGATTCAGCTTATCTACCTCTGTAGACTGGTTTCTTAAATTGTAAATACACCTCCATGGATGCATACCTGAACTTGAGCAGCTTAAAACAAAATATAGCAAAAACCCAAACAGAGAAACAACAATCTTAGGATCTCCAACTTGGCAAATGAGATTAAAAATATCAGGACCCACTTCAGAAAACCTTATTCATCAGGTATTGCAGGAAAGTCATTACACAACCCGAGTTTGATAACCTATTGTGTTTTCAGAAGTGACATAACAAACCTCCTTCCACGTGTATAACATCTAATTAAAATACAAAGATAAATTAGAGGCATTTAATTTTTTAAGTAAAATCTCCCTACAAATACAGTAATTTTTTCCAGATATGACCAAAAAAGGCAAAACATGTTGTTGTAACAATTCACAGTCTTGTTGGAGTAATTAATTTTGAAAGTATGAAGGTCCATTAGGGGAAGGGTATACACTACTGTATTTCTCATCTTGTAACATAAACAGAGAGCTTATTTGTCAAAGTCAAGAAATATTTCTTTTTGGAGACATTTTCAGCTAGATTAATTATTTATTTGCTTCTGTCAGTAATTTTAGATTAGGGTCCAGATCTTTTTGAAAACACACACTTAATTTGTGCTATCCCTGCTGCAGTTCTAAGTTGATGATATTAAGGATGTGTCGAGCTGTACCCAGATATCTGTGGAATTGCATTTTATTGAAATGGTTTGCTCTGGCTCACCCCTCGCAGTGTATGGTTTATCCCAAGTCTGTACCCTCCCCTGCAGTATCGTGTATCTGTGACCCCATTGGCCTGAAGGTCTGTCCGCACCCACTTTGAACCTCCCTGTTAAGAGTGCAGGGGGAAGAGGGCTTGCACTCTTTGCCCTGGAGGCCTCTGGATGATCTGTTCCTCTCCCCTTCCCTCTCCCCTTCCCTCTCCCCTTCCCTCTCCCCTTCCCTCTCCCCTTCCCTCTCCCCTTCCCTCTCCCCTTCCCTCTCCCCTTCCCTCTCCCCTTCCCTCTCTCCTTCCCTCTCCCCTTCCCTCTCTCCTTCCCTCTCTCCTTCCCTCTCTCCTTCCCTCTCCCCTTCCCTCTCCCCTTCCCTCTCTCCCCCTCCTCTCCCCTCTCCCTCAGTGACCATGCTGCCTTCCCGGGGTCAAACTCCAAATAAATCTCATCTCATCAGCACCTCACCAGCCATCTGGAGGCTCCTTGCCTGCCTGCATGCAAATACCAAGAACCTAGAGCCCAGGGGGCTCCCAGGGAACCCTCCCCCAGGACCCCCCCAAATCTAAACTACAACAGATATCTGTGTCCTGGCCAAGAGTTTTGCAGCAGGAATGCTGAGGCTTGGTCTAAGTGCATTACCCTGTGTTGTATCCCACACCTCACACCGGGTCTCCTTGGTTCCTGGCTGGAGGGTACACATGGGGTTGGAGGTCGCTGGTCATGACCTGAAGAACCTTGAAAGCTTTGGTGTGACTAATCTGGGCAGAGGAGCCCAGGGCCTTTGAGGAGAGGTGTGGAGCCAGACAGGCTCTGGGGGAGCCGAGGAGAGACTGTGACCCCTGAGGCAAACTCCTGCATGCAGATCTCCAGCACACAGGTTTGGGCACATAGACTGCACCATTCTCTGCTGCGTCCAGCCAGTTCTGCAGGCTGCTGCAAGGGTAAGAGGATTAATGGTCTGGCTCTTTTTCACTCCACTGGGGTAACTTGGGAAGCCAGCAAAGAGCAAATGAGCTCTCATGACAGGACTTGCCCATTATCCACATTGCATGAAATAGCCACACTGCACTTGTAGGGCTCCTCTAGCATAGACACAGCCCTGCTGACTCAGGCTGGAGGTGGTGGCCATGGGTTAGGCCAGTCCTGCTACAGGTCATGATTTCCTGAGTCCTTGGCAAGGGAGCCTCAATTGGAGCCTCAGCTACAGTCAAACAGCATGCCAGGGGCAGCCTGCCTGCCTGCCTGCCTGGGTGCTCAGCCCACCTTAAACTGGCTCTCCACTGAGCACTGCAGACACAGACTTTTTGTGCCAGGGGAAATATATTTTCTACTCTGTCTCCTCTATAGGAAGGATGTACTAGGAAAAGGAGGCCTGCAAGCTTCTCTTCCTTCCCCACAGATTTCTACTAGAGCAAGACATACTGTGGACTTCCAATGCTTTGTGAATTTTTCTGTTTTTCTGCTCAAGTAGTTGATTCAACATCTTGCATAACAAAATGTTAGGCATAAAATATAAATCTTCACAATGTCTTTCCTGCATCTAATAAACATCCAAATGATTGAAGTTTTAAATAACCTAAGAAAACTAAATTCATTTCTTTAATTTGCATTTCCAAAGAAAAGGGTGCCTTTGGGTACTTGGCAGACAGAACATTAGACTTTTCTTTTTTTTTTTTTCCAGATGTGAAGATGATTTAATCTTTTTTTCAGGTTTGTAAAACTAAGCTCCTACAAGTTGAAGTTGGCAGTTCATAGGAAAGGGAATCCAGGCTCTGTTATGTGGCCCTGAAACCTACAGGCTTGGTAAGCAGCAGATGACTATGTATTTAACTATGAAAAAAAACCTCAAAAAAACAACCCTATACAAACTAAATATTAAATGATATTTAAATTAGAACATAAATATAGCTATGCATAATTCAACAGGAGGATGCCTCTGCAGTCAGAGCAGATAGGAGGCCAATGACCCTTGATGATAGCTCCTTCAAGTATTAATATTAAGTCTATATAATGAAGTCAGTCCTTGCACAAGCTTTATGCTTACCCTGTATGGGGAAATAGGGCCATCATCCATTATCAACACACGTGTAGAGAGTGTGGTTTGAATCTCCCCTATGTTTAATTTGATGATTAACCTTCCTGGCTTTCCACATTTGTATTCAGGGTTTGCTGATGCTATGGCTTCCATTAGAAAGGCTATGATGAAAGTATTCCATGCCTTGCTCCAGCAGTGCTGACTAATTCTAACCCAGGTAGAACCATCTTTTATCTTTAACATTTCTAACACACCTTTCTTACAATACTATCAAGGAATTTCATCAATTTTTCAATTTGCATGTCTATCCCACAATCATATCTTCTAGTACTGCTTTGTTCTGTTGTAAATACTTGGTCCTGAAGTCAGACATATTGACACTATCTGCTCTGCAGCACACAGGAAAGGTCTGTATTTTTATGGCTCGACAGCTGAGAAGTGGTTAAAACACACTCCATTTTACAGTAATTTATTTTCAGCCCTTGACAGATTGATTTCCATGGGGTTATTTGCTTCTTTCTGCACCCCACTTCATAACAATGCTTACTAGAATGATTTATTAACTCAGTGCCAAATTCTTTGATACCTTAATAGTTAAATTAACTTCAGGACATGAGGCTAAGTTATTTTAACCAGGTGTTTGGGGTGATGCTTTTCAATAATGAATGAATAAGGTCATGAACTAGTAACACTTTGGTGCTTGAGTGTGCCAAAAATGTGCTTTCTCTAGAAGCATTCAAAGCAGACATAAACAAGCTGGATAATAACTCCTATTCAAAATAATCTCATTTTTCTGTGTGTACCATTGATCACTCAAACAGGGCATTTAAATTGCAGGTCTCCCTCATAGCACTGATTCTTGGCTTCCTCAAATTGTTTTGAAAGACAGTTTGTGAACTTTGTGTTCAGGAGTCTCAACAAAGCCAGCGTGTCCATGAAATCAGAATAGGTTAAATAGAGCTGCATGAATAATTGTTCTTGCAGATAACTGCTGGACTAGAAAAAGAAAAGTTTGTCTTATATAGACCTAAATTTTTAAAATTCTTTTACTGAAATGAAAACAATTTGCTTTGGTTCAAACAAAACTTGTCATTTGAAGCCCCTTATTCTCCTTAGTTAAAGGAGTAGATTAATTTCCTAATTAAAAGTCAAAAATGAGAAATAAAATTTGAGGTTGGACACAGCAAAACAAAATACATTTTTAAAAAACAGGTCTTTTGAAATAAAAAGAATAGTGGAAAGTTCAGGAGACTCACAAATTGTTTGTGAGAAGTGAAGTTCTGGCAGATAAAATATGTAAACAGGAAAAAAATATTGCTTAGTGGTCAGACTAGATGTCTATGCTCTACGAACAGAGCAGAAAATTACCTATGTTATCAAAACATGACATTTGTGCTCATATCTCTAGCCAGCAACTTTTTTCTCTTAGTCTCCCTTTAAGTGCCTATTTAATGATGTTGATATACCACTTCAATTTCCAGATAGCTGTGTGCAAACTCAAGTGGCACACACTTGCCTAACCCAAGGCTTTAGCACATGCATGCTGGACACTTACCAGGGAAACTGTTCAGTAGCTGTTGTTGCACTGTCATTTTGAAACACCCACACAAACTTCCCTGTATGCTCTAAGGGCCATTTAGTGCCATCAGCAATGCACAGTGTAGTAGGATGAACTGAAGAGTATTGATAAATAAAAATCTCAGTCAAGGCTGTTAGGTTTATTGAACCCAAGAAAATTTAGGGAAGTGTGGCTCCTAGCCCATACTCAGGCTACAGTGCTATTGAGAAAACAAGAGTTAGCAGGTGAGTGAGATGACCATAAAATGTATGAAGACAAGCAAAAACTGTCACAGTAGACTGGCTGTACTCAGTCAAAATCATGTGACAGTGGATTATTGAAGGGACTGTGTAGTTTGACTTCATGATGAAGCCAGGGCCAGCAACAGATCTCCAGGAAATGGCCAACATACTTCATTAATGTCTATAGGGATAAAATTCAAAGGTACAAAGAAGGAGGAAATGTGATATATTTATTGTATATTAAAAAATATCATGTATTTGATAATTTTTTAAACTCTATGCTAAGAATAATTATCCTGACCTTTCCTGACTTCAGCTGCCCTCAGCCCACTGTGTTCTGTGTGTAAAACCAGAATTGTGTCATGAAAGGATTTCAGTTCCCAACTAATTTCTTTCTGAGGTCCATAAAATTTTTTATGTTGCAGAAGGTTGATATCAGTTTCAGCCCTGGAGAGTCCTACATTCAAAACCCCTACACCAAATCAGATGTGTTTTAGACAAAGGAAGGTTAGTCTATAATGGTCTATGGGACCCTTCATCAATCTTCAAAGGTTCAATGATAACTGTGACCATTTAGCATTTGTAAAAAATAAAAGAATAGAAATCAAAATATCTGGATATCTGTGCAGAAACATACTGTAAATACAATTTTTCAGGAAGAAAAACAATGTGCAAGTAGACATGTGGTGGTATATACTTGAAAATATATAACATACCTTGTGAGAAGATGACTGAATGAAAGAATATATGTATTCTAATACAATTCCTTTGAAAATGACTGACATAATACAGTACTTACCAGTACTGACCAAATTTTTGAGTGAGAGAACCAAGGAATTATCTAGCTTGGGGGGGGTCCTCTAGAGACTGTCTGGCCAAACATAGCACATGGCTGACTTACACTGGGTTGACAACTCTTTTATTAACCTTTTTGTCTCTAATAAGAAATATAAAATGAACACGAGACAAACTGATGTGGTGCTTGCAAAGCAAGATGAACCAACAGCCTTCTACTCACTGCAACAAGGTCAATGTACTGGGTCTTGTTATAATAACATTTGATAAGACTTTGATTTTGCAGGATGAGGATGGAAAACAAACTGGGCCCTTTACTTCCCATGTTTGCCACCAATACAGGTACACACACATATATTAAATAGTTCGTGGCTGCTTTGTTCCTGAAAGGCAACTCAGCACTTGATTCTACTCTTAACACATCTTGCTATGCTCTGTCTTCCTTTTAGCAGGCCTGGGGTACTATATAAACTTCCTTTCTTATGCAAATGACCTGGAGGAATGATGTCTTAGAGTCTGCTCTGGTCTTCCTTGCTCAGCTGAGTTTTCTCAAAGCCTAAACTGCTGCCAGGATGGATCATCTTTTTGCCTTTTTTGTTACCGTTTTAGTACTAAAGGAAGAGAGGTCAGATTGTCTCATGAAGTGTCATTCATAAAATCTTGGTCTCAGAGTACATTTATTTCTCCTGTAATGATTTGATTGCCATGCCCTAACTCCAAATGGCAGAAATACTCTGAAAGGTATTTACTGGTTACCTACCTACTTTATCTTTTGAATTAAATCACTTTCTCATTCAAGATAAAATAAGAACTACATCTTGGATTTATTTTGGGGTGGAATGGGTGAGTGTTGCCAATGTATTCCTGCCTTTGAATGATCTGATTATTTTCTTTTTAAACTTGACATTAAAAATCAATCCCTGCCCTTGTACTGCGGACAGGTATATCCAAGAGACTAACACACAATTAATAGACCTCCCAGTAAGTCTACTGCACCACAGAATATTGGTATTATAATGCTCTGGGGTTTTTTTTCAGAAAGGAGGCAATCATATTGACTAGATGAATAAATAAGTTCCTAAACGACTTTTTTTTTTCTCATATGTTCATCTGGCTTCATACTCTATACTGTTCTGCTCATGTTTCTACTCAACATAGATACTCCAATTTATTGAAAATTCCTGACTGAACCTAGAAGGAGCATGACATAGCCTGAAGATAGGTATTTCAGAAATAGGTTTTCTGTTTTCAGGTATCTGCTTTTTGACTGTATGTTGTTTTTCAGAGATAAAAATGAATTCATGATACTGCTGAATTCAGCTGGCTTTTGGAGTGATTTCCTGCTTTGTTTCTGGTCTGGCCTTTAAAGCCGTAGCTAGCAGCCACTTCTAAAAAACCAAAACCTGTCTGGAGTAAATGTCACTGGAGAAAACAGATACTCAGCCAGGACTAAACTTATATGCAAGTAAACCAATGGCCCTCATTTTGTAGGTTAGAGACAAATGCACTAATTGACTCTATTGTGTTGCATCTCATTAAACTCATTTGACTTCCATGCACAGAACAGCTACAGAATCAGATGCTGTGTGCATTTAATTAATTAAATGTGATTATTTTGATTCATAGAAAAAAATGCCCATCCATTGTTCTGAGTGCTTTCACGTTAAACAATAAAACATTTTAAGGCTTTTTTGCTCACCCTTTTTAACTGAGCTGTTAGCCATTAATGGGCATCGCAGACTGAATCACTTGTGAGGGAGAATTTTGTTAAAGTACAATCCTGTTTGAAAGTTTTGGTTTGTGGTTTTTGTTTAATTATAAAAAACTATATATTATAGTTCCAGAAGGAACTTAAGAAGTAAAAAAAGGGTGTGGATATGAGTGTTGGTATGCTTTTAAAGCAGGTTCAAGCAGCCTGGGTAACTTTCCTTTCAGCATTTTAATTTACATTAGTTGCTTATAAAAGCTTTTGATTAAATGAACCACTGCTGTATTCTTATGCTCATCAGTCAAGTTTGTCTTGCTGTGCTGCATTTATGTTGTGACTCAGGCCAAGCTGTCCTTTCCAATGCAGAGAGAAGGAAAAGAAATATGGCATTGCCATAAAAGGCTGAGCTAGCTTGTACTTTGGTAATTTGTTTTCTCCAAGGGGTTTGGCTAGGGTCTGATACAGTTTTTAGGTGATTTTGCTCTGCCTTCTCACCAAGCTGAGGTTCTCCACAGCAGCTGGTGGTCTCATATCAAACATTTTTGAAAGCTTGCCTGTAGTACTGGCATTGGCTTCTGCATAGTGGTCCCCCTCTGTCCCCAAAATGAGCAGCTACAGAGACCCCAGAAGGCACATGTCACCTGGGAGAAGAGAAAGGCAGTCCCATCTCACCAGCACAGTCCTCTGTGGGTATAAACTAGGTTGTGATTACTATGACAAAGATACATGCAGACCTTTCAGTCACAGCCCTGACAAAATTCAAATAGCCTGACAGCAATGATTGGCTTCATATTGGTGGCCTGGAAGTGGGGAAGAGAATTGTGTAAAGTTATACAGTCATGAGGCAAACATACAGATACACCATTACTAATCCCAACAGCTAGCCAGAATTCATAAATATTATTCTCTGTCCTGAAAATGTAATAATTCATGTGCTAAGGAGGAAAAAAAAGCGTCTGTTAACTCTGAGCTGTTCTGAATGCCATAGGGAGAAAAGGGAGCCCAATGCTTAATCATACTCGTGTTAGCTTGGTTGTACAGCTCAAAATTGTGTGTGTTGCAGCATATTGCCTCAGAGTCATTAAGAAAGTATTTTATTAAGAACTGTCCTATGTGGCACTAAAGTCTTATAGTTAAGTGTATGCTTGGTGTAATATGTTACACTGAGCAGAATAAAAGGACTTGGCTTACTCATCAAGATCTTCAAATTAGGAATGTCCATCTCTCTTAAAAGGGCATAAATGTCATATTTTAAACGACATCTTTAAAAGTTTCTAAGGGCTTTCTTTTACATGACAGTATAATTTCTCAGATTTTAGTTCCAGAAATACTCTTTATAAGAATAAAATATAATTAATATAATATATTTTAATGATAATATTTTAACATCCTCTTATTGAGCTTGCCAGAAGTTCTGCCTGGATTAGTGGCACCATCCATGGAAGTGCTACTGCAACCTTACCTGAAACAGACTGAGATTTTATTTCATGATACAACTGTGAGATCAGTACACATATAGGATATGAAAAACGTGGTAAGTGTTGCTCTTAACAAACAAGATTTGCATGGCTGATCACCTGTATCTCGTAGGCCATGAGCCTAGGCTGGGCTCTGAGAAGGACTTTGAGGTTCAAACAAATATCTGGAGCATTTCATTTGTGTGAATGTTCAGTGAAAAATCAGTTCTACCCAAGGAATGTCTTGAATCAAGCTCGTTAGTGGATCTTTATGGCAACTCACAAAGAAACAAAGCATTGGACTGGTGACTCTGTAACAACATTTATTTCACATTCAAAATGTGTATTACTGCTCCAGAAAAAAAATTAAAAACAACAAAAAAACAGCTTTCATGAAAACTCTTTCCTCTTTAGCAGTTCAGTCATTTCTGTACCAGTTCACAGCAGAAAAAAGGGAGGCAAAAAGACATGAGATGATTTATTAGCCCTTAAACATTAACTGGAGTTACAGAAACTGTGGCTTAAGATCATACGAGGTAAAATGTCTTTGCACAGCACTCACAAAAGACAGTTAACCACGTTTTCCTCTAAAAGAAAAGCTGTTTCAAAAAGCATCTCTTCAGAATTGTATAGTTGAACATTTCGTGTTTATCTGCTTTTGGAAAAGCTTTCTTCTGGCAAAGGAAATTCTACGTATTCAGAGCCATAAAGCTTCTCCATGAGGAGCTGCAGAGATGTACTCTCCCTCAAGAAGAGGCACTGAGTAAGAGACATCTAGTTCCAACAAAACTCTGCCTAGCACTGACAACAAAATTATACATCTTTTGCCAGGCTATTTGGAGTAAGAAAGTCAATTTTAGAAATTAAAAATAAAGTAAAATACATCATTTCTGCCTCAGTTCATTGAGGGCTTGGGAAATGAGTTTTCACTGCAGTCCAGGAGCCACCTCATCTCAAAGTCAACTGGGCACTTTTTTGAGTTATTAATGTTTCTAGATAGAGGGACAGAAGACAGAGTTATTTTGTTTGTGCAGAACAAACTTTAATGCTTTCCTGTATTTTTTGCTTAGTACAGACTTCCTTTCCTGGGAGGCTTCCAGTAATTTTCTCATTCTTACTGAGTTGTAAATACAAAAAAAATACACTCTGCTGTGGTATCCCCTATTCACAGAGAGGATGGGGAATGAAATATTGCCTTTACAAGTCAGTCCTGGCTTTTTTTAAAGGGTTTTCTGACTCTCAGAAAACACACCTGCCTACATGTGTAAGGCATCGTTATATAAAAAAGTCACCTTACTCCCTCCCTCTTTTCAACAGTACTGTGTGAAAAAAATCTTAATTTTTTTCAGTATTGGATGCTATCTCTAAGTAAATATTCTTTAACGGTCACAGAGCAGTGGTAAATAATGGATGCAAATTCTCTGTATTCAAAAAATATCTTTGTATCCAAAAGCTTATTTGCTTTTCCCCACTTAAATCAATTGGTCTCACTGCCTACTTTTCTAAGCAGACTTTGCTTGAGAAGATATTTGTAACAATTGGCAACCCTTTGTAGTTCTTCAAGGGAAATCTGGATAGGCACTTCTAAAGACGTCTGCTTCATTTTTGGGAGTTGGAAAAGTCAAGAAAATATTTATTCTTTATTCTAGTCATGGTCAGCTGGCCTTGTGATAGTTTCAATTTCATAATAGATCCTCAATATGGCAATATGTTCTGAGGTTCTTTTCCTGCTGAAGTCAAAAAGAGTGTTACTTGGCAAATTCAAAAATAGTTTAAGAGTTAATTTCTGTGGGATTACTGCAGGAAAATGGAGAATAGGCATTTCTAAACTGAAGCCTTAATTTTACTTAAAACTCAAATTCCTTCAGTATATTTAGGCCGAAATGTGATTTTCAAATTTGCTGTACATATTTGCGGATTACTCAAGGTATGTGCAAAGGATTATATCCTATTGAATTAATATCCTCTGTTTAGGACCCAAGTGCAAAGACTTTAATCCAAAATTTGGTCCCACTAGTTCATTTAATTTCATTCTTAACTATTTACTTTACTGATAATGGCAGATATTAAAAATATGCTCAACCTTTCTTTGCGCTTAGGGAGGTGTATGTCCTCTTACTCTAGGAGACACAAATTCAGAGATAACAATATACTGGTAGGAATCTTCATCTCATGTAAGAAAATACTCCTATTTCTCCTCTTTTCCAAAATGATTGTGTACCCCACATCCACAATATAGCAAAGAAAAAGAATGGGGACCTTTGCAGAATAGCTGGTCATTACTCTTCCTGGACTATTACAGCCAGTGTAGGAGTTAGTAATTTTTATAGGTTGTATTTTTGTTAGGATGTGTTTTTTTAAGGGACAAGAAGTTGGGACGGACCTCAGGCAGAATGCTGTAGGGAAAGCAAAGCACGGGAGCTTTGGAGTGAAAATGGCATTGCTTTTATTTGACAATAAAAATGCTGTTTCTACATTAGAAGAAACTACTCTCACAGGGATTTTTTCTTGTTTTGGCTTGACAACCTTAATTTACATTGTCTTGGCTATATAAAATACTATCTTAAAAAAAGGCATATGACATCAGTCTTGAAATTCTTGGACATTCTTACTCATCTGTGGATAAAAATGGTGGTCAAGTGAAAGTAGTGTCTGTTAGTCAGGCACACTCCCCCAAATAATCAGCATGTGAAAAGATTCCACAGACAAAGCTTAAATATCTTATTCTGAAGCCACCTTTAAACTCCAAGGCTTTGTTGTCACTGACAGACCAGAGTATTTTAAACTGACCTTTTATTCAGCATCCAGCTTAAAATGTAGCTTCACAACCCTTGTGTTTGTTGATATCACAGGACAGAAATAATACCCTCTCTAGGAGATCTTTTCTTTGCAGATTTGAAACATAATTTCAGAGATACAGTGTTTTCAGAAAGGGTCCAGGACAAGAACATCAGAGTCAGATGGGGTCAGGCATCCTGTGTCATAAATCCCAGGCAATGGGCAGGAAGTCTAAAGGTGTGATTGCACTGTACAGCAGCAATTACAGATGCCAGTGCTGTGCTTGCTATTGAGGCTGCTTTTTTTTTTTTTTTTTTTTTTTTTTTTTTTTTTTTTTTTTTTTTTAAGGAGGCAGTGGAGTACCTTTGCTGGGAGAGGGGGGAATGACCCTACTATGCTCATTCAAGCACAGCATCTGCATGAGAGAAACTGCATACCAAGGGATGTACTTGTGTCAGATTTGGGAAACCTCAGTGGCTTTTCATGGAATAGTCATTGAATCTTTCATGTGTTTTAATATTAGTTCAAGAATTTTAATCATGAATGTGTTAAGCCCAAAATCTCAAAAAATCATAAAAATTTCAGCCAAATGTGCAGAAAAACATGCAGTTGCTGATGCTTAGGGAAATTAGTCCCTCCAAACTGGGAGATAGCTCAGTGGGAGCAAAGCCAGTGAGAAAAGTATGCTGTGGCTGCTTTATTACAACCTGCAGAAGTCTGCATTTTGCCCAGCACGATAAAGTGTTCTGCAGTTAATTCCCCCACACACCTTTTTTTTTTTTTTTTTTTTTTTTGGTGCAGTAGAAACATATTTATGGATCACTTGGTTTATTTGTGCTATTGTCTACTAGGTATTTTTCGTTGCTCCCAGTGAAGAAAGGTTTACTATTTTTCCTGCACAGTGTATTTTTTTCCCTCTTTCAGTTCAGTGTCAGTCCAGCCAATGGCTGGGGAATGACTGCGGGCGAAGTTGTCTCAGAGCCCCGCGATGGCAGCTGGGCTGGCTGCAGGCAGGAGGATAACAGGGGCAAGCAGCCCTCCATCCCTCCCTCCATGGGGCTGTCCCTCCTTGCATGTATCTGTCTCTGTATACATTGGCAATCTCCTGCAATAGTGACTCACTCTCCTCACTGGTATGTAAAACCTTAAAGAAAGTCATTGTTTTTGCCGTAGTTCTGAATCTCAGCTGGGGGTGCTGAAAATTAATTTTGCAATTTCTGAAACTGTAGCAAGATCTGGAAGCCTAGCAACTGACTTTTCAAATAGATTTACCAGGTTTGTATGGTATTTAATAGCTTGTGTCTTGAAAGCCATTAAATTTACATTAACTTTATCACATTACTAATAGTCATGGCTCAAACGTTACTGTTTTGCAAGAACTCACTAGCTTGGATTTGGATACAATTTGTCATCTGTTTTTACTTTTCATTAAAAATATTTTTTGGTATACTGCTGCTGTATAGAAATGTAACTCAAAATCTTCTTCTGGAAGAGTTATCTAAACAGCTGAGGAGTGCTTTATTTGCAATAAGTTTGTTCAGTGTACCCCATCACATTTTTCTGCAGCCCTTGGAATCTTACTGAAGCAGCAATATGAGATTAAACCCTTAAACAATGTCACCAAGAACATTGCATTTCTGGCAGTGCAATCCTATGTGCAAAAGCATGAGTACAAAAATGATTCATGCCATCTATTAAAGGCTAATTTAAATACTGGAATACTGTTTTACCATTCCGATGCCATGAATTATTGCATCTACTGTAGTTTGAGACTAAGTTGAGCCAGCTTGTCTAATAAGGCAGGAAACTGCAACCTCAAAGGATTTTTTAAAAAAATTGTAATTTTCACGATAGACTTTTTAAAAAATTTTACCTATATAGATAATAATCTATAATAATACATCCTAATACAACCCTAATGAAATCTAAAAAATAAATTTCATAGTTCATCTGCTGGTTTACTACAGAGACTGCAGAATAGTATATTAAATATGTATTTCTTTTTCACTGTTATTCTCGTTATATTATCCATCAAGTAAATCAAACACTGAGTTCTAACTTATTAGCATAAAATCTCACCCAGACACAATCTGCTTGATGAACAGACATCCAACTTTCTTGTTATGGAGACATAAATTATACTGATATTACAGGGAAAAAGGATTCTAGTACTTGACTCCGTGTTTTTGACAAAACTATGTATTAGGTTATGGCTTTTAAAGAAACATAATGTTTTGTTTCAAATTCACAGATCTGAACCCCCTAGTTTATTAGCTGTAATACCCGTCTTGTGTTTCCTGCTTAAAAATGCACTAATATAAAGCAATTCTAACACTCCCCTGTGCACACAAGCACACACACATGCACATGGACACACATCTTTCATGCCACTAAAGTTGGCAAGTTAAGCATTTTCGTAGGCGAGTCTCTAGACTATTTAGTTCAGCCACACAGAATATTCCATTGGTATAATTTAGAAAATCATCTTTTAGATACAATCCTGTATTTCTTGAACACCCATGGATTTGTCCAACTAACATGAATTAAAGGAGGGTCAGCTTCTTGTACAGATGTACCCTGGTATCTTTATATCTCTTATGTATGTAGAGTTCCTGTCAGATTCTGAAAAATACAGCAAGGTTTGGAGGTGAGCTTCATTTGAGCTGTGATTACAGAGGCATTAAGTACCTGCTGAGCACGGGCCTTAGCAAATCTCCATCGATTACCTGCCAGGCTCATCACTGAGCATCTTTACACAGTGGGGCTGCCACATCAGTCTTTGCATGGAATTTTTAACATCTCATTTAAATGCCTCATCAACCTGTAAAGTAAATAGGTATCTCTGCCTGTCATACAGAGACTGTTCTAGTTACTAGCAGTCTTCTCTTTGCTTTGTTTTTGTTTGTTGCACTCAGCTGTAAGCCATCCCTCTATCTAGTCTTGGAATTATTTAATATACCAGAAAAATATTTTTCAATCTATTCTTGCATGTGATAAACATTTTACCCTGGGAAGGATCCAGCACCCAGAATCGTACCTTGCAGGGTGGGGGTGGCAGCCCCACATGTCTGCTGGCCAGTGTGAGCCCCTCACTGCAGGCTGATCCAGCTCACAGAGACAGCTCCCACAGAAGGTGCTGAGCACGGGTGCACCAGGCCACTGACGTCCCCAAACCCATGAGCACCTCCTCTGTATTCCATCATTACAGATGGAGTGGAATACGGGAATGCCACCACCAGCCTTCACAGTGAGAGTCTTGAACCGTTTGATCCCTTGCCTTTTAGGAGCATCCCTCTGCCTTTCATGTGAAAAGCTGCTATCACAGGATCACAGAGCCAGGCTTTGCACATTAACCTTTACTAGGTGTGTGAGAAGTGCCTGTGTAGCCTTCCCTTGCTGCCCGTGCTGAGGTGCAGCACTCTGTGAGCAGGTGCAGTAGCCTGGAACAGGAATCAAAGCAGGAAACTCGCTGCTGGCTCCAATGCTTCCTGAGGAAGTTTCTGTTCCTCCTGGTGCATGGGGGACTGACTCACAGCCTATCTCAGATGGCTGTCAGATTGTCAGTGAGCATGATAAAGCTTTTACTTATCCCAGCTGGGGAGGCTTAGAAGAAAATAGGAATTGCAGTGGGAACCAGCTGCTCACGTCTGTGATGAGCAGGCTCACAGGAAGATTTTTACTCAATTTCTCTGCCTTGCATTATTTAACTTACCACCTGATGTTCCTGTCATGCAGTAAATCCAGAAAATTACTAGTTGCTGAGATTTTCATTGTGTTGTTTGTGCAGATACACGAGTTTCTGGAGAATTTAAGATTACATGGAGGACTTTTAGCCTGCCATTTTAGCTGGTTTCTATTCTGTGCATGGTGCTCTAGCAGTGCCTAGAGCTTTCAGTTCAGTTAGTGCAGGCTGCAAGGATCTACTCTGCATTAGCCCGGCCTCTGCACAGACACGTCCTGCAGGCTGATAATAATCAGCTACACACACCGAACAATGATCACGATAAAAATCAGTGTAACAAAAACAATTTGCCTGACGATCATAAACGTTATTAATTGATTAGCACAGCAGCTTTACTTCATGATTTAAGACAAAGACAGGTTTTTATTTAAAAATATAGCTAGGAAAGAAGGGTGCCGATCTGTGATTCAAATAGATCTTTGTTCTAACTGTACTAAATAGCATATTTCTATGCATATATGTTCTGTGGAACATTGTAGCCACTCACACAACGTGAGGAAAAAAATTACTTTAAAGTCCAAAGTTATTTGTTAAACTTTCCATATTTTCCAAAGAAGTTTAAAATCCATTAATGCAAGCATAGAGTAGAGTTTAAAAAAACTGAATTTTGTTTTGATCCAGGCTCTAACAGTGCTGGTGTTGTGTCACTGAGTCAGGCAGTGACATTTTTATGCAGAATGGATGGTATCTTTTCCTACATTTACAGCTACTGCTTTTGCAGATGTTCAAATGTGGTGCCCCTGAGAACATATAATTCTCCTTAGAGTGAATGGAGTTATGAGAACCATCTCACAGTCCACAAAAAAGGCAGATCAACATCTTGTTACTTCAGAGGGTGTTCTGAAAATCAGGTTTTTTATCATTTCCCCCTCATGAGGCTATCTTTATCCATTAGCACATGGATTATATCTATTGCAGGTGGGTTTTTTTATTTTGTTTTGGGTTTTTAAAATAATGTTTTGAAAAGCAAATAATTGTTCTGAATAAAGGGTGGTGATGGTGAAGAGGCTGCTGCCTCTGTTTTAAACTGACAGTATTTCTTGGGATTATATTTCAACATAAGGGTTTTGAAGACACATTTTCAAAGGCTCTCAATTCTGATATCTTGTTTTATTTACTACCAATAAAAAAAAAATCTGGCCAGTAGATAAGTGAAGCCTTTTAACAAGTAGATTACAGATGCATCCTCCAGGGAAGTGCAAACATCTTGGAAGCCAGCTGCAGGGTCTGGTTCTGGGAGGGATCGATCGTCAGAAGCTTAGCAAGTGTTATCTATCCTCTTAAAGGGAAGGGCTGGTAATTCAACCCTTCACTCTCCTGTGAGTCATGGAGCAAATAGTCCAGCAGATGGATCTGAGGTTCCTTCAGACTTGTGAGTTCCTGGCGATCCTCAATACACTCATTAACCTGCTTTTGAAGAGAAACCCAGTCTGATGCCTGAAGGCTTTCTATATTGACATTTCTGTTGCCAGTAGAACTGGAGGAAAATACCATTTGTTTTTCATGGGAAAGTTGAGAAAGGAGAAAAAAAAAGGTTGCTTTTAATTTCTTTTTTATGCTGACATTTCCCATAAATGAAAACAGGAAAATAGTCAGTTTTCAAATATCAATTATATTTTTCAAAAGGGGGGATTTCAATATTAAAAACAAATATTTTCCAGGACTTAGTCTTTAACAAAGAGAATCCAAATTCTTTGAAAAAGAAGTGGGGGGACAGATAAGTATTTTGAGTCACAATTCGGTGACTGAATATATGAGTTCATTCGGTGAGTGAATATATGATTTCAAACAACAACATTAATATAGTTATTTTAACAAATGTTTGAACTTGCATGATTTTTAAACTTTTCTTTTCTTTTCTTTTCTTTTCTTTTCTTTTCTTTTCTTTTCTTTTCTTTTCTTTTCTTTTCTTTTCTTTTCTTTTCTTTTCTTTTCTTTTCTTTTCTTTTCTTTTCTTTTCTTTTCTTTTCTTTTCTTTTCTTTTCTTTTCTTTTCTTTTCTTTTCTTTTCTTTTCTTTTCCTTTCTTTTCCTTTCCTTTCCTTTCCTTTCCTTTCCTTTCCTTTCCTTTCCTTTCCTTTCCTTTCCTTTCCTTTCCTTTCCTTTCCTTTCCTTTCCTTTCCTTTCCTTTCCTTTCCTTTCCTTTCCTTTCCTTTCCTTTCCTTTCCTTTCCTTTCCTTTCCTTTCCTTTCCTTTCCTTTCCTTTCCTTTCCTTTCCTTTCCTTTCCTTTCCTTTCCTTTCCTTTCCTTTCCTTTCCTTTCCTTTCCTTTCCTTTCCTTTCCTTTCCTTTCCTTTTCCTAATTGAGCACTGGTGGACAACAGAAAGTTGATGCTGAATTTGCCCCTTCTTTGCAAAGAAGTTTCTTTCTATGGAAATTAATGAGGGTACCTTAAGACTAAGTCCAGATGCCTGGATCAGGTGTTTGGCACCACAATGCTTACTGCAAATAGACATATAAGTGAATCTAACATTACCAACCTGTTAGAATATGAAACACCTCTGAAACATCTCTGTGTCAAGAACACATGGTCTCCCTTAAAACTATGCAACCAGAAAAATTAGGAAGTTCTGCATATGGACCTATACATTATTTAAGTAGAATTTTTTAAAATCTAAATTATACATTATTAACATATGAATTATGAAAATGATGAAAACCAGGGGAAAAAAGATAAAATAATTGGTATGAACTGTGAGAGTGCCAGCTTGGTACTTGGGTCATCAAAAGCAGTGAATCATATCCTGGAAGGGCCTGTTCTCCTCCACCAGCCGTGGCTGAAGCGTGGATACCAAATGCAGATGTTTTCCATGGCTGACATCAGACCCTGCAGGATCTGCACAGAGAGGCTGCCCTTTCTGCAAGTCTCTGCCCTGGCTTGCTGAAAGGGTGCCCATAGCAGCTGAGGGTTTGCTGAGGCTTGTTATGTCCCCTCGTCCTTTTTGTCTGGGCTTGTTGAAACTGCTGTTTTCTGCCTGGCTTAGCATCTTCAGTCTCTTCTTCCATAAAAATGCCGAAACTAAGACAAGCATCTATGGCCCCAGGAGGAGCTGTAGCCATGAACTTGGCCCATTTTTAATTCAGCTTTTCAAGGCTATAGCTGTTTGGAATTTCTAGCCACGTTAACATCTAAAATGCACTGGTTAGTAAAGATTGTGACTAGTACTGCAAAAATGGAAAAAGTCTCCAAGTCGTGTAGAATAACACTGGGTCAAAAAGCTAAAAACAAGAGCTATTTATTCTTCCTGAGGGAACAAAAGAGAAAATGAGAAACATCATATAGCCTATCAAAACACTGACTTGTATAACATTAATTTCTTGGTGGTACTGAACAAAGGGCAATGCCCAACAAGCAGAATTAAAAGTTATTAACAAATGTACTTTTCTTTGTTTCTTTGTATCTCTTTTTTGCATAGAGAGATGTGTCACATTTTTTTCTCTCACAAATGTAACAGAACCATCTCTTTAGCAAACTGATAACAACTAGCAGTGTTCAATGGAACTGATCTTCACTGTATATTAATCATGCAGCTTCTGTGTCTGCAGCTGTTCCTGCCTGCAGCCAGGAGAGTCAAGTACCTGTAGTGTAAGAGAATGATGGGAAAAATGAAGCAGAGATAAGGTGAGATCCAAGTATTTTTCTAGATTAAACTTACTGTTCAGGTTTTAGTCTATTTTTTTTACAGAAACATAAATAAACATCAGCAGAATAAAGCTCTGCTACGCAGCTGCTTTTTCTATTCATCACCTTCACCTTGTCAACAGTCATCTTACATAGTGGTAGTTAATACAAGAAATAAAATATAACTGTAGCCTCTCAGTCTTTGCTAAGCTAATGGTTGTAAGCCTACAGTTCTCACCCTGGCAGGCATACATTTTCCCCATTTGTTCTTTCTCTTTTTTACACTGGTGTACTTCTTACTCTCCTGTTTTGTGCATGGAAATTTCATATTACAGTCAGCTCGGTTTGTGTATTACCTGATAATGGGAAGTGAATCAAGCTGTGTTCTGCTCTCTGCGCCTTGCAGAGCACCATTACTGCATGATAATAGTAGAGATAGATCAGTACAGCAGAACATATGTTTGATTAGTGTCTCCCAACAAGGGCCCAAATTTTATTGGTATTTAATATCAGTAGGCATCAGAACAGAGATCATCATCTTAGTGAGAATCTGTGCTAGGCTTAGTATGACTATCACTACTCATAGCCTTGGGTATTCAGGATTATTATGGCAGTCATGATGTAGAGTTGTAATGTCATGCAAGTAGCTTGATATCTATCTTTTCCAAATTTCATTCTGCTTTATATATTTTAAATTTATGTAATTTGGAAAAGAGAAGATACCTAAGTGCCCAGCAGGGTGATGACAAAATATGCTCTAAAGACGACATTCACTGCACATTTTCAAACAGCTGCAGTTTTACATCAAAATTCTTGATAGCTCTGTGTGTTTTAGTTCAACAATTTGATAATACATAGCAGAAATACTGTCATTTAAGTAAGTTACACAATTCAGCTCAGTTGAAGAGTCATTGAAGAGACAACTCTCATGTGAATGACAAAACTAATCACAAAACATAAATTTAAGTGAATTTGAATTTTCATTACATTTGATAAAACAGAAATTGAGAAAAAAAATCCTTTAATTTTTTTTCTACCACAGCATCTCACTATTTCATCAAAAATTTAATAACACTTATCCTTTGACCGCAATCTCACTCCTCATGTGTGGTATCCTTGAAGAAAAGTTGCTATTATTATTAGTAGGAGTACTATGATTATTACTGTTAGTAGTACTTCCAGAGAGTCTATGTCTAACCATTCTACCCCTGGGCAAGATCTCCCTTTGCACCCAGTGCTATATTAACTCAGAACTAAAAAGGTATCCCAGCCAAAAGCTTAGAAATCAAAGAACAAGACTACTTTGGTAGACAAGCCAGGAAAAAGAATGAGCAACAGTCTGGCTCACCATCACATTTTATGAAGAAACCACTGAGAAATTATTACATTTGGTTTAAAATGTTTAAAGTACCACACAGGCATAAAATACCATTACAGGTTAAGAGAAGGGAAATGACAACTAAATTATGTGAGAAAAGGAAGGTTGTTTTCTGAATGATGGTGGAATCAAACATATTTTCCAGGGCTGCAGAAAGACTGACTGCAAGAGTGGAAAGCAAAGACCTGAGTCTGGAGATGCTCACGGAGAGCTTGGCCCTGAGGTTGGAGCCATGCTGCAGGAAAACTGGGCACTGTCCTGGAGCTGCTGTGTGCAGGAGCAGCACCAGCTGCAGAGAAGAGGCTGAGGTCAGATGAGACCCCCCCAGGAGAGGGCTGGGGTCCCACCCTGGGGTCCCACCCTGGGACCTCACCCAGGAATCGCTGGGGGATGCAAAACAGGCACCTGGGTTCTGTGTCCCCAAGGTCACCCTGAAAGGCCTCCACAGAGGCACCTGCTGGGGCCATCTGTATCACAAAAATAGGAGGTGTGCATCTTTCAGGGGAAAGGAACTGCTGTGCGTGTCATAGCTACTCCTCATTAAACTGTTTGTAAACAATTTGTTTGTTTAATCTGCCTTGGAGTGTGTGTGTTACAGGATAAAATGTTGCTGGTGAACTAATGACTATAGTTATTAAGGGCCATGAGATGATGCTTTGCAGTATAGAGCTGATCATGGGCAATTCACTACAAGGTGAAATAATAATATTTATTTCTTGCCTAAGTCATCAGGAAGATCTGCTTCAGGGAACTGGAGCATTTTCAGTAGAGACCTTGACCAGTCAGAGTAATTAAAAGCAGTTCAAAGATATCCTGAGAGAAAAAAACAGTCTTGGGAAATAATAATGTGGGAGGTTCGTGAGTTTTTTGGGCAAACTAGCAGAGGAAAATTACTGGGTAATTTAGCTAGATAGCTTCTCAGAGCAACTTCAAGCCTAGTGAGAAATCTTGATTTGAAAAAAACATGGAGGCTTTCTGTGAATCTAAAAAGTCACAGTCACTTCAGAGGATTTTGTTAACTGGGAAATGTTATACTTTGGGAAATTCTCTTCTGTCTTGGGTAAACTGCTTTAAAAGTGACCAGGAAAGCTGGATTGTAAAGAACATTTAATCATTTTAAAAGGAGCCATAAGGTTCCTGTGAACCCCAAAAGTGAGTGCTATGGGTGCTCAGAATGTACACAGGCATCTAATTTAATACTGGATTCACCCAAGAATGAACATAAAAGCAAAGAGATAAAAAAGACCTTTAATCTCAGCAAAGGATAAAAGGAAAGAGTTAGTGAGAATGTCAGGTAGATTAATTAAAGGAGTCACAGTGAACAATATTAGGCACTAAATAACATTAGGGCATAACATAATTACCATTTCTAAGGGTTATTTATCACCAAGTAACCCTTTTTGGTCTAGGCCAGTCTTAATCCCCGTGGGCTCATGTACTTTCCTGGAGCAGCCACACCTTTAATTATGTAAACCTTTAGCTTTCTTAATTTTTAGTGCTGATCTGTGCTTGGACAAGTTATTGTTACATTTTGGTTGGATCCTTCCAGCCCTCTGGCCCCAGTCCCTCATTGCTTGCTGGATTTCTAACTGGAGTCTGAGGCTGTGCTTGCACTGAAGCATCATCTCTTTGTAACTCTCTGAGCCTTCCAGAGGTCTCAGATGCCACCAGCTGTGTGTCACTGGGGGCCTTCCCTGTGGCACTCCTTTACAGTTTGATTTGAAAAGGTTTTCCCTCCTGCTTTTCTGCACCCTTTTTTCCCCAAGGAGCAGCACATGGCAGTGGCCTGTAAAAGGACAGAGATGAGCTTTCCTTAATATGTGCTCTTTGAAAGAAGTAGGACATCTTTTAATCCTGATGTAATTGTCCTTGCATTGTTTTGTAAGTAAGAGCCAAGCAAGTGCCACAGGAAAACCTGCACTTTTTCCCTCTGCTCCCAGTGGCCAAATGACCTGCGTGTCTTTCAAGTTATGATGAAAACCATTCCCCGAAGGAAAATGGCTACTTGGTTCAAGGCAAAATGTTTACAAATGTTGACCCTTTACACCTTAAAAAAAAAATGGAATAATCGTTTTGAGGGGATAAGAAATGACCAGAAATGCTTCATGATTGAAGCATACAAAAAACAAAAAGGACTTTTTTTTTTGGTAACAGATTTCATTGTCTTCAAATAGATATAAAAGCTTAGTTGAATACTTAAAAGACCAAAATCAAAGAAGAATTATGAGAAGATATTACTGAGGCAATATTCTTGGATTAATACCAAAATAAGTATTTTAAAAATACTAAAAATTAACTCCACAAGACATGTCTGAACTGTTACATTATTTACATGTTCAGTGATTGAAAAGAAGATGCTAGGTCTCCTCTTACTGGAAAACACTCCTTGCACTTCCCAGAGAACACACCTATAAGCTATTTATGTCAGTGGACCTTCACCTCTGCTCCTCAGGTTCTGGGGCAGTGATTCATCTAACTTAATTTGGATTTTTTAAAAAGCTTAGTCAAAGTCTGTTGCTCAGACTTCCTCTGCAGACACTGAAGAAAGGTGAGGAGCTACAAAGAGGCTGTACAATTGGGAAGAAGCACTTTACGGAGGGAGTAACTTGTCTTAGAGGGAGCTGGACAGTCAGATGAAGTCTATAGTTACAGGAAGCTAGGAGATGAACCTTCATAGGAAACTGCTTTGTTACAATGGTAACCATAAGTACAAAAAATGTAATGCCAGCCTTGTCTTTTCCCACTCTGAAAAAACGGAGAGGTGAGAAGAGCTAGTGGAACCCAGAGCTTTCCACGGTGCTTGCCTCAGAAAAGGAAATTCCTGAACTGAAGAGTATTACCTTTTCTTCTCTCTTCACCTTTTCCTCGCAGTTAATTATTGCCATAAGCTATCTATATCTATATAGATATCTATATCAATGTCTATATACATATATTCAATCTTCACAGATGACATAACCTCTCCTTAGAGAAACTGAGTAGTTTTCTAAAACTGAAAGATCAGTCCATAAGTAGAGGTGTCTAATTTATTGACAATTTCTTAAACACCTCAGTGATAAGCAAAAGTTGGCTTTAGATGCTAAGGTGACAACACATACAAAAATTTTGGTCTTTTGTATGTGGTGATACAGTTGTGCTACTTAAGCAACCTTGTTATACTGTTCTGAGTCCTTGCCTCCAGAAGCCATAAAAACTACATTTTTGTTCTACACTGACCAAGATGATAGACATTAACATGTAATGAAGACTGAAGGTGTAATTTCACTAAATTCTGATAAATCAAGGTAATCCCTAAACTCAGTGTTCTCAGTTTGTTTAAACATGTGAAAACTGTATCTTCACTAGGATTCTCTATCTTTTTTTTCCTGGTATGTGGTTAGAGCACACCTTTCCCCCCCAGCTTGGGCATACTGTTATATGTGGTATATCTGAGTAAGGAGTAGAGTTTGCCTTTTGTGCCAGCTAGGCTAATAAGTAAACACTGAGAGAAACTTATCTTGGTAAATTTACAACACATTAGGAATATTCTGATCTACCTACACTGTGCTTCACGTATGTCTTAATCAGAGCCTACTAGCAGCATACTTAGAATATATTTAAATATTCAACTCCACACAAGGGCTCCTAGTACTTAAACATTATAGCTGGCATACTTATTAATATTGTATATGCTCTTTTCCATACAAAAGAGCCCTGAAATGGTTTTTAGAACAATGTGAAGATGGAAGGGTCAGAAACCTGGAAAATTTACTTCCTGTATCAAAATAACAGTGGAAATACATCTTTAAAGATGGAGCAATTGAAATGAATACCATAAAAGTACTCATGAATATGCTGTTGTATTTGTAATAATACTCCTCATTTTTATTACAACACAGAAGTGCAGTTACATCAGCTGTTCTAGTTTCAAATCTTCTGCAAAATGACCAAGCCTTTTTATTACTTAAGTGAGAAAATGCATAATGCCTAGTCAATAAGTCTGTTTACCTTAGACAAAAACTGAGTAGAAAGCCTGTACTGGTGAAGGTGCCGAGCATCAGAGAAGCTGACAAGTGTCTTCAGCTTGAGTGAATCAGGGGCACCAAGCATCTGACAGGATTGACTCCTGCACAGAAAGGAAATGTTCAAGGTCAACATGTGGAGCTGTGCATCACTTCCTTTGGTATTGGGAGTCCATAAATATCAGAGTGGATGTGTTGTTTTCTTCTGAGAGGATTTTTTTCCATCTGTAAAATGTCTAAAAGTCTGCAAATACGTATTTAAAATGGGCTTTGTGCAACAAGAAAACCAAATATCTCTAAGGACAAATTGTTTATGATTTAAAAATAGTCACCTTTCTGACTTGTTTTAGAGCCCCCTGTGTGAAGCTCAGAACCTGGAGGATCAGACATCTCCTCCCACACATCCCCATCATGAATTCTCATCACACCGTGGCAGGGAAAGGCTCATTTCTCACTGACTTCAATAGCAAGACTTGTCTCCTGTATCAAGTTAACAGTGAACCATTGCTAGAGCAAGTGGATTTGAGGACAACATTTTGGCCTGTAGGCCAAGTTCCTCAAGACAGAAACATTGGAGGAAAGGCAAAATGCCACTCACATTTGCACTGTGGTATAAATAAATAATATCAGCCAAAAGTGAAACTACACTGAAAGTCATCCTTGCTTTGAGTACAAACAAGGAGCTCCCTGTGCAGTGAGCAGAATAAATGAAGCCTGGTTTCCTATGGATTTGTGCCTCACAGTTGGATTCTCTGGTGTCTAGTAAAGTGTAAGGCCCATTTAAAAGTTTTTCTTGCATTGCAGGTATTTAGGCCATCCATCTCTATGGTGTGAGCTCAACTGAAGCCTGTTCCTAAATGGAGCATGCTAAGAAGTGCTTTTTCTTCTGGGCAGCAAAGCTTTTTTGCTAAGCTTTTGGAATTTTATCTCTGACACCCTTTTCTTACTGACTGAACTTGACCAGCAGGTTCAAAAATCATAGATACAGTCAGATAGACAGTAAGCCTCACAAGCACAGGCACTAAAAGATACATGTATTTGTTGATAATGTGATGTTATCTGAGATAAATCAGATTAATCTGGGTCGTCTGCCTCTTTAGTGCCAGACCAGAACTGGCCCACACAGAAGAAATTCCCAGAAAACCAGATGGGCTTCGATGAGCTGCCACAACAGGTGGGTGAGTTCTTCCTTCTGGCAAAGCTGCCCTCCTGGTACACATCAAAATACAAAAATGCCTTTTGCACATCCTTTCTGTAATGTTTCCCAGGGGAGGGAATCTGAATGTCTCCTCTCTACTGTGCTAGGTACTCATAGTAAGCCTGAAATATGTTAATTCCCACTAAAATCACAGAAGATGAACTTTAAATTGAGTTATTTAACTCTCTTATGACTAAGATTTTTTTTTTCAAGCCATTACTGCCTAGGAGTTTCTTTTGTGACATTTCTAGATGCATTTTTCACTTTTGAAATTGCAGCCTTGCTTATGGCTTCTAATGATCTATTCTAGAAATTTTAGCCTCCTTCAAACTGCAGGGAAAAAATGGATTTCAGTGAAAAAGAAAGTTTTTTGCCTGACAGACATCAAGGCTCTGAAAATTCCTCTGAGGCTGTAGAGGCCTGTGCCACCTTCTGCCAGCAAGATTTTTCTGTGTAAGTGGATTTTGACTTAAAAAAAAATATACTGACTTTTGTAAGACATGTAAATGTTGCCAGTTTGCCACTACTTGAGAAACAAAGCATCATCTGGTCACTGCCAGTGATTAGTCAATTTAACACAACATCTAAAGAATCGAGGCAGTTACCTGATTTCTTCCATATCTGCTGAGTTAATCCAATATAATTTCTGGCCAATCTTAAAACAGAATGAGAATAAATATTGTAGGAATAAATTAAAAGGGATCAGTGAGAAAAGATATTAAATTTTCCTCATTAATCTGCCATGGAAGCAAGATTAAAATAATTACAATTTAAAAATTTACACAGGTTTCATTAAATTCTGAACAGGCTTTTCAATAAAGGATTACGGCTCAATGACAATTGTTAGAGATGCCATCTAAGAGGGCAGATGTATTATCTGTATTTTATAGTCATGTAAAAATGTAATAACTTTTGGTCACAATTAACTAATATAATTTGAAGCTGGAATATTGATTGGCAATCACACATAGCAGCCTCAAGTAATTAACAGGAGATTCTTCTAGTGGTTGCTGGACATGAATACTCCAGGTTCTTAGTCATCAGCCCCCCGCTGACTTTTGCCTATGAAGAAAGCAGACTTTGCAGGCTGTTTCCTTCTTCTGCCCAGGTTGACAGGGAGAGAGAGAAATTGAGTATTAGGTACATGCATGTTCAATGCAGGTGTACTGATGTGGAGGAAGAGGAGTTTGTGTGGTTCCAGTTTTGACTGTCCTTCTTCCAGAATCAGAAGGGTTGGAAGAGTACTGACAATTTTTTGTTCATGACTGGTGTCTGCACAGTTGGCAATGTATGCCTAAAGTATTGATCATACTACGTTATTCATCTGTTTAGTTGTTTTCTGATGAGTAAAGGGAGCCTGAAATGAAAATTTCATAACTCTGAGAATGAAGTACCACAGATGCAATACTGGCATCTGCAGTCCTTGCATACCGAGTGTGCTCTTGGATGACACACAGCTCATGGCAGGAAAACATTGTTTCTAGACCTAGAAGAGTATCCCCAGATGTAAGATAAAAGGACCTTGAGTCCTGTATATAGTTTTGGTCAGGGCAGTATAAGACATTAAGCTATGACAGTGTCCAAAGGAGGGCAGAAAAGAAGCTGAAGAGCCTTTAGGGGTAGCTCTAAGAGGAGCAGCTGAGATCATAACTTGAGCCATTCGGCCTGGACAAGAGGAGACTAAGGAGAGACCTCACTGCAGCTACACCTTCCTCGAGAGGGGAAGAGGAGGGTCAGGCACTGATCTCTGTGGTCACCAGGGACAGGACCCGAGGGAATGGCCTGAAGCTGTGTCAGGGGAGGTTTAGTTTGGATATCAGGAAAAGGTTCCTCACCCAGAGGGTGTTTGGGCACTGGAACAGCTCCCCAGGGAAGTGGTCCCAGCACCAGCCTGACAGAGCTCAAGAAGTTTGAACAATGGTCTCTGGCACATGGTGTGACTCTTGGGGATGTCCTGTGCAGGGCCTGGAGGTGGCCTTGATCATCCTTACGGGTTCCTTCCAACTCATTCTGTGATTCTGTGACATATCTTTCTAGATCCATCATGTGAAGCCCATTTGTTTATTCATTGACTGTAAAGATTCTGGTTAGTTTTGGTTTTCTTTTATGATCCCAGGTTAAGGAAAGTTCTAGCAAAAAACAGAGAGGGAAAACACATTTAAAGACAAGGAAAATCACATTTCTATTTTTATGAAAATTCTCGGAAATGTAACCTTTTTAAACTTTCAAAGTTAGGGAAAAGCAAAGTTACAGACCTTTATTCTCTTTGTGAGTTGACCTGAAGGATAAGAACTTGGATATAATTTTTTTTTCTTCTATATTCAATGGTCAACCATAATTTTTCCTTGGGCAAAAGAAAACTTTTCAGGTTGAACATTAGCAAGTCTCATTTCTATTCTTCAGGTAATTGAGTTTCCTCTTGTCCTGCTTCATTCATGTTGGCTTTGCTCTTCAGGGAATATTTCCTTCCTATAAAATTTGACATTTGTAAGTCATTTGAAATGCAGAGTCCCTGAAAACCAGAATTAAAATCCTTTAGAACATTGAAACTAATAATTACAGTATTAAGATAAATAAGGAGTGAATCTAGTTTTACCATAGTGTTTTAATTTAGAGCCAATAATTCTTACAAAGACAAACCTTGCTGTCTGGCTCATAAAGTGGATTAAATAATACATATACAGCTGTTGGCACACTGTCATCTTTTTTCATTATATCCTATTGGAGATTCTCCGGTGTCTTTCTCCATTTTCATGATCATCTTTTTATTTCTCTATTGCCACATTTAATTGTTGCAACAAAATAAAATTTAAGTAGAAGAGAAGTAAGAGTTAGAAAATCCATGTTAAATGGGAAAACTTATTCTTACTGCTAATAAGAATATTTTGTTTTCCTCGTAGCTACATGAGACAGATTTTTTCCCAAAGAAATAGAAAACATTTTGAAGTTTAGTCCCTCAGTTCCTCAAAAAAAAAAAAAAAACCAGAAAAGAGAAGAATAAAAACCCCACAAAAAAACAAACAATACAACAACAACAAAAAAAAACAACCACCACCCCCTAAAAAAAATCCTTAATATCTCTATTCTTATAATTTCCTTTTGTTGTTGTTGTTAGGCATAAAATCAAAATTCATGCAAGACAACAATTTCCTCATTTGATCAAACTTCAGTGAAGTAATATAAATGTTGTGTGCTTTTTAAAATGTATATGACAAAAATAGATGTATAGGTATAACCTTTAATGAAATTGCTTAGTAGTTCTAATTTATTTTTAGCTTATAGAATTATATATAAATTCTATAATTTATTTTTATCTCCTTACAAGACTGCAGACCTGACACTGAAGAATAACTGAACTTGGCAAGTTTTTGACATTTAGTGAATGCCTATCAAGTTATAGAATCCTGCTAAATTTAGTGTTGTGTGTTTATATCCACAATATTAAATGTATTTATTTGTTTAAAAGAGAATAAAAATGTAAAATTGAGAGATATGTTTTGAGGAATAACACTAAAAGGCAGTACAAAATGAGATCTTTTTATACTTGTGCTTAAATTTAGTCACAGTAGCAAAATGCTGCATAGCAGTCAATCAATTAGATTTTCCTTTTGTGAGTGCAGAAAGTAAAATATTTGACAACATGGAGTAATGAGGTGGTAGAGGGAAGATCCCCTTCTTTCACAGAAGCTGTTGAGGCACAGCCTGGCCTGTGCTGGTGTGCTGAAATCAAGTGCAGGTTCTATCCCTTGTAAGGCCACACAGCTGAACCTAATTTTACCATGTTGCAAAGACCGGAATCTTCAGTTAACATCTACCACATCCTGGTCCCTTAATCTCTGTATTATATGGTGGCACCTCCCACAGAAAGAGTTCTAATATTCTCACAGAACCTCAGGCTAATTGTTGTTGCATGTCAAACATATGGAACCACAATTCATATTTACTAGTATTAGTTGATTGCACCGAATATATTTAATCTTGTTTTCACCACTTGATTTTGGTTTTTAGGGAAACTTTCCCTGAAACAAATGTTCTTTAAAACTTATTTTAGGAGTACTCTATCTTGTATCCAGGTATGCTTTCAAAATCATATTTGTGAAAAATAAAAATCTCTTTCAAAGTATCATACACTGTAAAGAAGAATGATGCAGCAATAAAATGAGTTACTGGCATTCTGAGTTCTTTCATAAGTACTTTTCTTTACTTGGAGATGCCTTTGTTCATAGCATCACAGACCTAATGCAGTTGGCTTCTCTGCACTGCTTTCCTCAGACCTTCAGGCTGAGCTGTTCATTCAATCAGTCCCAAATGCACATTATTCACTGTGAGTCAGACCAGTTTCAAAATTTAAATAGGACATTTTTGCTGGCTTAATTCATTACGATGTAAATAGGTGAGGAAAACCTCGCCCAAAGAGCTGAGCAGGCATATTTTAGCAAGGTGGTCACTGCGCTATGAGAATGCCAGGCAGGACAGGGTCGGCTGGAAGGTGAGGCTGAAGGAGTGCCAGAGGATCAGCAGACACTACTGCAGCTTCACTGCTTGTTCTGTGCAGTGGGAAAAAACTTGTGTGTCTCAGCAAGGGGCAGGCAATATTCTCCTATGAAAAACCCCTTTTTTGTGTTCGAGGTACAGAACAAAGTTGAATAGTTCCTAATTTGGTGGTTCTAGTGTGGGATGAAAACATAGAGTGAAGGCTATTCTTCACCAGTTTTGGATTTGAATTCTAAATTCTTAGAATTTAGTTAGAATGATTATTTTTAGTTATGCTTATTGATAATCAGACACTCCTGCTATACCCTTGGAGTCTGGGAACATTCAAGCTTGGAGTCTGGATTTGAGGACATCTTTGATTTGATTCACACTTGCTACTTGTGTACTTGCTGCCAACATTGTTTAGATAATGCAGCACATCTGACAGGCTCTGTAGGAAAAGCATGTCAAACAATGATGCTTTTTGTTGTGGCCTGGCTGGAATGTTAAACCAGACTTTAAACTATAGTGGAGTCAAGAAAAGATTAAAACGTTTTTTAACAAAGGCTTCAAATGCAGAAATTAAGCAACTTATTCCTTCCACATCACAGCCTTTGGATCACAGCCAGGGTAACATTTACAATGTATTGAAGGAGCTCATTCATCCTTCAGATAAAGAGGGTGGTTTTGGTTTGGTTTTGTTTTAAAAAAGGGAACATGTTTGCAGTACTAAATCGTGATCTGCCCAAGTGTGCCAGAATCACACTAGATGATATTTCTCAGGATTATTTTATTACTCATGGGAATATATAAGAAAAATATTACAATTTTTTTATTGTACACTTCTAGTCTGTATCATTCAATTCTTGTGTCTGAACATCAGTTACATCACTGATTGCTTTGACTTCTGGTGTAAATGAGACCAAAGAACATGAGACAATATTTTTCATTTTGTTTCAGGTAAAGAGTATTTTTCTGAGACATCTGGTACTATTTTTAAATCTTCAAGTCAGATCCCACAAAGTCACACAAGCTTTTTTTTTTTTTTTTTTTTTTTTGAGGGAGGGAACAAGAAAAAAACAAAACTATATTAAATAACCCAACAACATCAAAAAACTTGTTTCTAGGAGATGTTTCGAAAACAAGTCAGGAGAACAAGAATCTTTCATGCAAGAATCAAGTGGTTATTGCACCCAGGAAGTGTGAATATTTGGGTCACTTCAGAGTGAAACAAGATTCAATCCTTTGCTTTCTGCTTCTGAAGAGACTGTCATAAACATCAAAAATTGTATCATTTATGAAGGGAGCTTCATTCTGCTGAAGGCAATTTCTTCCACCGAGAGAAGAGTGAGCAAGATAGCAGATAACTCTATTCCAGTAGAAGTGATGCTTTGGAGGAATGAGGGAGCATTTTTATGTAACAAAAACAAACTCATCTGTGAATTTATGACTGAATTATACCACAACATGGGAAAGAATTCACGACATGTCTAGATAAACTAAGTGGTACTAAGATAGAGGTGCTTTGACATATTTTGTGTCTGAACAACACAAATACATCTGGACAGATACAAACCTATCACAGCTTTCCAGCTATATGCACATGCCAGTGGTTGATCCAGCTAGAAGACAAAATTCCCCAATCCAAGATATATACACACTGTCTCTTGACAGCCTTACAGGTGTCCCTCTGGCTTTTAAAATGCATCCCTCTGACACACAGCAGACCAGATAGGCAGGCCCTGCACCCAGTACTGAGGCTGCTCTCTTTCTGCTCCAGTAGTCCCCTACCTGCTCCATCCTCAACTTACATTCAGTGCATTTTTTCCATTGCAAAGGTGAGCCACCAAGAATTTTACATGAGTTTTTCATTCATTCCCTTCTATGGATCCCTGTTACAATTAAGCACTATTAATTATATTAGTAAAATAAACCTCACAGACCAAAACCTTCTCTTTAATCATTTATGATCATTCAGCTGGACACTTCTGTCCACAGCTGAAACTTTATAGTAAATAATAGAGTTATTGTAAGCCATAAAGCTGTGTGGAGAGGTATCATAGTAATGATACAATATTTGTACTCAAAGGTCTATTCTTTTTGCAGCATCTTTCTTCATGCTTCTTCCTATTTTACAAGTGTAAAAGACTATTTGCACTTGCACTGAAATCAATACCATGTACCTCGCCATTTGATTACTATTATTTAATACATTTTATCCCCCATATTTGAGTGTCTAACACAAGCTATTAGGAAAGGAAATAGTCTCCATAGAGAATAATAGCAATTTATGTTTGATAATTTCACCTGTAAATGAAATTAATAAAGTGATTAAAAACATATAAATAAAATTTGGCAGTTATACTCTGGTTGTTTCAAAGGTCTTTATGTACAGAGGTGAGAAAATAATGGTTGCTTCAGTCTGGTGGCTCACATATCTGCCAGAATATAAGGGAAGAAAATCTGTGATGATGAAAGCAGTGTTTTTTGGGGAACTAAGAATAGAAACTCCTTCCCTATTAGGATTTTAGAAATTCAAAACATGAGTGCCCATAATTTTTGTTCTGTTACATATTTCAAAATTATTTATATTCTGTATTTTTCAGTGATTTAATTTTTTGTACTGTTTTTAATTAAAATGTTGTCTGACACAAAAGACAAACCTTTTAATCAAAAATGCCAAAGCAAAGTTCTTGGCACTTCAAAATATTCCCAGGTACATATATTTATTTTAATTTCAGTCAATTTTTCTTTACATGGTTTTGGTTTCCAAGAATTTTTTGGCAAAATTAGTATAAACTAAAAATTTTGCCCCACCTCAATTACAAACATAAGTACACCCACATAACATTCTTTGCAGTAGAAAAGTGTCATTGGCCTACTCGAACAAAACAAGATGCTGAATTATTTGTGAGGGAAGAAATGAGTTTTATCTACTTAAATAAGTGAACAACCTCAGCTTCCCACCAAAGGCCCTTGGCATGCTGCAGACTTCAAGCTCTTACTTGTCTAGAAGTTTTTTGCTCCGAGGTTTGGTGCTCCCAGCAGTTCACCAGTGGGAATCTGGTCCCACTGCCGACCACAGCTCCCTTCAGACTCCCTGGCTGAACGTCCTTCCCGTCAGCAGGAACGTCAGCAGGACAGGAGGATGGTATGTATCCCACTCTCATCTACGGCCTTGCTCAGAATCTGAAATAATTTGCAGGTTAATCACTAGGGACTTATGGTTGTGTCTGTCTGTCCAACAGAAGCTTCTCCAATAAATTCCTTCAGCCCCTGCTTTGAGCCTTCACCTGGGGGAAGGGATGGCTGGATGGAGTCAGGCATCAAGGACCACAGCTTTTACAAGCCATCTGTTCACAAATCTCCTCTTTTATATATGCCTGTCACAGACAGTTATGGAAGGACAGAGGAAGCTTGAAGTACATCTTTGCCCAGACAAGAGAGTGGATTAAGTATGAGATATGTGTGCCTAAGGCAGGGGAATTTACTCCACCTCTGTACACAGCAGTGAGCTGTGAGCACATAGAGCTCTTGGGTGGCGATGGCAGTCTTCTCTATCTCCCCTCAGATAAACAGAGCACGGCCTTCTTGAAGTCAAAAATAGAGCAAGGAAATGAAACCTAACTGTTTTTCAAGTAGGGAACTCAATTCTGTAGCAAGTGTGGGTTTCTGCAGTGGCAACTGCCACGTGTTATTTCATGGTCTTCTGAGGTATTGTACCAAAGACAAGAGGTAGAAAAGAACTATCTATCCAGGCAAATGGATATAAAATGCATGGACTGTACTAATGAACAGGAAAAAAGCCCCACTTTCTATGAAAAATTGTCTAACTCAAGCACTATTTGAAACAATCAATAATAGCCAGGAATGATAGTCAACTTTTATTAGTGTTTGGCCTGACCTACCTGGCTTTAGAAAAAGAGTTCAATTAACTTCTTTAATTGAATGAGCTAGACTTATCAATTAGACTCACATATGATATTCCTGAAAATGTTTAAACACCATGAAATGATTAGAAATTGGTAGCAATATTAAGGAAATCCCATATTTTTACCAAATTCCAAATGATTCACCTTCCAGTGCATGAAATCCATGCAGGCTTTATGATGTTTAGCAAATATTCTAAATGTCTCCTGCAAGTGCAATTGCATCATTTATAAGGAAGCATGCTGTTGGATTAAACACAACACAAAACTTAAGCCAGGTGTCCCTCAGGACCACCCTAAACACTCTTGTTTACAACAAACAGCTGCCAATACGCTAAAGTCAGCTTGGTGCTTGTGACGTATTTGCCTGACATTTTGACAGGTAAATCTGTGGTTTTAAATTGGTCATCCTGTGTACTTCTCCACAGATGACTCCAGAGATTGACAGTAGAATATGGAGCCTTCCACCTGTAAGGTCTTTGGTCTGTATCCACAGTAAAGAGAAGTGCAAAATCTTCCATATCTCTTTTTATTTTCCCAGTGTGTTTATGGTGAGAAGACAAAGGAGCTATTTGCAGTACGCAACAGAATGTTTAATTACTTGCAATCCTGCATTCCATTTAAGGCCTTAGATGTTCAGCTGAAGCTCACACACGCAATGAAACACATCAACACTGGCATTAATTGGAAGTCTTGTGAACAGTTTCAACATTTGTCTTTTTATCTACCTCTACAAAGTGGAGTCTTGCTCTGCCAAAAAGATACCTCCCCCCACAGGTGACAGTGAAACAGAACATTAGTGCACTGTGGAGAAATGCCCTTTGACTTCATCATATATAAACTGAATTTAGGTTTCAATATTGTCTGTCTGGATCTCTCAAAACAAAATTCTTGTAAATCCTGTTTTCTGTTACCGAAGAAGACCACCTTCATGCATAAAACTTCTTCTTACATGAAGTTATATGCTCTACTTTATTAAAAGAGAAAACAGAAATAGGAGCAGACTCACTCTGAACACATCAAAAACCATAACAGGGCTTTTACTGTCAAACAAGCAGGAAAAGCTTAGATGAGATGAATCCTTTTCCTCTCTGTGATTTAACAGTTCCACTAGTGGAAAGAAAAGGACTATACAAGTTAAATAGTTTTGAAATATCTATTTGCTTTTCATAATAACTGCATGTATCCCAGCTGTAAACAATTATTGATGTTGGTGCAGATCACAAAGTGATGTGACAGAATGAGAGGCTAGTTTAATAGAAAATTATAATAACAATGAGCAATGCAAAAAACTAAATCAATTTCTATTGATAAACCAGTAAAAGATCATACATGATATACAGATCTGGTTTCTTCCTACAGATTTTGCTAGATGTTCTTGTAGAGTATAGCAAATATTTAAAATTATTCTCTAGAGTTCCTGACATAGACAAATAAAAGCAGCATTGCACTAAACCTTACAGCATCTCTGCCGTGATAAGAAGCAAACAGATAATACCTCTGGTTGCTGTTCCTCTAATACTCAGTTCCTCTGTTGGGACTCAGACATTACCATTTCTTCTAAGCTTTGAGTCAGAATCTTAGTTGTCCTCCTGCAGTCACTGCTCTTTCTAAACCTTAGCCTTGATTATGAGATGAAAAATTTTACATGTAGAAGAGGATTGATATTGCCAACACACTGGCTTTTTGGAGATGATGCTGAGTATTTGGCTGTAAAGGCAGACAGCGATGCTCAGACCCCAACAAAAAGCCATGTAAATAGTTAAAGATGGATACCAGCAGCAACAATAGATTTTCCTACTTATATGAAATAGTGTGCTTTAAAAAATCCATTTGAACATCCAAGTATCAATAAATAAAAATAGTGCTGTAGATAGCATTTGTCTACAGGGGCTTAAAAGCACTTGTTGACTCAGATTGCCTGGTAAGAAATTACCACTTCACTTACACAATACCTGAACCTTACTCTGTCTCAGAACTACCTCAGCCACTTAATCATCCTTTTGTAATAAATGACTGCCTATATCCTAAAGGAGGCTTAGCTGTTTATGATGAGTCAAGCACACTGCCAGTGACTACAGCACCTGAGCAGAACTTTTTTTTGTAAATATTTATTTTCTCATTGTAAAAAAGCTAGTCTGTGTAAGATTTTCCACAGCTGACCAGAAAAAGAAATGTTCTTTGTTACTTATAACGTATCTGGTACCTTAGAGCACATCATACTGGGGGACATGGGTATCTGAAGCACTTGCTTAAATGTACAGTTGACTCTAGATGTCAGGAGTCCCAGGTGGCCTCATCTCAATAATCTTCATCCATTTCACTGAACCAAGGGCTCCAACCTAAGAGCACAGCTAAAGTATAAAAGCCCAGACTATTACACTACAGAGCCAAACCCTCAGATTTTCCCTATCAAAATCTCCCTCACATTTCTAATATCATCAGCACCTTGCAGAACTGAGTGTCTCTTTTCTGACTGAATCTTTCAAAGAGAGAAAGGCTGTCAGATACAACTCAAATACAAACTGTGTCTGTGGTGACAACTTGACACTGAGTTCTTTTCCATAGTTTTAAAGCTGGTTCTTGTGAACAGGGTTAAGTTGCATACAATAAAGTATTGGAGAAAATCTGACTACTAGGCCAGGGAAAGGATAGGCAGTGTTCTTGTTTTCCTTTTAATTCCTGTAAATAAGAAACTAATTTTTTTTTGTTTTAATGAACAAGCTCCTTTTACGTGTGAAGTAGATTTCCCTTTCAAGAGGTCTTGCCTCAATGAACCAGGTGCTTCCCTGAGCAGTAACTGAGGCAGTCAAACAGTCCTGCAGGCTGTTCATGACTGGGAGTGAAAATGGGCAAGGCTGGACACTGGTGTTACAGAGAGTACTGAAATGACTGATTCTTGCCCCTACAAGATGAGCAAGGAACATAATTTGAGGTAAGTAAATATTCAGATTGTCTTCAGTGAATTTAAATATGCTGGACTTGGTGGCTGCATTAAAAATTGGTACAAGTGCTGTTGTCCAAGCATCATCCCTTTACAAAATGCATATTACAACAAAACACATACTTGTTATTGGCCTTGCTGCAGAATCCTCATATGCTTTTATTCAGACTGGCCCAGATTTTATGAGGAGCAAAGTCATCACCAAACTCCCTTTAACTTCAGTGGAAACTGACATTCTGAAATTATTTTAAATATTGTGCTTTATTGTAACATTTTTTTTAGCCTTTCATTTCCAAGTCATCTTTGAAGCTTTGGTACTTCTATGGCTATAAGGAATGGTTTGCTCCATTTTAACCTTTCACATTTTATTAACAAAATCAAAACCAGGACAATTAGATACCTCCTGATTCTCATTTATTTTAATATTAAGGGAATGTTTGAAATGGCACAAGTCTTGTGGAAAGTACTTCAAGCCGTGGCTGCAGCAGCACTGGGGTTCTGGCCACAGACATCAAAGATAACTTGAAAAGAAAAAAATCTGAAACCGATAATTCTTTACATTTTGGGATATATTTAAATGATTTTGTTACATACATATGTAAAAAAAGGCTAAGAGAATTGAGTGCTGTTGAAAACCAATATTTTGAATGTACATCTGAGCTTTCCTCCAATTTTGTCTTCTTTGGGGAAGACATGAGAAATAAAACTGTATACCAACAGTGGCAGATTGAGTAAGCAAGTATTTAGGGGAATACCTGCTGGAGAACCTCTGCTGCTTGCTTCCTGTATGGCCGTTAAAAAGTAACTTATTACTTGGTTCTTGTCACTGAACTCAGGTTTTTCTACCTCAAACATCTGTGCACTAACAATAGATGTGGATATTCCATGTTTTAAATACTCAAGCCAGAGTGCTTGCTGTCTATTGGCCAAAAGTTGGCCCACTAAAGTAAAACATGGCAATAGACAGAGATATATATCATATCTGAAATCTCTCTTCTGTTCCCCTTATGTTGAACCTGAATAGTGTAGCCTGATAGAGATTTGAAAAAAGTAAAGGTATTATAGTATTGTCAATTGTCTCTTCACTCCTTTTGTTTGCTATGCCTCTCTTATAGTTCATTTTCAAAATACTTTCGGCTGATTTTATTGCTTAATTTATGTCTCTCTTAAAGGAACTTTGCATTTGCATTGGTAAGTGTTCCTTACTATTCATAAAAAACCTAAAGAATATTAAAGAAAATTCCATTTTTCAAAATTCTCAGGGCTGGGCTTTTGAAAGAGGACGTTTTGAGGAGTTTGTGGGCATGAAAATTAATAGATAATTAAAAATAACATTTTCCCTAAAAAGTGTTAGGGCTGCATTCAACCGAAGTTTTGCAGAAGGCAAACATATGAACTATTAGCAACAAACAAGGTATTGGAGAAAGTGAAAAATAAGCAAGAGGACTGGCCAGATGCTAGCAGATTTAGTCAGCAAAGACTAGACATTAATTTATTTTACTAAAATGCCTCTTTAAAAGATTAAAACCAGTAATAATTTAGAATTTTGAGAATTTACTTTAATTACTATTTTTGTACCTACTTACATAAACACTTTAAAATTATCTACAAGGTCTCATATTACACAACTAAGAAAAGAAGGGAAGTGTTTATTATGAAGTATATTAACATACTACTTTTTCTGCTTTGGGGGAATTGAATGTAATTTTAAGAGTATCAGAACTGAATTACTATGCTTATCAAAAACTCTAGATACTTCCCAGTAAATTACAATAAGGGCATGATTTAAATACTTGAACAGCCTCACACTCTGCTTCTTTATTGATCCTATGGAGATGTCATTGCCATAGACACTTCACCCAAGCTTTACATTTTAAATGGAGGGCTCTGAAGACTGCTGAATACCAGCATGTTGTCTTGGGTTACATAACCAAAACAAAAAGTGTATTCTGTTTCATCTGAAGAAAGTAGCTGAGAGACGGTTTCTTTTTTTTTTTTCCTCTTTATCACTTGTAACCCTGCGGGGGGTGGGGGCAGGGGTGGGTGCCTTTTGATAATAGACCATCTGTTAAAACCAGTGGGGCAGTGTTTCTTATCTCTTTCATCAACCTCACCCACCCTCCAGAGGATATCTACTGTTAATGGGCCATTAAGGCTCACCAGTGACATGACACATTGCATCATCCCATTGTGAGATGCTCCACCCTGTGGGGAGGAGCCAACCATTCCCTACCCAGATAAAAATGGGGACGCAGGGACTCAGGGACCTCAGACATGCTCTTTGTCACTGTATTCTCAGATGAAGACTGGACTGATCTCACTGCCACTGAACCTGTCTACAGGATCATCTCTGCTCCAACAGAACCACATCTGTCACTCCAGGAAGACTTATTTGGACTGCTTCCAACACCCTGGCCGACAGGGTGCCAGGTCGTATTCGTGACTCCGTCAGGGTTTTTTAGGACTTTTGTTTGCTTGCTTTCTTGCTTGGTTTTTTTTTTTGTATTACTGCATTTGCATTTTTATTATTCCTAGTAAAGAACTGTTACTCCTATTCCCATATTTTTGCCTGAAAGCTCCTAATTGCAAAATTATAATAATTTGGAGAGAAGGGGCTTTACATTCTCCATTCCAAGGGAAACTCCAGTTTTTCCTGACAGGTATCTGTCTTTCCAAACCAAGACATGTGTTTAGTAGCTGTGTTATGACAATTTTAATTTAAATCAGAGTATCTTGGTCTTTGGAGCTTGGACTAGTGATATGTTATTATAAATTCCATTACCAAGAATTAATAGTGAGATGATTGTAGCCGTCAAATGCAGAGTTCATGGGCACAGGACAGAACAAGCACATCACAGGAACATCAATAACAGGCCATGATCCTGAGCACTGAGTTGCAAAGCTCTCTCTGTAACAACTTCAAAATCTCCCCGACCACTATTTAATAAATGTAAAAGTAGGATTTTTTTCTCACTGCATGTAACATTTTTATTTTACCTACACTGGATCACTGGATTTCATCAGCCACTTCACAATTTATTCTCTCTCTTTTTTTTTTTTTTTTTTTTTTTTTTTTTTTTTTTTTTTTTTTGTGACCAGCCCTCATCTTTGTTCCCCAATGTTCCCCTAAGTGTTTACAGTGTTTATTTAGGAAATTCTCATGGGAGCCTAGGTTCCCTTCTTCTGCCTGAGTGCAGTCTGTAGAACAGCAGAGGTCATTCTGCCCCAGAACTAAAACAATTCAATAGTAATAAATAAGAAAGAAGTCCCACTGTCTTTCTCACAGAGACTTTACCTTCCCCATGGCTTTCACTCCCGGGGCTGGCCATTATCAAACAATTCCTTCTCCCCCTCAGCTGTTCCACTCAAGTTCATGATTCAGCCTGAAGCAGTTTCCCACTGTTGGTTTCTCTTGAGTTTCTGCTCCAGGTGCTGTCTGCATATCTCAGTGCCATGGATGCCAGCCTCCATCACACCAGGAGGAGGTCTGTGTGCTGAGAGGGGCTCCCTGGCCACAAGACGGAAAGACAGGAGAGAAAGGAAGAAGCGAGCTCACACCCTTCAGATCTGTAATCACAGGTCTTGTGACCCCTGTCTCACCAGCAGTCCCTGGCAGCTCCTAAGAACACAGTAGCTTCCAGGCACATAGGTCTAGCCAAGCCCTCCTCCCTGAGAAAATGACCTCTTAAAATTGTCTGTATGCTCTTTAGCAGCCAGGACGGTTGCTTCAGAGGCAGTGGGGGTTTTTGGTGGGAGGGTGGGGTGGATGCTGTGGATCACATCTCTCTCTTTCCACGTGTTCTGCTAATAAGCCAAGGAGAAGATGCCTCACTCTAAACTTGTGTCTGCAGCTATACATAAGCAAGGGATGAAGGTGTGAGGGTGCAGCTTCAAGGTGAGCTTGATCCCAGGAATGGGCTCTATCTGTGTTTTCCCATTTGCAACCAGTCTTGATATCCTGCATAAAACCTGTGTTCCATCTACTCAGATGAAGGGGTTAAAAAAGGAGCCCACCAGCACTTTCCTCCTGTTCCTTGGATGCTCTTGCAAAAGATCCCACAGAAGGATCCTGGACTAGTTCAGGAGAAAACTTGGAGGGAAGGCATGTGGAGTAACACAGATGATAGGATCAGAATAGGAACTTCCAGTTCAGCACAGCTGCCAAGTTTGGCAGCTAGGATAGGACAAATACTAGAGCTGTTCACTCACGAGGAGGAACATAATTTCTACTTGGTCGTGACCTCATTCAGGGATAGATTTTAGGGCAGTTAAGGTCATTCTTAAGGTGCTCTGCTGTGAGTGGCAGAGGTCAGAACGTAGTGTGAAAACGAAAAATATTTTATAATCTCTCAAGGATATATTCTCTGTTACTCTGTCTCTGTCAGATGGTCGGTCCTTCTGCCATGACAAGGATTTTCTAATAGCAACAAGATTATTGGAAATTTTACTTTGGAGGCAACACTCTCCTTGCCATTACCCCTGGGTTCCCATCTTTGGAGCCCTTATAGTCTTCAGGAAAGTGGTCCCAGTGCAGGGATGGATGATGAGGACACTTAGCCTCAGGTATTGTTATTGAAATCCTTAGTCACTTTAGGTACATCTAAAAGGGACATTCAATGAGTTACATTTTGTGCTTACTCAGCAGACCACTATTTTAGATCCCTGGTGTGTTCTCTAAATGTCAGAACTTCCCCAGCAAAAGCCCTGGCATTGACATAACTCTAGGCAGAAAAGAGCTTTCATGTTTTGTCCTAGGTGTCACATAGGTTCCTTAGAAATAGTTCTGTCAGTCAGTTCTCTTACTCTGCTGGGCTTGTCTGCTGACAGAGGCACAGGTCACTGTAAGAACAGTGAAAGGAACTCATTAGTGTAGGAAAGAAACAGATATTTTTATGATTCTAACTCCTCCTTCAACTTGTGCCTTGTTTCTCCACTTCTGTCATGAATATGGAAGTGCTCTAACAATACCTGTGTTGAGAACATCTGGTAACCACAGACATTTCTGTGCTGGGTGGTAGGGGTCATATACATACACAGACATGCAAGTGATGTCAAATAAGAAGGAGTACATTCCTTAAAGAACGTAATTTCTGTTTCAGCTGCTTTTAATGAAAGACCATCATAGAGGGGGATTTCTTAACCATGAGATGTTCATTTGCTTATCAGACACAATCCATTAGCTGTGAAGTTTTGTGTTACTGCTTCAGCCATGCATAGCTGCATATGAAGTTATTTGCTGATTTTCCACAGTTTTCATTTCTTCAACAAACACACAGATGAGACGACCATGAATGTCTTTATATATTGAATCACCTTATCAGCCTTCAGCTCTCTCTGAACAAGAAGCAAGTACTTGAATACCATTTATTCTATAGTAAAGTAAGTTTTAGAAAGTAGTAAGAAGCTATTTTGTTATAGGCAAATATGATTCTGGAAAAGCTTGTCAGCATCTGAAGGTCTCTGTGTGATGATGCACTTAAGTGTGATACTTGATATTCTGTGGCAAAATAAGAACTTTGGTTGTATTCTTGTCTTTTGTGATTGCACTGAGTGTGGTTAGGACAGAGTTAATTTTCTCCATAGCAGTCTTTATAGTGTTGTGTTCTAGATTTGTGACCGAAACTGTATTGATGATAATACAGAAATGTTTTAGCTACTGCTGAACAATGCTTGCACAGAATCAAGGTTTTCATGAGCTGGGGTTAAACAAGAGAGTGGGAGAGGACACAGCTGCAACTGCTGATCCAAGTTGACCTCAGAGATATTCCTCATTATACAATGTCTTGTTCTGCAATAAAATTGAAGGAATTTTTCCAAAGAAGCTGTTGCTCTGAGACTTGCTGGGCCTTGTTCTGCTGATGGGAGGTGGACAGTGATTGTCTTCGCATCACTTGTTGGGTTTTTTCCTTTTTTTTTTTTTACTTCTTAAAGGGTCTTTATCTCAAAGTGCAAGTTTTTCCCACTTCTGCCCTTATGATTCTCTCCCTATCCTGCTGGGGGAGAAGGCAATTGGCTGGGGACTTAGCTGCTGGGGGCTTGGCTGAGGTAAGCTCACTACCATGATCCAAAATAAATGTCAAAAATATTCAGTACCACAACTCCTGCATTTCAGCTATGATGTGAATAATATTTTGATAGTCCCAAACAATGCAAAAATATGTCTGTCTGACTTACCAAGCCTTTGGTGTGATGCTTTCTGTCTGGCCTGTAAGTTCTCATTCTTCCTCATGGCAAGAACCCCACTGGACAAATGCATGGAGCCCCTTGCCACAGTGACCTCCTCTTTGACAGTGTTTTCCAGAACTGTTGTTGCACTGATGATATCCTCTTGCAGAGGGGTTTCAAGATGATTACTCAGTTTTGTCCTGCTGAAGGAATATTTGCCAATCACATAGAAAGTCACTTAAAGAAGGAAAGAGCACAGAAACAGCCCCATCTTTTCCCTCTTTCCCTCTCTTCTTTCACTATGTTTGGGGACTTTTGCCCACATGATCAAAGCTGCATTGCCAATGAACGGAGTCTGTGTGGGGAAGGAATTGAGCAGGAGTATATGATGCCAGTTATTACAATCCTAACTAATTTATTCCATTCTATATGGAACATGTGGAATCCAGTGATCAAGTCTATGTGGATGCAATATTTACTGTAGATAACTTCTGTAGAGTTAACCTTCTTGAACACAAATAAACATGAATTTATAACCATTGATTTTATTTCACGAAGTGAAGAAAAACAGTCACCTAGATTAATTTCATAACTGGATGTATTTCTACGGCCATTCTTCTGCAAGAAGTTACAGTCCAGCAATCTCTTCCGTCCTGATCTCCAGGAACACAATTTGATGCAAGTCCTCTTCCTTGTATCTACGTTCATGACAATTTTTCTTTCTTACAGTTTTTCTCCTCTTTTAGCCAGAATCCTACTCTTGCTAATTGGCTGAGAATTATTTGGCTTTCTCAAGTAGTTTTTCCCAAAGGACTCCATCCCTTCTACCAATGGTTCATTGTTCTACCTCCTGAATGACTGCATGTGGATTAAAGAAATAATATATCAAATTGTGTGGCAGAGAAAGGGATATTCTGGCTTAGAAGTGAATTTCATCTCCCTTGTTTTGGCCTGTGTTCCACCTCCAACCATAACTCATTGCCTCTAACCTCTGCTGCACACAGGGTGTTCCAGACAGTAACGGGGTAATGAGATACTCACAGCTCTCAAAGTGCAACTCTAGGAAGCAAAATGGTCCCAGTGCTCTAATGAAGGTAGGGCATGAGGCCAGTCTGGTAGAGAATTCATTTTGTTTTCCAAATTATGCCTCACTGCTAGTACTTCTGAAAATATCAGAAAGTGGACTAAAATCTACAAAAAGATTAATTGTTTCATTAAAACTTCCAATGAAGCCAACAATCCATTGGCACCTGTAAAAGAACAACAATCAGGAAAACATTGAATTCACCAGACGTAGAGTTTTCTACTGAGGTGTGAACGAATGACTGTGACAGGGTCTCCTGAAGTTTCTAACTGAAAAGTCAGCTGCTTTCTGTTTAATTCCCAAATCATGTATGAGTGCTTAGACAAAGCTGGTTGGTGCATCACTGACCATATCTGCCAACATATTTTACTTGTGACCTGTAAAATAAATTTTTATTTATTTAGTCACTGGGTTTTCTCTCCTCTAAATTATAAAACAACATCTTGGATAAAATGCTGAGAGATTGTGATGTGAATTTAGTCCATAAATTCACACCAATATTTGTTTTTATCAGTATTAGATCAGTCCTGGCAGTTTTCTGTACAAACGTAATTCCTGTGACAGAGTAGCTGTTTTTATTTCCACTGAAAATAAAACAGAAAATTTTCAGTAATAGATGGGCATGAACCAAAATGCAGGTTCCAATCAGTTCTGTGCACTTTTTTGCTCTATGGCAAATAATAAAGAATATTTTCCTTATTTTAGTTTAACAGTGAAATTTAAAGTTACCTACAAAAGTGATAAATGGTTTCAGCAGTGTTTCGTTTGAGGTTTATTTAAGAAGATTTAAAAATTACTTCTTCTAGAGTATTTTTAGCAGATCTTGTGCACTCTACTTTTTCTAAAACTTTATGGATAAGTGAAAGTAGTATTCCATGCTGTGAATGTAATTATATGTGAGGAAAAAGTATATATTTAATTGTGGCTTAAATAACAGACTTTTCCATTTGTTTCACATAGGAAAAAAAAAGATTACTTTGGGAAGGATTTAACATTGTGTTTCTTCAATTAAAAACAGAAGTGGTCTATAATTACACCTTAGATTCTTAATGGTCTTCTATAAAATCATTAAAAAGCTAACAAACAAGCCTTAGAGATCTGAATGCTCACATTTCCATTGCCTACGGAGGCTTTTGAATAAGGAAAAAAGATTAAACATGTTTCTCACAGAGTCATAAAATGGCTTGGTTTGGAAGAGACCTTAAAGATCATGAGTTTGGACTCCTCTCACTACACCAGGTGCTCAGAGCTCCATACAACCTGGCCTTGAACAATTCCAGGGATAGGGCATCCACAACATCTCTGGGCAACCTGTTGGTCACCATCCTCACAGTAAAGAATTTTTTCCTAATATCTAGTCTGAACCCCCTCTCCTTCAGTTTAAGATGTCTCCCTTTTGTCCTGTCACTATTAAAGGACAAGATTTCACAGGTCCAAGCAGTGTTCTGCCCTTTGGGTGGCTGTAGATACTAGATGATTTGTTGTGCAGGTTAGGAATGGGAAATGTGGATCCTCAGTACCAAGGGCCCAGGGAGGACCTGCTCAATCAGTCTCATAGATCTGAGATCTAAATCTCACAGATTACAGATACAAATGCCAGACATAATAGTGGCATTTAGGAGTGCTGAGTGGGCAGTTTTCATTGCTGTCCAAGGACAAGGGTTTAAGCTACATTTCTTCAGCAATCTGAGACTTCTCCTTTGCCTGTGCCATGTCATGTTCTTGCCCTCAGAAGAGAAGCCGTACCATCTGCTTGGCCACAGAGCCAACAAATCTTCCAAGTGACCAAGGTTTTGCCCCCACTCAGTTTAACAACAGAACAATCTCATATTTTCAGTTAGCTTTTCCTTGGTGGCAGCAGAGGGTGCGCAGCAAACTGCTTATGCAGCCTCCTGGCCTTCTTCCACTGTCCCAGGGGATGCCTTCTCTCACTGATTCTTCTGTCACTGGCAGCTGCTCACACATTCCCCGTGGTTGTAGCTATGAGTAGCAGAGAAGGCCTGCTAGATGCATGACATGCTAGACATGGTGCTAGACAGTTGCATTACAACCCAAAATTCTCAGGAGAATTTAATTTTAAGCCTAGATTAGCCTAGACATATCCAGTGAAAATCAAAATCCAGGCTGATACTCTAGTCACAAAGTGGAACAGGAAGATTATATGTATAAAAGTCTTGAAGCATATATATTTCCCTTCTTCCCAGAACATAAACGCCAAAAGGGAATCAAAGATTTTCACCACTAATTGAGTTTCTGTTCTTTGTCTGTTGAGGTCAGAACTGTAAAACATCTTAAAGATGCTGTCTGTGGTTTTGATTTTGCTTTCTCAGCGGAAAGTATGTTTTGTTTTATAAAAGTCTTTTGATTAGCGATCAGATTATATCAGGGTGAATTCTGTCACCTGTTGAAAGACGATTTTAGCAATGGAAAATGAGTTAAGATTCAGATTAAATTCTCATAAAATAGGTAAGTCTTTGATTTTGTCTAATGTTGAAAATGGAAGGTTTCTGTTATTTCCATGGCTGAGCATGTTGAGCAAATAGCTGGTTTGCATAAAATATCAGCATAATTTAACAGATCAATGATGAGCACCACTGAGCTGGACCTCAAAAGGCTCCTTGACGCTTTCCTGAAGACTGCAGGTAAACTGTTTTAATATCCTTTTGCCTCAGTTTTCCTGTTTGTAAAATAAAGTTTATTGTATTCCATTCCTTGGTAAAGCCATTTGATATCTACCAATCAAAAATGTACATGTAACTAGGTGAGTGGAAAACATTAATTTTTCAAGGTATTTTTTGGCATGATGTTATTCTTGTTCTATAAGACATGCATGGAAAAACCACCAAAGCACAGAAAAATTAAAATTTTCTTTTTTCAAAGCCCCATCTTACCCCCCAAATCGAATGTTATCAATTAAATGACTAAGAGGAATCTGAAATCCATTCTTTGTGCTCCATTTTATGAATATTAAAAAAAGAATACCCCATGAAAAATATGTCCATGATTTCATACTTTCAGAATAAATAACTGTATATATTACCTGTTTTGAATAATTAAATTATTATCATTATTTCCACAGCAGAGAAAATGTGGAAAAATCATTTTGCAGAGCCTCGTCTAGAGCCACTAGATTGGCTAGTGTTCAAATGAAGGCAGTTTGCTGTCTCTAGATGTTTCTGACACTAGACCTAAATATATTTGTAGCTTTTCTGTAAGAAATGAGAGGTCAGATGTCCACTTTGGTTATAACATTTAGTGGAATGACATTTTCATGGTAAATTTGGGTACTCAGAAAAAAATCCCATAAAAGAGATTGGTCACTTGTTATTTAGGCTGTAAAGAGGAAGATTTCTTTTCACCTATAATATGAGTTGCCCATCCATATTTTTTTCTCTAAGCTTAGCAAAAGTAGGTTCATTTATCATTTTGACTCTTTTGGCTTTTGAGTCAGCAGAGTTTGAACACCTCTTATATCTTTTTCCCCTTTCCTATTTTTGAAAGACAGCCACAAATACTATAGTGAGCACAAATAAAGACAGCCTTTCTCCTGAAAAGCTTTACAAGTAAACACTTGGAAGGCTAGACATTCTAGGAAATCCAGATGTTTGGAAGGACTTGAGTGTAGAAAGGGTACTGTGTTGGCTGAAGCTAAGCATGAATGTTTTTACCAAAATATGCTGCTAAATTTAGCCTGGGTGGCTTAATAATTTTCCCTTTTTTACAGACATTTCTACTATTATATTTGAGGGACCCATTTGGATCATAACCAGGGGCACATGAACAGCTCTGGATAACTACAAGTTCACTTGTTATCTGAATGGGCTTCAAAGGCCTAGAATACCTGTGTTTCTTACCTCTAATTAGGTCTGGAACACTCCTTGTAGTGTCAGAATATGGTTTACCTCCATTTATTTTTAGTGGCTTCCTAAACAAAATCAGGTTAGTGACAATTGAGTTGACAATCTCTTTGGGTTAGTCTGCAGCCAAGTCATCTTTAGACAATTTTACATGTAGTGGTTGTGTGAATCCAGAAAGTTCCTGTGTTCCCGAATCCATCAGACTGCACCACCACTTGGTTGCTCTTAAAATGAAGCAGCACTCAATGGTTCCTATGTTTTTAAGGTTTTTTTCCTCCCATTTCCCTTTACTGATCAAGAGCAGATCTACAATGGAGGATTTGGGCATTGCTCTGGGCTTGGACTGACTTCTTGTCTTGATGGGGATCTCCTGCAGCTCCTTTGTAATTCTGCTGCATTTGTGCCATGGTATGGAGGTGCTGGCGAACAATTCACCTCTTCCTCACTGTAACTTCATACTGGTGCACTCCCAGTTTAACTCTGCTAGGATGTGGTCTGGGAAGTGAGGTGTCCCCTACAGTGGGTATTCTTGGGAGATATATAAGCACAATATGGGAGTAATATTCATTTGCACTTTAGCAAATGCAGAAAAAAAAAAAAGGAATACACCACTCTGACTTTTTGGACTATCTCTGCATTACTACTGGTTAGTGAGATTAAAACTTGAATCCCTGATTTTTTAAATTTTATTTAAAAAAATTAAAATCAATTATCACAGACATAGAGAAGTACTTTTTAATTATGAAAAATCTGCCCCAAATAAAGGATGAACTAATGGTTTATAACTTCTAAAGCACATTTTAAGGTTGGGTTATGAAGTGAAAAACCTTTACATACGGAGGTCTCAGAGGAGCTGCCATTTATTAATGTTTTAAACAGATGCTTCACTAAGCAACATATTTAATTAAATCCACAACTGTTGTGCTTGAACAAGACAGATTTTTACTAGAGCAAGAATAAAGTTGAATTCACAGCAATTAACCAGACTTGTTTGTACAGAGTCTTGTATCAAACAGGTAGAGTGGCTTTACAAAGACATTAATTTAAGTGTTGATCATCATTAAAATCTCTGAAAGCTGAAGATCATAGTGTACATACAGTCACTGAAAAGAAAATTTAGGTAACTATTCTTTCCAGAAGGTCTGATGCCATTTGAATATGTATGTATAAATAATATTTTGTGAAGACCATAAACAAGTATGTGGTACAATTGCTTATATTATGAGCAAGTAAATAGGAACCACTTGCTCATGGTTTCAATATTCAACCTAAAGCCACAAACCCTGATTTCACCAAATATTATCCAGGTATAGGAAGGACTAGAGGACACAATGACACTTTCACTTTCCTCAGTTCTCTGTCAAGGAACCTCATCAGGTTCAGAGAATTGCTCTGTTATTAACACAGGAATTTTATTGGTGGTGTATCTGGGCTAGGCTATTGACCTCAGTGTAATTCCTCTAGTGTAAAGCTAGTTCCTCTAGCTGAGTAATGTTAAGATCTCTGTGTGGAAAGATTCCTCTGACAATATCATGTAAGACTGCACACTTTCTTATGTTCCTTTCTCTTTTCAATAGAGGGCCTTGGAAGAAGCTAACTTCTTTCTTCTGAAAAGTAGCAAAGTCTTTAACTTGTCCCATAATGATGGAAATTTGAGGACTCTGTCTGAGTGGATTCTATGCTGAGCTTCATCTGCTGCAACGCTGAGATGTGCAGAAATCCACAAAACACAAAACCCTCAGAGGCATTTCAGGGTTTCTTTATTGCAGGAAAGGATAGCAACAGTTCCGGCCATTATTCTTCTACGTACCCATTCTTTCTTAGTGTTTATGCATTTGTGGAGTAAAGCACACTGCAATGCACATTTGTGTTCTTGAGGAAAACTAACTGTCAATTATTTATTGTTGAGAATTATTTTCAACATTTATATAACCTGAACTCTCTAGTCTTACTGTCACTAAATAAATGCCGTGGAGATTTTTTCCCTGCTCTGGCACAGACTCTTTATTTCAGTAGAGAGAAAAAATATTTTAGGCTTTCCTGATTTTCCCAGGGCCTTCTAACTCTTCCTCTAAATAATTCAACCTGTTAAAAATTGGTGAAAGAATTTTTTATATGTTATGCAAATAAGAATTTTTTTTAATGACAACTAAGTAGCACTGTGAAGTGGTATATTTATATCTAACATTACCATGGTGCTACTTCATTAATAGCACCATTTGCATTAATTTATTCAATATTCAGAGACCAGCCAAAGTTGGTCACATTTTTTGCTATCATGGTAGGAATTAATGATTCTGCTACTGTATTTCTGATAAAAGGGATTTGTTTCAAAATACTTTTTGCTACAAAGCCTCATAAAACAACAACAAAAAAAATAGAACAAAAAACCCCTATGGTTAGTTAATTTACATATTTATTTTTTTAAGCACCAAGGAAAACCAGCTTTTCTCCATTCCAGAGAAATGCCCTATCAGATTTTGCCACAGAATAATTGCACTGTCTGGTAAAATGACTGAGTTGTTGCCCATGACAAAAATCTTTGTTCTTTTGGGAACTTGTGGAGAAATTTTGCCCTGGGTGAAACTCTCAGTTTTGCTTAATCATTTGTTGTTGTTGATATTATCTGGTTTTATAAGAAAAATTCAGAATGTGACTGGTAGCAGTTTCACACTCTCCACAGCTCAATAAACTTTTGAAACATGGAATATTTTGATACCTTGTGATCCAAGCAATAAGTAAGCTAAGATGCATAATTTGGTATTTCCTCAAACTGTTTACAAAGGTCTAGAGAAAGAACAGGATGTTATTTTCTGATTTTGACACTTTTCCTTTTGAGTGTTAAACTAAAAGAATGAAATAGCATGTACTCCAGAAGAAAGTTAATATGAGGTACCTTTGAAAACACAGTAACAGGGGATTCAGTTCTCCTTTTGTCCTTCTCTCTGCTGTTTGTCGTCTTTGTGAAATAATATTAGAGTTAAAAAGAAAAATGATGAAAAGATGTGAAGACTACCAAGAGAGTTGCTATGGTTTTAAAAGCAGTTGTACCCACCAAAGACAGAAAACAAATCTACACAGGAACAATGTTAGGAAGTTTAAGGAATTGTCAATAACAGTGTATGGGACACATGTCAGTACTCACTGAAAAATGCAGGGCGCAGTCATAGTCTTCTTCAGATTTGATGGCAAAAATCCCATTTACTTTCACAGCATAGGACTGGAACTTCTATTTGGAACATGTTTGCCATAATTATTTTAGTTGGCTGAAGTTCTTTTTTTTCTTATTTCCCATAATTTGGATGTAAAATGACTTTTCAACAATAGATGTAGTATACCATAGCAGCAGTATTCTTATAAATGGTGGGAGACCTCAAAGAATTCACAGTCTACAGGTAATTACTCTTTTCTACTTGCAAATATTACATATAATTTTGTGAAACAACATTCTTTTCAAGCTATGAGGTATTTCACAGTAGCCCACCGGAGGCCTGTGCAGAGAACTGAAAGGTCATAGGTGTTTTAGTGCAGTCTCTGTGTTATTTGTAACCTCAAGAGACCTGTTATTCCTGTTATTAAAGATACTCTAAATGTTATCCAATAAATTGTACTTTGCTGTGCTAGCTTAGAGACAAAGTATACAGGACAGCAAGAAAAACAAAAGGTACACGAAAGAGTAGCTCAGAAACAGAAAAATATCACAGGTAGAAAAAGTCAAAATTGCAACCTGGCTTTCAAACAGGGTTTACTAAAATTGCATAAAGGATTAACAATGTAGAATTCTTCTAGACACTGGAAATATTGTTCATGAAAACTAACAATTTACTGAGACACCTAAAGAAACTGTTGCTTTTTTGAACCTGTTGACTCTAGAACTAGTTGCCATAGAGGTTATTATTATCCCTAATAAAATTATTCTCAGTGCTATTTATTGATTACACTGCTCTTCCATATCGTCTGTAAACAAAACCTCTATTTCCAACTTTATCAATTATCATGCTGTCTACTACTGGGAATTGGTTTCTTTTAAAGAAATTTACATTTCATAGAACAATAGCAATACTGCCTACAAGTATGATCAGTCACAGGCTGCTTCCTACATTAAATCCAAATGGAAAGATTTGATAGACATAGCTATTTGGAATAAAACTGTGTTGCAATGCCAAGTACTTGCTGACCTGGTAATTAAAGGGTCAATTGAATTTATTGGATTTAATTTTTTACTAGGAAAGCAATTTTGATGATTTTTAGGTTTAGTTTTAAAAATTGCGAATAACTGCTCAGGTTATATACATACATTGAAGGATCATATTTTTAGAAATACAGAGATAATTCAAAACATATGGGCTCTGAAGAGTGTCTATGCACACAACATTTTCAAAGCAGGTTCCATCAGTGCCGTGGTATTTGTGCTGCGCTTTCCTGCAAACCACAGCAGGCTGAGGTGAGTAATTGAGGTGACTGGCGTGGCAGGGCTGCTGCGTCCCTCTGACAACTGGGGTGACCAGGGATCCTCAAAGAGAGAAAGGATCCTGCTACTTGGGAAAACCAGGAATTTCAAGAGCCTGCAAGACCTGCAGGTCCTGGATGCCCTGAGTCACTGGGCTGACTCAAAGACTGACTGACTTATCTTGGGTAATCCACACTCCTCTGGCTGCTAGAACAGAAACAGATGAACACAGAAACTCCTGTTTTCCATCCCTGGACATCGGCTGCAGAGGTTTCTGAAGTTCTGATACTCGTCAAACTTTGGAGGTCTAAAACTCCTATCCTTGAGCTGCCTAAGATTGTTTGGGATGGTCTCCCAACAAACATCTCCCTAAAGATAATTGCAATGTTACCAAGAGAGAGGCTGAGAACTTCTCTGACACAGGGCCACCGCTTTGACTCCCACCACAGGGAGACACCACCAGTGACCTAGAGACCTTCTGCAGGAGAAAGGCTGCAGAAAACCCAGAGACAGCAAGAGCTGCTGACAGTAGGCACCATCCAAATGAGACCTCAGAGACAGCATAAATCCAAACTGCTGACATGGCTATTGCAGAAGCATTTTTGGTGGTGGTAGTGCAGAAAGAGAAAGATGTGATGAGTGGACACAACTAAAAATCCAATGCACTGTTTTGCTGTTTATTTCTAGCTATTTTGATTCTCTTTTCTATGAACAAAATGTAGCACGGCCTAGGAAAGAGGTCCAAATGGTCTTCTGAATGAAACATAATCACTTCTATTTCCTCAAGCCAAAAGTATATTTAGCCTTGGAACAATAAATCTATCATTGTACTGATTGAAGCAGTAAATAGATATTGTAATCAAAGTGCATATTTATGAAGTGATAAAGTAGCTGTCTCCAGAGGGTTGTGCCTCTAGCTCAGTACAACCCTCTTTTGAGGTTATGGTGGCTCTGGAGACTGGATAGCTCCTTGGTTTGTTTCCCTTTCCTTTTTTTCACGCAGTACAACAGAATGGGCTGTGGGCTTGAAAAGTAATGTAGTGGTGAAAAACAGAGCAGTCTGCCCTCTAGTTTACCCTTTTATATTGCACCAAGTATTGCACTTCATGCCTAGTGCTCCGGGAGTTTAGCACTCCCTAGAAATATTTTTTATAATTATTGGTTGCATCACAACTTCTTTTAATCTTCATTGCATTAAGATGATAGAAATAGTATTGTGCTGTGTATATAACCACCTACTTAATAAAAAAAGCTGTTATCCATTAAAATATTAAATATTTTAAATTAAAAAAATTCTCTGTGTGAGGCAGGCATTTTAGAGTAAGTTCATTGAATCTTACAAGTATTAAATCATGAAGGGCAAGTTTCATCTATTACACTGTGGGATATGTAGCAACATAGCAGTCAGTTTTAAGTGCTGCTGGTCATCTCTGGGGGAATGTTAAACAGTCACTACTTTCACTGAAACCATTGATTTGTTTTGGGTTGATTAAGGCTTCTTACATCTGTTCAGGTTGTACATCGTAGTTAAGGGAAGTGAGAATAATAGTGCAGCATGAAAAGATTAGCTTTCCACCTGACACTGTGAAGAATGAAGATTTCCATTCATGTATGCAAAACCCTTCATAAATTAAAATATTTATCTTATTATCCAGCCACAACTGAGACCCAGTTTGAGCTTCTCCTCCTTTGAGTTTGATAAGTGTCTCATATGAAAATAAAACAAATATTCTCTCAGAATGGGCTGTTGGTATAATTGTAAGATGGAATTTTTGGGACCATAAATGTACCAAACTTTTTTTAAAATGTCTTCTTTCACAGAGCTCAAATGAGCTCTGTACTGAAAATTGTAATGAAATTCAAGATATGAAAGCAGGGCTGAACAGCCTGGAGTGAACTTGGTTGTGCAAGAAAGGGTTTATGATGAGGGAGGATGAGAGTGAATTAACACTGAAATTGTATTATATCATTCTCTGTAGGAGGAGTATACTTTAATTGACCTGTGTACGAGAAACAAAGAAATGTTAATAGCCTTATTTACTGAAAGATATAAGCTGTATAATGACTTTGTCTGCCTCTAACATGAACATATACATTATATTCAAACACTTATGGTTACAATCTCTTTTATTCCTTCCCTCTTAACATAACAGAATCAACCAGGTCTTAAACCACACTGGGTGATACTGTGATAAGCATCAGGGTGTATCCACACTCTTCATCAAATATTAAAGAGGTTGAAGGCAGGAGTCTGGGATGACTTTTACACCCTGTGCAATCTACTGATTCCTCCAGGGTGTGAACGTGTCAGGAATATGGGAACTGAGAATCAAGTATTTTCAAAAGCAGATGCAGAGGGAGATGTATGTCTGTCAGTGTGCTATAATGGCAATCATAGCAGGTCTTTCAGCAATACAGAGTCAAGGAAAGATATTGATAGTATGCAGTATTTTACTTATAGGCTTGTCAGTGTATTCTGTTCAACTTCTGATTTCTTTGCAACACTGGCATCATCTATTTCAGAGTAACTTTCCCAGACATTTGTATATGAATCATAACATGTACAATTATTTGAACACTCTCTTGCTTTTCCATTTCCTATTCATGCAGCTTTGTCAGTTTGTTGGGATGTCCCTGCCTTCTTCAGTTTCACCTGTGGATCTGAGCTCATCGTGCTCTTTTCCCTCCTCTGCCTCTTCTTGTGCCACCCCTGGCCACTGCAGATCCTTGTGGTCAGTGGCTCCAGAGAAGTCGCAGTTCCCCTGTCTTGGTGGCTACAATAACTTTAGTCCACAGGGAGACACTGGAGATAGCTTTTACAAGGGATTTTAACTGAATGCTACCAGATATTTTGACAATTACCTATAATGATAGCAGGAACCTGTGTGGCCCAGAAATAGTGAAATAGTGTGAAGGCAGATAGATTAAAAAAACACCAAAACACCAAAACCCTTCTTTATTTTGTTTGTTAATGATGTGGGTAACTAAGTTTGGAAAGAACCTGCCTGAAGTTTTGGCAGATTTTTTTTTTTTGTCAGATCAGATCCTTCAAGAAAAATCCCCTAGTACATTTCATAAAGATACTGTAGCTCTAAGAGAAATTAATTTGCTGCACAAATTCTTAAAGCAAGGGCTTGTATTATTGAGAAGGCAGTGTGGATGTTCACAGTGGTCAGTTTAGCTCCAGCTATCAATCCTTCATCAGGAAGAACCTGATGATGAGAGTTTAACAACTCTCCCTTTTTGTTGTAGCTCATTCTTTTGCCCTACACTTGTCTGCAGCTATAAACAGTGTTGCTAGAAAAAAACCTCAGGTGTAAGAAATATTTTTCAGCAGACATAGCTATTCCAGACAATACAGCATGAACAGAAAAAGCAAAGCTATTAATATCATAATTTCTGCTGATTTTTCATAACCTTGTCTATTCAGTAACAATCATGACATTACAGATAACCCAGAGACAACTTGTCTACACTTCAGGATACAGTACATCATGGCCTACATTTGCACACTAAAGGAAAAGAAAATCCCCTCAACACACTTTATCCAATAATTTTACAAGGATGAACCTTATTTTTCTCAGAAAAAACCCCAAACCAACAAGAAAACAAAACCAACAACACAAAAACAAAAGTCCCACAAAATCTTCAGGCTATTTAATAAATTTAAAGCTTTAATGCATATCAAAATGTTAGATTTCCACCCTGGCACACCTGCATATAGGCAGCATTTTGTATTTAATTAAAGTATATGTTCCAGAAAGGCATCAACTGGAAGACACTAACATGGATCAAAGGCTGTGACTGTAAGAACTCAGACATGCAGATGTCTTCCCTCATTAGCTCATATCAGTGACTAATCAATTAAAAATATGTTTTGTTTGTAGTAAAAGTCTCTTCTACCTGCTGGTTTTACAGTCCAGCCATCATTTCTTAACAGTTTTATTCCTGTTCTACTATCTACAAATATATTAATCTCTAATCTAAAATCTTTTCTATATCATGACAGTGTACACCATGATGTGGCTTATGGCCAGTTCAGAAAGCATCTGAAATATTTATTTTGCTTTTGAATCTTGTGATAACTAACCATAGAAAATTTTTACTCCTCTTCAAAACCCTCCAAGAAATAATAAGGTTTAGGATCCTCTCATGTCTCTAACTTCTGGGATCAGAACTTAATGCAGAAACTGTATTTAATTCTCTTGGAGATGGATTTGTGCACTAAGAGTTATGAATCTTTTCAAGAATGTCAATTTTTGATTTTTCCTTTTCCTTTTTCTCCTGCACCAAGTGGAGATGAAATGGCAGTCTTTCTTCTTAGATAAATTCAAGACTGAGTGGGACTTAACATTCCTGATGATCCCAGAGAAGAAAGGAAGAAAACAGCTTGGTGACTCCCAGCTCTGCAGCAGCTGAGGGAGCAGTGACCCCAGAAAGGGGCTTGCAGTGTCACATTTCTCATGTGGGACTGCCACTGCAATACAGCTCTACTTTGGAGAGATAGTTATATGATACAGCTTTTAATCTATTATCAGGACTAAATAGCTATCTAATGCATTTTTTTACAATTATTTACCATAAAACAGATTGCTCCACTTAAAAGGAAAATGGTATCATGTTCATGATAATCTCTGGCATGTTGTAAGTTTAATCAATACTTCTTCAATCAAAATATAAGGAGATATATACAAGTTTTTCTGAACTCTTGAGATGATTTTTAGAAAAGTTTATTATATAATTTATCAATATTTTTATCTATTTCTGTATATTTTCCTCCCTCCTCATTCTATACTTTATTTCTGCTGTAATATTTTCATGAATAAATTCCATAATGGAGTAATTCACTGAATACACAAGAAAAGCATTAGTAATGTAAAGCAAATGCATAAATATTGCATAAATTGCGTATATATACTTCATATATATACTTCATGCCCTGAGGACACCTTTATTTGTGCTAGATAGTGTTTCATGAACACTTTGAGTTCCTCAAGTCTGTTTGTTGTTTGGTTGAGCAGCTGTATCCCAGGATATTCACAGATGAAACCAAGCAAAATACATAAAAACAACTCCTCAGGGCACCATAAACTTTTAAGGCCCATATCCTGGTGTCAGCTATTCATGTGCAACTCCCAATGATGTCAATGGAAGTTTCATGAACATATCTGAAAACAGATGATGTCCTTTATCACAGCAAGGGAAAACATGAACCAACAAAGTCCTGATGAAGCCAGAAACTGGAGCTCATAGGAGTGACCTGAGTACTTAGTGTCAGTCTCACTTCAGGCACCCCTAAGTTGCCAACATTATCCTTTTACTTAGCAATCAGGACAGATTTCTTAAAAAATCCCTGCTTTTCTATAGTTTCAGCATACAGCTTGGAGGGGATAAGAATCAAATCTAAAATATTCTGGTTATACGAACTTCCAGATGAGCCAGCTTTGCTCATTGGTGCAATAAAGATACTGATAGGGCTTTTGTCAGCATGTATTTCATAAACTGATGCCCATCAAGTCTACCTTTAGGACCAGAAGAAGTGGCCTTTGTTGTTTTCTCAGGGGAGGTTTGGATTACATATTAAGATTTCTTTACTGAAAGTGGGGAGTGTCGGGCATTGGAACAGGCTGTAAAAGGAAGTGGTAGAATCACCACCCCCTGGAAGTGTTCAAAAGGCATGTGGATGTGGCTCTGGGGACTATGGGACTAATATTTACTATTAGTGGTAAACATGGTGGTGCTGGGTTAATGGTTGGACTCAGTGATCTTAGAGTTCTTTTCTAGCCTCAGTGATTCTGTGACTCATGAGCCATACCTCTTTTCATTCCCGTATTTCAGTGAGCTACCTGTGAGTGCAGAGAGCATCAGCTGCACAAGCAGGTTGTCTCAATCACCCGACAAGTCTTTGGCATCCAGCTGGGACTTGGGGGTCAGTGTTCACAGGCAGTTACTCCTAGAGGCAATTTGCCTTATATTTGAGCTGAATCCCCCTCTCAAGGCACCTGGCCACCAGGCCATCTGCTCTGGGCAGAGAGAAAGAAACTAAATTATTACCAGAGGCATCACAGTTTGGACCCTAAAACTTGCCAGTGTGAATCTAGAACACAGTGTTTGCCACATTCATTTTCTACCCCAGTATGAGGTAGAAAGCAGTAGCAAAACTTCAGATGTACCGCAGTGTATGGGCATCTGAGCTGAAAATAAATGAACTAAATATTAACTGCCTAAACCAGTTGTGAAGCTTATCCAAGCACTTCAAAGAGTGACAATCTTCCTGTTAGTCTGGGCTAGAATTTTTCTTGATGATTCCCTCTCTAATGCCCCACTTGATTCCCTCTTTGGCAGAATGGAAATTCTAGTCCTACATGTTAACAGAGCACTTGGAGAAACTGCACCAGGATCTGTGCTGAGGAAACTCAGCTTTAGTTGACAACAATTGCTTACTCAGCAGTGCATGCAGCCAGTGCATTTTAACTAATTGTCTATTTATTTCTGCACTCTCTGGCTGGTGAGATTTTGTCATGAGACAGGCCAGATGGCACAGACATCAGCACCTGTAATTAAGAGAGAAATAAATGCCGCAGCATCATGGCTTACCCCTGCTCCGGGCTTTTTAAAATATCCTGTTGTCTGTGCTTATGGGCTCAGCTGTATTTGTATGCTGAATTTCTTAAAAGAACCCATAACTTTTGTAACATGACTCCTAGGAATCAATTATAATTTCCTAATTTAGCTGATGACAGACTTTGGAAGGCCTCTTCTAAGAGTCCATTCTTATTGCGCATAAAGAAGAGAATGCATTTAATGTAGCAAGCCATAGAGCTAGGTTTAAACATCAGAGTTTAAAGGCAGTCAGTGATGAAACTTTGTCAACACAGCCTCAGCTGATATTCAACATCATAGAATCAATTACCAGATTCAATTTTCTACCAATTTTCTTCTTCCTTTTTAGGCAAATTGCAAATATCTCATGGGATATTTTTCTTTATTCTGTTTTATTTTTCTAGAAAGCAGCCAGTGACATTGCCTCTGTCATAAACCTTTATTAGTCATGCTTCAGTTCATGATATGCAATGGCAGGTGTGAAATAGGGAAGGGAAGCCCACACTACAACTATTTACAGACACCTCTTGATGAAGAAAAAAAGTAAAAGCTGTTATCAATCAAGTTTAACTTTATGGAATTGGCCGATGGCACTGAGAAAAGAATTTGCAAGATCAAGGGAGAAAATAGTCGCAGTCCCTGAGAATATTTATTTTTAATTGAAAAACCTGAAGATAGTCGCAGTCCCTGAGAATATTTATTTTTAATTGAAAAACCTGAAGATGCACGTTTCCTTTTGAGTTCTAAAATCTGTATCTAAGAACCTGCTATAGTAGCAGCACATTAAAACACCTAAGCCGTTTACATTAGTATGCAAACTGTTTATTCAACTGAATGTACTACATATAGGATGTTTATATACCTTGCTCTGTTTATATAGGCCGTGATTTGGATTAAGCAGAACAGAACCAGCTAAAACTTACATGAGACAGTATGTTGATACTCTGGGTTTTCTTTTCCCTTTAAATCTTCCTTAAATAGGTGTTCCTCTAGCCTCTGTAGATGACTTATAGCAGCAAATGCACAAATGAAATAATGGGATTTTTTTCCTGTCAGCCTATACCTACAGGACCTATATGTCCTAGAAGTAGAATGTTACTTTCTCTAAGTATCTCTGGTAATGCTGTGTCAGTCCAACTAATGCCTTTGGCTGCTGACAGCTTTCATTTCTTTATCACTTAGAGTGCTCATCCATGACATAAAAATTCCCATCATACTGAACTCCATTATCTAAATGAGATGGAGCACAGAGAGAAACTTTAGTTTCTCCTTTTGTGTGTGTAGATTTTAGGCAGTAATGTGGGCACAATGAACTTACTGGAGCTGGGAGTAATGGTGTGAGATCGCTCACACCATTACTTTAGATGGAAATTGAGTCTGTGCTGTCTACACTGAAGTCTTCTTGAGGCTCTGCTTTCTGCTTTATTTTAATTCTCTTTGTGTCGAGGATAATGAATATGGAATTTTTCAAAGACCTTTCCAACCAGCAGTCATTCCTTAGTGTCAGTTATGTAACACTGAGGGTTTTGCCTTTGAAAAAGTTGTTTATTTATTTGCATTATTTTTCTAATATACTAATTATGAGCTACCCTCTGTGCCCTAACCCTCTGAGGCAATTATTTTAAAGCCAAAACCTTGTAGCAAGAGCTTTCATTTAATCAAATTTTCATTGTTCATGCATTCCAAATTAAGAGCTTGAGTCTCTCCTATTCATTTACACTCTGTAACTCCAGGCTTTTTTTGTCAGTGAGCTTTGGAGTTAATTTCAGCTCTGATCACCGGCAGCTGGAATTTTCAGTACTGCCATTTTATCAACACTCGTTCTTTTGTGTTATGATACCACCTGGGAAAAATCAGACCCCATGACAATATGTGCTGTGCTGACACAGAGCATGGATGACCCCACCACCTTGAAATGGTGTAGCATGTATTTTTAAAATGATAGAACAATGAAAAACAATGTGCCTACCAGATATAATATTTCATTAATTAGTTTTACTGTCTGTGAGAACCCAGTCATACATGAGGATCCCATTGTTGGAATAAAGAAGTTGTGCACAGTACAGAACCACATTTAAAGTGTAGTGAACTTAAGGTTGTTATCAGTTTGTGGCTTAGATTCACACAATATTCACAGATATAAGAAGTAAGTGTCTTATGAGGAATAGATAAATATGTGTAAAAATAATTATTTATCCAATACCCACAAATTGGTGCAAATGCAAGTGACCAACCTGCCTAGGAAAACAGGTCTTGCTCCTTGGCAAACATATTATCCAGCTCAGCTTCCTGACACATACAGCATGGTGTGTCCCAAACTAGGAAATGAATTGCATCAGGAGACACAAATGACCACAATCCCATCCCTTTCGAAATCATATCTGTGATTCACCTTGACTTAGCATTAGTTGAGCACCTCCTTTTATAAGTCACACCACACCCACTTTTGAATAAAGCAGCACAATAAGCAATCTATAAATTATTCAGTTTAACTCTGTTACAAGGAGAATATGAGTTATTATTCCTACTCTTATGTTCTAGAATTATATCCAGGGTAGGAAACAGGTGTGTGTTTGTGTTTATGATGAAGGAGATGGCAGAGAGGGGAATGAATACAAGGTCCATCCTAAACCCCCAAAATAAAGGCAGCTCTGAAAATTTGCATTTTGCCTTGGATATCACTTGAATATTTTTTAAGAAATTGAATTTGTTATACTTCAAACAGATGCCCACCATAAAATTTTATAAAGTAGAATTAAATGTGTTGTACATTGTCACGCAAGAAAGTGAAATTTTGAACTGTCAACAGATTTTGTCCTTGCATCATCTCCTTGATATCCATTCTGAAGATGAATATGGTTTAACAGATTGGAAAATCAGTTCAATTGAAGCTAGTATATAAACCCAATCTTTATCTTAGTTTGTGAAAGACATATAAATTTAGATACACTGAAGCAATGGTTTCATTTCAAGATGGCTAAGTTTCAAATTCCCTTACTGTTTTGCCTGCATTTGACATGACTCATGAACATAGATTTTGATTCAGATGGAAAGACAGCTTCCCACAACTAGGATTAAGGCCCCTTGGCTGCAAAAGAATAAGACAGGAGCTGAACAGATACTATATGAAGTGTGAAATCCATAACTTTGATGATTTAAATACTATTGGCCCTGAAACAATGAATTTCTCTTCTGCTGATTGCAAACAGAAGCCCTTCTGGATTTGTATCCAGACCTGGACTACTTGTCTGGCCTTCAGGGCACTGACATTAGAAGAAGGAAACAAATGCACAGAGAACAGGCAAAGTAAACAAAAAGGGAGAGAAAAGCTGGGTACACACCAGCTAACCAGGTATCATGGACAGTAGAGTCCTGCTCTTGTTGGTACCAGGACCTGCAGGATTTATGATAGAAGAGTGCAATGCATCCAGTATGGGATTGTAAATTCAGGGCTATGTCCTCACGGGAGTGGAAGCAAGTCATCATAGAGGCACAGACAAATGGCATAGCACAGCAGTAACATAAGTGCTGCAGTGTTTAGTTCCCAAACAAAGTGATCTAGAAGAGAATTCATCTTGGCTGTGTTCCTCATTACAGGCGGGCCGAAAGCAAAGGGGAATGGCACCTCGACAACTCAAATCCCTTCATTGTCAACAGATGTGAGCACAGCTGCTCACACAATACCAGTGCTGAAATGAGCACTCAAGCATGGGCTGACATGTGTTTAGGGCAGAACAGGACATAGCAAGTGTAGAAATCAAACTGGGGGTTGGGGGAACAACACTTTCTGTTCACAGAAGGACCGATCATATGTTTAACAGGTTCAATCTGTTCTCATCCTGATATAGTAGCATAACCACATGTCTTTGTTATCCCGGTGCAGCCTAGTAAAATGAAAGGGATTTTTCAAATTAGAACCATATTCAGTCGTTGCCTGTAATCCCTAACTACAAGTTCCTCTGTATTGAGACGCTTCAGGGCTATATCCTTTTGGTGATAAAAAATGTAGATTTGGGTTAGAGGCAAAACACCAGGTTGTCCTGGCTGTTGGGACATCCTTCTACAGATTCCCTTTTCCTCTGTCACAAGGGGTTTGGATTTTTCCATTTAGTCCAGAAATTTCTCTCTTGCACGATCTGGATTAATGGAGTGGTTGTACCTGTTACTTTGTTGTAACAGAAAAGAGAAAAAAGAGCGTGAGAGTTTTTAACCTGAGGGTAAATTCTTTTATAGGCATTAAATACATGTAGATTTTTACCAAGCCTTTCTTCTGTCCCAATACCACTCCTGATATTTGCTTTCCTCCAGCCCCTACCCACAATGGCTCCAGACATCTACTCTCTTTTTCTGAGCCATCTTCCAAAATGAAGTCTCATTCAGGTTCTTATCTCCTGATAACTTCATGTTTCTAGTTAACTGGGAACTGCTTCATCCTGCTATGGTGAGAAATGCTTCACAAAGAATACACCATTGCAATGGTAATATGTGGTAATCATAAAAGTGAATTTTTCCTGTATGTCACAGCTGTTCTCTGAAGATTTGAAAACATATCATGAACACCTTTCATTGCCCCCTGTTTTACCACAACCCCTTCCCATCTGGTAAGAACTTAAGTTCTTCCCTTTGCAGATGGCATAAAAAAATTCCAGTTACAGCTTTTAAAATTTGATAAGCCTGACATTGTCTACCAAAATTCCTATTAGGAAATAGAAATAAATAGCCTGTCTCTCTGCATGATTGAACTCCCTCATTCATAAATATCTGCATACTTACGTTCTTGAATATGAAACTGGATGTATAACTTGAAGCACTTAAATTTGACTTTGTTAGAGGGACTTTGCTCAAGGTGATAAAACAATTAAGTGGCAGAATTGGAAACAGACCCAGGTCTTCTAGTTCCCACAACATAGAAAAATTACTGCCTCATACTACTTCCTCCCAGGGTCAATCTATATTTAATGTGAGCATTGTATCATTCAAAGAAAAAATAAATGGTTCCAAAACTTAACATGCATAATTTAGTTTACACAAAATTGACACTTTTCCTCAACAGAATATAAAATCTGCACAAGTATTCAGCAGTGCTGGGAATGCTGTAAAAATTAGAAGCTAAAATGTGGTTGAATTTCAAAGAGAAATAATGTTGGGGCACATTTCATGGACATATATTATTGCAAAATTCAGAACTGATTCTTCAACTTAGGTAATCACAAGGAGAATTTCATCTGATACAATTTTGGCACAATTTTCACCCTACTATTTTTCTTTCCAAGTAATTCTTCTGAAGAAATCAAATTATTGAGGAAAGTAATAAAATTACTTAAAAATAGTTTTAAAATAAAAGTAGTCTCTCATAATATTTTGGATAAGAAATCATTTGTGTAGTTTTTGTAATTGACTTCTTCTGAAATTATATAAAATTACATCGTATTATCACATATTTCATTCTACCTGTTGAAACTTACTAATCAAAGTTATAGCAAAGAATATGAATAAACTAATAATGAACAAATGGAATAACTGTGTCTATAGATGGTATTAAATTTTACCCATGCAACAGTTTTCTTCTGAATCTGAATTTTTTTCCAAAAGAGATCTTTATGTGCATTCGTAATATATAATAAATAGAAATAACAAGTAAAAAGAAAGTGACTGCCAATTATTCTGAGAAATATCTGAGAATATTTCCTCAGACTTCTTGAAATGCAATGTTACTGCCACACTGTTACAATACACCTTTTGATTTCTTAGGTTAATATTTTTCAGAAGTTCTTTGAATTTTCAAATTTTGGCACTTTTGTTTAAAAAACAAATGGAAAAAACCCCAGCAACATGATCATCAGTATTCATAATGACATGAAAATCACTTTCAGCTTGTTGAAATATATACTGAGTTTTTCTCCACTTTTAGACATTCTACTAAAACTCAGTGTTATCTCACCAGCTGAGCCTGAGAGAACAAAACAGGCTAGGAACAAAATGATGCCCTAACATTTACACTTCAAAGGAGCTTTACAAAGAGCAAACTTCTCATACTTAATGCCACTGATTTATTACTCCTTAAGAAGTCATCTTATGCCCCAATCCTTATTATTCATGGACTTGTGAGGAAACCCAATATATTCAAAGTGGCTTCAAGTACATGAAGTAAATTGTAGCATCAAAGCTCTGAACTCAATGAAATTGCTCTGTGCACGAAGTCATTATCATGTGTTTGCAGGGCAGTGATCTTTATGAGCATGTAGGACACTGTGATCTCGCCTTTGATTTCTCCAAAGGCCTTGCTAATTTCCAACAATATGCCATAGGACTAAAAGGATCAATTGCTTGTTTTAGGAGTTGGTGGGATCTGCAACAAAATGCTCCACCAAAGAAATGTTAGAGATTAAAGAAATCAGATAGTAGCAAATTCAAAAATTGATCAGAGAAATTAAAAATATTATGGAAATAAAATTTTATTCAGTCAAAAAAGTGTGAGAGAAGAGCAAATAATGGAATATGAAATAATGTCTTCAGGTTTTGGTCTGCCCAGGCTGCTACCAATGGGGAATTTTTTTCTTGACTTCAATGGTAGCAGGAGCAAGTTCTTTTAACTTTGGAAATTATCTGATCTAAATTGTGCTTGACAGTAGAATAAAGATCTTGTAGATATCTGACCCAATTATTTAATGCCTGTGGTGTTCCATTTACATGTCAAAGCACATGGGATACCACAATTGAGTGCTCTGTGGGGAGGATCTTTCCACTCTGAAGATAAACCCATGCTTTGCTCAAACTACCTTTCCCAGAAAGTGATACATGAGAGTCAGTTTAATATGACCTTTGCTTTTTAATCAGCAAATAAGAGAAAAACTGAAGGAGCTCAATGTTGAGCTTAGTTAAAAAAGTATGTCTATGGAATGCCAAACTAGTACGATAAAATAGAAAAGAAGACCATCCAAGAAGAACATGCATATATTTTGTGTATGTAGTCTGTAGCAGAATGAAACATTTGGATACTAAATGGAAAGGCAATTACTCTTTAAGCATGTGAGAAAAAAAATTTTGGGAGTTTCCATCTACCTTTCCAGTAGACACCTCTCAAAAGTTCACTGCTTTTCAAGTGCGTCATTGAAATGATGAGAAAAAATTATTTAAAATAGAAAGAGAGGTTTCTATTTTAATAATTGTGTCTCATTATTTTCTGAATATGATGCCTTCAAGAATGTATTTAGCTTTAAACAGAACATTTAAGTACATGCTGAGGTAAAGCCCTTTGACTTTTGAAAGGTCCTTCATGTAGTTTCTGTTGCTGAGTTATGAAGTTGGTTTTCCTTTGCCTACATGAGAAATTTCAAAATTTAGTGTTGCATCATGCTGGAGAAAGCTGACTATTCGAAGTTAGAGTTCTGATTGTTTGTTGCTTCACATCTTCTTCACAACCATTCATTAGCATTTGTAGAAGTCAAATACACGATGATGTAAATTTCAGTCCTTTCTTTTCACTAGCATGAGTAACGTGTACACCATTTTTACATATACTTAGCTAAAATTTAAACATAGGATTCAAAATTCTAGACACTGGAGGATCAGGATTTGGAATTGTAAAGTTTACTGGGACAAAGAACTTTGGATGTAAATTAGTAAGATTATTTCTTAAAAGATTCTCATATAAGGTACATCACAGGTTTCTAGCAAGACCTCAACTCCTTAACATACTAGCTAACGAATAAAATACACTTCCAATACTCTTCAAAGATCAACAGAACTGTTAATGAACTAGTTCTACATTTTCCCCAAAAAACATCAAAACACAAGAAGTTTAGAAAAACTTCCAAATGTTTTCTGAACTTAAAAAGTGTTCCAGGCAGTTCTTATACAAGCAGTTAAACAAAAGATCCTGCAGTAAAGCAATAGCAGAACATTTTTTCAGTAGTGAGAAATAAATGTCAGTAATTCCTCAGTTTTTGTTTTAAAGTGCTTATATAGCTTCAGTTCAATTCTTAGCTTGTGCAGAATTTCTTCTGACAATTACTAGTTATGTTTTGGAAGTCAAAGATACATATTTATTTCACTGTCTGCCCCTTATGCAGGTCCAGTGAGCTATAAAGATTCTGAGACATTGAGCTATAAAGATATAGAGGGATAGATTTCCAGCTAGTTTTGGTGCAACTACATTGATTTACATCTGCTGAGGACTTTTATTCCCCTCAGGTTTTATTTCTGAGTGCTTTGTAAAACCCCACATATCATAAAACATTTGCAACACACTGTGCATGAAACCGTAATCATTCTTATCAGAGGCAATAAAGATATCTATAGAATATAATTGTTCTGCTTAAGATAAAGAGTAATTTGTAATTGTATGATTAACAGTGTCTTTGCTAGTCTCACGCCCCAGATTGAATTGTCCAGGGATGAAGCAGAATTTTACTGCAGATTTTGCAGCCCCTTCAAAGGAGGCTGATCGCGAGAAAGTGAAAACTACTCCCTTTCTGCAGACCCAGGCAACAATCCTGATGAATCTCATTTCAAGCATGCATTGCCTGAGCTCTTAGGAAATCCCAACAGAGCCTTCTACCAAACACCTGCTCGGCACTGGGGGATCTACCCTAGAGCAGGGAGGTGCTGTGCTGCCAGCTGGCAGCCACACACAGCCCGGGACCGGTGTCACTGATGGTGCCGGGGACACCGCACTCCCACTGCTGAGGTTCCGCCCTGGCCCCTGCTGGCTCTATCCAAGATCTTAAAAAAGCTCTGCAGAAAGGAGCTTCTCCCATAGCCCAGCCAGCAGAAATGGAGGTGCTCATGTCTTGTTGGGAAGCTGGGATCCCTGCTCTGAAGTTCAAAGTACCTCCTGGACAGGCAGAGGCCAAGTGCCCAGCTGAAACAGTGCTCCAAACAAGCAGCGTGCCTCAGCAACAACAGCAACCCACAAAAATAACAGTTCCACACGAAGATGCCCCTTGCAAGTGTTTAAACACCAAATATAAGACGAAAACTATGTAGTAAAAAAACCCCCAAAACAACACATCAAACTGGAATTGTGCTCAATTTTGTTGTAACAGGACAAATTTCTCACCATTTTCCCAAAAATGGAAAGATAAGTGCACGCAATTATTCCTTCCTGTTGAGAAAATGACAGATTTGTAGCTAATACAGCTGTCTGCTTTAGCAATGCCTTTCAGAGTTACAGCATGATTAGAGCAAGAGGCAGCAGGCCTGCTCTTACCACAAAGATGGCTATAAGTTGGACTGTTACAAATAGCCAAGTGTCTTATGATGTTTTATTAATATGCTAGTACAAGAAGAAAACAGAATAGACAAAAGAGCTGAGTCTGTTCCATTTCATGAGAAACATGGGAAACCACCAAGCAGAAAACAAAGGACACCTCAAGCTCCCTCCCTTTAAAATATTTTCCAATTAAAATGTTAAGCAAATACCATTGGGTTCAGACTGTTTACACAAGGCTGGTCTTGTCAAAGAATAAATGCTGGCAGGGCAGGCAAGAAAATGCCAAACTCTCTCATCTTCTGTGTACCTGTAAAAAACTGCATAATTAATAGAACAGCAACTTTAGACAGGCCCCAAGGGCTAGAACTGCCAAATCATTTTGACCCCTTGCTGTCATGCCTACCTCCAAAAGGCAGAACCTCTAATTTCTTTGCCAGTTGTTCCTTAATCCTACAGTGCCAAGTTCTCATCAGTTGCACTCCCCTGGTTCTTATATGCATGGTGCTGTGCCATGGGCAGAAGTCCCTGGCTGTCCAAGCCCGAGCGCCAGGCAGCAGCAGTCCCGAGTCACCCCACCCCTGGGGCACGAACAGCAGGCACTGAGAGGCTCAGAGCCCTCCTCTCCCAGCCTGTGGTCCCTGGCTGCTGCACACTGCCATCCTCACAGGCTTCATCCAACCTGTCTGCTCTCAGGAGTGCAGCTCAAGGCTCAGTCTGGCTTTCTCTGAACATGCTGGGCCTCCTGGACACTGCTGGGAAATGAATTTCAACCTGCAGTCTTAAGGCCAAAAGGATAATTTTAAGAATATAGACCAAAAAAGAGGTTTAGAGGGGCCACAATGTCAAGGTAAAAATGGGGTTCATCAGGAACACGAGAGAAAGATACAATGGCATTTATTTGCCCTTGAGAGAACCACACTGTAACAGGTAGGGTCTCTTCCTACAGCACTGCTGCTGCCATTCCAGGGCAGATTGTAGCTTGCTCTCCATATTTCAGTGCAGACTGGTGTGTTACAAAGGAATGTTGTGCTGGATTGTACACTAATCATTAATAAACTTATCAGATAGTGTATAAATCTCTATAGAAATGAATTATCTATGCAGCTACTCTTCCAACAATACCTGATATTTAAAAAAAAAATTATGAACTAACAACAGTAGAAATATTTTCTTTAGATGAAGTCTAATGCTCTCTTTACCAACCTAGTGAATGAGGAATGCTGACAAACCCTAAAACTCCAGGGCTGGCAAGCAGTTACAAAAGATAATCAGAATTTAAACACCTTAGCTTCTGAATATTCATACAGCTCAGTAAATATTACACATTTATTAAAAATCTATTGCCATCCTTCCCAGAGGCAGGGGACATACAGTGCCTGGCTGGTTTAATCAGCTTGCCTACAAATGAATGGCTTCTTAAAAATGCAGAGTCAGTATTTCCTCTCAAGACATCACTGGGCAAGCTGACCTCTTTAAACACTGTTTATTATAATAAGTCTGTACTGGCCCAGTAGCCCAACTCTCTTCTTAGACAATTAATAATAGGTTTCCCTTGAAGGCTCTGTGAAAGATTGAGAATTATAAATGGAGATCTTAACAGCATCTTTCAGCTGTGTTCTGTGTCTCATTCCCGAATCAATTTTTTTCCCCAAGATGTGTTCCTATGTCTCTCTCACTGTCTCAGGTAGAAACAAAATCTAATGACTGGGTACTATGCTAGTCTCAGCTATTTAGCTAATTTCATTAGAGCTAACATTCAGTGATATTTACTGTTGAAATATTTAAGGGAAAAAGCCAGGAGTTTTGGGATGTTTTACCAAATTTTTCATGCTCGCGTCAAAAAATAATGTTGCTTAACTCGTCTGGTTTCTGTGTTTTACCTCAGCAATAAAACAAAAGGGATCGCCTGAAAGTCTCTTTGTAAAATACATCAAAAAACCTAAACAAAACAAAGAACTTGGTATTTTCTTTTAGTATTATAAATTAATTCAGTATAAAAGCAGAATATTTGCATCAAAGAAGCACTAGCTTTTGTCCATAGGGCTAGATTTTCATATTTGATACCCTCCATGTCTAGCTTAGGCTTTTAAAAAACTTTAATTTTGATTCTCTGGGTAAAGTTAACACAAATTCAGTGAGACATTTTAGTAGTACATACCACTATTAATAACTTATTTAAAAACACTTATCTTCAAGTCTAAAGGGCAACTTTTAGCTCAAAAGCATTAATGTTCATCGAACATTATTTTATTTGAGAAGATGAATTTTTTCTTAGCAAATGTGGTTGCCATTCTTAGCAATCACCAAAGTATTTGGATGGTCCAGTCCTAAATGTAAGCCTGTAATTCTCCTTATTAATTTGTTCTTGCTTTATTTTATGTTGCACCATTACCTTTACATCCTCTTGTCTTAAACTTGTCTTCTTCAGAGAATTACATAGGAATCTACTTTGCTTAAATAATTGGTTTCTTTAGAAATAATATCTACTAGATAGATTAAATCTGACAACAAATATTTATTTGGGTTTTCTTTCAGATTTGTCCTGGCTTGTTAGAAAGTATCCCAGAATGAGTCAGAGTGAAGATCAGGGTAATTTGGAGTAATTTTCTTTTATTATGTCTGGTTCTTTTATGGGAAATCCTTTCTTTGGCGGGATCTGCAGCAGAGCCTTGCATTTCTGATTAACACATTAGCCTAGACTGGTCAGTTCAGACCTCAGTCCAAGATTTTAGATTAACCCTTTTTTCTTTATGCTGTTCAGTAAAAATAATAAAGTTACCTAGTGCATTTTCAGTTGCACATGTAGGCAAAAGTTTAATAAAAAAGAAACAAAGAGTGCATAATTATTTTTAGTGATATCAGATTATTGCTACATTTTTCTTCCTCCAGTATTTAAGTTCTCTTTCCATTTTATTTTATTTTATTTTATTTTATTTTAGTTTAGTTTAGTTTAGTTTAGTTTAGTTTAGTTTAGTTTAGTTTGTTCTATTTTGGAAAAGCTCAGTAACATGATTGGTGTTCTGACCCTTTTCACAGTTACGACTATGGTGATACTAACTATTTCTCTATTTTTCCAAAGATGAAGTTATTTTTTCCATTAATTCTTTTTCAAAGAGCAGCTTAAGAAGCTCATCAAGAATGCCTGCTTCACAAGTAACATATAAAATGGGATAAAATTCTTACTGTATGCGTTTGCAACAGCAGAGAAGAAAAAAAGGAATTAAAGCTATATATCTTGTTATGAAAACCATTCTGGAGCAAATGGAAGCTCAAGCTAAAAACAGGTGCTGTTTATTGCATCTATTATTTTTTCTATAGCTAAAGACTGAAACATATTTTATTTGGAAAAAAACCACACTTTTATAAAGCATTCTCCCAAACCGCAACGATCAGCCGACGTATCCTACATACATTTTAACTTTCAACAATTTGCAAAAGTATTGGCACAATACATCCAAGAATCTTTTCCATGGTTCTGAATATAAAGGTAACATATATGATTGAATTAGCACTCTAATTACATCTTCTGTTTCAGAAGCCTTCTGTGCACAACATTCAGGAAACAGAAATACAGCCCAATTCCCAAAATGAATAGACTGAAATCCAATTTGATAAAAATTAGAACTATTGTTTGAACTTAAAAACACTGACCTCCATGGAGCTTGGATTTTGCTCATATTTTTAGTAAATCTTTCTTTTTTTGAGATGTGAAATACTGCTACAGAATGTACTTAAAAATTGTTTGAAGAACAACCATTAATTTTTCACAGTCTTCCTCATGAGTTACCCAGCTGTGCACACGGCATGTCAGAATTGGGGTATTTGAAATATTGTACAATTTGCCATTCCATCTCCAGGAGCCTTCAGTGCCAACCACTTTATCATGTTTTCTTTCTTTCTTTCTTTCTTTCTTTCTTTCTTTCTTTCTTTCTTTCTTTCTTTCTTTCTTTCTTTCTTTCTTTCTTTCTTTCTTTCTTTCTTTCTTTCTTTCTTTCTTTCTTTCTTTCTTTCTTTCTTTCTTTCTTTCTTTCTTTCTTTCTTTCTTTCTTTCTTTCTTTCTTTCTTTCTTTCTTTCTTTCTTTCTTTCTTTCTTTCTTTCTTTCTTTCTTTCTTTCTTTCTTTCTTTCTTTCTTTCTTTCTTTCTTTCTTTCTTTCTTTCTTTCTTTCTTTCTTTCTTTCTTTCTTTCCTTTCTTTCTTTCTTTCTTTCTTTTTAAACTTTTATTTTTATTTTCTGTTTTGTTAGTATATCAGTCTACCAAGTCTCTCTAAAGCTCCTTTTCAAAACTTTTTGTGGAATTGATTTCTTATTTACTTTGTGATCTTTTTCGTCTTCTTTTGCACATGGCTTACATTTTCACACGGTGCTACAAACGACTTGGGAGTTGCATCTTACTCATTTGTTTTGTTGTCCAGCAGCATGTGGCTTTCAAAATCTATCTAAAAAGAACACACTTGACCTACTTAATAACTCTGAACGGCCAGTTGATTATAAACAGAACTACTTCAAATCAATTTGTGTTTTAATTTTTTAACTTGCATTTGTTATTTAAAAAGACCCAAAACAACAGACTTTGAAAAAAGAGAGGAGGTTGTAGGGCAGGGTTCTGATTTATGTACTGATTTTGCCTGCAGTATACTTGTTAGGCTTAAAATTATCAGTTTGTATGAAATATCTGCATGCAATGCACTACTACTGTTGCTTGTCCTGTTTTAATCTAAAAGCATCCTGGAAAAATTAGTCATTTGTATTTGCACTGAAGATGTTGCAGCTGGTACACAGGACTTGAATATGGCTGCACTGTAAAATAGAAAGAGGTAGGACTGCTCACAGGTTCGTGCTGCATGTAATTAGGTGGTCACTGTTTTATATGCCCTGGTGACAAAAGACTTACTGTTTTTTTAACTGTGAAAATATTGCCATCTCCATGTGATTATGTAGAAGTTGGAATTCTGCAGGAATTTAAACAAGAAAAAGGGAGAAGACTGGCAAAGGTATGTTGTGAGAGTTCTTTCAGCCTAGGTGTTGAGTGGAAGAAATGATGGAAGTACTTATGAGAATGGAAGGGGATTTGGAGATAAAAGCTGGAGCCATCAGCAGAGCAGGCAAGCTTGTAATGAGTAAGTGTGAAAAGGAATTAGAACAGAGCATAAGCAGAGACTGTGTGGCTTATAACCCTAAAAACAATCACAAGAAAAAATGAATGTGAGATGAAACTAATAAGAGACTGAGTTAAGTGACTCAGAGACTATAAAAAGGGAGATGACATAGTCAGAGGACCAGGTAGGAAAGATCATCTTGATGAGTGCAGTCTGAACTAATTGAAGAAGTATATATTAATACTTTTAAAAATTGGTTAGGTGTATCACAATAGGAGTATTTGTTAAATTTAATTGTAAAATTTCTTACAGAGGGAACCTAAAAGCAATGTAAAAATAACATGATACTTTTCTTATCTTCCCTGCTACTTTTAAAAATCCATATAATATCATGTTTCAGAAAAACTATGTAAGGGGAAGCACAGGGCTGAAACTTGATATTAGTGATGTCTAACAAATTATGCAATATAATAGAGTTCTAAAAATGTACTTGTGAACTTGGGGGTCTTTTTTAATTTTTGATCAACCCAATCTTAATTTTCTGTTTCCTATGTTATCAGGTTGTTGTAGTCATCAAAGAATGACATAAGAGTGTTAAAAATGAATTGAGGTGTTTCTTTTCCCTATCTGAAAAAAACAAGCAATGGGAACATGCATTCCCAAGGACTAATTATCCTTGTTCAAAATACCCTTCATAATTCCTGGAAACTACAGAATACTACATTCCCTGTAAGACCACATCTCCCACAGTTGCACTCCACTCCAAGACAATCTCTTCACCTTAGCTTCTTCTCCCACTCAGAGAGATTCTCAGGCTCCTTTTGACAGCCCCCACCCCAGGTCTGGACTTTTGTCTTCCTTCTCCTCCTGAGCCCTTGAAGTTCCTGCCAAGTCTGCAGCCCAGCCTAAGCCAGCAGGCTGGTTGGCACCTGCTGGGCCACGCTGTCTGCTTCTTTGCCTTTCAGTCATGGCTGTGTCCAGATTCTTCCTGACCACAAAGATTTGATTCCAACTCCAGGCTTTAATCTTGTCCTGAAGTAGTAGGAACCCCATTCTTTTTGGCTGGATAAGTCATTTCTCTTTTCTGCTTGGACCCAAATTATCTTTGCCATCAGTATAATGGTTACCTATTCCCACGGTATTAGTGATGGGTGAAGTGAAGTCATCACTATCATATCCTCATGAAAGGTAGGTTGTAAACCAATACAGAATAATAACACTGGGTACAATGTGTAGTTTACACTTATTGGAACCACTGTTTGCCTTTTGTATTTTTAGCTTAGGGATAAAACCACACCCTGTCCTCCCTCCCCCGCCCCTTGATGGGCAAACCCAACAGAAACTCTGCAAGTTGAAACTCATGGAGCTTCCTAGCCCTTCCATAATTATTTTTATCCCCACTGTAAAGGATGATTCAGTCATCAGTTCTCTGAAGAGAGACAGAGATAAAGAGAGAGAGAAAGGGAAGAGTATGCTGAATTGCTGTTGGAATAATCCATTCCACGTGAAGTAGGAGTAGGTATTAGAGGAACGAATGTCCACTGGAAGCTGGAAGGAGGATGCTTTGTGGAAAGCCCTGAGGGAAACAGGGCATGCCATTATCTGTGGCAGAACACAGCCCCTTAACCAATGCTAGGAGAAGGATGTACATGGGAAATATTTGAAAAAAACCCCACCTGTGCTGCATTGTTTATCTTTTTGGTTTTCTTCTTTTCAAAGACAGGAGCTGGTGCTAGCAGTGTGTAGGGCTGACACTGAACATAGAAATAATCTTTGCCTCAGCTGTTTTTGGTTAGAAGGGGGTGGAAGAGAGTGAATCAGTGAGTAAGGTGCAATGCAGTACAGGTCTGGGGAAGGCTGACGTGTGCTGGAAAGACAAAGCAAATGAAAACTTTGACAGCTGACAAAGTAAAAAAAAATTAGAGATCTTGAGTTTGAAATAAAGAAAACTAGAACAATATAGTGTCCAGAGTGTGAACTGTACCTACTGTACATTAAAATGGTGAATCTTCCTGAAAGGCATTGTCAAAAATTACTAAGAAACTACACTCCTACTGACAGTTTTGTGTCTTTCTGTTTTGGAAATGTAATACCAAGACTAAAAGAGAAACATGGTGAAATTTTAATTATTTTCAAAGGTTTGAAACCCACTGCAACATTTCTACATTTGCTTTAGTCCTGCAGGCTCAGCTGCTCCAGAGGATGTGTACTACAGAGGGCTGTCAAACTGCTGCCTCTGGTGGAGCCCTCAACTCCCAGTAACACATCCACAGAACCAACAAATTTCTATTTTGCACAAAAGAAGGAAGACAATCTACTTATTCTAAATTTTTTTTTCCTGGTTGAGACAATTCTCAATAGCAAATCCTCATAGTTCCTGATCCAGGAACTATGTGCAATGGACAGTAGACACATAATTGAGAAATGCAATGGACAGTAGACACATAATTGAGAAATTCAGAAGAGAACAGCAAAGAGAGAATTTTTTTTTTAAATGCTGGTCTGGTAAACTTGGAGATGTGTGTAAAAAGTTGATGTCTTAATCAGCCTATTACAGTTCATATAATTTTCATATTTGGTGTTAAAAAGCTGTTCAGAGAGTCAAGAGCGACCTTTATGGAAATAACTTCTACCTTTGGGATCTGACTAACACAATTTGTCCCTGAAGGAGGGACAATACGCATGTAAATTTTCATTTGGATTATTTCTTTTTGTTCTTTTAATCTTGGAATGTGGCAGACAGTCCCTTGGGTTCTATTAGATGTAGAGTGGCTTTCTAGCTTTACTTTATGCCAATTGGCCCTTTTCTTTGAGGAAAATAGATTTTGTTTGTACTGTTTATCTCTGTAATGATTTGTTTTGACTAAGAGCAAATTAATTCCTGTTTTAATAGTGAGAGCCTGGTCCACCTAGTGTTTTCTGAAAAAGGCCATGCTAAGGCCATGCTAAATTCTCAGCAGATTGCAAATGTCCTCTCCTATGTTCTATCCCTGGTACAGGAAACCATCTACTGATCTTGGGATATGCCTCTTTTTAAAAAAGTCATTCCCAAATGACACATCAGGTACTACAAGGATCTGGACCAAAATATCAGTGAATTAAAATTTGTGTTTCACTGGTGGGCTTGACCCAGCTGGGCAAACCATTGTTTCTGAATGGTGTCAGCATGTCCAGGGCACCACACAGCAAACACATCAGAGTCCAGTCAGGAGAGGGCCTTGCACCCGCTCTGGGACAGGCATGGCCTCAGTTTACCTGTTGGCTCTACTTTAGCAGGGTAATTATCAGAACAACAATGGCAATTAGCATTCAGTTTGAGCTCAGCTTCAAAATAAGGGTATGGCCACACATGGCTCCACACTCAACAACACTGAACCTCTGTATCATGAATATGGAATAAACTTCTATGAGATGCTGACCATTGTTTGAAGCATGGCATAGAGAGTAAGGTGGGAGAACACAGAAACAAGAATGCTCCTTTTCTGAGCTAGTGCTGGTTTGTCACACAGAACATGAAGGTGGTTATGCACATCCTGAAACCCACAGCCCACAGCTGGTCATCCCTTATTTGGAGAAAAAATGGATTTGTGATGGCATGAGAGGGATGGAGACTAGTGACAGAAAGAGGAAAAAAGGGGACCTGAGGCTGACAGTGGCAGCCATCAGCAGCTTGGCCAGGTTCCCCACATATGGGAAAATGCCTGAGCTATACTGGGTATTGATAACCACCATGAGATTCTGAAAGTCCCTGTGATTTAGAGAAGAGGTGAACTTGAGTCTGCAGAGGTGCAGTCTAACATGACTCTAGGCCACAGCTGTCACCTCAGCTTGTCACACACTTTGTGGGACCTCTGCTGAGCTTCCTGCAGCTCTCTCAGCCATGATACAAACTTGTCTAATTAAGCTGATGCAGTAGGACCAGTGTGAGTGCTGAAGGGCAGTGAGCAGTAGGTCAGCAAGGTGGAGTCATGAGATGATTACAGTGCACAGAGGTCAGGCTTTGAATGCCAGCTGACAGGGAGGGGTTGAGGGACCTCAAGTGCTCCTTGTAGAGGCAGAACTGCTTCAGTGATGTAGCAGTGGGGACTGCTCAGGGGAGCCTGGTGAGGATGAGGATGGGGAGTTGCAGTGAGTTCGCTCTCATTGTGGGAACCTGCAGACACAGCCTTGCTGGGCAGAGTCCAAACACAGCCTTCCCAAGCTCCACAGCCACACTGAACAGCAGAAAACTCTGATGATGCAAGGCTTAAGAACTGCATTCACAGGAGATGTTGAATCACAGTTTTCACTTAGTGTCTGCAGTGGCCACGTTGGTTGGGGTAACCCCAGATGGCTCCCAGGTTCTGGGCATCTTCACCATTCTTGCTACTTACTACACTTAGCAGTGAACTGTATTTTAATACCAAGCCACAGCAAAGTACTTTTACTACATGTGTATTCATATTCTGGGGAAAGTAGCTCTGACAGATAAAAATGCTTTAGGTAAAAAATTTGCAGAAATATCAAATTTATTCTCTAGTTATCCTATTTTGTTCATCAAAATTATCCCTCTGTTCCAATATACTTTAATTTACATGAACTATGTGTTTCTCCAGGAAATTAGCATATTATGGTTTCTCTTCTATAGTTGTAATTAATGAGAAAGAAGAATCAGGGAAAAGACTTAAGCTAAAAGCAAACCCAAACTAAAATGAGAACCAGGTTAGTGATGGGCCTGTTCGCTAAGGCAGAATGCAGCAGATGAATGACCACATCAACAAAACCTAGCTGTTTCCTCATCTACATTTTTAAATGTTGTCAATACTTTCAGTATTCCTGCAACTGACTGTGTCCAGAGGCTAGACCTTAAAGCTTGATGGCTGCAATACTCAGATTCACTTTTAAATGCTCAGCTATCAGTGGACATACTCAGCTCCTAGTGAGGTACAGAAATTCCCTATAGGTTGTTTAAATGGACTTAACCCCAATATAAATAGGACATACACACCATCCAGCAGAGACGATGATCCTTTAGCTAGTTTTCCTCCATAGAACAAGAAGACTAAAAATCATCTTGCAATCTTGTTGTGATCACTGCTATTGTACTACTGCTTTTTTTTCCTGCTATTTTCATGTGTCTCGTTTTTTGTCGTTTTCCATTCTCCATGTTCCTTTGTCCTAATTTTATTTCTTCTATTACACGGTTGCATTTTGTTATAGCCAGTGTGTCAAAAATCTGCTAATACGTGCCATTGGTACCATGAAATTAAAATGTCAGCAAATTATTTAATTACTGATATCAATGTAATTACATTTTCAGGAGTCTAGGTGAAATTGGCCAATCACATCTTAGTATTGGTTTCAGAATTAGAGGGTTTTAAAATCTGAATTTCAAAACGTAAGTTTAAGAAGGCAAAGTAGCTATAGTTAAAGAAAATATCACTGCAGCTCTGGGGAGCATTTGCCAGTTTGCTGCAGATTTAACCCTGTCTCCTTTCAGGATGCCACACATATGTCTTCTTAAAGCTACGACCTTCCCAAACTCGCTGTCTACACTCAGCAGAATTGTGGTCTACTGCTTTTGGTTACTGCAAGGAAATATTTTTGCCTTCTGGATGGAGCTAGAATATAAACAATGTTATAGTAATGACCAGATGCTGGAAGGGATCCAAAATGATAGTAGCTCTTTGGCCTGGAAAACAAAATTAAGGAACATATAGAAGAGTGCATGCAGTCTATTAACTATCCCCTTAGGTTTCATTGTGTCCAGGTATGGTTGAACAGAGTGCCTGACCTGTGTGTATCAATAAAAGCTATCTATTCCAAATGTGGAGGCTGAACTGTAATAAACAGTGCAGAACTTTCAAAATATATAATCTCAGAACCACGATTTTCACTTTTTTAAAAAAATTACTTTGGTTGCATTTTAGAGCAAAATGAATGAAGCACAAACTACTACACCACACATAGTCGTAATTTCAATTTTTTTCCTCATTAAAAGTAAATCTTGCAGTTGGCATCATTAAGCCATTGATACTGCTCCAGTGTAATTACCTTTATGACTCTGTCAGTAGTGCACCTTTTACTTAGAATGGGAAATACCTCAAATAGTCTGGTAAATTTTACTACTGCAGGTGGGGAATGTCCAGTTTAATGGCCCCACTGTATTACTCTTTGTTATTCACATGTGCCAAAAAATACACAGGATGTAGATGGGACTGAGTTAATATAGCTGGAATTTCCTAAGTTTTTTTAATACTTGATCTTGTATCCTTAATATTGTCAGTGAACTGGCAGGGGTGAGAGTACTGGGGCGGCATAGCTCCATTTTGGCAGTAAACAGAAGGTAAGTAAATAGAGAATTAAAAGTAATTTAATCTGACAAGTAGTAAGACAGACATCCCTGAAAGAGTCACAAAAGCGTATATAGATATGTATACATTCTCAGTCTCATTCATTTCATAGTCAACAAAACATGATTCACAAATGTGCTTCCAATGGCAAAAAATGGCATTTGTGAATCTGATGAAGGTCTGTGTTTGTCAATAATTCATGTTTCACACAAAGGCAAATCAATAAAACACATTTTATGAGGCTGATATATGGGTTGTAACTGTGTTCAGCAGACAAGAAAGAGATTTGAATTGGTTCCCACAGAAAAGAATAATTCTCCAAATGAACAACTGATACCTCAGCTTTATCTAATGAGATGGATATTTCTGAGGCTTTGACTGGTTCAGAAGGCTAAAGAAGGCTCCAAAATCTAATTAGGAGATATTAGTTCATCAGTTTCACTTTTAACACAGTACATGTGGATGTTAAAAAAACCTCACCCTGATATGTTTTTTTGACTCTGAGTGCCCAGAGGTGCGTGGCCAGCCAGGGGAGGCATGCCAGGGCAAGCTCGTTGACTCAAAGTAGAGGACTTGCAAAACACCCTGGGAATACAAGAATGGAAAATATCTAGGCAGGAAGCTCTAGTAACATTTTGGTCAAAAAGAGAGCTGTTTTTAAGACCTGTTCATGTAAACCATTACCTATTTTTTTTTTAATTTTACTTTAACTTGTTCTCTAGAATTTGAAAACCATAAACCATTTGTTCGGCATTGTGTGATTTTCCACCACGTTTCAGTAACTCTTGTGTTGGAGGATGTTACTGATATACTGCTCATTTATCAATAATATCCCCAAAGGATTTGGGATCTCACAAGGGGCTGAGGGCTAAGAATTCCCTTAACCTCCATGTCTCAGTTGTATCTTGTTCATTGGTGCACATGCAGGGGCCCCATTATATCTGGCTGGCTGTATCCTGGGGGGAGATGCAGATGCAATTTTCTCCTCTTTTCCCCAGCTGGCCCGTGGCTGTTGGATTTCTGGTCCAAGCTAACAAGGCCCAGCAAAACCACTGATGGCACCACTGCTGTGATGTTATATCTCCACATATTTGTCAAGGGTTCAGTATAGAGATAGATTTAATGTACTTTTGGTCAATGCAGGACTGTATTTTGCCACAGCACACAAGGCTTTTATTTAAACAGTAACTCCAGCAAACCTGCCAAGGTCAGCGCCCTCGGTTTGTGTCTGTGGGCGAGCGGTGGCGATAACAGTGGGACCTGTGTGCGTGCTGCTGGCTTCTCTCACCCTTGCCTCACTGGCAGGGTAATGAATCAGCACTTTGGTGCATGAATGTACTCTTCAGCAAGTTAAATTCTCGGCTCAGTCTCTGTACATCTGTTGACTGGATACAAGTATATGTTCCAGTGCCCTTTCATATGTTCTTGGCACAGATGCATTGTGTTGGCATGAGCATTAGGCTGAGCTTGTTGGCATTTTAGGAAGTAAATCTGATTTAAAATGCAAACAGAAAAACAAATAAAATACAGCACACAAACAAACACACCAGGAGAGTATGCCCACAGCAGAAGCTGTGCATGGCTCACAGTTTACAAACACAGGCTTAGTCGTCCTGCCCTCTGTCTCCCAGGTTTACTCATCCCATCAGGGAGTGAATATGGAGTTTCAATGAGCAGCATTTCATTGTTTAGATGGCAGATGCTTTCTGTCCAGAGAACTTCTGCCTGATGAGGAGCTGGAGGATGTCTCCTGCGCTCCCCCCAGCATGCCCAAAGACTTAAACAGCCCAGAAAAAGCCATTAGTCAAAAAGACTTTTTCCAAAGTCCAAGGCAAATTTATTTTCTCTAGGTTTTCCACTAACCTAATTTTCTTATGTGTCTTTTTTAAAAAGAATCATTGAATATATAGAAGTACAAAATTATGGATGTGCTTAAAAGCAAACAACAACCAACTTCAAAAACTTTCTGAATAAGTTTCTTATCTACCAGTGAGTATTCCTGCATGGGAAAACTTTGACGTGCTTTTTGAGATGTTTGCCTTGATGATGGGCATTTGGCAATGCACATCATCAAGTGCTTGAGTCCCATACTTTATCATCAGAATGATAGCATGCTGAAATGACTAATACAGCTAGCACAGAATTTCATGAAATTACATGTCGGGCAGGTACTATTAAACACATGGGAGATGCTCTAGGGTACTGCTGTATTGCAACCCAGTAATGACAGTAGCTCAAGTGCAACCATAGATGGGATCTTGAGTAAGAGCACCTTGGGGAGAACAAATTTTTTTATGTTAAAGAAAACCCTGACAAACAAGTTCTGCTAAACAAAAGGACAAGAGGTCATGTTCAAATGTCGGAATATATATTAGGTGAGAGAAAAACTCACAGTATGTAGACCATGATTTTTTGAAATAACAGTCTTTTATGTTATCAACTCCACTGGTCACCTTAACAAAGGTCAGATAATCAAATTTAAACTCTTCCCTATATTCACACATTTACTGTTCATTTGTTGTCTAGATGCTCAACTGATCATACAGGGTTGGGATTAACAGGAAAGAGATTTTGTGACAATATTTTGATATAAAAAAGAATAGTAAATTTCCAAAGAATTTGTAATTAGAAATGTTATAATTTGTCACCATTCCTGCCCTTATAAGGCTTAAAGTTTTGTAGTCTTTATTACAGTAAAGAAAGTACAGCAACAGTATTCATGGCACAGTAGAAAAAAGCAGCCTTTGAGAAAAGTCAGAAAACCTAAAATACAATATTTGGAACTTGATTGGGGCCTCTGAATTTTTTTTTCCTATTGACTTAAATTATTTTTAACTTCTTTTTCTTGTGTTATTAAAATCAGAACACACATAGAATAGTATGCTGTCTGCTCTAGCTCAGAAAAATATGAAAGCACAGCCTGTACTGAATGATAGAGTTGTGCTTTAATGTCCAGCCATGTGGTTTCTCCATGGAAAACTAATGAGTTAAAGATGAAATTCTTTTTCTAGTTTGCATATATCTTCTTGCAAGGATTCTGCTGAGCAGAAGTATAATTGGAGACTCTATAAAATTGAGTCTTGTACTTTTTAATCCTAACATTGTAGGCTATGAAACATCTTTCTTCCCACAAAACCACGATCTTTTAGGTCCTAGACATGACCAGTTATGGACATTTTTGAAATAAACTAAACATTCTTAAGAATATCAGGACCATTCCCCTGAATTGTATTTAATACCATCTGGAAATAGAGCAGGGTAGAAAGCAGAGAAACAGAAAGACGTAAAACTAATGTCTCAAGGCTGAAAGAATTGTCCTGAGTTTCTCTACTAGGGGCTTATTCAGCTCTTATTGAATCAAAAGTAAAATTGAAGCAGAAAGTAGAGGGGAGGTTTCCATTCAGGCCTCCCATGCTGCTTTCATTTATTAAACTTTGTTCTAAGTTAACAGGAGTCTTCCAACAGGATTCACAGGACTCTTCCACATGAACTGTGTCTGAAATTGTGTAAGCCATATTCAGAGGTGTACTGAAGGTGTAGAGAGACATTTCACTTGTATTGTAGTGTATGGATTTAAAATATGTTATATGAGATAATGGATTAAAATACCTGTAATGATTTTAAAAAGTGTTGAAAACTGGAACTATATCACTCTATTACCCTATTTCATTGCAGTTTAACCAAGAGAACAGGGAAAAGTCCCATTCTCAAAATATTTTTATACAGAAAGTATAGAAATGTGTATCTGGATCTTTGAGCCAAATTTAGCATCAGTAGAAAGTGTTTTGTTGTTATTGCTTATATGTGTGTAGTACAGCCAGAGTCTTTGGGTTTAAGGCAGAACTCTTCAGAGAATGGACATTCTGACTGCAGTTGTTAAGCACTTTGCTCTATTACTTGGTTTCTGACATAAACTTCAGGCTGCTCCTGCAGTACAAATAATAAAGATGGTTTCCAACTGAGGCTGGGAGCCTTGGTCACATACAGATGCCATGGAAGAGGTAATTCTTGCTAAAAGATTGGCACTTGCACAATCAGAAAAAAAGCAAGTTAAGAAAAGGGAGAGAATGCTGAATTATTAAACTGTCTGAAATGAAGAATAAAAAAAGTTAAACTGGTATTTTAAGCTGATAATCTTCTCTTTTCACTCGCTGAGCAAAGTCAGTGATGTTCTCCAGTAGAAAAGCAATTGGCAATACACAACCAGTTACTTCTGTTGATGTAAACAGCAGGTAATGGTAGCTTGCACTTTGATGGGTTTATTTTACAAGATTACAAAGGAAAGGATAGCACCTTGATAACCTATGACACACAGCTATTTTCCATTAGGTTGATCCTTTTGACTTTTGCAGGCAGAATTCACAATTTATCCTTCCACCTCTACAGCTTACGTAAATCCAAAATCTGCCCCAAAGATTAGGAACACTTGCTTGTCCTGAATTTTTAAATTACTTTAAACACTATTGTCATATTGTGTAACACCTGGTGAAAACACTCTTTATCCAGAACAAGGATGCTTTTTCTTCCTTGTATGTTGTTCTTTTGGAATGCAGACTTCATTCCCAGAAATGGCCCTGTATCGTAATGATAATGTATTTATCCACATCTAATAATATTTGTCAAATATTTTAATATAGAAAACCCCTCTGTGTTTGGGGAACATATTTTGACATCAGTTGAACTATGTTAAGGATTTTCTAGATGCCGGGAGCCTCAGTAGAGAAACCTAAGAAACAATTGGAATAGGGTAAGATACATAAAAACACATTTTGTGTTTAAAGTGAGGAGAAAGAATGAGTGTACACTAGAGAGACTTTAACTTAGGGGAGCCAGGTTGTAGGCCAAGGGGAAGGTAACTGAGAAGCAGGGTATTCAGGGTTAAGATGCTTATAAGGAACATGAAAAACTGGCTTATTGATGTGTCATAAAATTCCTGTGTGACCTTAGCAATCCACAGGCCTAGTTTTCTAAAGAATGTGAGGCAGATAACTCCTCATTTTCATATATAATTAGTTATAAAAGTAATATAGTGTGTAGCTACTACCATATGATTAATTATCTTAATTCCTGAATGCTCCCAAGTATGAGTTTCAAGTGTTAGCATTAAACCCCTTAATTTTAAGACCCAATCCTGCAAATATTTATTAGTGCATGCTGTCATGAGTAAGTCATTGCTCAAAAGAAAATATTAGCTTCAATGGAATTAGTTGTGGTGTTGAGTGCTATCATAGAAGGGAAGTTTTCAGAGTTTTTATTTTAGCTACATACATATATAGGTCATTATGCACGTATTTCTATATGTATATATACATATACATAATTTCATAAAATGAATGTTGCAAAGCATTTTCTTTCTATGTATTCCATGCTGTCTTTTTTAAGTTGTGGGGTTTTTTTTCTGCTAGTGCATCGTAATTATGACTTTCTTCAAGGTACAAGTACAACTAGCAAATGAAAATGCTGTGTGTTCTCTTATCATAAGCTTGAGCTGATGAAAAACATTAAGTAACTCAAGTCTCATGGTTTTCAGACCAGATAAGTATGAATAAAGCAGTTCATTGCTTTTTCTTCCTTTTTCTTCCTTTTTTTTTTTTTTAAAGTCTGCACTTTTAAATTCTGCAATGCTGTTTTCCAAAGCTGAAATGCAGCCCTGAGGCCAGTCCAGACACGGTGTGATGCAGGCCAGTTGAACTGACTGGTGGTTCTACTGTGGATGAGTTGAAGAGGGAATCACCCGAAGCAATGGTGGCTCTCAGAAGGGGGCCTGCCCTTCAACAGTTTAAAGCCTTTGAAGAGAGATTTCCTTTGAGCAATGTGAAGTCTTTGTGGTGATGGGAAACATACATTTGTAATTACAGAAGAACACAGTGTACAGTAGGAATAGTATAAAAGCATGCGATTTGCAGTGTCTAAGGAGAAGCTTTGATGTAGAGGGCCCCACTGACCTAGTTTGCTGCTGAAAGCCCTAGAAACATAAGTCTGACTGACTAAAGTTATAGGGATGAAGGCTGTGAACAACATCCTTCTGCCTCTGCACTGACACTCCACACTAAATGAATAATCTTTTGCAATACTGACTGTATGGAAATACTATATGAATACAAAATAACTGTTTAAAAACAGTAACAAAGCTTGCTGGTGAAAATGTGCTAAAAAAGAATCAGCATGCAGGCTGGGGGGAAAGATTTATCTGGGAAGATTTTTAATGGAAAAAAAAGTTAAGAATTTCATGCCAGGGCAGCCACCCTTTGGGAGGGTGTGGAGGAAGAATAAAAATGGATGCTTACCTCTGTTACCAAGGGATAGGATGTAAAGCTCAAGAAGTGATACTGATTCTAGATGGTTATGGTATCAGGGTCTGTAAGAAAGGCTGTGCTTGAGCCATAAGAAGACTGTGCATTTACCTTTGGGGTATGAACTACTGTGAACAAATCTGATATGAGATCCAAGACTAGATATTCCCCTCCACAGGAAGAATGGGAATGGAGAAGGAGAATTGAAGGAAGCCATGATCTCAAACATCCTTAAAACCTATTGTGTGATATGGACAGTACCAGTGCTCCAGCAGCATCCACCATTTGTCCATCAAGAGAAGAGTTGCAATTTATGGGTCACCTGACATAGGTGGCAAAAACCCTGGGAAATCACATAGCTGAGAGAGTCAGAAATGTTTCATAATAGTCTCTGTACTATTTTAAAAATGAAAAATAAAGTATTCGCTATTCCTTGGATTCAGGCTGAGATTTTTAGTAAATCCACCTCAGATTTGTGTACTAATAGGTTTGGATGACTATGTTCAGACCATTTCATGATTGCTCTGAATTTGGATGCTGGGTTGAGCTGAGGTGGGTATCTGGGGGTTTGGTTAGTGACCACATATAAATAATATTGTGCTGAGGTAGCACTGTCTGCCTTATAATCACTTTGCCTGTGGGAGAGGGCAAATCTGAGGGAGGTCACTGAAATTAAAATGGAAAACTTAATTACATAAAAATAATATGGGTGTGTTGGGTGCTTTGATGGACAAGGATGATGTAGGAAAAGAAGAACATAAAGCAAGAGCTATTTATAAACCTTACCTAATGGGAGTAATAGACAACAAAGGATAAATCAGTGACTATTAAGCAGTGTTTGTGCCAGCACAAATACAAATTTAAAAAGTTCAACCTTAGACCTAGTAAATATAAGGAGCTTGGTGAGGTATGGGAGAGACCCTGGGGATCTTGTTGTCTGTAATTCAGCTGTTGGCTAAGACTCCTGCAGTCACCTCCAACTCACCAGTCACTGACCTGATCTTAGAGCAGAACAAGCCTAAGGCTTTTCTGGGTTTGCAGACAGCAGTGCCCCAACCACCCTCTGAGGCTTCACTGAAAGACCTTTGATGCCTGTGCATTATGTCTGCTCTGCCACTGTAAATATGTCATCAGCAATAAAATAAAATAAATAGTGAAATCAGCTTTTCCAGGGTCATGTAATTTTTACTTCAAATTTAGCAGGTCCTTATAATTTGGCTTAACATGCTTCAAATTTGGATCTGTTTCAGGGAGAGCAGTTACTCCTCTGATATCATTTCCGACCATTATTGAGATGACTTGCCCATGCCCTTTCCAACTCTCCTTCACAGAATTGTCCCTGCCTCAGTTTACTTTCAATTGTCTGAAGGACCCCTTCTCTTCTCAATGTCACCACTGTCACAACTCCCACCAAACATTTGCCTTTCATTCCTAGCTAACAATGAAATGTTAGTGGTTGCTGTCTTGCCCTCCTAGGTGAGATGGCATCCTTAACCCTTTCATTTTTGGGAAACAGTATAGGTGGGAAACAATATAAAGGTGTAGAGACCAAAGTGTTTTTGGCAAACACAAACTACATTTTCCCACTTGACTTATTTTCCTCCTTTAGAAGATTGAATTGGGCAAGATCTGTTTAACTTGGAGTACATGGAAGGTTAGACCAGTGCATGAGCAAGGAGTGGTATTGGAAGTCACACACATTAAGTGAAATTTCATGTTGTGGTTCTTATTTTTAACCACATGAGACTTTTCCTTTCACAAGCAATTAGGAGAGCTGAAGGTTGCAGTCCTTGTGAATTTTTGACAGAATTGCCCCTGGATCCTTTAAATTTCTTCCTGCCCTTTATAAAGTCCCATCCCAGCTAGTATGTTGCTAAGTACATCTGTATTTCTGTGAATAGCCACTGCACCTGTCAGAGGCATTGGGCTAGAACAATACTATTATAATTACAGCTGGAGACAAGAGATCCTCTCATCTGGTCTCACAAACAGGTCTCTCTGCCTTTATTGCACTTGTGGGCCTTAATCAAGGCCGAACTCACCTCTACTCAGATGCAAGTTTGAGACAAGCTCTGCCCATGCCCATGCACCATTACAGCCTATCTGCCTTGGTGGCAACATCCCATGATTGAAGCTGAGAGCCAAGTCAGCCAGAGACTCTACAGACAGCCCCAGGTGCTGCACACTGGCTGCAGGGAGTTGTGCTGCATGTGCAGCATGGAACTGCACATCCCTAGAGGCATGTGCTAACTTCAAGGGCCATGGGTCCTGAATTTCTGTACCTGGGTCAAAAACTGTGCTTGGGCTTAGCTCATCTCATGGCCTCAGCAATATGGGGTGGTGCTTTCAGTGGAATTCAAAGGAGAATCCAAATTACAGACTGACCAGCTGTTTCTTGATCTTTAACCTTCCCCTGCCAAAATACCTCATCTTGTCATACGTACACCTGCCTTTGGCCATTCACGTCAGTCTTCAAAAACAAGAACACAATATAGGGATTCACATCTGTCTTTGGAGGGTTCTGACTTTAGGCATGCGTAATTACTTAAGAAGTTTTTCTCCACAAACACAAAAGTGCATATTTCAGGAAACCATCAAACCAATTATGAAGACAGAACATGGCCTTCATGTTAACTCAGCACTGAGGAGAATTGAAGGTTTGTGACTCACTCAGAAACAGGTGTGAAGAGCATTATAATAGTAAAGGAGAATCTAACTTGTGTACTAAAAGCTGACCACTGCATGACCCAAAGACAAGTTCAAGGAAACACCCTTCTCAACAGAGTCAGTGATTCTGCTGAGAAACAGCATATCTGTCCATCTGCATTTTGAACTGAATATTATGAAAAAGAAACTACTCCAAGGCACATAGAAGTGTTATTTTATACTATGTGTTTTATCTTTATCATTTTATGTAATATTTTTAGCAGTATCTTTATCATTAGACAACAGAAATTCTTCAAGTATGACCATGTACAGAGCTAGAAGATTATGCCACACATTATGAAGTGAGATTACCTACTCTGTTTTATGTCTGAGAAAGCTGAGGAAAGAAAAAGATAAGTGAGCTCCAAAATCTTAAAATATTTTTTCTGCAATGCAGAGTTTGTGGATTGTAAACTCAAGTCATTGAAAGGATGCTTGAGGAATGTTTTATTTAAAATACATGATTTGTTATTCACAGCTTTAAAAAAACCCAAAACCAACTCTATAAAAGCTCAGCTGTACCAAAACTTCCAAGTTGATCAGCAATTTCAAGTGTCCCAACTGGGTATGACCAGTTTGAGTTCTCAAACTGGTTGCTCTTCAGGAAAAAGCTCTAAAGAAGACTCAAGATGCACAATCAAAACGCTGATGCAGCCAAAGCTTCTGCAGATCTGGACCTAAAAATAGCCCTTATAAGAATCAACCTAGCCTTCCCCTGCCTTATTAATATCAAATACACTTTACCTCCTTTTGTCTTTGCATCCCCTCTCAGTATTTTCCTAGGCACCACCAGGAAGAGCTCCACAATTATAACTCCACGGGAGGTGGTTATTGAAACATCTCCAAGGCATAATACAGTTTGAAGAGCTAAGCTGTGCCCAGCTCGGAGCCCCACAGCACAGTGCTGTAGTTAGTGACTGGAGTACACAGCTCTTGGGTCTAGGGCTGATGCACTGAGGATTAGTTTGTGTCTGCTCAGCCTGGCATGGTACAAGTACAGTCTGTGTGCTGGTGCTCATGCGGTGCTGTTTGAGGCTGTTAATTGCTTTCCTTTGGAGCCTGTTCCTGTGATCTAGGACTGAAACCCTCTACAACCACTGCTGAAACAGCAAGTCCAGGGGACTCTTCCATTCACAATGAAACGTTTATCCTCAAGAATTTGCTTTTTATAAAGTGAGGAGACAGGAGACCCATTCCAATGTAGTTTTCTCTTTCTATATCTTTTCCCATGGGGCTTTACACAAGACTTTATTGGAAGGGTTTTAATTTTATTGGGATATTTTTCTTAGCTACCCTTAAGTAATCCTTTTGAGCTCATTCATGTTCTCTGTGGTAGGGTGTTCTTTTGCAATTACAGACATACAGCAAAACAGTGAAGAGCTGAAAATAGAATGTACAAGTAATTTTTCTCACTACAGTTCAGAAGGGAGGCGACAGTCTGTGCCACTGCTTCGTGGAGTCACAAGTACCACTGTGGTTCCCCCAGCAAGCCAGGACAAGTGCTTACAATGCTATTGTGATAATGTCTGGAGGCTCCAAGTAAAATCAAAGCCTCATTTTGTTTGCTGCTTAACAGCTTCTACTTTGAAGCATTTTTAATCCAAAACTTGAATCATGCACTCACAGTAGCACTGCTTTTGTGCAGAAAGTTGTGCTCCAAAGAGGGGGAAAAAAAAGAAAGAAGAAGAAGAAAAATAAAAATCCAGCCTCATAAGTTTTATTTTATTATATATTATTTCTACTATTTGGGGATAGAAAACTAAGATGCAAAAGAACTAAAATTTTTTTTCAATCAAATCTTTTACATTCTACTCCAGTGCTGATCTACAAAACTATCCTTCTCAGCTGCAGATTTTGTGATTTTTCTGGTGTAAGCAGCTGGCTTGATAGCCAGAGTAATCACTATATTTTTCCAGTGCTCTCATTTTAAAGCTTTCTTGGGCACACAGAGGCCTGTAGCACATTTTTACAATCTGGAGGTGTCCATTCAGCCACCAATGCAACCATTCTTCCATTCTTGCTTGTAACTTTATCTAGTTCTTAAGTAGAGCTGCAAAATTCAAACACATCAATAACATTGTTCAGGCCACACCCTCATACACACCCTATTTCCTTACTTTCCCTTTTTCGGCTCATATTTTACTGCATTATTGTCCCACTCCATTACTTTCCTCATTTGTTTCTAAATGAGTCCTCCAAAACCATACTCTTGACATTATCCTTCCAACTATTTTACACACCTTATCCCAGCAGTTTTGCATATCATGTCTCTCAGGCCTCCTGCTTGATTGAAGAGGATGCCAAGAGACCACTGGGAATCCCAAGAAATCACAAATCCTCTGTGCACTGGAGACTGTTGTCAGTGCAGCCCCCAAGAGATAAAAACCTAGAAACATCTGTTTAGCTGAGATTACGTTTTATCCAAGATTAGGCAGTGCTACCAACCTGCTACTCCTGCAACACATAGATACCAAAATCCAGTGCTATACCAGCAGTTCCTGTTGTTCGAAGATGGTTGCCTCCATCAATAAAAGCTTGCAAGCATCTCTCCATACTTTAGCTGTTGGCAGATTATTACCTGCAGGACTAAAGCTGTGCAAGCATGTACTTCCATACATTAGCTAATAAACCATGGTGTTCTGCACAGCATTGTCTCCCTGGCTGGGTTTGCGCTGTTTTTTGTGACAGTGGCTCAGTTGAAGCTTGTGTTTTCTGAGCACAGTGAATTAATCCAGCTGCTTTCCTATGACAGGCCTTGGATTGTTTCTGATTCATGCGACTTTGGTCTCCCCTGCGCTTTGGCAAGACTGAACTCAAGCTGATCAGCTCTCCTACATGACATCCCCACATCCAGTGCTGACATGCCTCTCCAGAGCACACACCTCAACCCACCCTTCTGTGTTGTAAGATGTCCCAAAGCTCTCCAGCAGTGTAATGGCACTGGCTCTTTTACTTGCCACAACTCTATTACATTTTGAGCCAAGGTCACTGTGTAGATGTAATAAGGACAGAGTGAGGCAAGGAACAGTTCGACGCTCTCCTTCCTTGATTATCTCTCCCCTTCTTTGATTATCTCTCCCCATAGGGGTCCACAACCAAAAGCTGAAAGGCTATTCCAGGTTACTCGTGGGTGCTAACTTCAGAAACTTGTATCTCATATGCTCCAGATGCAGATGATAAACTCCAGAGACTGCCTGAAGAGCCTTTGGTAGCCTTTCTTTGACTGTGGGGCAGAAGAGGTTCAACACATAATGGAAATCTCTGGAGATTCACTGTTGCCAGAATTTTCAAAAGCAGATAAGACATAAACTTACTGAAGCTTGCTCTTTTTTGTATCCAGTTGACTTAGTAGTACCTCCAAAAATGGAGATTTTTCCACCTTTCTGGGCCTCTGTTTTGGTGTTTCACTGCTGTCAATGAGAAGCATTTTTAATTTCTTTGCTTACACTTGTGCTTTTCAGCCTTTGCTGTGCACTGTCAAGGGATTCTCAATCTCAGCTATCCATTAGAAGTTGAAAAACAACAGTTAGATTCCCCTTGAATGTTCTAATGTCCAGGCTAAACCCACACAGCTTTTCACATACCATATCCGTGCATGTCTCTGGTTCCTCATACACCATAGTCTCACTCCCCTTAAATATCTTTCTGACCCCGCACCAGATTTCATTCAATTTGTCTGTCAGTCTTGTACTGGCAGTCCAGAAGTGCAAGTAAGATTTGAAATGTGGCCTCACAAGTGCATAAAAGAAAGGAATAATCCCTTACTGCAACCTGTTGGCTACAGTGCTGTGATACAGCCCAGTGAACTGTTGTATTTTATCCGTAGACGAAGGCCAAATTTTTCGGCTCACATTCAGCTCCTTGCTTTTCAGGTCCTTTCCTGTCAGGGTGCTCTGCAGGTGGACAGCCCTGCACAGCCTGAAATGTTGTGTCTCTGTGTGCAGGACCTTACCTTAGCACATTTTAGACAGCTGCCTCAAACCAGGAGAGCTGCTTTCCAGCAGCTACATTTTGTGTTAGACATTGAGGGTTACCAGCAATGGATAAGAAGTAAGGAGAGATCTCTACCCTCTAGAGGAATAGGAGACATCTGGTTTAAGACATGTGCTGAAGAGTTCATTCTAGGGATATGTATGGGACACATACTTGAGCTAATCCCATATCCTTCCACAAAGCCATTTGGATTCAGTCAGAGTTGACCAAGTTGCAAAACAACACATGGGAGAGCTGACACTCAACAGAAGCCTGACCTGATGTGACAACAAAAGAAGTAGGCTTAAAAACCCCAGAGAGAGCTACTGCTGCCTTCTCAGTCATTGAGGCAATCAGCAGTAACTTCCCAATAGCTTCTTTGCTTCTCCTGGATCCTCTGCAGCATTCCAGACACGCTTCCCAGCAGCACAAACCAGATGTGTCCTTTTACTTGAGCAGTAAAAAATTATACTGCAGGCCTCTTGTTGAAGCCCAGTGAGGATGCATCCTACTTTTTATGAGCTTTGATGCTTCTATTCCCAGTAAGTCGCATATTTACTCAAAAGTCATTTAGTGTTATGACCAGACAAAATTAAATGTGATTTGTTTGATATAGGTTTGAGTATTCTGGTTCTTGTACAGTACTGAGTAACTTATGCATTCACTGTATATTCATTGGGACTGAGAAAAAGCATTCTTAAAAGTATAAGATTAATTAAAACACCTTTGAGACACTTCCTTCCAGAGTTCGAAGAATTCACAGGAACAAGAAATAATTACCTACACTGGTCAGCTCTCAAAATTTTGGTGCACTTATTCAACTCTAATTATTATTACAGCTAATGGGTTTCTACAGAGTCTGACACTGTAGGTCTCTGTTGACAAAAATTTCTAGAGCATCTTTGTTTCCCCTTTCTTGAGCATCTGCGTGCTCCCTGTCTAAGGACTTGTTTTCACTACTGAGAAGGGTTATATTTTCTCCTTCTGGAAAAAAAAAAACTACATATCAAGTCTTCCCAAGTCAGTTCTGATTTTTGTGAATTTGGCTTATGATAAATTCTAAATATTGTCCTCCTGCAATTAAAAAAAATGCAAGAACAAGGGGAGAAAAAGGTAGAAAAAGAGATTAATTCTAGCATCCCAGCAAACCTTAGAATATGCTGGTAAGAATTGCTCAGCTTATCAGAATCAATGAAAACTTGACTTTTGTTAATGTTTACTACTAAATTTTCCTTCAATTATCAATGCTATGTTCAATATGAGAAAACTCATATTTTTTGTATTGTTCAAAATTAGGACATGAACCAATTTTCATATTTAGTATCCAACAAGCTATGAATGCATTACAGATTTTTCATCTAAACCGTCAGTTTATCCATAACTATATTTTAGCCCTGCCACTCTCCATTGCACAATGTTTGTCCTTTTATAGCTTGGAGTATGAAAATTTTCTGTGATCTTTTCAGATGGCGAACATCTCTGATGTGACTCTTATAGCTGTATAATTGAGGGATAATTGTATTCATTGAATGAACATTGCATATTTAGATCAGCAGACAGGCCCTAAACATTTCTCACTGATAGACTTACCTGGAGAGGCATCACAGTATTCCTAGTCACTGAATCTCAATAGTGTTCCTAGCCACTGTGAGTTCATTACAGTGTTGGATTCTTAGCTGGAAAATCCTGTAAGGAAAGAAAATAAATGATCCCTTTAGTTAGTATCTGTTCCCAGAATTGTGCAAGAGTGGTGAAAAAAGTAATTTTTTTCAAAAGTCATTATTTAAAATAATTTGTAAAATGACATTCATAAATGATTTGTATTTAAAGACAGGTGATCAGGGCTTTGGTTATCATGCAAAGTATACTAAACCAATATGAGCATTTTCTCCAGGTTGGTCTCAATTAATTTATATAGATGTGTGTGATTTCAGTAGTAGTTTAAGACAAGTTGAAGTGTGCCTGGAAAGCGGCTGTACAAAGAGTTGATTTTCTCCTGGTAAAGGAGTTTTATCAATCTATTTCATTTTAGAATAGTATCCAAATGAAGTAATTGGATTTGACACAATGGAAGGATTTCTAAGTAGAACAGGTGAAAGCATAACTGGTAACAATTAAATGCTAATTATCTGCAGTCATCAACTGGTCACCAGCTGTTCTGAACCACAAAAAGAAGTACACACTACAAGGGAGCAACATATTAGTAAAGACAACAGCTCTGTGAGGAGATATGCAGAAGGTTCCATTCTAGTCCAAACCTGACCCTGTAAGTCTTCCTATGAGTAGCTGTATTCTACAGAGTCTCACAAAGTAGAATAGAACGCCTCAGCTGGAAAGGACACACAAGGATTATCAGGACATAGTCTGAATCTTCTCTTTGTTTCACCAGGGCACAATCATTGTGAGCTGCTAAGTTTAGAAACACTTGTTCCTGGTTTACTGCAGTCATGGCTTCAATGGAATTGCTGACATTAACAAGCTTCTAGACTCAGTCCTCCTTGCTGGGCCTGTGTTTGTGCTCGGCTGAGGAACAGAACCAGAAAACTGGTGGGGCTGTGGGTGGGGACTTCTTGTATTTGTTTGCTTTTTTTCACACTGGCAGTGTGAAAAGCACAATTAAAGCATTTCCAAGACCCTTCTCAGTTCTCTTCTTTTGTCTGGTTGCCTTTTATCCCACATTAATTAATATAATTGCTATAATTTCATAGTCCAGTGGATACTAACTAATGATACTGGAGCTGAGTGTTCTGTTTCTGCAATAAATCAAGAAAGCAGTTCATATAATACAGCCTTCCACTTCTTCCCACCACATCAAATTAAAGAAGATAAATATTTCTTTTTCATGGCTTAGGGTCTGGTGGTTCAATCACTCCCTCATGACTTCGAGGGAAGGGTCGATACAGTGCATACTTCTGCCTGGGGAAGTTCAGATCGAAAACTTCAGCATTTTGAGAGAGTATTCAGCAACAATCTCTGCAGCTTCCATTGAATCTGTTCCTCAGTTTAGAAATTCACACAAGATTTATGGTGTCAAAAAACCAGAAGAGGAGATATAGATAAGTAGCTAGGAAAACTTCCTAGAGTACAGCTGGCCCCTTGCAGGAGTAGGTCTAGTTTTTCTGGAAAAGGAAACAAACCAAGACACTATCCCTGCAACAAAGACTGGCTAGGCTGCCCATGATTAGAGGAAACCCAAATGTTCTGTGTTCTCAGAGGTGGCCTACAAGATAAACCCCTGAAGGAGGTGGAGATCTGCTCTGTGAAAAATCAACTCTTCCTACCAGAGGAGCACCATTGTTTGAAATGACAAAGAGCTTGTCCCAGCAATACCTGGGAAGAGGATCTGCTGGTGCTGCTGCCTCCCCTCTCCTGTGAGAGGCTCAGAGCTGACCAGACCATTATTATTATTGTTTTCCCAAACTGAACCAAAGAAGGCAAGGGGGAAATATGAGAAGAGGCTTTTCGTAAAGGTTTTTTTGGCGCAACTGCCCTGCCTGATCACTGCTAGTTAAAATGATAGTTTGAGGTGAAATAAAGTTTAAAAATCTGTAAACTTCAGCAGGCACCATGAAAAATAAAAGAGGGGGGGATCTGATTACATAGCATACTTTCTCAAGTCCATAGATTTGTTGCGACATGTCCATGGTCTACAGCTGGACTTATTAACACAACTCTGGAATATTATTACTTTTTCCCTTGCTTTCTTACAGAATAAAGAAAATGGAGGGAGGGACAGATGAGACTAAACTTAAAAAGTCACAGGATAAGGAGTTTCTTCTTCAAAATTAAAAAAAAATCATCAATATATTTTCAAGAAAAAACAACCTTATTCTTCTTTAAATATAAAGATTATAGAGGAAAGATGGCCTTCATACCCCAAGGCCCACATTATGACAAGACTCCAGTACTATCTATCCAAATGTCAATGCTGTAAGCAGGCATGGCTTGCATGTAACATATTCAGTCAAGATGATCACAATTTTATATTTGTATTTTTTGTGTTGCACAATAGACTATTTTTTCAAGGCACAAAAGGTTAAGTTGACTGGCATATTGGGCAGAGCTGAGAACATGTAAATATTCACTCAAAGGTAAATTCTGAACCCAACGTTCAGCCAAGAGCATCTCTGAAGTGAGGCTTGCCTAGAGACTTAATGTCTCTTTTTCAAGTCAAAAAGCTTGTGATTTTGTAGAGGGAAAAACCAGTTTTGCCACGTATTTGGTTTTGGTGTTTTATAAGCTGGCACCTCACCTTAGGTATGAAGAATCGTCTTCCTTGTTCTGAATACTGAAGTTTAGGTTAGAGGTAAACCCTCCAGAGTGGTATCTACAGCAATCCATAGGGAAACACCTGAAGTCAGCTGGCTGAGGTGTTTGGTGATAGCCACTTATGGAAGAGTAAAGATGAGGAATCAGCCCCTGCCACATGGTGCTGTTCACCAGCAGTGCGTAAGCTGTGGCCCTTCACTTCCCCTGTGAAATGCTACTGGTTCTATTCTCATTGATGCCATGGGTTGTTAGTAAAAGTGTCCAGATACTGGGAGACAACCATGTTAGTTCTTCCTCAGCCTAAAGTCATGAAAACTCAAATCCCCCACCTCCACAGAAAGTACTTACACATCCAGCCTTTAAAGTGTTCGGGAGAGGAAAAGGACAGTTGAGGAATGCAGAAAACATTGCATGTCCTGAATAATCCAACCAGATGATCCACTGGGCTCTACTCTGCTCAGTGTGGATCTATAAGGCAGAATGGGATTTTTATCCTTTGCAGGAGGACCCCGTCCATTCCCACAAAGGAGTCAGGCAGATTTAGTTCAAAAAGAATTCATCCTAAATGTTTGAATTGTGTTATAATCTTAAAAAGTAAATTAATTGAAAATTCAAGACTCATGATGTGTTGAGGGGGATGAAGAAAAGTGGGCACCATTTTTTTTTTAATTAAAAAGACAGTGAAGAAAGAGTCACAAGATAAAATCCAGGGAGACCCTGGGCACTTACAAGAAAAACAGGCTTTCTTTCATGTAGGAAGAACTTCAATCACTAGACCGTACTATATGGCATAACTGACAGCTCCCTCTTTCCACCTAATGACTTTCAAATTGTTGTACACATATGCAGCTACTTCTAGGAAAAGTGCCTTACTTCCCATTATTCTGAATAAATTCTTCTCACCTTCAGGAAAAAGGAAGAAATGAATGTTGAACCCTCCTTTATCTGAATCCAGGTCACCTAATTAAAAATATCAGTAGACAGCAAGAATATTTCTCCCTCAGGTCTCACACTTCCCAAGCAAAGAATCCTATATAAAGAATAGCAGCAGAAATTGCTTTTTATGCAGACCCTACTACAACTGGTATGTCTTAGGTATGCTTTGATAACATCCTCAGATCTAAGCCCTAGAGAACTGTGGCAGGATGGGAGGAACTGAGAAATGCCTGATTTTGGATTTTGGTTTGATTTTAACAGGAATTAAATACTGAGCTGTTCTGTTCTCTCAAGGCAAGGAATTTGGAGTGCCCTTGGTGTGTCACTGCTTGAGAAACAAAAAATTAAAGCAGTTAGGGATCTAAGGGATTCCTGGGGTATGTGACAGGAATTTTCAGAGACACTATTTTAGGCCTAAGTGCTCATATTTCTTTAAGTTCTATTTATCACAGATACAGTGCATGTTCTTTACTCTCTCTTCTACCAATATAGATCCATATTAAGTGAAAGGTGATACACATATAGGACTAAAAAGGGAGGTTAACTACCAAAATTTATGCCATTGATGGTCTTCCTTGAACCATTTATCACTTGATAGTTACACATTCAAAAAAGTATTTATATTAACTTTGGGGATCTGTTACACTCAACTAGATCAAACTGTTTTTGCTCAAATTTATCTTTGTCTCATCAAATAAAATTCGCTTACTTAAACTTCACCCTAAATGTCGGCCTGTTGAGAACAGGAATTTGTCTTTGAATGAAAACAACCCAAATCTGAAGTTTATTGATACGGATATTAGGAAAAACTTCTTCACAAAAAGGGTGGTCAAGCTTTGGAACAGGCTTCCCACAGCAGTAGTTGGCTCGCCATACCTGGAGGCATTTAAAAGATGAGTAGCTGTGGGGCTTGAGGGTATTGTTTAGTGGTGAATTTCACAGTGTTGCCACAATGGTTGGACCTGATGATCTTAAGAATCTTTTCAAACTCAAATGACTTTATCATTCTATTATACCATGACTTAGTCTGCTTCCCTAGCACCTATTTCTTCTAATATTAGATGTGGAAGTTGGTAATAAGGAAATGAAGGGCCTTCCTTGTTAAGCTCATCTGGTCTGTTTGGAAATTCTGCATAGATACAGACACATTTCCTTTACACATCTGCTTTAGGGGGTTCTATTATCAGTCACATATGTTCTGAGAAATACTTCTTCTGTTTTAGCACTAGACTTGATCAGATAATTCACAGTGAATAATTTATTTGAACAAATTTAGAGTTTCCTTTGTTTTGTTGTTGGAGTTGTCCAGGAGTTGGTTTTGATATTCTTGAATTTATTCACTATTCAAAAGCATTTGCTCGATAACTTCTATGAATAACTTAATGAGAAAAGTTTTGCTTGTGGACTGTGTGACCAGTTCGACATGAGTACTCAGAGCCTGGTGCTGTTGCTCAGGTTTTTTAGATACCAAGGCAATGTAACATTGTTCTACTTCTTGACTCTGTGAATAAATTGAAGCTGTTGTATGCAAATATTTACGTGCAAAAGCTCAAAATTTGCTTTTCATAGCAAGTAGTAGTCAGCACAGTAGTGTTGCAACTGTGTACATCCCTAAAGTAAATATTTCATTTCCATACTTCCAATACTGCAAACAGGACATTTCCTTCCAAACATGATTTAATTTTTTCACAAGTGGGTCTAAATAAAGGGGTATATCTAGGTAGCCAGCCCATGTTTGCTGGACGTCTGCTCTTTAACCCCACAGCTGGAAGAAAAAACAAACAAGACTACTACTGCTGTTATAAAATAAGCTACTGTTCTGACAATTTTTAAAAAATGCTTCCTTCTGTTATCATTGCCAGCTTTCTACTTCAAAATAACCTTAATCTTGTGTCTGTGAAAAGTTAAATATTTTACGACAAAACATCTTGAACACTGGCTTCTTATTGGAAAATTGGAACACTTTTATATGAAATACACTTTTTTTTTATTATTTATGAATTACAGTATAAAAAATAGGCAGCAAATATTAAAAATGTATATTTATAGGAATCTTCATAATTCAGAGTCTGATAAAACAAATTGAATAATTCAATGATAGGATTGTTCATCTGTATTTTGAAGATGATTAAGCTAATTTCTCTTTCTTTTAGTAAAAGTTACAGAGGCTTTATCTGTAATTAGATGCATTAGATCTGAGACATTCAAGACAGAAAAAAAAGCAGAAAAATCACAGTTGTTTTATGATTTTTTTTATGTTGTTTAAAGTGCAATAACCATGAACTTATTTTGAATTTTTGTTCATCATGGCACTTGGGTAAGATTGATGAAAATACATTAAGCAGGATATATTTTTGTCCCTTTATATTCCTTTGGAAATGTCATTTATGTAGCACCAAAATGCTATGTTTTAGTTAGGCTGCAGCAAATTTGGCACATAATTGACAGATGATGTCTAAGCATTATGCAGGGCTATTAAAGATGACATAGAATGCACAAATATATCAGGGAAAGAGAGACATGAGGGAGAAAGCTGGTGAGATTTTGGGAAAAATCTAACAGCACTGACTGAAAGTTACAAGTGGAGTTATGTGAATTTAAAAAAGGAGAAAAAGTACATCAGCAGCAAGACAAAAATCAAAACTCCATGAGGCAGTGTATCAGGCCTAGAGTAATAAAATAAAATGGGAAAAAAATCTGAAAAACAAATTCAAGAAACAAATATGGGTAGAGTGGAGTACAACAGCCACTATAGCATAACAGTATAACACATGCTTGTGCAGGTCTGACAATCTGAGAGTAAGACATTTTCTTTGGTTTGAACCTTCAATTGGGATTTGAGATAAAAGATTTCAGATGACTTGTGTCTGTAAGGGGTTTCTCATCTCCTGTCTCCCACTAGCTTTCAATTTGTCTTGTACTTCAGACCCCTAGAAATTTTCATGGAAAGTGCAGAACCCTACGCAGGAAATTTGAGTCCTTTAGTACTGTGTTCCTAGTTTTTATTAAGTATATTTGTAACACCTCCTAAAAATAATCCACCAACCCTTTTCCTCCTCCCAGGGCTTCACAAATGGAAGTGGAAATTGTATGCCCTAATTACTGGAAGATACAGATTTTTTGAAAGACACAATTGTCACAGCCCTTATTGTAGAGTTTGACCAAATAAGTAGAAGGAAGCAGACATTAAAAGGGCTAGGGGATACAAAAAAGAAACCCAATCTCTGAATGTAACCAGAAGTAGGCATAAAATAAAGTTATGTAGCTGGTAGTTCATATACATTTCTACTTTCCTAACTGACTAGAAGTTGTACAAGAGCCTAAAACATGGGACAAAAATATGTTTGATGTTAAATCATTTATCTCACATTTGTGTTCTCGAATCTTGTATTTGGCTTATCCGTGTGGCAGAAAGCTGTGTCCTCACTTGTGCTTTCTGTTGGAATGAAGGAGCAGTTCACTCCAGAGACCTCTCCTGCTGATAGACATGGACATGACAACACCTGCACTGGTGCCTCCTGGTCTAGCCTGCACCAGTAAACTTTCCATTGCTATGGCCTCCTGTCCTCATTTAAATTGCATCTGTTCAAGGATTTTGCAAAGAGCTTACGTTGGGAATAGCATTCTGCTGTAATGATGGATATGACTGGGAGCACTATGAGAGAAAAGAGGATGGTGGCAAGCACTGTATTGAACCATGTGCAACAAAAACATTAATCTCTCAAGTAGGCTTTGTTCATATTTTGCCCAGGTTTTAGTTTGAAGGTTAACATAACTTCAAGTGATAGTTACTTGAATTATTGTCTTGTGAACCCATCTCATCTTGGTTTCGCATTGCTCCAATTTGTTTTACTTTTAGCCTTAAAGTCTTTCCTCTCTCCCTTCTCAACTTGTTCTGCTTTTGTTTGTTGCAACACCACAGTGGCAGCACAGTAAAGCCCCACGGAGATCTTCTTGCTTGAATTCAATTTGACTCTCATGTATTGCTTTGTTTCTTCATGAAATTGTGTTGCTATTTCCAGAAATGTCGTGGCAATATTTCACTTGAGTCACTTGCAGTTTTAAGTGGACCTTCATGTATTTGCATTAATGATATGAAACCATGCCTAATGGAACTTCAGTGTGGAGAAAGGTAAAATTAAATTAGTGTAGCTTATTGTCTGCTGTGCACTGAATTGGCATTTGGATTGCTATAACATTTATAAAAATCCTGAGAAATTAGTCTTTAATCTATAATCAAAATCTGTGCGTGCTGATAAACAACAGATATAAAGTTACTCTGCTTGTCTCTGAGGAAAAGATAGTTGGTGTGGTGGGTTGGCCCTGTCTGGACACCAGGTCCAAAGCTGCTCTATCAATCCTCAGCTGGGTAGGGGAGATAAAATATAACAAAAGGCTCATGGGCCAAGATAAGGGCAGGGAGAGATAATTCACCAGTTACCAACACAGGCAAGAGATTTGACTTGAGAAAATTAGTTTAATTAATTGCAAATCAAATTAGAATAATGAGAAATAAAACCCAAATCTTGAAAACACTTCCCTTCTTCCCTGGCTTCCTTTCCTCCTGGGAAACTCACCCCCAGTTTTCTTCACATCCTTCCCCCCAGCAATGGAGAGGCTCAGGAAAAGTAGGCTGTGGTCAGTTCATCACACGTTTTTACTTCTCCTTCCTCCTCACACTCCTGCCCTGCTGCAGCATGGCATGGCTCCCATGGCACTCAGCCCTGCAGGAAGGTCTCCACTGTGAGTCCTGCCCATGGGCTGCAGCTCCTCACAAACGCTCCAGCTCCAGGCCCCTTCCACAGGGCACAGCAGCTGGCTCCAACGTGGTCGCCAACAGGGTCACCAGTCCTGCCAGCAAACCTGTTCCACTGTGGGCTCTTCTCTCCGTGGGGCCATAGGCCCTGCCAGAGCCTGCTCCATGCAGGCTTCCCGTGGGATCACAGCCTGCTCTGGGCACCCACCCGCTCCAGTGTGGGCCCTCCAGAGAAGAGACTGCCCTCACTGCAAGGCAGTCTCCTCCCTGGTGCCTGAAGCACCTCCTTCCCCTCTTCCTAATGACCTCGGTGCCTGCATGGCAGTTTCTCTCAGAGGTTCTCTTCACTCTTGGGCTCTTATTGCACAGTGTTTTTCCTCCCTTTTAAATACATTATTCCAGAGGCACTAGCACTGTCACTGAATGGTTTGACCTAGGCCAGTGCCAGGTCTGCCTTGGAGCCGGCTGACTCTGTTGAATGTGGGGTAAACTTCTGCCAGCTTCCTCCAGAAGCAACCCCTGTAGCCCTTTACCATGCAAAACCCTACGCAACACAGTCGGTAAAAGGCATAAAAAATCTGCATGCAAAGATTTCAAAACTATTTTGCAGTTTTCTCAAAACATGGCTGGTTTTCTTGGTCTTTAGCAAACAGCATATGAACTTTTGAAGAAGTCTGACTAAGCCCTTTTGCAATGTTTTAAAAATTTCAAAAATTGGTGTATTGAAATAAAATATAAACAAACAGGAAACATCATCAACTGTCTGTGATTCACATTTCTGAGCAGACAGCAGCATTGCACAACAGCTTGAGATTGGAAACAAGAAGGCTCCTACATCCAGATGAAACTTCATGGGGATTTCAGGCAGAATATAATTATTTCATATAATTATATTATATACGAACAGAATATAATTATGCAAAGCTGGAATTTTGTCAGGACACTGCGGTGAGCGCCTATGCTTTTTGAAAAGCTTATGGGGATTTTTAATTACAATAAGTGGTCAGAATCTTAGTTTGATGTCTCAGCCAAAAGATGAATTGATACTGAACTACCAGACTCTCAGTACATGCCTGGTTAGTATGAAAATAACAGAACCATTAGACAGTTTGACTCACCTTGTAGTGATGGCAGAATGGGCTGTATCTGAAATCTGGAACAACGATTAAAAAATACTGTTGCTCTTCAAGAGAAGTACAGTGATTATAAGGGATGTAACTCTGCATTCAAATTTCTTTCATTCTGGGGAAAGATATGCATCTGCTAAACATGCAGATATGTTATCTGTTCACTTCAGAAACACTTAAACAACTGAGCATCTCTCCTTAAAAATTACCACAGAATGGAATAACTTTTAAGAAGTTATCATTCTGTGGAATGAGTCTTATGATATGAACTCATTATGAGTTGTAGAGCCTTCACTCAGCAGAGTGGATATTACACTGGTTAGCTGAATACCCAAAAGTTTCTTAACTGGTTCAGTCCTATCTATGTAATCTATCTATCTTCTCATGTCACACCCAGCTCTACTGCATCTGAACGTCTTCCAAGTCTCTCTGGGGCAACAATTTTTTTCATTATTTTTGGTAATATAATATAAACCGGAGGCTAAAGTATCATTATTTTATTGCTACCCCTGAGATATTTTTGTCAGATGTTAATTCATAATGTTGCAAATTTCTTTCAAAAGAACAGAAACTAGAGTTGATATTTTGGGAAAATGGATTTGAAATGCCCATCAGTAGCTTTTTAACTTTTCTATGTGAGTTGTGTTAGACACTTCCAAAAACACTTTAAAAGATTGCTAGGAGTCCTACTTTCAGAATTTCTAGCATGTTTTTGTTTTTTTTTTTTTACTTGGAGATGCTTACATCTTGACTGAGATCCTAGACTGAGCAAAGGGTACCTGATTCAAAGTTCAGACTGACACACATTTAATTTATTTTAAGGTCCCATATTGGTAGCTTTCCTGTGAGTTTACATTAGATTTGTAAAGTCGTGGTAACTGACTCTCAGATTAAAGCACACAACAGTCCTCACTGAGTGGTGCCTAGATAAGATTATGAATTGAAGTGCCTCATATATTTTTTGAAATGCTGGAAGAAGAAAGAAAAAGTGAATTGCTGCCCTGATTTTTGTGTAGCTACATACACAGATGCATATAACAGGCAATAAAATGCATTTGTCTGTAGGCTCTCAACATGAGGCAACCTGATTGCCAGAAACTTTAACTCATGCAAAAATATAGTCCAAATACAAAAAGTCAACTTAACTTTAGCAGAGCTGCTACTGGCTTCACTGTAATTAAGTGCTAATCATAGGGGTGTGCTGTTTTGCAAGGCAGTAAACCGGTTTCCTGAGTGGATAAACTCGGAGGTCAAGGGCCGAGGAGTTGGCTCTGTCGGGGACCGGGATAGCTGCCGAGAAAAGCAGCACACCTGTCCTGTTATTGTGATTATGAGACAAATGTGAATAAGGCCAGTAAAACAAAGTAACCTGAAAGTCTGGAAAATTTACTGACATAATTGTACAGAGCGGCGTATGGTGCACGCCGTGAGCAGGGAGCCGGGCTGCGCCGGTCCCACAGGACAGGCTGGGCTCCCCAGCATGGAGCACATGGAGGAGCTCTCACGGGGCTCTGGGACCACTCAAGAAAGCTGCTCGACTTCATAATGTTATATTTTCCAAGCTATGAAATGAGGATATTATTTAGTAAACTTCACAGAGGTGTTTCCAAGTGCAAATAACAAATTACATATTGCTCTTCAGTCTATTAGGATGGAAAGTTCAATCTATAGTAAATAAAAATAGCAGCTGTTCCACGTTCCAAGCAATATTGTGAGTAGGAATTGCAAAGATACATTCAATCAAAAAGCCATAAAGTTTAATGAAAAAGGTGACAGAAGAACCCTATGAGAGTAAGTTAAAACAGCCATACTTAACTCATGGACAAGGAAAGAAAGGGAAGGAGAGAGGTGCTGTGCTTTTACCACCAGAACAGCACATTTATCAGTAAATAACTGGAGTGTTAGTAAGCACTGGGAGGGAACATCCATCCCAGCATAAAATGCTGGGACCTGAAACAGGGAGAAGTACAGGCATATTGTTTCTGCATCATGGATTCCAAATATCTGAGGCTCATTTCTATGGCAGATGCACTCATATAGTTTCAAAACCAAGTCATTTTTTGATCCATAGAGAATTTTATATTAGAAAAAAAGAAGTAGCTCTTCCCCAAAGAGCAGAAAAAAAGGGAGAAACCCTCCAAACCTGAGAGCTGATATTTCTGCACAAATATATTAACATTCAAAATACTCCTGACATATGGAGAAATGAGCTTGTCAAACTTCCTGTCACAGGAACAAGTGAAACAAAGAATTCGGTTATTTTACAAAGGCTGAGATGCTTCTAAGCATAAGCAAAATTATGTGTATATATAACTTCACATGCAGATGTTTGTTCCAGCAGCAGATACTGTTAAAACCTTTAGAGATTTATCTGGAGAAATAAGAAATATGGACTGGTTTGGGATCTAAATGAATGTAGCTCTCCTCCGTTAGCCCTTGCATTCATCACACAACACCTCACAAAACTGGGCAGCATTTTCACATCTCTATGGTACAGAGCTCCTGCAGCCAGCATTTGAGAAAGTCAGAGAGAAGATCCCTCCTTAACAGCTTATTAAAAAAACTTGTATTCCCCTTTCCTCCTACATTGGAGAATCTGATACCAATGGTATTAGTGAAATGATATCACAGAAGTTGCATTCATGGTCAGATTCCACCTCACAGTCCCTTTACATAAATGATGACTGTCACCTTGCAGTGCTCATCTTGTGTGTGTTCAGGGTGGTGAGAGGATTGTGTTTCTCGTATGTATGGTAAGAATCTTACCAGTGTATGTAAATACCTGACAAGGAGATTAAAGAAGATGGCAGTTCTCAGTTGTGCCCACAGACCAGACAAAGGCAGGGGGCAGAAATGCAAATAAAAGAAATTCCATTTAAACATAACAGACTTTTTTGCTGTGAGGGGTCAATAGGACAGAAATACAAGTACGTGGAGTGTCGAGGATACTTTGAAAACCCTTGGAGATGTTCAAAACCCGACTGGACATATCCCTGAGGTCCCTGCTCCCACTAGCCCTGCTCTGCACTATGGTGTTGGACAAGACCATCACTAGGCCTGCCTTCCTACTTCAACTCTTCTCCAATTGCCAAAATATCCATCAGTCTTACAACCAGTATGGTTATCCTATCTGTTTGAGTAATCTACCTGTACTTTTATTGATGTGGAAAAAAAACTCTATGACTTTCACGTCCCCTAGACAGAATATATGTATTAATGGAAGACAGAAAATTGGTTTCTAATTAGACCTTTATTTTAGAATATCTATGTTACTGGATTTTTGATGATGCAGAACTAATTTATGTACAGAGACTCTCCAATCATATATATCACTGCTGCAATACTATATGGTTACTACAGAGAGAATTTTTATTTGTAGATCCCCAGGGACATTGCAGATGCACAATGCAGTTATACCTATTTCATACAACCCTAGAAATTCATACTGAAAAAGACCTTAATCCCAAAGCAAATTAGCCTAATCTCTTAGATGAAAATTTTCAGGATCTCCAAATGAGACTCCAAGACTTCCCCAGGCTACTGTACTTGGAGGAGAGCAAAAGTCAGTCCCTCTTCCCATGATTATTTTATCTATCCTGGCCATGAAAAATAGGCTCTTGTCAACAGTTTTTTATGTATTTGAAAGGTTGATGTCTCTTTTCTTGACTGAACAAGGCCATGTTTTCTAGATTTGTGACTACTCTCACTGACTCTCACCTGGACTCCTTCCAGTTAGTCCACATCTTTCTTTAATTTATACAAATGACATAAGAGGAAGGTTTGCCTTTATAGATGCTGTTCCTGCACGCACAAGGGTTTTTGGGAGTTGGGGGGAAAAAACAGAAACACTGTTGGCTTTTGGAACAAAACCAAGCTTCCAAAATATTGCCAAAGAATGCCTTAAAGGAGGCACAAAAATGTCATAAAATATCCTAAAGGTCTCCAATCCTTGTTCCCAGAGCAACTACTTCTAGTGGTTTAGGATGCTACTACTTTTCTGCCAGAGGTTTTTTGCCTGAGTAGGAGTGTTGGACATATTCAGAGACATTAAATCTAGATCCAGATGCATTTCTAGTTTATCTTGTTGCATAAGACCCCTGCATCAAGCCCAAGAGCTGCTGTTTTGAAGAAAGCATCTCTTAGAAATATATTCAATCCTGATTTAAGGACTGCCAGTGATAAGGGATATACCAGACCCAGCACAAATTATTCCCATGGTTAATTGCACAAACTTATTGTTAGTTTGAATTTGTTCAGCTACAGCTTCCAGTCATTGGACATTGTTATGCTCTTACTTACTAAACAAAAGATCCCTCTACTATCAGAAATATTTCTTCAGCTACTCACTGTAATGCAGCTGTCTCAGATGTTGGTTCACTGCTTTAGACCTCTTTTGCAGCATTTCTAATTTTTACATTTTATTTATCATGCTTAGAACTTCTTTATTTGGTACATCGGGGTTCAATAATCATCTAGTGGCATGTACAAAAGTGACTACAAGAGACAAAACTTTTGAAGCTGTTTCAGAGTGCTTCAGAACAAGTCTTTATCACTTAGGACCCACTGTGTGTGGATTTCTTCAATCATGTGCAGAATGTCCCTTGCACCAGCATCCTCCCCTTTCATCCAGAAGTAAAGCAAGGTGGAAGTTCAAGCAAGCAACAACTTGACAGGTCAAAGTTCCATGTTTAATGGGTGACTGGAGTAACTTAGCCTGTGACTTAAGAAGGTGTTCTTGAATTATTAAGTTGCTTCTTAAAGTGTTGTTTTTCAGTTTAAGTGTCTTGAAAATTGTCCATATGGTCTTAGCTATAAGAAAGGTGGGCAGAACTGTAGCCATTTGTCCTCACAGTGGTGTGGGGAGCTCCTGTTCAGAATCTGCACCTACAGTTTTTCATACAGTAGTGGTACTGAGCGGTACTGGTACTAATTAATGAGATTATTTTGTGTCTGGTTTCCCTGGAAACTCTGAGCATAAACAGAAGATGTAGTCCTTTCGTCAGCTGAGAATTTATTGAGATTTGGCAGATTATACAAGTAGCTACTGCACATGTGCAGATTGACACAAACATGGATGTTCAATAAGATGGTTTTATCCTGAGTATTTTGAATTTAACATCTCAGGCATTGGAAATGTGATATTTACCAGATGTATCCAGTCTCTGCATCTGTGTTGTAGAGTCAGTCTGCTGATGCACAGTAAATTTGCCACATTTAGAATGTATCTTACAAACTGGGTGTTCCTATAGACCATTAAGGTTACTCAAGTTCTGCACTGGATGTGTGCCCTGAGCACAGAAGACATTGGCATTTTGCACATGGGGGCAATTCCCCTTTCGCCCTGTGGCAATCAAAACTCATAATCAATAAATTTCATTTTGTAGAAAATCCTTAAAGAACAAATAAGTATATATTGCTCTGTGGTCTTAATTCAAACTGATTGATCTAAAATGTGTGTCATCTCCAAGGTGCTATTGTCCTTTTGATTAATTTTTCAGAGTTTTAAGATAGCATCTTAGTGAAAACATGTAGTGTTAGCACTGAAGGTTTTTCTGCCTCTAGGGTTTGGTGTTGTTTTTTTGTTTTGTTTTGTTTTGTTTTTTGGTTTCTTTTTTACTTAGCTGTGTCTTTTCACTGTAAAATCAGAGGAAATATATTAATGTTGGCTAATTAACAAGACATTCCATGAGTCCTGAATTGCTTAATTCCACAAGTTCCAAACCATTGCACCCAAAACAGAATGCAGACATTTAAATTGGTTATAAACACTTTCTCAGACAATTTTTATTGCCCTTTTACTGTTTGCAAGTGCTACAAGGCAAAGTGAGAAAAGTACTAGATAAGATCACCTATTCCTTTTTTGCTATTATCATTCTTTAAGGCTATGTTGGATAGCACTTCCTTCTAGCAAAGCAAAAAGAATGGGACCATCATTACAAATTTTATCACATAAAACAAGGAAAGGAAGGGATCCAAGTACTGTTGAGAGTAGGCCATGTGATGATAAGTATCTTCACTATCTGTGCCATACATCGTTTGCCTATAAAATTACTTTGATCTAATACACAGCCTTTAATCTAAAGAAATTATCCATCTTGCCTTCTCTTGATGAGACAAAAGGTGAGACTGCATAGCCAGCTCTAGTGCAGGATGTTGTCTTAGCGTGGTTCACTTTTCATTTTGCTCCCAGAAGGTCCATGTGTGTGTGCTGATTCACTCTTAGCCTGATCTGGAGCAGTGAAATGCCTCCTTTGCAAAGAAGCAGACTTCAGGGTCTCCTCCGGGTGGGGTATTCAAGCAATGCTTAGTTTGAGTCCCCTGACTCCAGCAGTGTAACACTCAAAAGTCTTTCTCTACTTGTGTCCTGCAACATCGGTCCTTGGCATCAAAACTGCCATGTGAATGGCTGCAGCAGAACTTTGCCATTATTTCAGGCACACAGGAATAAAAAAGCCCATAAAATTAATAACTGTGTTTCAAGACCAGTGGAGGATTCAAATGTGCCTTATAGTTCATCACTTAATAGTGTATGAACCAGAGCACACCCCCAGGGAGATGGGACTCAGGATACAAAGGCAGCTGCCAGGAGCAGCAGTAGTCAACAACAATTACATCAAAGCAATCAAGCAAAAAATTCCACCCACCCAAACATGTATATGCAAATGAGTGCACTTACATATTTGCGTGTGTGTGTGTGTGTGTGTGAGTTCTGGAGTGGGTTGTCCCATTTAGAAGTTCTTCTACCTCACCAGCTACAAGATTTGGAGCAGGACTCCACCATTACAACATTGCACAGAGCTAATGTATTGATCTTGTGACTAACAGTGTGCTTCTTCCTTGTCTCTCCTATGCAGAGATTATGCAGCTTTGCAGCTGATAAATAGAGTAAAAGCTTTCACTTTTTACATTTTCTAGTCTATTTCATGTCTCTTCCTGCCTTCTGACTCATAATGACTGTTCACTCTTCTATAATCTCTTCTAGCTGATGTCAAATTGTAAAACAACAAATATGTTTGACTGCATGATAACACAATGGGTTGTTCCCAGGATGTGTAACTCTGTTTATGTAATTAAGGTGCAATTAATTTGAATATGTTCAATATATTCTCTCATCATTGCAGGATTTGTAGGAGCCAGTGTATTACCCAGCTGGTTGTCGTTCTCTAGTTCAAAGTGAACAGGAGATCACAGGACACAGATGTAGCTGAGAGTTTTAAACCAGATCTCAGACAGAAATAAACATCTTCTAAGGAGAATTATTTCATTGCACTTTAAGAATAAGTGATAGGTTATTAGAGATTGCATATTGCCAAGTTTCCTCATGTGAGGCTGCCTGTGTATACTGGTTTGTGTAGGGATTTCATCAGATGACAATTGGACATACGTAATCAGATGCCCTGGTGACATCAGAAGTTCAAGTAAGCTCCACACACAGAACCTAAAGTATGGACTGATTTAATTTCTACCAGCCTGTTAAACAGAAGGAATATGATATTTTTTATTACATTTTTATATAAAACAGAAAGAAAAGCTCAACAGACATGAACAGGTTCTTACATAGATCAGCTAATGAAATGTAGAAATGCTAAGTTTACCACTGTGTGAGCGAGCATAGTTGTTTGCTTACTTAGTTCACTTCATTATCCAGTACACTTTATCAACCCATTAATGTTTTCAGTTTTTCACTTAGGGATTAGAAGCCATGCCCAAATGACATTCCCACTGATGTTCAAAGTACTTTTGACAAAATGAAATATGTGGAAATTGGCAAGAATATATATAATGGAAATTTTATTTATTTATTGAAAGGTAAAAGGATGCAGGGTTTAATGGATTTTAAATATGTGTTTTATAGATTAAATCTTTATATATGTTTTGGAAATGGCTTTCTTTAACGAGCAGGCTGGTTTTTGTACAAATTATCCAATGGTAATGCTAAAAGGTCCTGATAAGACCTCATCTGAAATACTTTCATGGTTTTGAATATCCCTCTATTTAAAAGATAAATCAAAACTGACCATGGTGCTGGAGGAGAGTTTTCAGTCCTCTGGTCCTCCCTGTTGCTTACAATGATGACACCAAAAATTTTGTTTTGGTTTGCCTAGTAAAACAAACATTGAAGAAAGAGCTATAAATAAATCAAAAGTATAAGAGTAGACCTAGTAAAGGATGCTTTAGAAAAGGAACAAGTACGAAAAAATGAGAATAAACCAATCATGAATAAACTAAGAACGAAAATTAGAAAATGGCTTCAGACCAAAAGAGTAGTGAAGTTTTCATTCCCCTGTCAAGTAAGAGTGGTAAGACATGGCCAGGCCTCCCATTGTTCCCTGGCAAAATGCATGGGCAACACCAGTGTCCCACTGCACTTCTTCCCCATTATCCAGCCTATGCTCCCCTGAAACAGTGTGGTTCAGGTTAGACTTTGGCTCTGAAAACATTGAAAATCTCCACACTTTCTTTGGTTATTCATAGATTACTTTTGTGTAAATCATGACATCAATAAAAACTAGTACCCAAAACTTTGCATTTCTTTGCATTCATGTAGATGTTGAAGTAGTCTACAGGTCTGGGGATGATCTCTGTGTTGAACTCAAGTAAAAAGAAAGCAATTTTGAATTTTGCCTATATACCCAATTGCTTTATCACCAAAATCTTCACCAAATCTTATCAAAATCTCCAGGTTTGCTGTGTTCACATCAAAATAAATGTATTGCAAACTGTATAAACTGGAAGGTATAAAGCCATTTTTTTTCCCATACATTTTTGGTTTTCATATTCGTAAAGACTTTATCATAGCCCATTCAGTTTTCCCTGATTACCTTCAGTTCCTAACTCAGCTCAGATACCTTTATCATCTTTCAGATCTGAACAATTACTATAAAACAGTCTGTCTCTAGTATAATCACAGTGTAAAGTATATTTTTATGTTTAATATAAGGAGATTATGCATTGAAAAGTAAAGCGACATATAATTAATAGCAAACCTGGCTAATGATAGTTAAAATACATCAAAGCATGCTCTAGCCCATTGGCAGGTTTATATGCTTTTGGCAAACTAACTTCCAAGCAAATTAACTTCTTTTCTAACTAGGAATCTCCTTGAATTTTATAGTGGGAGACGCTGATTGAAGCTTTGATTCATTAATAAAGTGATAGATCCATGTCATTAACTCATGCAGTGGATTCATAAGTTGATGCATGATCTTCCTATTAGTGTTTCACTTGAGGACTGCCAAGCACGTGGCATTCCTGTATGTGTCCAAATTCAGTCGTTGTGGTGTTTGTGTCATTTATTCGGGACTTGGGTCAAGGACTATTGTAAGGACTGTTGTCAAGGACTATATGAAGGCTCTTTTGGGGAACTACCTTGGCTGTTGACTTCTTAGACTTTGTTCCCACTGGTTTGTTTTACTCATCTGTCAGAAGCAAAATGAAGTCTTAGATGGTTTGCATGTAATTTTTATGGACGCATGAATGTTTATGGCCCAAAGCCATGGCAAGGGCTATCCTAACCTTTTGAATTAAGCATTATACGGACTTCATTCAGGGAAGAGAATTACTAGGGTCTGCTACCTAGATTTTTATCAAGTGAAGTAATATGGAGCCAAATCACAGCTTTTCCAGCCTAGAATTAGATTGGGATCTTCAAAGAAATCACAAGGAGCTCAGCTCTATAAAATGTCTGCCCATATTCCTACTTTTAAAACCTTCACTGTTGAATTTACTTTGTAGAACTGCATCTACAAAATGAGGAAATTATATCTAGAAAATAATTACTGGCAAAGCTTTGAGAAAGACCTTGCACAGGACTTCATTTGTTTATAAAGTTCTCTCCTGATTCCTGTCTATGCTGTGGTTAATTGCTAAGTGAGTCATCTGGGTGAAGCTACCATTTTTTGCCTATTATCAAATGTTTTGAAGATGGCTGTGCTGTTCTGTCCCCTCTCACTCACTGGGTCTGTATATTGATTGTTTATCTCATGAGGATTCAATGACATCATGCTTCCTTGCCCTGGAGGGTTGAGTCTAAACTGAGCAGAGCAGAATTACAGGGTTTCAAGAAGCCCTCTGTTCAAAGTGTCTTCACAGCCATGAGTCAATGTGCCTTCAATTGATGCTGTATTTTCATAGCATTGTTCAGCTCTAATGATGAGAAGCTATTGCACAATTAAGATAGATGCAGTCTTGTTTCCCTGCTTACTAATCTGAAGAAGCTGTTTTGCTTTATGTTTCACCTAACAAGAAGTGTAAGGTGGAGCTTTGAGAAGATGAGAACGTGTTCAGACTCATTTTTTGATGGAGTTTTTTCAGATGGCTCTTAAATCATATATGGCCATCATCCATCATTAATAGCAAGTTTAACTATTATAGCAACTAATTTCTCCATCAGCTGATTAGCATTTTAGTTAGATGTTATACTGAACTACAGAGAGGGAAAGTATCACTATGCCTTACTATATCCTCATTTTTACACCTACTCAATTAGAAACACTTAGTTTTGCATTTCTCTCTCCTACTGCCCTGTAAGAATTGCAGTAAAACACTTTTCTGAGGTTACAGCCACCTGTCATAACTCACTCTTCTCTAATTCAGAAAAAAAGCAATTATATAGAAATAAGACTTACTTGTGGTCTGACTTCAGTTTAAATACAGTATATTCACCTGCATTACAGCAACCAATTTGTTACAGATCTTCTGAAGACATTCCTATCACCTCCATTAAAAGGCAAACCTCAGTGCCTTTGCAAAGTAAAGCAATAATATCTGTCATTTGCACGAGTCTGAATCTGGGGTCACAGCTAGGCACTGATTTCAGTTTTCCATTATAACCCAGGGCAGAAACAGTTGTGTGTCAGGAGCTGGTTTATGGGCAAATTAAACAGGCAGCAATACTCATCAGAGAGGTACAGCAGGATCCTACTGATCCTGATCCTACAGGCAGCAATACTCATCAGAGAAGTACAGCAGGAAACTTTACCTTGCTTGATACAAATCAGCTTGACATTCCTAACATTGTGCAATTGAAATGTTTGATTGATACAATGGTCAAATTAAGAATTGAACATGAATTCCATCTTTTGTGGTTGATAAAAGAGTCAAGACACCATGCCAGGTGACAGGCAGGGACTCTACATCCCCAGAAAGGGAATTAAAAGAAAAAAAAAAAAGAGGGGCACAGGACAAGACAGCCTTTTAAAGACAATTCTATGAATGCCAGCATATGGGACATGTCAGAGGCAGGGAAAAGAGAAGATGCAGAGCAGAGGATGAGACATACTTGAGTCCCACAGGGATCTGAGACAGTCTGAAAGGCCATTGCAGAGTCTGGGAGGGGATGTGCAACTTACTTGATTTGGAAAGGCACAGAAGAAACAGTCGTGGCTTCCACTAAGAATGTGGGAAACTGATCCTACGGCAAAGCATCTTCTGGTGACTTCCAAAATCTACAATCATTTCATCCTTCTCCTACATGCGTACACTCTCTGTCACAAGTGGTTCTTCTCATTTTGTTTGAGTTTTTTGGTGGTTTTGTTGTTTGCCATCTTTTTTTTTTTTTTTTTTTTTTTAATGCACTATTTTTTGTTCAAGTTAGCTGAAAGTCTTCATTCATGTAAACATCAAAACCTACTTTCTTTTTATATCAACACAAGTGCAAAATTACATTGACACTTTTCAATACAGAAAATCTGTAGCAGAGACTACTACTTTGGAAAATTGAAGGGGATTAAAAATTGGATAATTCAAGGGAGAAAGCAGGCAGATAACCAGATGACCAGGCCAAGAAACTGGTTGCCCAAAGTCTGTACCAGGCCGTGGCAAGATCCTGCTCACTGTCAAATTTCACAAAACTACTGTCTCACTAGCTTTTAATCCCAAGACATGACTGCTTTCTGATGGTAACATAGGCCATGGGAAAATGTTCTCAATAAATTGAGAGCACAGACATGTATGCAAGGGGCAGTTTGTATGTGTGTCTGCAAGAAATGTCAGTCACTCCCACTCAGCCCAGATCTGCTGTCCTCCTGCTGACTACAGGAACTTGTAAGGTTGTTACTAGATGAGCATCACTGTTTTTGGTGGTGCAAAACAAAAAATAGATACATCTAATAAATAAGTGGAATTTGATCATCATTGTAAGGTCACTATTTTCATAAACTCCATGTACAGAGACATTTTCGTACCCACCCTCCCCCTCCCGAATCCCTTGCCACAATAGTGTTAAAAATTGTTCACCTGAGAAATGGATTAGGACAGCATAACCTTGCTGCAGCTGCTGCCAGGTGGAAGCTTCTAGTCACATCTAAAGAGTTGTATCCTGTGAACTTCACAAGTCTTTTAAATTTAGAAAGAATTCAGTAAAGTGACAGAAAACTACATAAGGAGGTTCAGCAGAACCTCCACAGCAAACCAGGCATCAAGGTAAAAACTTCACTGACTGAGCAAGGTTTTTCAGGTTTCCTCGTGATAGTCTGGTCATTAGAGTAACTGACTCATTATTGCATGGGAGGCACTGCTAGTTACCAGCTTAAAGAGATGATTGTATTTTTCCTTTTGCATCCAAAGTGTACAATCCCTGCCTTGAACTTCCACCTGAACTAGACCTGACTTCTCACAAATCTCTGCTTCCAACTATTCAGCTATTCTTGGGCCGAGGGACTGAATTATGCACATGCCAGGATTACAAATGCTTTACCCACTGTGCCACAAGCTGGGGAGCATGACTATTAAAGTATCAAAGTCAGAGATTTTTATGAGAAGAATGAGTCATAGAAGCAATGTGTTCTTTTCTTTCTCACTAAACAAAAGAAGAAAGACAATGACAAAATAAAATCATCCCTCCTTCTAAATGGAAACATCCAACAGTGAAAACCTAGTCAAAAATATCTTTCTGTATATTCCCTCACTGTCAGTGTATGCCACTGAAGTGGCAGGAACCACCAGTGTGACACTTTACAATAAAAATCCTCTATTAAACTGTGCTAAAAATTTGGAAAATAAGAAGACTATTTCTGCTGTTCATTCATATAAAGCTGTCTCCCACTTATTACTACTCTTATATTTTCTCTTTCTTTTAAAAAAAATAACTGTATATGGATATTTATTAGAAGTCAAATATTTCTTCTTTATCTCATAGCCTTGAAAAATAGTGTGCAACCATCCCTGACGGTATTATCGAACTTGTGTATATACTTTCATCACATCAAAACAAGTGGAAATTCAGAAAAGGACTGGAAATTACAGATGCAGATAGGCACAGGTCTATAGAAGTAGGATGAAAATAGCAATCTGATATTTTAAAACTTGCAGACTTACACCATGCTGAGGTGTGTTAGCAGAGTCAATGCTGACCACTGAACTTACATGTTACACACTATTCCTTTGATTTAGAAGCCCAGATCCAGCTTCATCTTCTGCAAATCAGCTTGCTATTGAAATGGTTTTTTTTCTGCATTCAAACATTTACCTGCCCACAACATTTCTAAATATTTATATGCAACAACTTACTTTTCCAAATCTATAATGGACATTGATCCAATCCTGCATTTGCAACTGTCTTCCCACAGCAACATATAAACTAGTGCTATACTATTTGTTAATCTGTATTTCTATACAGTGGTGATATTAATGTCACTATTTCATTTTCTGAATATTGGCTCTTAAGCAGGTGTGTAAAATGTAAGGGTTTAAGGACCCTCTCTCTGGATGTGTTCATATATGTTCTGGATGTGTTCACCACAACATTTCTCATCTCATTTTACAGAAAGTATTGCACAGACAGACTGCAGAATGGCAATTTAAACCAGGATGTGTTTAAACAATATAGGGGTCCCAACAAAGACTGAGTGCCCTATATGCAAAGCACGTGACTGAGCAAGAGATCAAATTCCTTCCTCATTAAGAATGGGGCGCGTCAAGGAAAGCATATGTGACTGCTTTGGCAAAAACTTGTTAGCCAGATGACTTTGGGATGGCTGTGTTCTTCGGGTGGCAAAGCAGTTGAGTAAGTTATGCTGGTCATCCTGAATATGTATCAGCATGGCCTTTGTACCACATCACACAGGCACTTCTGTGTTGTTCCAAATGCAGCAAGAAACACAGGCCATTATATTTTTTGAACAAACTTTTTTTTTTTAATGCAGGATTTGCTCATGAAAAAAATGTTGTTTCACAAGATAGATAGAGGTGAAAATGTTATTCTGAACTTAATATAGGTTTTTAGGCAAAATGTATTCACAGTGAGATACATTTTAAAATGAGTACATTTTATTACAACATTCCTTCTATAGGTCTTCTACTTTTTCAAGCTAGCAATAATGAAAATTTCATTTTTATTACAGATGATGATGTGAGAAAGAAAGAATCAAGAGTAATTTCTAAAGCCCAGCATTGGTGTATATCGAGTAGCAATTATAAGGAAAATAATTTATGAATCTCATCAAAAAATGCAGAGTGTAGAAGGTCCTGAGAAGAAATAAAATGGGTAGTTCGTAATTCCATTGTCCATCCTTTCACAAATTCGATGCTGCTGTACAGCAAGGGCACTCTGAGACAGACAGCTCTGTTCCTGAGGCACAATGGAGCTGTTCACAGCCCAAGAGAGAGCCCAGCTCTCCTGGGCAGGACGAGCAGGGCATGCTCCCCAGGCAGTGCTGGCACTGGAGTGCTCACTCACCAGCCATCAGAACCCCCTGCCTTGTTCAAAAGGTCTAAGGCGCTTCTCTAACTTTCCTTTTGGAAACACATCGCTTGAGAAATGGAAAATATATTTTGGGAAGGGAAGACACATATTTTTGGGAATGGCTATGCTCCTGGAAGTGATTCGGGGGCTAAGAAAGGTAAAAAAAACAAATCAACTTTTTGAAAAGCGATGGGTTCTGAGCTTTGAAAATGCCTGTCATGATTTGTTAAACTTTGGTGATGTACTTGAAAGAAATGCTCTTCTTACATTCATGATTGCAACCCTCCTCACCTCTTTTCTGTAGCTTTTCCCTCTTCTGTCCAGGTTTTTACAGACAGGGTTCACAATGGGAACTCAATATATGGAGTTAGAGCCAAGAATAAAAAGAAAGAATTAACCATACTTAGTATTATTTTGCTTCTGAAAACTTTTCAGCTTAAATTAAAGAATATGTCTATGTTTTTTAGACCTAGTTTATTTAATTGATCTTTCAGTAATGTTAAGGGCAAGATCAGCAAGATTCCTTCCTGTCCTGATGATAAGGATAAAGGTACAAAGTATGAACAGCAGTTGTTCCAATGGGGGGACTAATAATCTTGAGGAGTAATGGGTTATCAAAAGTTACATGAAGCCCAAGATAAACAGTTCCTGCCTAGAGCAGCAGCAAAAGAAGCCAGTTTCTTGAAAAGGGGGATAGTTGGGACGCACTGCCCACATTTAGGAGTGTTCCTAAGATCCAGCAAATCCCAGGCTTGGTCTGAGCATGTATAATACATCATATATTAGTTACAAAATCTTCTAGGCTTTTAAGCAAAGCCCTCCTTTCTCACCAACTCACTGTAAGAGGCTCTTTCAAGTGAAGTCTGACTATTCTATAGGATGGGTCAACAGTGTTGGGTTTTATATAAGCCTTTGAAACTGTAGTGTTATTCTAAAATGTAATTTTCTTAAAATAAAAATCTATTGGTATGGAATAATAACTTGGGGGCGGTTATCCAACTAGTTTTTACTCTTTCTTTCTTATTATAGCTTTGCAAAACTGATAACAGAGAGAGAAATTGGATTCTGTTCCATCCTGTTTCAGCATTTTCAGCAGAACTTGTGACAGTATCCAGTCAGCAGTGAGGCAATAAATTTTCAGAAAATACCTAATTTTCACAAGTTCCATGGAGGACTTTCATTACTCTAATAATATGTCTACCTGTGTGCAGTATAACACACATTTCTTGTAAAATATTCTTCAAGATTTTCATGACAGAGGCATCCAGACCACAGTCCTGTCTTTGGCAGGCATCTTGTAAACTTCTCCATCCAAATGTGGGGCACCCCTCAGGAAGAGACAATTCTATGGATTTTTTTCAAGAAAATTTCCAAAAATTTTTCATACTTGAAATAGAGATTTCTTCATTAGAAATACTTACATTTTATCAAGAACTTAGCAAGAAAAGGCATGCCTTCAGAGATTTCTGTTCAAAATGAAAATAAATTGATTTAGTATTACTCAGGATGCTGTCAAGGCCTAGAAGATGCAAATTCAAGTATTTTCTGCACTGAAGTCACTGCATGAATAAAATGCATGAACAAAAGCCATTCATAGCACTTTTACACATCGGGAAAGTGGGTTTGCTGCCAGTCTTTTTTTACATAGGTGTTTGCCAGTTTCATGTGTTAGACAAAGCAAAAGTATTTAAAAATTTATCAGTTCTGAAGAGAATGTTCTGACTTGCTGACTGGGCTGCTGTAGTTTTTTTTCCCAGCAGCTGTACTCCAGTTAAACTCTGATGTTCACGCTGTGACAAAACTTAGTGAGAGATGTTTCCTCTCAAGTACTGGAACCATTTCTCCACCAGCCTCTGCTCAGCTCTTACTTTTGCCTTTCACTGTGGCCTAGCTGATTAATGATGTACAGGGCATGGCACCTGTACAGAGGCCAGCCAGGTCCTGTTTCACAGATGTATTGATTGTGTATTTACAGCATGACAGAGGAGAGTAATTAACATTTGGAAACTGCTGTAAATTCACTGTCTGACTATTTTACCTGTTCAAGTAGCTAAATTTCAATTTTGCTATTTTGTGACTGTATTTGCAAATGACCCTGTTGGGTAAAACTCACCTTCAACATACACACATTTCAGTACAGTCTCTCTGAAGTCCCATCCTCACTATGTAGAGAAATCCTTCTCTAATGGTCACTCCACAATCCATTTTCTGCTCCCCCATGTCATTTGAGCACCTGCTTTGCTGACACTGCTGGACTTGAAAAATTTCAGTATCAACTTAGTCAAAGGCAAGTTATTTAATATTACCTGGAATATTACGATCACTTGCCATCTATATGTCAAATAGCAGACACAATACAGTACTTTAATGTTTGCCAATGAAATCTTACATTGTGAAAGTAAGTAGAGCCTGATTCTTACTTCTTCAGAGATGAGCCTATGTCCACGATTTCATTTGGCCTCTGTAACTCCAAATAGTATTTTTCTTTGTGGTTGGCTGATCCTGGCTGGACACCAGTTGCCTACCAAGTCATTCTCTCATTCTCCAGCGTGGAGTTCTCCATGGGCTGCAGGTGGATTTCTGCTCCACCATGGACCTCCACGGGCTCAGGGGCACAGCTGCCTCACCATGTTCTGCACCACGGGCTGCAGGGGAATCTCTGCTACAGCACCTGCAGCACCTCTTGTCTCTCCTGCCCCTCCTTCTCCACTGACCTGGGTGTCTGCAGAGCTGGTCCTCCCAAGTTCTCACTCCTGCCTCTTCAGCTATAGTTGCCCTGTTTTTTCCCCCTTCTTAAGCTCACTATCCCAGAGGCACTACCACTGCAGCTGATGGGCTCAGCCTTGGCCAGCAGTGAGTTCCACCCTGGAGCCAGCTGGCATTGGCCCTGTCAGACATAGGGGAAGCTTCCAGCAGCTTCTCACAGAAGCCACCTCTCTAATGTCCCCATTACCAAAGCCTTGCCACACAAATTCAATACACTCTTCATTTTAATCAAACTCTCTTCCTTCCCCTTTCCAATATCTATTCCTAAAAAATGTCTCTTCAGGTGATGTCGCTGCCCATCAGCTGCTATGACTTCTCACAGTACCCTCAGTCACTTGGATGGTAGCTGCAGTAATTATGAACTAATGTTTCTGACATCACTAGAAACATTCTTGACTTTTGAAATATAAAACATATTTAGCCATAAAGTAATCGCAGAGCAGAAAGCAAAAGGTTTAAATGTTTATTTTAAGAAAAATTTACTCCTTTGAAATATTTTCCCATAACATGTTTTAAGCACAGATTTCTGTTGGACCAGACCTGTTTCCCTTTTCACCAGTCTGTGTTTGTCACTCAGAATATGACTTACCTGAAGTTTCCCCTTCAGTGTTAACTCTCTCCAACATTTTACTGCATTGACTAAAGGCGAGCAGCCCATTATCCCTCTTTTGGTCTGGTTTCTGTTTATTTTGTCTAAATGCTTCTTTAAAGGGTTTATAATTCCAGTGTCACTCTCTGGCAGTTTAGAGCTCATGCTCCAATTTTCTGGGCATCATTCAAAAATGTGATATATTAGCAGAGAGATCAGCTCCATCACATACCAGATTTGGCTCTAGATGGTGAGGTACCAATTTCTGTACCACTCTGCCAAATGGCATAGTCCTGCTTTCCCTACACACTTTCCTGGCAGTCCTAATTGGCTTTTCATGCCATTGGAAAAAATTTCCCTTTTTTCCGGTTTTTGTAAGAAGTAAAAGTACGTTACATAAGTTTTACCAAACAGACTTTTTCCTTTTTTTGTAAAGCAATAAAGAAGAGTACGTTTATTTGGCAATAAATTAAGACAGCTAGAAGAAACCTACCAATATTAGCCCTATCATCTGGATATTTACAAAAGAGATATATCCAGTTGACAAGCATGCTTAAGCTAGTCTTTCTTCCTCATTTAGAAAACATAAGGTTTACAATATGTACATGGAAAAAAAATCTAGTTAAAATCTCAGGCTGGTGTGTGAGGCAAATTAGGTCTATCCTTTCAGAAGCTTTAATTTGTATGTCTGTTTCCTGGAAACTTTCTTATGTCAGCTAAGAAAATGTTCCATGTTCTGCTTGTGTGAATGCACATACAAGTAAATGCTTCTTGGATCATAAAATTAGTCCTGTACACCAAACATAGTCTGGTTAGAAGCCTCACTCCCGATTCTGATCTCATACCACTGTTACACCAACCCCACCAAGAGATCAGAAACAAGAACAAGAAATCAGAAATTCCTTGTCTTTTGACAGTAAGTAGCTTTTAAAAAAATTCCATGAGTCTCAATGGAAATCATCCTGATGGACAAGTTATTTATTGTCAAAACTGCATTATTTTATGGCCCTGATCCAGTGGACGACTTAAGCATGTGCTTACTTTTAGCACGAGAGTATTCTCATTGGTTTCAATACAACTTCACATATTTAAAGCTAAGCTGTGTTTAAGTGCTTTGCTGGATTGTGGCCTGTTTCTTCTGTCAGAAACAGGAACTTAATGGAGATTCTAGCAGCTAGGGAGAGATGATATAAGTTTAAACAACTGAAAAAGATCAGACTGCGTAGGACTGTTGAGTTCTGTCAACCTTTTATGTATTTTAGACCACAGGACACTGACTCTTAAAAACTGAAAGTACAATTTTCTTATTGAGTGAAATTTATTGACTTCGTCACAAGTATCCTGGAAAGTCACTTTATTCATAGGCACTTCCAAACTCAACATTTATGACCATTATCATTGTGGAATAGCTGTTCCCCTGGCTGATCTTGTAACTAGTAAGGACCGAAAGATTTGGAATGAGAGCAACAGGCTTTGTTTTGGTATCTCTTTATACAACATGGTGAAAATTTTCTGTCTCCTAGTTTATCTCCACCTCACAGGTGTACACCAGGTGTCAGATATGTCTTCCTAGCAAAAGAATATTTCTTTATGAGATTTAGAGTTTTTTCTGTGTGGGTGTCCTAGGACAGAGAATTAATAAATGAGCTTTTCAGTTATCTGCTGTAGTGACTGAGTGCTTTAAGCACTTAGGGTGAGGTTTGCAGTTTGATATTTGCAGCTTGCAGCTGTGCTCTTGAGTGGCTTTGTTCTTATGGTTGTACTGTTATCTCATTTGAAAAAGGGATTGAAGGTGGACTGGTGAGACCTGGCAGATTATCATTACTATATTCTTTATTATAATGTGTTTTACAATTATTAGAAAAGGCAACACCAATTCACTTATACTTTCTACTTTGTCTTCTCTGCATTACCTCCAAGGGTCATTATGAACTGAAGTTGTACAGCCATATAAATGTCTATAAAGTTGTACAAATTACCAAGTACTGTTATCTGCCATAATTAAGTTGCTGAAAAGACATATTTAATGATCATAGTAATGAAACCTCAGAAAGATCAGTGAATTCAGACACCAAGAAGCACTTTTCAGACAAATAGGAAAAATGGACGTGTCACCTCTCTTAGTTCCAGTACACTTCTAAAGTAACATTACACCTATATACCAGATGCACAATATATGAGACCATGTAAAGGGCCTCTGCAGTACTGCTGTTCTATTTCTGCTACTCTGCTGCCAGACTATCTATACATAGTAATATATTTTATTGGGAAGGCTTTCCCTGTGGTCACCTGAATCCTGTCATACTTCAAAATACAGCACACTTAGAAATTATGTGCAGCTGAGAGGCAGCTACAGATATCTTATTTCTAATGCAAAAGCCTTCTGTGTCATGCTTTTGAGGCATACAAGACTAGCCTGAAAATTAGGCCCCTGTGTGGTCTGCACAAACTGCTGGCTACTGAACAGCTCAGGGCCAGATTTTGTCACTCCATCAACTCAGGTGATGAGTTTTCAGGTCTTGGCATACAGATGACTGGACTGCAAAGCTGTACCTGTGCTGTTGTGTCAGTCCAAGTGTGGCATTCATCTGTGTGTTACTATGCTTCATGTGACCAGGTCACATAGTCCTTGTTCTGATGCATTACCCCAAGAATAATCCACCCCTGTCACTGCCCAAGAAGTTGTCTGAAGGTCTGGATATGTGGGTCTGGAGCTGTGAAAAGGCCCTGAAGAACTGTTACATCTCCATGCTTTGTAGTTATGTCTTCATTGATGGATTTGGGCTTGTAATATGTCCCTGTTTATAAGTTGAAGACATTGCTAAACTCATGTTTGGTGAAGTGAAAAATTAGTACCCAGGTCTAAGTTTACTCTGAAGTGAAATTAAGTGGGACTTTAGATCTTGAGCTCTTTAGGGAATTGTAGCCCCACCAGGCTTCCAGGCCACCTGGCAAAAATTGGCCTCTGAGGTTTTTTTAATACCAAAAGCTATAATCACACAAGATATCTTTGTTGTCAACAAGGACAAAACAGAGACTCAGCACTACCTTTTATAGACTTTTCAACTTGGCATGCTCCTGCTCCACAAATCAAACTGATGGCTTGTTGAAAAATGTATTTTTGGTGTCTATAAATTGTGTCTCACAAAGCTGTTGATACAGGTACAATTTAGGGATGGAACAGGAAACCTGGTGACTGAAATGTCCTTCTGACCTTCAATACCTGAACATAATTTTTTTTTTCATCCCTATGAAACCTATGGACAAAAAATTAATGCACTTAGTTAAAAAATATATACAGTATAGATTGTTTGTAAGAAAGATAAAGCAATACAGCTATATCTAAAGCAATAGCTTTATAGCTTTCTACAGGTGTTGAGAATAATGGAGTGCTCTAAGTTGCATTAATATCAAATATAGCTTGATATCTTGAGTAGAACAAACAGAGAAAACTTCACAATACCACAGCTTGTTAATAAAGACAGTGATAAAATATTTTGGTTATCTTCTTCTGTACTGAAGAAAAAAGTGCCAAACTGTAAAGCACAGACCAAGAGTTACCACACTTAAGCAAGAATACTTTTCTTATGCAGAGTACATTTCACCCATCAGTTGACAGCATCAACTGAGAACAAATGAGTTGAGTGAAAAGCAGCAACGAGAAAAAACAAAGGACAATTCAAAAAGTAATTTAGTTTTCCGGAAATTTTCATGGTGTATAACAAGTAAAGGAAAAGTATTAATCTACAAAAAGAGAATGGGATCCTAAACTACACATGCAGAAGTTTCTGATTCAGAAATAAATTTACTCAGCTCTTAAGAAAAGAAACGTTTAGCAAAGTAATGCTGAATACTTAGTAGAAACACACATAATCTAATGGCTTTCAATGCTAATCTTAATACAAGAAACATGATTTTCAAATACATACAAATGTGATAAAATAATTCTTTAGCATCTCATCAAAATTGTTTTGAGCATCACTAAGTAAAGCAAAAGAGTGTAGAGGGTTTATTCAAGACATTGCTGAATTCTCCAGCTAGAAGCATAACCTACGTATAGTTGATAAACTAATGTAATGAGCAAAGTACTTGACAATTAATTTATAATAGTATTAGTGATTAATATACCATAAAGATTGAATACATTTATTACAAAATGCTGCAGATTAGAAAGAACCATTAGCTCCACATTCTAGATGCATCCTACTGCCTTTGTCCTTGTTTCTATTTGTGTTTTGATTAGTTGCTGGCAAATAATGCAGAGATCTGCCTCATGAATACTTCTTTGCACTGATTGCATACTAAAATGCTGCACATTTTGCAGAAAATATACACAAAGTTTATGCTGGTATCTGAAATTTTTGTGAGAATATTGATTAGGTTTTTAGGTTCTTGGCAGAATTGAGCCATGAGATTTTCTGATGAAGAAATCACAAAAAATTAAAGATAATTTTGTTTCCTTGGATGTTGCCTACCATTTTGTTGTTTGCATATAATGACTAAAAGTATTGATAAAATTGGTAACATGCAGTTGAATTAATGCAGTTTCCATAGTTGTGTTGGTTAGCCACACTCTTTTATTCCTCAATGCAGAGAATTTTCTCCAAACTCCTTTTTATGTGCTGTTGAGAACTGTTAAGCATAATATAGGAAATACTGACTTTTTGTTCATTTTTGTCTTAGTAAAAAATGGAACAGGATGTAGTCTGAATTATGTACTTTCATGTGAAAGCTCTGTGAGATAAATTATATCTTGCCTCTCTTAAATGAAATCAGGTAGTTACTTATATAGTTAGATGATTCAGTTTTTCTTAAGAATATGTGGCCAAAAGATTGGTAGAAATGTCAACATTTTTCTACTTTCCTGTTTTTATGTTCCATATATGATCAGGCATAGCTTCACAAAAATCCTAATAGTCATTCTCCATATTATCTTCATAATAGTAATAATCTATATGTATAATACAGTCCTCTCTACATTTTACAGCTAAAATAAGTGCAAATGTGTCTTAGTGTTCCTCAAGCCTTCCAGAAAGAGAATAATTGCTGATAATAAGGATTCATTATACTGATCTCTAATGCCTGGAGTCTAGAGGGTGGTTTTGAGCTGGCTTTCTAGATGCCCTGTATATTAAATGGCAAGAACTGAGCATGGAAGTTCAGCAGCTAACTCACACAAAAGTAATATTCAAAATAGGCTGAAGAACTGTGCCTAGAACTGCTACTTTCCTCTGCTGACTGGAGCCAGTAAGACTTTTTAAATTTAGACTTTGTATTTAGATCAATCGTATGCCTCTATTTTTCATGAAATAAATTTCAACCCTGTCCTCTCTTGATGAGCTCTAAAATCATGATTAATGCAACTTTTTGATAGATGGAAATGGTATTAAAATACTTGATTGATGATGATCATGATCATCATCATGATCATCATCATGATCATCATCATGACGACTATGATGATGTTTGCTGATTTTCCTAATTTGCCTTTGTTGATGGGAGATATTTAGATATATTGTTTACAGAGTATGTCAAAGGCTTTTCATCCTATACTTTTCATATATTCCTTCTGGGCAGATACTATATTGTCAGGATCTGTTTTGTCTCCTTCTGTTCTCTTCATGTGTTGAAGCACATAATGAAGGAAAAAGAGGAACTAAGTGCAGAGAGCATGCTCTCTGAATGGGTAGCCATGAGTCAGATGTGTACTTCATGCAGATTCTGCTGTTTATTTTATGATAACCTTATGACAGGAAAGCAATTTCTCATGTACATGCAATTCAATTAGAGTAATTCTATGTTTGAATGATTCCTTTCAACCTAGTGGATACGGGAGCAGTTTTACTTCAATAGCCTTTGTGAGCAAGGAAAGGCAATTGGTTGAGCACAATTCAAGCACACTTAAAGGTCTAAAGAGCATTTCATCCTACTGTGTTCACACAAAGAATAAATAGGAATTGAAAAACTCAGTATTCTCAGTGAAACCTTTCCAGATCACTTTTCTTGTTTCTCATTTAGGAACTCTCAAAAAAATGCATCTCTTCTAGTTGCACCTCAAGGGGATGGAAAGGAGAGAAAGGAATTGATTCTGGCAAAATCCTAGTGACACAAAAAGAATATACAAAATAAAAAAAGTGTTTCTCATTGCAAATCATTGTACTGAATAACACAGCCTCTTTGTTTGAGATACCAAAGAAGCAGCCACCTGCAATGTGCTGTGATAGCCTGAGAAGAAAGGGAAATATTAGTCTGTACTTTGAGTTGAATAGTCAGCTAGAGAGTTGCCTTAACATACTCAAGGCTCCTGTACCATGTCCCAGTTTTAGAGTAACCCCACCAATCCTGTAAGCTTCCAAAACAAGACAAGGTGTATGGCAAGGGTTTGGTAGTGGGAGCTCTACAGCAGTGGCTTCTGTGAGAAGTTCTGTGCAAGGCTTCCCCCATGTCCAACAGAATCAATGCCAGCTAGTTCCAGGGTGGATCTACTGCAGGCCAAGGCCAAGCACAGTGGTGACTGTGGTATCAACATATATAAGAGCAGAAAAAACATGGGAGTGAAAGCTGAAGAGAAAGGAGTGAGAATATGTGAGAGCAAGAGCCCTGCAGACACCAAGGTCAGTGAGGAAGGAAGAGGAGGAGGTGCTCCAGGTGCTGAGGCAGAGATTCCCCTGCAGCCCTTGGAGCAGAACAGGGAGAGGCAGCCGTGCCCCTGCAGCCCTTGGTGGTGCATGGTGGAGCAGAGACCCACCTGCAGCCCATGGGGGGCCTGAAGCAGGAGTAGGAAGGTGTGTTTGAAGGAGCTGTGGAAGCCATGCAGGCACCCCCTGCTCCTGAAAGGCTGCCCCAGCAGAAGGGATCACGAGGGAGCAGTTCATGAGGGAGTCCATGGGAAGGACTCACATTGGAGATCATGGAGGAGTGTCTCACATGGCAGGGACCCCCACTGGGGCAGGGGATGAGTGAGGAGTCTTCCCACTGAGGAGGACACAGCTGCAGTGGGGGAGAAGGTTTTTTAAATTTGGAGATAATTTCCCATTATTCCACCCTGATTTGATTTAAACTAAATTAAATTAAGTTTCCCTGAGTTGTGCCCATTTTTCCCATGATGGTAACTGCTGAGTGATCTCTCTGTGCCCTTATCCTGAGCCCTGAGCTTTTTGTTATATTTTCTCTCCTCTGTCCAGCTGAGGGGATTGACAGATCATCTTGAGCTACAGTAGGCTCATCGTTGAGTGAGAATTTGGACATTATCCTACAGCATACACTTTTCTTAAATTTTATCTTAAAATAGCCGTGCTCTGGTTTTAAGAGGATTGGACTTTTGATGCAGGGACCGTGTGAGTACAACTTTACTCTCTCTGAAGTCCCAGTTCTCATGATGTAGAGTAACATTTGCAACAACTTGAAGAATGAGTTATTAATGAGGGACAGGGGCCTGTCTAACACCTGTAGCACTTCTGCAGACCCTGTTACAAGATCTAGATGTCTAAATATCTTAGCAAAGCTGTCCCTCTGAAGTTGTACTAAGAAAAAAGGTGTGATAATGTTATGTTCTCCCTTTTCAAGAGGTATAAGAGGAAGGTCTTTCTCAACTATGTGCATGAGTAGTGATACTATGAAAATTCAGAAACATACCTGGGTAACAGTTTCCTGCTGTCAAAATGCATGTGACCTTGCTGAAGTTCAGAAAGTCATTAAAAAGAAGGACTGTCTTTGGTTTTGTGGGTTTGGTTTAAGACAGCTGAAGCTAATATTGTATATCTATAAGGATATAAGACCCACAAGAGTACTACCATCTCTCTTCTCTGCAGGCAGCTGCTCCAAAAAAACATTCATTTTTTTCTTTATGATAGGGATCTAAATGCTGCTGCTCTGTGTGCATAAAAGCAAGTCCATGAAGAGTTTCTGAATCTATCCTGCCATTTTTGTTGGCCCTGTGCACAAATATATTCAAGCTGCTAAAATGCCTTCCACTCCTCTCTCTGGAGAAAGTGAATTGCTGCTTCCATTATTAGCTCTGAGAAAAACATCAAAACTGCATCTAGTCCTAAATGCAGCATCATGTTCGCTCACGGGATTGAGCAGCCATGCTCATATTACACTCGCCTGAGCCCTTCATGCTGGCTGTCTATAAACTAGAGGATTTATTTTAAGCAGTCCCTGCTGGTTTTCAAAGCTCTTAAAGCTAAGGGACCTGGTTTTTGCAAGACTTCCTCCCCGAGCCTCCTCCCTGTGCATTTCCATGAGCTGACACCACATACTTCTGAGCTGTGCCACTTAGACCCACTTGCAACACCAGTATGAGCTTTACCTCCTGCTGCGACGGCTCAGAGTATGCATTTCACCTCTCTAGATTCGCTGTCTTATCCCATGTGATCAATAGTTTTCTCCATTTGCAGTTGTTCAGTTAATAATGCACTGTAGTCTGAAATTGGATCCCCCTAGAAGGAATCTCAGGGCTAGGTATCTTGAACACTGAGACACATTAAAAGGGTACTTAATTTTGGAAGTTCAGCTAATGACCATTTTATAGTTTATAACAGCACAGTTCCTTTCATACTGTATGATAATAAAATGGTAAATATATGTGTGTGTATATATATATATATATATATATGCATCAAAAATACCAAAGGGAGAAAAAATAGTAGCGTCCAAATTCCTATCACTGGTTGTGAGAGAAAACACCCAACCCTGAATGCTCCTCCAAACCTAATGTATAGAGAAGGGTAATGTTTAGATAATTATCATCTAGCAATGTTTGCTCTTACACTTCATAATATATGATTTAATCAGAAAAGGCATACCTGAAGGAGACTGTCTGCAAAACTCTGAAGCCCTTGGAGGCTGATACCAGTGAGCTTCTCACATGTTTGCAACAAATGCACATTTCAAAACTTGAGAAACACTTGAAGCCAAGCCATAGAGTTGCTGAGTAGATTGGCAGCAGTTTGGAATTATTCTGCAGCTAAAATCAAGAAATATGCAGTACTTTCCCCATCAGTGTGTGTTAACACAACTGCAGAAGAGTTAAGTCCCTTCTGGTTTATCTTTCCATACTAGTGCTGATGTAGTCAGGTCACAGCTGTGGGCTGTGAAAGTCCTAAGAAAGTGTCACTATGGCACCAGATTTTTTGCATACTGATACTTCCAAGCTTTGGGTTCTGGCCTTCCTTTTGCTTTAGATTTCTTTCCACAGGTTGGTGGAGTCAGCCTCAGAGACACTTAGCCAAGAGGGCTTCAGATCTCACTGAGAGTACCAAGCACAAGCACATTAACGGAGCCCTCACACCACTGCTAACTTCTGCTGTCCCTGACTGTTACATACAATTGCTCACTCCATGCCTGTTCCAAAGTCCAAATTTGCCATTGAATTCAGTGGGAACAGAATGAGGCTCCTATGCCTTTTAGCCTAACTCCTGTCTGGGCTGCATTGAAGCTGCCTGCATTCAAGCAGCCTGGCAGTGCTCCATCCCAGGATCCCTGAAGCTTAAGATCACTTCATTTTTCCTCTCTTTGTGAATCAGAAGAAACTATTTTTGTGTTACAGTGTTTTTAGTAGGAAACTTTCCATAATATATTTTGAATGTATATACATCTATATCTTTTCTGCTATATTTCCTTATACCATGATACTCTTGAGGAGTCTTTCTAGTCCAAATTTCCCTTGGCTAGTCTTTGAATTTTTTTTCTTTTTTCACTTTTACTTAGCTTTTTCCCTTCCCATCCCCTGCCTGCCCCTATCTTGGTACAAGATTTCTCCAAAAAGTGGCTTGTTTTTTAGTCTTATAGAAGGAAAAAACCCAACCCTACCTACTTTTTCAGTATTTGACTAAACTCAATAACAAAAACTCTGCTCAGCACACATAAAAAGAGCACTGAGATAAGTTTTGGAGAACCCACTTTAGATGGCCTCAAAGCAAAGAATAAGTAAAGATGTGCCAGGATTGGATTACCCGCTGCTGCATCTACCCACAGACTACAAAGACAAAAAGGCCTTCTTGTGCTTGCAGGTCACCACATTAACCCACAAGGTTCAGCCAGCAAACACGTGTCCTTTTCAAAAGCTGCCCTTTTCTCAAAGCTGTGGTTTTTTCTATCTGTGGTTTTGAGCAAAGTAAGCAGAGCTCTCTGCCAGTATTTCAGGCTACCCATCACACTAAGACATCTTGTCAGAATTCAGCCATCTCTGTGGAGCTGGCGGGTACTTCACTGAATTTCACAGAAGGAGGTACATTTTTTTTTTTAAGCCAAATCATAGATCACATCCCTGCTAGTGAGTTGGGACAAAAAAATTCCTAGGTACTCTGTTTCCTTTTGCAAAGGGGAAAGGATTTTAAATGGAACCCCCTGCCAGGTCTCCTACTTACAGCTCTGTCCATAAGTCAGGAGTAGTACAATATCTGCTGCTAATCCAGAAGCAATATGCTGCAGTCATTAAGGTAGTTACTTACTACTGTGCTGATGAATGCACAAAAAAGAACAGAAAGGAAATTTGGCAGAGCAGATGGTGGATAATGATAGTGGCATTGAAAAAAAATACTGTCAAGTATTGTGTCTGTTGGGGAGCCCATTCCCCAATGTAAATATAAAGTAAACATGACATAGGTATTAGGTAATTTTACAATCTACTGTTTTTGGCAGCTAGTTTGGCACTGGTCATTGTGTCTATTTTGGGGATCAGCTGTATGGTCCCAGATTGCCATTTTCCCTCTGCCTTTCTTTCTCTTAAATTTCCTACAGTATATTATCACTTCATTTTAGTTTCACTTATTTCCTCTGACAGTAGAGCAGGCCAGGCAGAGTCACTTCCTCCCTAAAACTCAATCTGTGTGAATGCTGCAAAAACCTTCCAAATGAAATGCTTTATTAAAACTCATACATATTCAGCCATTCACCTTCTCAAACATCTTTTTCCTCTGGGTGCTGCATACACTAAGGATGCTTGCTTTCCTCAAAGGTGGAGGATCTTTCTCTCTTAAGAGATCCTTCTCCCCACCTGGCATATGTGACCCTTTAAAGTGCAATTTGGGATTGAAAAAGAGCTGAATTCAGGCATTTTTTGTTCATTTCCAGGAACTTCCTCTTTTTTTTCTCTCCGTGACTGCAGCCTGTTTTGCTACACTTGCTTTTCTGACAGATACCAGTGGAGGTTTTGAATTAGATTTGGTCACATGGATAAGTGAAATAACTTGGTATAAAAGGTTATCTGCTCTCCTTTGTTTTCATACATTTTACTCTCCTGGTCTCCTTTTTAGTGCAAACTTTCTAAAGCCTTTTAAAGATAAAAGGAAAAAGCCCAGGAACAAGGCTTACTGAAGGTTTATACACTCACCGCTCAGGTAATGTCTGCTTGCAACAAATTTTTGCAACTTATTTTACACATTCCTAATTACTGGCTTTTAGGGATCAGATTAACTAGGTCAATTAATGAATCCCAGAACTGAGTTATAATGCATTCATATATGAGGGTAGTATCTGGGATTAATGAAGTGTAATAAAAGGATCAGCAATTAATATTTTATTTGGAGGCTGAGGGCTGAGACAAGATTTTGGAAAAGCCAAGCAGTTCTGCTGCTAGCTTCATGATTTAAAATAGAGGGGTCTGCACATAAAACTTAATGGTTCTCTCACAAAAGGTAAAGGGATGTGTCAGCATTTCTCTGAATTTGCATAGATATGTATATTTATACATGTCTCTGTGTGCTATTCAACAGAAAATCCAAACCTTTTAAATTATATTAGCTGATTGTTGTGCTTTTATTTAGAGAATTGGGGTGAGTTCAAAGAAATTTAAAGAGAACAGGGTAATGTCCTTGTTGCTTCTCAGCCCACGGCAAGCTGCATACATCAATGCTTGACTTATTTTCAGGTGATTTAGTTTACTCCTAGACTCAGATTGCAAAGCTGAGAGAGGTGTAGCAGTGGAGGTCTTTATGCAGCAGAAATGATCCATGGCCTCATGGGGCACATGAGGCCATCTCAGTTCACAGGTCTGGTTTGGACACCTCGCTGAGCTATTTGACAACAACCCACGGCAGGCAGAGCAGCCATTTCCTCTGCCTTTCCTCTGATGGATGGGCTGACTATGAAGGCTGATGTGAGGGCAACAACAGATCGGGAAATGATTTCTTGTGAATCTTCTGTGATCGTCATACCCACCCAGGTCTGGACAGAAAAATGTCAGCATCTTTGGCTTCCTGTAATATTTTTAGTGCCAAGTATGTAGACCTAGATAGTTTGGTAAACCAAACTCCCTCTTCTTGGAAATGGACTGGAAATGAGCATTCTGTCACTACATAGCAAGCTTCTTAATGCCTGCAAATTTTTCCTAGCATGATATTTGGTTTTAAATGCTTTCTTTTGGGAGAGACTTGATATAAACAACACTCTCCATTATATTAGAATTTTTTTTTAAAGAAAGGATAACTCTGAGAAATTTTAAACAACAGTTATTTTTTTAGGGATATTGTTCTTTGAAACTAGATTTGTACTGTTACATGGTGAAATGAAAAATATTGTCTCAGGTTTGGACTTGATCCATATGCCAAGAATACATATTAGTTTTATTTAGGCTGCTTAAACCTTTACTTCAGTGTTTCATGACTGAATGTTTAACTATGCATTTTTCATCGTTTTCTCATTTTTTCCCCCTGAAATTCCCTAAGCTGCTTAGACAGGGAATGGAGGAAATGAATAAATATCACAAAACTGATAGCCTATAAAACACCACTGGATTACTGATTCACACGTACAATAATTGTTCTTTCAAAATAGCGCATAAAAGTAGTAATCCTTCAGAATGCTCCATCCCCGTTCTACAGCTGATGAAAGATGCATGCTCACCAGTTGTGACACTACAGAATTCCTAGGAGTGCATCTCAATTTAGACCATGAGCAGGCATCCGGACTTTGGTGTTTTCATTTCTACATCCATACAGCTTTTGTGCAGCCCAGATCACTTTGCAAAGGTCAGTAAATATTGCTGGTTAGGTCAGGCATAAATCATTAGTTTTACTCAGTGACTGGAGTTAGTTTTGCTTAGCACAAAAATTCAAAGGCAATGTTTTTTCAAAATCAAAAAATCACGTGTGACAACACCAGATTTTACAGCTCTATTTCCAGGTATATCAGAAAGAAATTATTTAATAATTTCCAGACTATCAAATCACTCAGCCTGCTCAGTCTTCTTGTCTCAGTGATTCTTTTTCACTTGTCCTTGTAGTTAAAAGAGAAACAACTTAAAAGAGAAGGAACAGAAATGGAACAGGAGAAATTTAAAGCCCATAGAGCAAAAAGGAAATGGACAACATTGGTGATAAGAAGAAAAACAATTCTTTCTCAGTTCCTTCCTACCTCTGAGGAAGCCAGCCTTCACTTCAGAAGGGCCAGCGAGTTATCTCTGCCACAGCACTCAGTGAGAATTCCAGCTGTTAATGAACAGGTGACATCACAAACCCTGTGAGTTTTTTACCCTCAGCTTTGCTGACTCTCTCTGCTTCATTTCTCACACTGGGATTTCTTCACCTACCCATGCTGCTCTCTCTTTGGCCAGGACATAATGGTTTCTCAGACTGCTGAGCAAGGTGGCCAGGGCAGCTCCTCATGCCTGCCTCCTGCAATTTCTGTCACTGATGGACCTCAAACACACCATTCTGCCACACCACTCCTCAGTTATTACTTCTCCAGCCAGTTTTATTTTGTGACTGGAATTTTCTCTTTCTCAATGACCAGTGTGATTTTTCCCTATCTGATATTCTGTGCTCAGCCTTCTCCAGACAGAAACTGGAAAATAATGACCAAAATTATCTAAAAAAAGAAGGTGCAACTCCAAACAGACAACAATTGGTCATGCACATGTAATATCATTGACTTGATTTTTGTTTCTAGTTAGAAGAATATAACTTCTTGTAGGTATCATAACAGAGAAAGTAAAAAAAATTGTAATTATTCAACATAGAGTAAAATATTAACATTTTCAATTTGTGAAAATTGTTGTTTGGGTTGTTTTGGGGGTTTTTGTTTTGTTTTGTTTTTGGTGTTTTTTTTTTTTTTTTTTTTTTTGGTTTTGGTTGTTTTTAGTTTTAATTTTGGCTTGGAGTATGCGGTTAGGTGTATATATAAAGTTTTCACTATTAAGAGTGCTTTTTAAGGAAATACCACAGATTTTTTAAATGATAATTACATTTTCTAGCTTCTACAATTTCTTTGTATTTGTAAGACTGTAGAAAGTGACAGAAGTATAATTTCAGGTACAGTATAGAAATGTGAATGGGTGACTGAGAACAGAAAATACTGAAATTTTGGAATGATCCATTTAAGCCATGACATGTAGGACATATAATTCTACACATAACAAAGTCTATTAACATGAATTTAAAGGAAGATAAAGTTAAGGTTTTCCATTTTATAATAGTTTCAAAGCTATTTGCTTCTAAAATTGCAGGTTGCAACTCTGACAAAAATTCATATGTAGAAGCCTGACTATAATGCAGCATTATGTCAGCAAGTTATACTAATGTGATATAAGATTTGACCTAAATATCACCTATAATCTTGCTTTCTGACAGACTAAATAAATCTAGAAAGTCCTTGCCTCACCTACAAAATTCGAGGGTGCAGAGGAGGTGCATGGACACTGCAGGACAGTGACAAGAAGGGGTTATTAATTAGTTCTGGGAAAAATAAAACTAGAAGGATATGTGGTGTAAGATGAGGGAAAGTGTCAGATGGTTTGGGGAAGAGGCAGAGGCAGGCTGGACTAAGCTGGTGAGGAAGCCTTCGACATGTGAGTGACCATCAAATGAGCTGATATAGGTATTTCTTTTCTCCCTCCCTCCCTCCCTCCCTCCCTCCCTCCCTCCCTCCCTCCCTCCCTTCCTTCCTTCCTTCCTTCCTTCCTTCCTTCCTTCCTTCCTTCCTTCCTTCCTTCCTTCCTTCCTTCCTTCCTTCCTTCCTTCCTTCCTTCCTTCCTTCCTTCCTTCCTTCCTTCCTTCCTTCCTTCCTTCCTTCCTTCCTTCCTTCCTTCCTTCCTTCCTTCCTTCCTTCCTTCCTTCCTTCCTTCCTTCCTTCCTTCCTTCCTTCCTTCCTTCCTTCCTTCCTTCCTTCCTTCCTTCCTTCCTTCCTTCCTTCCTTCCTTCCTTCCTTCCTTCCTTCCTTCCTTCCTTCCTTCCTTCCTTCCTTCCTTCCTTCCTTCCTTCCTTCCTTCCTTCCTGTCTCCCTGTCTCCCTGTCTCCCTGTCTCCCTCCCTGTCTCCCTTCCTGTCTCCCTTCCTGTCTCCCTTCCTCCCTGTCTCCCTTCCTCCCTCCCTTCCTCCCTGTCTCCCTTCCTCCCTCCCTTCCTCCCTCCCTTCCTCCCTTTTTCCTATTTTTATAAGAAATAATTACTTTGTTTAGTTTTCTGGAGATTCTAGGCAAATCCCATGCCCTTCTTCCTGCAATAAATTTATAATTTACATTTATAGGGTTTCAACCTGTGAAATTGCCACACACATCCAGTGATCTTTAGACAATTTTGTGAACTTTAGGTTTGAGGATTCAGAACACATGGATTAACAAAAGCCATATAGGAAGCTCCTCAGTATTATGCTCAGCCAGGAAGAATAAAAATAAAATAAAGTCAAAGTGTTTCCACTGCACTACTCATAGTTCTTTTTGCTGTAAAAGCCTCCAGATTGGTAGATGTGTAAACAAGAAATGTGTCATTCTTGAGTTTGGACTAGGTGATATTAGGTTTTTAGACCTGTGAATTATAATACTTAACATGTTTATTCTCATTTAGGAATACAGAAGTAGCAGGAATTATGGAGTCCAGCCATTAAAATTGTTGGTCAAAGAACTTACTGCATTAGAATGCTGAAGTTCTAGTTTAAAAGACAAAGTACCTTTCTTTTCTCTGTCATTAGAAATGTTCTAGTAAGTTCTAGATGAAATGCATTCTTAATTAGTTTATTGCCATTGTGTCAACTTTCATCAAAACCAAGAATCTAGTACTTATTGATGTTTAACTGGCCTGTATTCACAGATGCAAAGCATATCACAGTTTATATTTCAGTCTTATTTCTCTTAACTTGGCTGTGTTCTTTCAGTCAGCATGTATCCTCCCAGCATGATTTTTAATAGCTCTTATTTTCTCTTGTTTAAATTTTAATTAAATTTTTATTCATAATTCTTGAATATCTATAATGTGAAGTTTGCAAGACCTTATACAGTGCCCAGGCTTTTCTAGAAATAAACCTAATACCACCATAGTGAGAGTTTTCATTGTACTGGCAACTTATATAATTCTGCAATTAGCTGGTCCAATCAGGTCCTTTCACAACTTTTTCAGCTGATAAGCTCTCACCGAGGAGAAGAACTTTCTATTATGAACTCCTCAAGACTATACAGATCTTTTATGCTATATCCTGGTTATCCTCTAGTGATAAAAGTACCAAGTTGAGAGGTATAAGCAGATTGGTGTTTTGCTTTCTTTCTCCCTGAGTGAAAAACAGACAGCAGACTATCAATCACCATCTGTTTCAATATTGAGTCTTGAAGAACTCTACCAGTAATTAATCTCCAGTTCCTCTACCAATATTTGCCTGACAGTTTCACACTTGACATCACAGATTCTTCACTCCTTTCTTTGATTTTAAATTGCAAGCTTCGTAGTTGGCACCATTTCCTGAAGTCTTGATATATGAAATCCGGTGCGCTTCCTTTGTCTAGAAACTCTGTCTAAGATGATCTACATTTGATTAAATCCCTGTTGTTTTACATCCTATTAAATTGTCTTTAAATACTTTTTCCTTCAAAATATGTCCTAAAGCAATCTACAGAGTTACAGGCTTACAGATGCCTGATTACTTTCTCCTCTTTTAACTGTAGGCACAGTATTTGGTGTTTGATTTGAAAGGTATGTTCTCATAAATCCTGCAAGGAAGACCCCCTAATCCCTCTGACTTGAGTGCATTAAGACTCATGACTTCTGTTTCCACCACAGTTGAGATAACAAGGGTGTGTAAATGAAAGCTGCCATGAAATGTTCTGGTTTTTCTTCCCAGATCAACATAATTGTCCTTTTTGAAACCTGAGGCAAAATTTGTTTCATTTTTGGCCACACCTAGATTATCTGTAATCTCTTTTTTACCTTGACTGCAAAGCCACCCAACTTCTTTCCTTGTGTATTTTAGTTTCAATTTATATGGCTCAAAAAGGAAATAACATAGCTGAATATCTTCTTCCAAGCCAAACACAGAAACTTTTTTGACAGTCTAAAGTAGCATCTTTCATTTGTATATTACTGGAGAGTTCTTTCAAATTTTTCTCTGGTTTAAAGTAAAACGTTCTGTAAGATGTATTACTTTTGACTTTGAAATTCCAGGTTTCTTCCATAGTCAGATACAATGGGATTCCAGTTTTAATGGGCTGTATTAAATATTTCCATGAGTTCATCAAAGATTTTCCTTTTGAATTGCAAATGTTTGGTTGAATATCTGATTTTTTTATCACTTTATCTTAAATGGAATCAGTTTGTATTTGCTTGATTTAGGCTCATTTTCTGTTTTCAAAAGCATAACCCATACAATAAGTCTTATAAAAAGTATTTCACCTAGGCACTGGTTCTACAATATTTTCTCATTTTAGATTTATTCTGCTATCCTTCCACAAAATGGTGCTGACCCAAACAAGTCAGCACTTGACTTGTAGTCAAGTAGCACATTACTACACTCTTTTATTTCATTAGCTTAAACATTGTAAGTTAGAGCTCCAACTTTCATTTTTCTTTCTTCTTGTCTTAAAGACTGAATCTCCTTCAATATCTATGTTCCATTTGGAATTGCTGTTCTCTGATATCCTTATCTCTATAAAACTTGGTTTCATCTCTAATGGGTGTAGCTCAAAATCCTCCCTCTCTGAGGAACACAAAATAACGTAGAAGCATTTGTTAGTCTCATAACATGCCAATGAAATAACTAATTGCAATGGTGAAAGGCACAAGTGCATTGCATGTTGAGAAGGTTAAATGTAGAAACACCAAAATTCCATGAACAAGTCCACCCTTGCTCTAGATGGATTCTTTTACTACACATATCACCATAATATCTCAACATCTTCAATGATGTAGTAAGCTATATGACTAGCATTTAACATTTGCACTTTGTTTTCTCTTGCTGTTATTTTTCCTTTCAGTGCTAAAGCATCTTGATTTTAATTTTTGGCTTTTTCATGCCTCTCTTCTTTCTATTCATTGTACTGAATTTTAGACTATTGTCTTAGACCACTGTCCTTCAAAAAAGGTTTCCTAGTTTGATTCTGACCCTAATAAAACTATTGCAGTACATAAACTCATCTGCTACTGAGGATGCTATCCTTTGATTGGCATGTAAAAAACAGAGATTAATTCCTAGATGTGTCTCTTCTGCAGCACTCCTAGGACCTTCTGTAGAATATAATGCTGTAGAATAAAAGAAAGTCTTATGATCTGAAGCTGTGTTTTTCCCAATAAGCATTGGTATTACCCTGGAGTTCCTCATACTCACTTTTTGTGAAAATTGCCCCTAACTTTACACCATACTACAAAAGTGCATTAGGCTCTCAGCCACTTCAATGCAATGATCACAGGAAGGAAGGATATCAACAATGACATCAGTGTCCTTCACATCAAATTCCTGTGGCACCTTTAGGAAAAAGACTTTCTGAGTTAGCCAGTGGCCCATGTGGCTCTGACACGTTCTATCATTTGGTGGCTGATTAGGTGCAGATCAAATCCACTTGGCTTTGTTGCCATAAGGTGGGAAGAAGGGATGAGAGGATGCAGGACAAAAATGATGGTAGACAGTCTGAGACATTTAAGAGTTATAATTCAATATTGGTTTCTTTCATCTGGCATCTGAGGCTGTACCTCTGTACACAGAACTTGCCTTACCCAGTGGCCACAGGCAGCCACTGCCAGCTTTGCCAGGAGATTCCTAAGATTTCTGATGATGCTTCTGGTAAAGAGAACACCACAGTGAAAGCTGGCCTCTTTTCAGAGGCATGATGAAGGCTTTTGGGCACCTCAACTCTTAAGCAGAGATTATTATGCTGACTCTCTAAGAGTCAGAGAACTGTTAGAAATAAAATGGACTACCATTGTGTGAATAAGCAGGTTCATTTTTAACTGCAGAATGTCTCTGACATTCCAAGAGGCCATAAAATCACCATTGTCTTGGTGTTAATTATGTGAAAGCATTGCAGCAGTTGTAAGCACTCTCACCATTATTATTTTGTTTTCTTCTCTACCATGGACCCTCTCCTTGATCCAAATTTACAGGACAGAATTTGGAGAATTTGTACCTTCCTGCTTCGTTCCTGATTTCTGAGTTTCTTAGTGCAATGAAATAAATTAGCTACCTCTCTATTTTTTTTTTCACCAATTTATAAGAAATACAATGATGTATCCAAACAGATTTTGTTTGCTTGCTCTTGCTTTGCATGTAAGCAGAGCACCATGAAGAACCCTCTGTGATTAGAGAGAGGAGCTCAAGAGCTCCAAGGGGGGCAAAGTAACAGAGAAAACCTTTAAGTGCAGGAAGAAACATCTCTTAATAACCTTCCTGTAGATAAAAAGTCAAAGGCTGAGACGTGTTAATTTGAAAAGGCAGATGGAATTCTTGTGTACATTTGAAAAGTGACAATTCCAAGTGTGTTTTCAAGGTGAAATTTCAAAAAAATACCTGCCTGATTTAGGGGCAGAAACCTAACTGAAGTCTGAGTATTTTAAAAAAATCTCTTGCCAGAGTCACTAGAGAATAAAAATATGTTGTAGACTTGAACAGTAGTATCTAAAATATGGCCATTTTCGTGCCCATAGTCCACATCTGCAAGTAATTATGGGTGCAAATTTAGATATGTCAACATCTACACACATTAATGTACCTGTTAATCTGATAGTTAAATGTATGTTTGTTATCAAATAACATTCTCTGCAAAACTGTTCCCAGCTCTTTGTGCATGTAAAAAGGGAAGCCATGTTAACATTAATCCTTAGAATTCCAATGTTGATCCTTTTATCATGCACAAATGGAAATTTCACTAATATCAAAGATAAATATACACATTTGAGGGAGACATTAATACCTTCCCTCATTTTTATTTTATTGAGAACTGTATTTTCCACCTATGTTATTCATCAATTCTCTTTTGTGTAGCAATAAAAAAGTAAGTTACATGAACTTGCATGAGCAGAATTGTCAGTAATTAGTTTTTAAATACTTTCCAGTTCAGGAGGCTAGGCACTGATCTTCCTGATTATTTAAAATTGCCCTTTAAATACTCCTTTACACGTTGAAGTGAAATTTAGATTTGAAAACATAATTGCAAACCCCTTTACACAAAACTTTACCCAAAGAAAATGTCAGGCTTGTATATCTATGGCTCACTCAAAGAAGAGGAAATTATTTTTTTTCTCTTTCTTTCAAAGACATATACTGATTAGTTAACTATCCTGAGATCTGACATTTTCCTGAGTAGATTGTCATCATAATTGTTGGTTTATACTAAGAAAAAATACAGTTTCACTGAAGTGGCTTTCCAATAAGATTATTTTGCTGTGTTGGACCAAAATCATTCTAATTATGAGGTACTTGCTTCCACCTAGCTTTGTAGCTTTTAAGGTAGAGTTATTAATTTCAGATGTCTGGTATGCAAATGAAGATTTTTTTCCTGGAAATCTTCAGCTATCTTTGGGACAATGATCAACAGGTTATATTGTTATGCTAATTATTAACATGCAAACTCACCTGCTTTGTTAAGTTTTTGCACATTCAAAGTCTGTCTCAAGAACCTCAGTGCTGAAGAGGTGCTTAAAGATATCCTTCTGAATATCTTATCAAACTAGTTGTAAACATCTGAAAAGTCACCTTTAGCTTGTGCCAAGGAGTTTGTCACAGCCTGAAGTAATCTCTTTTTAATAACCCTTTTATACTCCTGGAGAGCTCCTTAGAGATCTTGTAATCTGCAGCCAAGAGGACTTCTCCGGTAGGTTTCCCCTGCTGAAATCTTCCGTGGCTCCTGGGAATCACACATCATGAAAACAAATTATACTGACTGGCTTTTGCCATCTTAAGGACTTCAGTGTTGCCCATTTGGCATTTCTGGCTTTTGCTTTATTTATATAGACACACATAACCCTCCAAGGCACTACATTTGAAGGTAACACATTAAAAGAATATTAGCCTGCATTGTTGTCTCCACCAGCCCTTTGTGTAAGCAATGATGAAGGCTCTAATTAGCTGTATACATTCAATAATATTTTCCCCCATCAGTGCCCTTACCTCACTCATAACAAGGCCTGAGCCTGGGATTCAGTCAGGATGGTATATTGAATGGAGCTGGGTTGTAAACAACATTTTATAGACCTCTTCCCCTATTTGTTGCAGAAGTTCAAGGTGTGTGATCAAAACAAAAACACTGCGGGATTAAAAGCAAAACAATGGTTGCCCAAGAAAAACCAAGACAGGTTCTACTGCAGTCTTTGACACCCTGGGCATGTTTACTGTGGGTAAGTGTATATTGTAGAGATAACTGAGCAGGTCAGGCACCAGGAACAATTCTGCAGCAGCACAAGGGAATTCATTCTTCAAAGTTAAGCTCAGAGCTACTTGAAGCTTCTACAGCCAGACTGGTTCTTGCAGCTGGGTTAGCTTGGATGGACAAGAATTTGCAATGTAGAAAATACACAGAGCTTTTTTGTCTTGCTTGGTTGCATACATTGTATTTTGCAAGGAGGGTCAGTCAGCAATTTTGCATTTCCTACTATCTAACTCACAGGATACTCCTGGGATACTCCTTTTGTGTGTGGAGCCGCAGGCAGAACTGATGAGCCGGATGTCGAACTGAGCTGTTACAAATGATAAATGATCAGCCAGCAAGCTAAATGTATTACTTAATTAAACTAAGAATCTGTAATGATAATTTCTTATCCAAAAACAAGGTGTCAATGTGTCTTCCAATAGATGTCTTTCAATGCCATCATTAGACTTCAAAGAAGAGCAAAAAATCACCTTACTTCATATCTGTGGAATATTATTTAACGAGTACCATTAAAAAAAAAAAACAACTGAATATAGTAAGAGATTCAAATTTGTAAGAAAGAAAAATTGGAACCCTGAACCAAAGATTATGTTAAAAATCCATTGTTACCTATATATAATAGAATCATAGAATGGTTTGTGTTGGAAGGGATTTTAGGGATCATTTAATTCCAATCCTCCCACCATGGGCAGGGACACATTCCACTAGGCTGGGTTACTCAGATCCCCATCCTGGGGCTTGAACACTTCCAGGGATGGGGCATTCATAGCTTCTTGGGGTAACCTGGTCCAGTCCTTGCAGAGATTTCTTCCTTTTGTTCAGTCTAAACTTTCACTCTTTAAGTTTAAAGCCATCCATTCCCTCTCATCACTACATGTCCTTGTCAAAAGTCCCTCTCCAGCTCTCCTGTTGCCCTTTTAGATGCTGGAAATCTGCTGAAAGGTCTTCCTGGAGCCCTCTCTTCTCCAGGCTGACCAACCCCAAATCTCACAACCCACCATCATAGGACGTGCTCCAGCCCTGTGATTTTCTTTGTGGCCTCCTCTAGACTTGTTCCAAGTCCATGTCCTTCCTTTGGGGGGGACCCAGATCTAGAGGTGCCCCAGGTGGGGTCTCATGAGAGCAGAGGAATAACAATCCATCAAAGTTTCTATGCTGTCTATACTGAGTCTGCAGTAAGGCTGCACAGCCAATTGCCATTTAAATGCTTCCTAAATGATTGGGACTTTATAATATTGGTGTGGTTTGGTCATTAGTTTCATTGAATTGTTTTTTTAAGTGTAAATAACTTAAAAGTGCAATAAACACCGTCTGCATGATGGAATAAAAATGGCTGCACTCTGCTTCCTATTTTTCTCTCAGAGATGATTTTCATTCAGATCGTTTCTTTTTTATTTTTCCCAGCCTGCAGTCAACTGAGGATTTTTGCTGAACTGCTCAGAAACCTTGCTGCCTTGCATACTGAAATCATGAAGTACTCTATATCTCTCTCTAGAAAGGAAAAATAAATACCAGAGTGTTCTAACTGAGGTCATACTTTCTCCATGTCTAGACATCTTTGGTAATCTCTCCCTTTTATAATACTGCTGTGCCCTCCATGCACTCAGCTGTGAGGAAAGTACTTTGCTCTCAGTTGCATAAAATATGCCGAATTTCCAGACAACTTTCAGTACAGCATCTCAGATTGTTAGCGCTGGTGTGTGTGATCTTTTATGAAATCAGATTTTTTCCTCTGAGGAACTTTGCTCAGTAAACCAGTGGCAAATTTGGAATGAAAATATGACTGATGTGGTTCCTTAATGCCCAGCTTGTTAAGCAAATGCTGTTGAATCCAGTCCCCAGTAAACAAGCTAAACTTCTGGTTCCACTAGAAACGTATTTTACTTAAAATCTTTGTAGATCACTCTATGCAAAAAATAATGTCACAAGTCATGGTCTTGAGCAGAATAAAGCAAACATTTAATAAATTAAATCATATGCTGAATCAGTGTTTGCACTTATAGTTCCACTTTTTAAATATTAATACTCTTTTTTAACTCTTTGTACATAAATAATCTTTTAAGAGAGTAACAATGAAATATAGACAATCCACATCAAATGAATGCAATCTTTTGATGTAATTATCAAAGGTCTGCTGGATTTTGTCTAATTTTAATTAGTATTGAGTTCTAACCAACAAATTCAAGTCTCTCACAGATTTTTTAAATACAAACATTTTACCCCCTAGTACAAAGGATTTTGGCCTAATTTTGCCCATTATAAAGGCATTGGTTATTAATAAAATTATGTAGAAGTTCAGATTTTGAAAACTAAAGTGCTGAGTATTTGCTGTAGCATGAAGCAATTAACTAATTCACTTATGCACTAAGTGAAACACCAGTAATGGCTTTTGGGATGTTTTTTTTTTCACTATTAGCTGTTAGGAGAAATATTTGAATGTTAAAAAAGAATATACTAACCTGAAATTTTTCCTCATATATAGAGTCATCAACTAAGTAGATCATAAAATCACAGAATCGTTAAGGTTGGAAAAGACCTCCAAGATCATCAAGTCCCACCTTTGACCAATCACCACCTTGTCAATTATACCACAGCACTAAGTGCCACATCAAGCCTTTCCTTGAGCACTTCCAGGGATGGTGACACCACCACCTCCCTGGGCAAGCCCTTTCGGTGAAGATGTTCTTCCTGATGTCCAGCCTGAACCTTCCCTGGTGCAGCTTGAGGCCATGTCCTTTTATCCTGTCAGTAGCTGCCTGGGAGAAGACTTCTGACCCCTACCTGGCTACAGCCTCCTTTCAGGGAGCTGTAGAGAGGGATAAGGTCTCCCCTGGGCCTCCTTTTCTCCAGGCTAAACACCCCCAGCTCCCTCAGTTGCTCCTCATCAGACTTGTGCTCCAGGCACTTCACCAGCTCTGTTGCCCTTTCTGGTCTTGTTCCATCATCTCAATGCCCTTCTTGTAGTGAGTGCCCCAAACTGGACACAGGACTCAAGGTGTGGTCTCCCCACTGCCCAGTACAGAGGCACAATCACTTTCCTAGTCCTGCTGAGCTAATTGTTGGCTCTAAAAAATTTTGTCACCCTTCATGAATCTGCATGTCATCCTTGCAAAGGAGCTCAAGCTAATCTTCTCTGTATTGTTCCAATTTTTGTGAGTGTACTACCAAAGTGAAATATGCAACACTATCATTACTTTCAATGTCGTGGAGAGCTTAAGCACAGAGATACTGGCCATTGTAAATAGCCATAAAAAAAGGATTGCTGCATGCATGTTTGCAACGTATTGCTATGTCCTTTTACTGATTCTAGTGTTTTTCCCTGGGAAACATCAAATACCATTTGAACAGGCAAAGAAACACAAAGTTAACCAGACTGAGATTATCTGACCTACAAGACTATTTGAGTTTTGCTAGGATTAGAAATCAGCTCTATTTTTTCCCCCGGTAGACCTTTAACCAAGGAGGAAAGTCCACCCTGGCAGTAAGGGATGATTCACGGATTCTGAAGCCAGAAAGGACCACTGGTGCCATTTAATCTCTAGCCACAAGACCTATATTTTTGTTTCCCCTAGGGGGTCCTTAGAGAGGGGAAAGCTGATAGCCCAGTGGTGGCTGTCAGCCCTCTAGTCTGTTCCAGTGCTGCAGGGTGAGGAGCTGAGTGTGGCGATGGGAAGGATGCTGGATGTGAGTAGCCATGGTCAGACACTTACAGGATGGGAATGGGCTTGAGGGTTATGAGAAGGAGTGGGCCAACACCAGGAGCCACATTTCAGGAGTGCCCACTCCCCCATCTCACTGCCCTCTAACTTCCTCTCTCCACAGCTGCTCTAGCCCCTCAAATCTCCCTACAGGATACAAATTATCTCCCCAGCTCCTTTCCTCTTCACTCACTTCTCCAGGGCTTACTTTGCCACCAGCTTGACTCGCCATAAAAACTTTGCCTAATGTCAAAGATTAGGTTTCTCCTCTGCATCCATTTTGGATGAGTTTTTCATGTTTCCAAAGATGCACAGGTTCTTTTCCCTCGGGGCATGGGCTGGCAGCTCCACTCTACAACACACTTTTGCTCCCTGTTCACAGCATTTCAGCGTGCTCAGACTTCTGCTGAATTCAGGCCACCTATCCAGGAGATTCACTCTGACAGCTGACTCCTGATTGCTTTTCACAGCATCAACATTTTGCCCCCTTCATACTGCACCCAGAATTCAAAATATTTTCAAACAAGGGTTAAAATGGCTTAGTACCAAGAGTCTTGCAGTGTCTTATTAGTAACGGCCCAGATAATTAATGCCTTTCCATTAATGCACACATTTTGAGTGCTATCAGCCAAGTGGCTTTTAAATCATTTAATCTGTGCTCTATTAATTACATATAATGCAGGATTTTTAAAACACAATGTCATGTGTAGTATGTCAAATGCCTCAGTGAAATTTGATTAGACTGTAACAACACAGCTACCTTTGTCAACCAGACCTATAATCTTATAAGAGAAAAACCTAAAGAAGATAATTTGACAAGAACAACTTTCACTGAAACTACATTGAATGATATAGCTTTATTTTTAGCACAATTCCCTGTCCATAGAGTGCTGACTTTGTCCAACTTTCTAATTTTTTTCCTAAGATTAGAATCAGAATAACTGATATATCATTTCCTGAGCCATTTTCTTTAAATGCTGCGATTGCTTTGGCAAGTCAGCAGTTCCTTGGAATATCCTTTCTTTCCCAAGACTTGATAAAGAAAATTAACTCTAGTGGTCCAGAGACCTTCTTGACTGATTTTTTTAAACTTTTCAGGTAAGAGCAAAGTTTCAAATATTTGATTTTTAGCAGAAGATATTAACTATTCAGATGCACTAATTGTTAGGTTTCATTACCCTTAATCTTTTATTCCAGTTACTATTTAGTTTTATTTTTTTTAAAAATCTGCTGGCAAATATTGCATTTATTCGTTTCTGAAAGGAAGAAATGTAGGTATGAGGACTCCAGTGGGACCTCAAGGCAGATAAGTGGCTAAAACTCAGCTCTTGCTCTGACCTAAGGGTGGGAGTGCTGGTTCCTCTCCCGCTGAGCCCATGAGGTGGCTGCATGCCTTATCTTTGGTAAGCATACCAGGAGAGTCTGCAGGGAGTGGTTTATTGATAAGAATGATGAATTTGCATCTATCCTGGTTCTTTATCAGCCCCCTAGAAATGTTTTTGTGTCTACCTTTTCCTCATCATTACAACCTGTCATGGCACTCAGCAAAGCAGATTGTACCAGGAAACTTCCCTTTTCCTTTGTAACAATGCTGTAACTTCATGCAGTTCCAGAAGCCTTGGGGCCTAACAAGAACTGTGGATCTTCCCACAGCAAGCTTTGTCTGTAGGGTGATGCACCTGGAAAAAGCACTGCCTGTGGTAAGAATCAAAGTACCCTGAATAGCTGTCTGCCCTACACAATCCCACAGCTTTTCTTCTATCTCGTGGTTTACCAAGCATGACAACAGATGTGGGTGACTTGCTGCTTTGTAGTTAGTTTGTTTGTGTTTTCATCTGAGATTTTCACATTCTTGAAAGATGTTTTTGTTCTCTTGGTCTTTGAAAGCTCTTGAAAATGTGCAGCCTAGAGGTTGAAAACCTAGAGGCAAACACAGACGTTGAGATTTCATAGACTGCAAAATCTGTTACACAAACCTGGTGACTTTCTGAATCTTACCATCCTTAGATTTCGAGTCTGCTGCATCAGAAAAGTTCTAAACAATGAGTTCAGGATTGTTTCAGACCAGATATTTCCAGGATATGAAAAATAGATGTCTGGGGAAAGCTGACACTGCGCTGATTTTTTTTAATTATCAGCCCCAGAGATAAGGTACTGTTCTGCACAGACCTAAGGGGTGAACTAAGTTAATAAAGGTCCAAATAAGAGTACACAGATAATTAGTCACTACTAATATGGAAAGATCTAACAACAAGGCCATAAATGTAATAACTTTATTTGCAGGATTATGAAAATCAGCACTGAAACTATTATTTATAGGTGAACTGAAGTGTCAGAATCAAAAATATTTGCTCTGTTACTATTATTGAAATGGTGAACTGTTCAGTGTGTTTCATTCAGTCTTTGATGGACATGACTTAAAACTGACATTCATTATTTCCATTTTTTTGTTTGTTTGTTTTAGCACACCTTGTTGGGAAGGACACTCAAGCAGTCCTTAATTGCAGTAATGTCTTCAATAAAACCCATCCATGGGTACCTAGATATCTATATATTGTTCTTCAGTGCATACCACTTCTATAAAAACACAGTATAAAAAACCCCAAATAAAATCATGGAACAGCCATGTTAAAAAGTGAGTTAGTTGACCTACATAATGAGGACCGGTTAGAAAAAATATAGCTTCACTTCCCTTTATCTGTATTCTCTACATTGCAGGGGCAGTTATTTTTTGTTAAATCCCATCTTTGACCACAGTTCAAAAGTCAATATTCTGCTGTCAGCTGCAACTTGCAATTGAGGGATGGGTAAGGAACTTCACTAGGAAGCTTTGTGTATAGGGAATTGAATTTGCATCTAATTCACTAAGCGCACATGTTTACATGACCTTTAAAATGAGAATTAGAGCAGTTTTATCACAAGCTCTAGGCAATCTGACCTAGTGAGGTGATTGAATCAAGAGGCTCAGGTACTCCTTACATGAGAGCTGAACTGAAAGAGAATTATTTTAATTTAAATGCAACTTCATATCAAATTCACAGCTGTGTTAGCATTATTAAATAATTGTAGTGGGGCTGTAAATGACTGTCCAGAAGCTTCTAGGGTAGCAACAAACACTTTAAGGCTGACAGTTCAGCTGGGTCCCTTTTTGCTACCAAACAATGCAGGGAGGGTATTGTGGAGATTTGGTGTCAAAATGTGGCAAGTGATTTTCAGACAGATAGTTAATATTTATTGAGATCGAATGTATTATAACTTTAAATTCTCAGAAGAATACCAAAGCTTAGTTAAATTACATATGGGATTTAATTTCTAGACTCCTTTAATGCCAAACTTTCATTAGACTACAAGTCTGCAAATGATGATTTTGATTGTATGACCTGTCCTGTGTTTAAGAGCCAAGCATGTCTTATTCTGTGCAAGCACTACATGGCTCTATGGATTTAGAGCACTGGATTTTGAAATATGTGGAGAAAAGAGGTACTTTTCAAAACCAGGAAGGATATTAGAGTTCTTATTTACTCTCCAAATGCTCCACAGCACACTTTTCAGGAGCATGTCAAAACTTTGCCTCTTCACCCACATGGGTATCAAGGATATGTGTCTCAGTATGCCTTACATTTCCAATGAGGATAATACATTGCTTACCAAGGGGAAAGAGAGGGTGGGAAAAACAGAATGTCCACATAGTTTCTGCCAGAAAGTCATGAGTTTACTTTTGTGTTTCCAACTGACAAGGAGTTTTGTGTGTGATGTGTGACTCTGGACAGAGTGGTGCTAAACCTTCTTTAGTAGACACTGTCCACTGCCTTCTTGGGCAACCCACTGACCAACTGTTCATCCTGTTTGCCATGGCCCTACAGGCTGAACTGCTTCCAAAAAGCATCTGACAAATAATGCAGTGTGAGGGATCTGTGGGGCAGACCGCCACTGGTATTGGGATTATGTATGTCTTGCCTGTGATAAATGTAAAGTTAACAAGCAAATAATCCCAACCCAAATCTACTGAGATTTCACAGGATAATAGGTGTAAAGGAGTAGAACAGCAATGCAGGGTTTCCTATCCTTTTAATGGCTGATTACATCTTCATCCTGCACAAGGCCCCAAACGTGTCAATGGCTGTGTCCCTCAGCCCTGCTCCCAAGACTTTCCTAGCTGCCCTTCTTCAGGTAGGCAGGCTTCTTCCAGTACAGTGTGCTAAGTCAGTCCAGTTAGGCTTTCCGGTTCTCTGCTGGGAGAAAAAAATATCATATTAGATAGTGAATAGCAATAGCAGAAAGATATCTATTGATGGTAATATCATCTAGGTTGTAGGATCTATTTTTAGGGATTCTTTTCTAATTCATTCCCACACTAGATGAAAAGTTCCTTTTTCTTTTCAGTTTTCTGAACCACATTATCCATAAAATTTTTTGAAAGTCTAAGCAATTTACTTAATATTCATAGTCCTGTTTAATTATAACTACATGTGATTTTCTATTCTTAGATATCAGTTTTCCAGGTTATAATAACACAAAAGAAATGTAGCTTGCAAAAATATTGCAGAGATACATACTGCTCCATTTTAATGAAGCTGGGCACAGACCAGGGACTGATTATGTCTCTATTATACCTCATAGATTGAGGAAATCAAATGGTCTTAGCATCTGGGTTTTAAGACAGTCTAAGTAACAACACAGATGTTAGTGCCAGACTGCATACAGTCTTGCAGGGGATGAGCACAGTGGAAAGACACTGCAGACATCCCATTTCTCCATTATGTTCCCATTCTGCGTCTCACCTGAAAGGTCCAATAAGCATCTAATGCCCTTTTAGTTCTCAATAATGGAAATTTATTGCTTTGGGGTTATGACTAAAGTACTCCTCATAGTTTTATCAATTTTTTTTAATGTAAAATGTTAATTTTTTGTTGGAAAAACAAATTCATTGTTGTATCAGAGGAGTGGTGCTCTAGCTTAAGAGTTAAGCCAGAAGATAAAAATGGAAATGTGAAGACCTCAGCCAGTGCTTCAGCTGCTTTTCAGAATGCAAACATTTATGTTCTGATTGAAAATACAAGATTTTCCACTTATGATTTCTATTTATCTTCTTTTTCTTTACATTTACTGCATTTTTTTTGTGAAAAATGCATTTTCAAACAGTCTATAACACTATAAAGAGTACTTGCATGTCAGTCCTTCACTGAATTGCTGATCTTTTACGCCTGCTCATTTCTGCAATAAAAGCCCCTGACATGATTCATGGTGGGTGCATTTCAATGTAGCAGTTCTCACCTGAGATTTAAAGGACAAGCTTTTGACATGTTGAAAACTTTTCTTAATAGCTAAGGTGAGGGATTGGTTTCAGATGTGCCCCCCAGCAGCCATAGAGACCAATAGGACATAAACAAATATTTTTACTTGGACACCAAATTTATAGTGCATGCAGGGGAATATACAGACATTATACAACATGCATGACCAGGACAAGAAGTGTTATGAATAACTGAAAAGCAGATTTGCTAGCTTTTGTATGCCTTACCTTATCTGTGTTTTTCCCACTAAATAATTCATAGTCCTAACCTTTCCAGCAAATTTCCATCATGTAAAATAATCTGAAATGCATGTCTTCCTTTGGTCACAAGCACATGCTGCTTCTGTACCCTCCCAGCCATTGTATGCTCTGGATGAATCAGTAATCACAGCAAACACATTAAACACAAAATCAGGATCACAGCCCTTCTTGAAAAGAGATGTATAAGAAATTATGACAATAATGAAGGGGTCCAAATATCTGTTGCTGTTGTTGCTTGGTGTAAATAGTTTCATTTATAACTCTTCACTGTTCAGGAACCTTACCAAGATGTCCTCCTCCCAGATGGTTTCTTCAACACTCTGCTCCTGCAGGAAATGGTCAAGTCTACACTCTCTGCTCTGGATCTCTGCCTCCCTAGCAGGGGAACAGAAATACCAGGAGATGAGTTGTCCCTGACAGTTTCCCACACAGCAAATATGCAATCAAGGGTCTTTAACAGATTTTCATCTCCTAGTTTGTGGATTTAATTTATGGTGTAACAAACCTTGGCAGAAATCCTGAACAAGCTTCCAGTCACTTGAATTGAGCCTTTTCTTGGTCTGATTTACTGTAAGGTCTGATGCAGGATGTTTATTCTTTTCCCTCCAGCTATTTCATCTTGGAGAACCACGCAGTGTTTCTCTGATTCAATGATGATAAAACCCAATCCATCTATCAAAATGAGTCAGCAGGCTAGGCCTGCTCACACCCCTCTCCCCACACACATACACAGCACCAAAATGCCAACAAGCTGCATGTTGAACATATGTGCAGAACAGCTTTGATAAGTTAGAACAATCATTAACTTATTCACTGTGCAATTCAAGTACATCTTCTACACGAGTTTCCAAAATTGTTTTAATAACAATCACCTTTGACTACACAGTTGAAGATAGTTGGATCTCTTCCTGAAGGCACATTCCCACAATAATATCCATGGCACATCCATTACAGACAGTGCTGTTAGTTCTCATTAGCTAGGACAAACAAGGCAGTGAGTCACAATCTCCCTGCATAAAGGATCCCATTGTTTTAAACTGATAAACCAGTGATTCTGCTCTGTACTGGTGTAAACCTGACATTGATTAAAGCTTCCTGGGATGTTAGAGAGGCAGCATTTGAATGGATGTGGACTTGAGGTGTCAAGGAAATCTGCCACAAAGATACAGTCAGTTTGTATTTTTTCCAAAAGAAGTTACTTAGCTTCTCTCATTGTTGGAAGAATCTATTTTATTTGCTGCAAGTATTTTTCAAAAGCCTTAAAGAAAATTAGGCTTAAACTAAATAGATTGTATCAAATATTTCTAAAGTTTGCCTAGTAAAATAAATTGTGTTGATACACTTTTCACTTAATAGTCTATTTGTAGTAGGTGGCATTTTTGTCCCAAAATATGCTGAAGTGTATCTAATTTACTATGAGAAAGTATTATTCCTCTTGTGTTTTGGCTCTTGTTTTGTTGTTAGGTTTTGTAAAATCTTAGCTCTAATGGTGAAAGCCAAACACAGAAATATTTTTACCTGCACTTTGCCAGTAACATCAAAAGATGTGCTATTATCTCAACAGCAATTTGGACTGGTTATCAAATGATAATCTTGGAATGAGTGAGTATGATTTGTGATGGTACTTATCTTTTGTAGGTGTGGTTGGCATGTATTAAAATGTTTTTTTTTTCTTGCTGGATAGCATGCCAAAGACTTCAGGCAATAAGTAATTATTCCATGTAAAATATTTATTCTCTGCCAGTCATATGTCTTTCTCAAAGATCTGACTTTGCAGCAAGCATTTAAAACCATGTAAAAGCTTAAATATGAGGCCAGAATGAAACCTGATGTAAGCAACTACAAGAGAAATATGTGTTATGTGTGCTCAGTAGCTCCCTGTGAGTAGAGACCAGTTGTAATTCCTTTCTGTATTTATTTGGAACCTTAAGATCAGATTATCTGATATTGGGCACTCAATTTCTGTTCCAGCTATGACCCAGCTAGGAACTCACTAAGGTGAAGATTTCTGTGTTTTAGAACTGCAAAATGGAAGTTCTCTTTCTTTTATTCCATTATATGCTGTAGGTTATTCCCCACCTGAAAATGTTTTCTGTGCCTGAGGTGAAAGCTCCAGAATCCATGCACAGTGTAAAGCCAGGCTGACCACGGCAGCTCCCAGCAGAAGCTTCTGCTGTGGCCCTCAGCTCCTGTGCAGCCACCACAACCCATCTCTCCCAGCAGGGCACAGGGTGCACTGCCACATTCTGGGAAACCTAAACTGAACACATTAAAATAAACTGTGCCAGTTTGAACTTGCACTAATTTATTTAAAGGTTTTGGGGTTTTTTTTCTCAAATCTAGTGCAAAGAAGGGAACTCGTAACCTAAGACTTGCTTCATCCTTCCAAAATCACACAAGAGACACAATCAACAGAGGAAATTGGGTAATAAATGTGCATGTAACAGTCTGTGTTATCTGCCTTTTCAAATAAAATATTCACTTCAATATTTACATGTCTAAACCATTAACATACTCTTTTCCTGATTCTTTTGTCAGCACCTAGATACAAAGCTGACTTTATTTTGTTTAATTCCTTGAGAGTATGCAGACAGCTGCTGCTGCATTGGTGCTTGCCTGCAGGACTGGCAGGTGGTTGCACTTCTGAAAGGTTTAAGGGCATCTCTCCCTCTTAAGAAATGTTGGAAGGCACAAACCTTTTCTCAATTACAATGAGGAATCAAAAGAAGAAACTCCAGGAGGTGAAATAAACTTCTGAAAGACAAAACTGTAAAGTGAACCATGGTTATCATTTCAGGAAGCTATTTGCAATGAAAAAGAGCATCTAAGATCCCTTTCTATTTGTTACATTTTGCAGTAGGGAAATTTGCCAAATGTTAGTGTGACTCCAGCTACTTGCAAACATTACCTCTGGCATATTCCAGTGTGGCAGATAATTTAGACCCTTGTATGTAACTTCAGTAACTTTTGTCCCCTCTGTGGTAGTTACAAAGGGAGTCTGACCAACAATGAAATCTCTAGATAATTAGCAGACAATCCTTGCCTCTATTGCACAGCTAATCTCTTGTTACACTTTTAATATGCTATTGCCTTTCAGCAAAGTTTTTATTTCAATTCTGAAAAACCTTGCCTAAGTAATTCCCATTCATAACAATCATTTAATGTCATTTATTTACTAAATCCTTCTACTTGTTAAGCTCAAAGTTTACTCTTTAAAGTTCCCAGAAATTCAGTATTTCTCCAATGCAACTCTAGGGAAGACTAAACTAGGAAATCAAGTTAGCAGAAATGCTGGTGTAGGATTAATATGGTGAAAAAAACCCACAACGATGGCTTATTTTCATAATTTGACAGACAGGTATTATACTGATCATCTTTTTAAACTGATTCTATCTTGGAGATTACACTGATATGTTAGTAGCAGTTCTGATGTTAAGTTGATAATGTCATTTATGAATTGGCACAACACTGGTAGATTGACAAGACCAAAAATCTGTGGCAAGACTCAGCAAGACTTAAAGAGAAACAGAAGGAGCTGAAAACATGATGAAAGAGAGGGATGTGAGCAGATCAGGCTGCATCCTTGGATTGATTGGAAGGATTTTCTGTTAACTTTTTGCTAATCATGCAACATTTACTTAATGAAATTTAATTCTTGAACGTACTACTTTGAAACTAGATAACAATTTCTATCTGTTGCTGAACTGCAGACTTTCAGTTTCCAACAACTTAAGCTATCCAATATATTGCTGCACGAAATGTGGCAGGCCTGTACCTGCTCAGGAATATGAAGGACCTCCTGGATTTGTTTTTACAAGGAGGACATCCTTATTTTTTGTCAGTGTTTGTGACATAATCATCATGAGATTGTCACTGTTGTATAATTCTACAAGGAAATGACAGGTTCACAGATCATTCCATATCTGATTTGGCCTGAAACTCTGCTGTTATCTCCCACTTCTGATCACTTGGATGTGGAAACATTTCTGGGCTCCGAACATTTTGAAAGGGATTACATGTGAACACAAAAAGCAATATTCAAAGGGGAAAGTTTCAGCCTGACTTTTAAAAGTGTTTGGCAAAGGACATCCACTGAGTTAAAAGGGCTGGGAGTTCCAGACAGAAGGAACAGGGTATGCAAATATTCAATTAGCAGCAGTATGAGGGTGAGACTTTGGAAGAAACAGAACGATTTAGAGATGAATCTCTGGGAGAATTGGCAGGAATGTAGGTGACAAGGAAGTCTTATAAATCATGTCATGAAAAAGGCATGGAATGTTTGATAGCAAGGAACAAAAAACATATGAAAACAGTGCTTCACATTACCCAATTAGAAGCAAATGCAATGAGAACATTTCAGGGTAATGAAGGGATCAGCTTACTTCTAGGCAAGGGTCCAGCTCACACATTTTAGAATGGCTACTGTGGAAGCAAAGTGTGTATAAGAAAGTAGGCGTGAAGATGATTAAAATAACCAGGCCTGCTCATGATTGCATGGGATGAAGACAGTGTAATTAACTTGGCTAAAGGAGTGTCTTATCCTTGCGATATATGTAAGCTGATAAGAGGCTAAACAAGTGGAGGCAGCTGAAAATTGAATGAGATGGAATGGAGACTTCAAAACAGCTCCAAAAAAAATTGACTCATTGTGTTGCTGTAAAACATGTCCATTTGATCTGCAACATGGAAAAAGCATTCAGCTTGGTCTCCATCCTGAAACAATTCACATCATAGTGGCACTTGGGTACAAGCAGGACTTCCACAATGTATTTTTTTTCTGTATTCCAACCAAAGATTAGTTTACCACAGATTAGCATGGAATATTTGGCAAAAAATTTCTTGCAAAAAAATAATTTTACAGCAGAGAGATAGGTATAATGGAGACAGTGAAACCATGGTTAGAAGGGAGAAAGATGCAAAGTATACATGCAGACCCCAGTATCTGAACAGAAATGAAAACTCAACATTGATCCACTAATATAATTTTTAGAAAAGTTATTAGAAGCAGATGTAAGGAAATCAAATTTTAGTTTTCCCTTCATCATCAATAATTCCTGAGTATATTGTTGCAGTTTCCCTTGGCTTTACCAAATGAAATTTTACAACAAGAAAAAGAATTCTAACTCTCAAGTTGACCTCTATAATTCTGAAGTAGTCAAGATTAGAAAGAATCTACAAAAAAAAAAAAAAAGAATTAAGACAGTTATAAACAGTTAAAGGAACAGATGAGGAAATGACTGTTTAAGATACTCTGAATAACTTTTTTGTTTGTCTGACTGTTCAACTACATAAAAGAGTTGGTCTAAGAAGAAATTTATATTTTTCTCCACAATTTCTATCTAAAGTGAAAAGATCACAATAGGTGCACAAATGAAAAACCAAACACACCCAGAAGCATTTATTTTATACGTAGGAAAAGTTTTCATGTGATCTAGCATGCAAGTTTCATACTGGTCACTTGTACTAAACTTTAAAAGACGGTGGGCTTTCTTTGAAAGTCAAGTTGGCCGTCAGCTGACCCTCCACACAATGTTCTTACCAGGTGAAGTGCTCAAAAGTGTTATGAATTCTGAAGATCTGGCAGTGGTAGCATGACCTTTCTCATTCTTACCATAGTTCACAGCAATGTCTTTGAATATATCTGAAGTATTATTTTAAATAGAAACAGCCCAACCAAAAATCACATTATGTTAATTAAAATACCTATAGAAAGAAGAGTGTATTTTGTTGTCCTTTGAATTTCAGTTAAAACTCCCAAGTAACACCTACCTAAATTTTAAAATATATTGTTTTGAGAGAAACTTTAAGTTCTTTCAATAATTACTTAACAGGCTATGGAGTAATAAGAGGGTTTGATTCTGTGTGAACAATTGGACTGCGCTTCCTATTTTTGTTCCCATCTTTGGCTACCTTTTTTCTAAGTGCATATTTGGTGATTTTTCTTCAGAATGCTTGTAACAAATACAGCACTGACATGCCAGGCTGAGAAAATGAAGAATGTTTCTTCTCAAAACAAGTTAGCAGTCCAGATCTCAAGGAACACTTTTATTTCATGACCCAGTACAGCTGATGCTTAGAGTCTGTAATACTGTATATGTGAAAATGAAGCTACAGGACCTATTTCTCTAAATGAAATAACTCCACTTTCTGGTTTTAAAACTGAAGTACAGTATTCTCCCTTAGAACCTGTGCTGGTTTTGGCTGAGGCAGAGTTAACTGTCTTCACAGTGGCTGCTGTGGGGCTGTGTTTTGGATTTGTGCTGAACACAGGGTTGATACCATAGAGATGTTTTTGTTATTGCTGAGCAGGGTTTACACAGAGCCAAGGCCTCTTCTGTTTTTTGTACTGCCACACTGGAGAGCAGACTGTGGTCCCTGGTTTGTTCCTAGGTTTCAGCACCAAAAAGACTGTAGTGGGTTGATTCTGGCTGGATGGGGACACCTACCCCAACCTCCCTATCACTCCCCCATGCAACTGAACAGGGAAAGAAAATATAATGAAGGGTGGGTTCATGAGCTGAGATAAGGACAGACACAGACCACTCACTGTCATGGGCAAAATGGACTTGAATTAGAGATAATAATTTTATTTATTACTAATAAAATCAGAGCAGAATAATGAGAAGTCAAAAAAGACCTCAAAAACAGCTTTCCCCCACTCCTCCCTCCTTCCCAGCTCTACCTCCTCCCCCCAAATGGCACAGGGAGACAGGGAATGGGAGTTACAGGCAGTTCATCACATGATGTTTCTGACACTGCTCAGGGAGAGGAGTCCTTCCCCTGCTCCAGCATGGGGTCCCTCCACCATCTTCACCAATGTGATTCCATCACACAGGCAACAGTCCTCCACAAATTGCTGCAACATGGGTCACTCTTAGACACAGAGCAGTTCCTCAGAGCAGTCTGCTCCACTGTGAGTCCCCCACAGCTTCATAGCTCCTACCAGGAGCCTGCTCCAGCATGGGTTTCCCATGGGTTCACAGGCTCCTCTGTTGCAGGTGGATCTCTGCATCTCCATGGAGCTCCATGGGCTGCAGGGGCACAGCTCCTTCACCATAGGGCACAGGACAATCTGAGCTCTGCTGCCATGAGCAGCTCCTCTTCCTTCTCCACTGATCCTGGTGTCTGCAGAGTTGTTTCTCACGTGTTCTCACTCTGCTCTTCTCTGGACACAATTACATCTGCATAATAACTGCTTTCTTCTTCCTAAATATGTTATCACAGAGGCATTACCACCATTTCCAGCTGGCCCAGGCTTGGCCAGCAGCAGATCCACCTTGGAGCCAGCTGGGACTGGCTCTGTCAGACATGGGGGAAGCTTCCAGCAGCTTCTCACAGAAGCCACCCCTGTAGCCCTCCTGCTACCAAAGCCTGGGTGTACCAACCCAATACAGTGTATCAGTACTGGGACAGGTGACCCAAAGTGACCAAAGGGATATTCCAGACCTCAGGACATCATGCTCAGGTTATAAAGCTAGGGAGGAAGAAGGAGGAAGGGGGGGACATTCAGTGTGATGTTCTTTGTCTTCCCAAGCCACCATTACATGTGATGGGGCCCTGCTGTCCTGGAGGTGGCTGAACCAGTGTGCGACATCGAATTAATTATTTGTTTTCCTTTACTTGTGTATGCAGCTTTTTTTTTCCCTAATAAACTGTCTCTATCTAAACCCCTGAGTGTTCTGGCTTCTACCCTTCCAGTTCTGTCCCCGATCCCTGCCTGGGGCTTGGCTGCTGGCTGTGGTTAAACCAGGTGTCGTGGTTGCGGGGGAGGTGAATTTTTCCAGGGGGATGTGGGCAGTCCAATCAGTGATCAGCTTTTCTGCTGGCACCTGGATTGGTCACTCGGAGGTTTGGACACGCCTCTGAGGACACAAAGAGTTAAAAGCAGGACCCCAAGGGGGTTCGGCCTCTTTTCAGATCCTGGTTTCAGCAGAGAGAGGTCTCCTTCCCCTGCCCAGCCACGAGGCTGGGTGGGGGAGGGGAAACACGTGGTCGGGCTCAGGTAAGCCGGAGCCCCAAGGGGGAGAAGAGAGGGGACAGGACTGGAACTGAGCTGCCCCGTCCAGGATGGAGGGGTGGAAAACTGTGGAAGTGCCTTCTGTGTGTGCTCACCCCCCTCCCCCCCCCCCCCCCCCAGACTCTGGGAGAAGGTGCCCAGCCATGTGGGAGTTGTGGAGCCTGGGAGTGCCTGAGCCTGCACCTTGCCGAGAAAAAACTGTTAACCCTTGTGTAGCAGAAAGAAACTTTTCTTAGACATTGATTCTCATGACTGGTGGTTTCGGAGAGAGGGAAGCGTCCTGAGACTGAGATGATAAAGCATGATTGGAAGGAACTCGATGGAAGAATGAGAGGAGTAGCCTTCTGAGCTGGACTTCTCTTGCATAATGTCAGCCATGGACTGAACTTAAGTCTCTTTTGAACATAAACTGCATTTTGGGTGGATGCAGCTGCCCTGCTTTTGCTACAGTGACTGGCACTTGAAGAGTGGAGCGAGCAGAGAAAAGAGGGGGAGGGTGAGGTGGCGCCCTCTGCCCTCAGGGCAGACCTGCTCCTGGAACCCCGGCCCCTGGGTAAAAAGGGGAGAGCTCGGCATGCAAGTATCCTTAAAAGAGCCCTGTATGCAGCTTCAGACTATGGACAGCGGTGAGAGCGCTGGACATAGGAAAAAGAGAGTGTCACCCTGGCAGACTTCTCCGGGCGGTGCCACGGGTGACATGGGAACACATAAGGGGTAGACCTGTGTGTTCTGGAGAACAGTCTGTGGTGCGAGAGAGACTCCTCTCTCCCTTGCTGAACTGAAGATTGGTTTGTTTGTTTTTGAGTGGTGATTGTTTGATCTAAAACCCAAAGGTTTGGTCTGTGAAGAGTAATGTGTGGGGGATGGAAACTGGGAGAAGAGAAAAAATGTCCTGGGAAGTTTTTATTTCTGTCTCTGTGTGTGTTTAAAAGTTTTTCTGTTGCTGTTCTTATGTAATGTAATAAAGTTTTGGTGGTTTTTTTTGTTTTCAAGATTTAAGCCTGCTCTGCTCTGTTCCTGATCACATCCCACAGGAGTTGTTAGAAAAAAACATATTCATGGGTGCATTAACATCTGGCCAGTGCCAACCCATGACACCAGGACAGAACCACGATGCAGAAGAGTAACAGTCAAACTGATATCTTTGTTCTGGTAACAATAATACAGGTATTTCTCAGTCATAATGAGATGTGCTAGTGAATAGATTAAAACAGGGAACTTCACACTACTGTCACAGACAATCATCCAGAGTCCATTTCTCCAAGATATCAGTACTTTCCATTTCAATAGTACTGCTCATGAGCTGCCTAGCATTATCAACTACAAGAATTTTCAATGCTTGTCAAGATTCCTGACCATTAAAATCTACTATGAGTTCTAAAACTTCGTTTTCTCTTTCAGAAAGTTATTAATTTTAATCAAGATTGTGCATCATCCCCCTTTTCATATTCTTTCTGGAATCAAACCAAGAGAAGGTCAGGAACCTTCCTTGGGCTTTGTTTCAGAATTTTTATGGCAGCCACTGAATTACTTGGAGCTTTAAAAGAGTCAGCTTTCCAAAGCTGAGAACAAATAAAGCCAAATCTATTGGGAGAAAGAATTTAAACAGAAAAATATGAATAATTAGAAACTGTTTAAGAATATTTCACTAGATGTCCAGAAGCCACAATCAATAAAGAAGGACAACTGCTCTGGTAATAAAACAACTTAGCTAGAAGGAAAAATAAAACCATTCTTAAAGATACTCATACGTACAATATTTGTGTGTCTCTGTGTATGTGCACATAAACTTACCAATACACACAGAGTAAAATGGGGAAAAGGGACTGACTAGGCAACTGATAATGAGAGCAGAAGGACAAATACGAAGTGAGTATCCAGAAAAGCTAAAATACAGCCAAAGGAGCTTTCTAATACACAAGTAATACTTCACCATGTTGAATAGAAATGACATAAAAGTGGAATGTAGAGATGAGAATGAGACCATATAGTTTCATTCACTCACTAACTTGGGTAAAAATTAAAATATGGGTTTTCATACAGCCCAACATATAAAGATATTCATCTCAGAAGAACATAGGCTGCAGCAGCATCCTCCTTTTGGGGACAGTGTAGAGCCTAGAGCAGAAGAATCTATTTCTCATTTTGACAGTGACCTCTGCTGTAATTAATAAAATTATGAATTATAATAAGGCAAAGTACTTCCTTTCCCTTATTACTATATTGCTAATGTACTAAGCATTATTGAAGCTTGAAATATGTCCAATCCTGATACTCATAACTTAAAAGATGTATTTATAAATTGGAAAGTGTTTGAAAAAGATCTATGGGACAGATTAAAGGATTGGGCAACACTGAATGGAGTTCTCTTTCTTTAGTGGAAAAGTGAAATGGCTAATGGACAGAAAAACTATAGCTTACATATTTATAGTCACAGTTGTAATCACTCGGTGGTTTAACATGTTTATACCTGGTTTGTATTCTGCTCTTCCCCTTCCTTCAAAGAAGGTATAATATGCACTATACCACAGCATGAATACTGTACACTTGTTAACTACAGAAGTCAGACTAAGGACAAGTTTCTTCCAGCTTTAATCTGTGACTGCGACATGAGCTTTGCTGGAGCTTGGGAATCATAGTGAGAGAGAGGAGAACATCTAATCTGGGACTGCACTGGAAATCCTCAACCAAGAACTGATGTTATTTATTGTCACCAGCTCTTTCATCTAAAAATTGACTGAGGCATTTTTACATTCACACTGTGAACAAAATCATGGAAACTGTTAGACTAAAATAAACCAAAGGAAGGGGGAAATACGGTTTTCAAGAATTTCCCCTAAAAAATGTTCAGCCTGGAGGAGGAGGGCAGCAGAGGCTGGGAATGAGGACTCTGTATCAAGGGAGACTGAAATACTGGAAATGCTGGTTACTCTCACAAACTCCAAGCTGAAAACCCTAATCTAAAACATTATTACATCAATAATAGATTATTTTGATTACACCTAAAAAGTAGCTTTTAAAATTCCCATCTCATTCTTAAAACCCTCAGTCCTTTGGAGAAGCAATTGTTTTCTACATAAATGTTTCATCCATAGTTACAGGCAAGCAATGGGCTACTCTCTCTGAAAAATCACTCCATATAACTTGCATTAATGCTGTAAATTTTTGAAGGTTTTTTTTCCCTTTTAGATTTAAAGAGTAAAAATTACACTAAAACCTTGAACTCAGGAATTGCATGGTTATTCCTATGAAGAACTGAGTATCTTTACTTCTCAGCAAGGTCAGTGAGAACTCAGAGCTGGAAACATCTAACTGGCAAATAAAATTTCTGTGCAACAGAAAGAGTGAGAGTCTGGAGCAAAAAAACCCCATATTTAGTAGAAAAGAAAAGTTATTTCTGAAAGAAGATATAGAAACATTTGAATTTCACAGACCTGAAAAATTATAAGCAATATCTAATTCATAGAGTTTTAAACTGAGTAAAAAGCAAAAACCAACCCCTGAAAAAAAAACCCAAAAGCAAAAACTTCAAACAAAAAACGAAGACCCACAAAACCAAACTTAAATTACTTATTCCATTCTTATTCATAGAGAATTAAATTTCTGGTTTCTTCAATATTGACATAAACCTGTAATACTTTCGTTTCATAGAAAGAACATTTGAATAGAAAACTGTTTCATAAAAAAGTAATTTATCAAGTTTGCCTCTTCTACGACATGTTTATGTTACTTAAGTCAGTTTATAATACACTTTGAGAACTGTCATATTCCATGAATATTGGAATATTACAAACAGTATACAAATTGGAAAAATAATCTAGTAAATAATTTGTATTAAAACCTTTAGAAATTAGTGTATTGGTCTACATACAAACCTTTAATTGCACCTGACTACTGTCATTCTACTTTTTCTCTCTAGATGTTACTTATCATTTGCACAGTAAGATATAATCCAGAAGAATGAAACTTTGAAGATACTTCACCAAGAGTTGTTTGCCTAATCAACTCATATAAAGGTGATCTATAGATGCTAAATGTTAGAAAAGAGTCTATTGGGATACTGAGGCTCAATAGAAAGATACTTCAGGTAAATCTTATTCTGTATCTTTTCTTTCAGTCATTATGGAATGTAGGACACCAGGACTTTCATGATACACACACTATAACACATCAGTTCCTGCCTGCACACACATTTTTTCGTCTTAATCTTGAGTCTGAAAAGCCTGTGAATTTTGTCTGTTCTCAAAGTGGAGACAGAGCAAGAGGAATGAGTGTCTTGCAGTTGGATTCCATCAGTACTTTGTAATTCAGAAGTTACAGAATATTTTCAATTACTATTAATATTGTTTGTAATCCATTATTCAATATTATTTGAGAAGAATCTAGCATGTGATTGCAAGCACTCAAAACCTAGTTGATTTTTACAACCATTTGAATCAAACACAAATTCCTACCAGACGTATTAGTCTGAGTCCTCATAACAATTTTCCTGTTTAAAATAATACTAATTGACTTGATGCAATACAAAAAGTGGATCAGTCCTCTGAAATATCTTCAGTATCAGAACCCAAAAGTAACACTTCTGAGTGAGCCAACAAGAAAACTTGATAGAGCCACAGCCATTGCATTCAATCTCCCAGAGTCATTCACAACACCCCAGGGACAGAAGTCCCTGGGGGCAGGACAGCAATTGAGAACTTACCTGGTACTAACCTGTAGTTCAGTTCTCATGAACAGAAATTCAAGGAACCAATTAACCTGTGACATAGAAAAATTCAGAAAGAATAATTCTGTAAAGCAGTTTTCTAGGCAAACTGGCAAGGATTTGGAGAGTGAGCTATCAAGAAACTTTGCTGTTCAAGAAGTTTCCTATCAAAACCTCTGCGGGATTAGCAGTTTGCTAAAGGCAATATATTTTGACAAAATCACATTTGCTGATAGAAAATATTTTCATCAGGAGTTTTTCCACCTTTCTTTGCTATTGTACTAATTCAACTTACTAATGCAATTTTTTATACATACTCTGCAATGATCTTTCAACAACAAGACCTTTCCTCATGATACTCTGATCCAAATCTGATATTCTTTACCAGATGCAGCTCAGTGCATGATTACTGAGTTAATTCTTCTGGTCCACCTCTTTCATTCGTGCTCTTCCTCACATGATCATTTAGATGTCTGACCAGAACATAATTAATTCTATAGCAGTTTACTCCCAACTACATTATTTTCTGGAAGTCCAGAAACTTTCTCCATCATATGATAGATTCATAACTTCAAGGTTATATGGTATGACATTTTTAATATCATCATTTTAATGAAACTGAGCTATGATATGGGATTTTTTTGGCTGCCTTTCAATTAACTTAGTTTTCTTTAAAAAAAATTCAAGAGACTTACCTCCAAAGAGCTATTTTTTATATTAAAATCATATTGAAGCAAAGATTTCACTTGAATTGCCACATATTTCATAGTACTCACACAATTTGACATCTTTCCTTCTTTTTTTCATCACTGAGTGTAAATCCAAAAGATAAGTAGCTGAGATCATACCTTCTAATAATCTTCCATTATTTATTACTTAGGACTGCTATTTTGATGAATTAGTCTATAAACTGCATCTCTTGAATACACTTACAATTCAGGCTGTAGTGGTTAAAATTTCTCTTGGAAGATTAGACTTGTCTATGAGAATCTAGAAGAAAGGAGAAGATTTAATGCTTGAGGGTATTCATTTTTGGGCAGACTGCTATATAATGCTAACTGTGAATCTCTGCTGGATTTTGAAGGAAAATGAAGTAACTAAGGGAAAGCCAGCAGAAATTTGGAGAATTTTGGCAGAGACTATTGAAGTGCCTTTCTTTGTTGGCTAATGAAAAGTTCAATATTTGAAAAATGGAGATAAAACTATAAATTCTAATTCTACTAATTGAAAATATTGCAAAATTTTTAGCATATACATTGAATCATAAGAGTTTAAAAGTGTTTAAACCCAAGCAGAAAAACATTTGATATTGCCAGCAGCTTACTTAGTTATACAACATAAGAAAAAGAGAAGTTCAGATGAAAAGACAATTATCTCATTTCTTGAAGGTCATATCTATTGTCCCATGAGCTAGTCTTTGAAGTCAAGGGTGGCATCATCCCTTCCTGGGCTGTTGCAATCTAGAGAATGAGGCAATACTGACAATGAATAACTGGAACAAACTCACTGGTATTTTCAGCATTTCCCTCTACTACTATTCTACTATGAAATACTCCAGCAATGCAAATACCTCCCAACAGGCAGCAAATATTGTAAAACTTAGTGTTGGGTACATAGTTATCCTAGAGCTCACTGTATCATGGACTGTCTAAGCAGGGTAGAGCTATTTCTCCAAGGAAGCAAGCTATGTGGATTCCAGTGGAGCCAACCAATCTTCATCAGAGAGCTATATCTTTCACAAATCTGGCTAAAACCAAACTTATTAAGAGACACATGGCTTGGAATGAGACCATTAAGTATATTTTATTCTCATGCTAACATTTTGAAGGCCAGCAAGTGCTCAGGAATAGGTGAGGAAGTCATATATGAATAAGGTGAAGTGTTATATCGTGTAGCTCACAAAAATCAGAGGATTAGGCTGAAGGCTGAACAACCAAATAGGCTTGTTCAGGCTCCTGTCTTCAGTAGCTACATTTCATTTATGCCAGATGAATTACATATTACATAATCAGATATGAAAAATGCCACCCAAGGACCCTGAGGGGATGCAAACCTGTTTATGGACTATATGAGCTTCTGTGGAGAAGAAGCAGCAAAAGACCTAAGAGCTCTGGACAAAGAAGATGTCACATGAAAATAGGTGATCGATGAAGCATGGGAACATGTAATGGAAGATGATCATGGTCATTACCTGTAAACAGTATCATGAGCAAGATCTTAATGTTCTTTCCATTTCTTGTAATTCTAGGGAAGTCAGGGTGCATGCATCTTCCTCTAACTGAAAACTATCTCATCAAGGAAGTATCCAACCCCATCATTATGCTTCTTTTCATGAGCTGTAATTATTGCTATTAACAGCAATATTTTTGCTGTAATAGTCTGCTTTCTCAGAGCAGACTATTCTCAGGGCATCTTTCCCCAGGTTTGCACATTCTATAAGGTAGACAAAATCAAGGGTATTGAGCATATCTGCTTTTGCCATGACAGCTCATGAGGGAGGTAGCTTTTTCCCCACTATGGAACAGTCTACTTCATTGCTTCATGTCTTTCAGATACAAAAAAGAAATTCAGGAAAATAAGCTTTCCTTAAGTAACCAGACTCCAGATGTTTAGATCCATGTGGAAACACAACCTATGCAAGTCCCTGATCTTGGAAAAGGAATAAGGTGTTGTTGCAGGAAGAAGTGCTGGGCAGCATGCAGGGTTTTCCTGTCCATGGTCATGGTTGAGCACCAATAAGCCCTTTTAGAACACTACCCTTTTAAAATTGTAGATTTTGATGGTATTTACACATTTATATATATATTGTCATAAGTTTCTGAGTTCCTTAGGAAATGCATTGAGTGAAGGAGGGCTGATGACAAATATATCAGTCTTCTTAATTATTATTCTTCCATTGAAGTCAAGATAAAAACACCCAAAGTAAAACCAAGATGATTTGCCAGGACAGGTGGACAGTTCTTCCTAAGTTACAATATATAAGATTCAGATTAAAATGTAAGGAATACAAGACCAAAGCTTTACTAATTATTCAATAATGGGCAAAGTAACTCCCAAGTAGGTGGATTATCCTATATGTGAGACAAGATTTGTTTTGTCAAAAAGTACTTTTTTGCAGATGTGTCTGTGTTAACACTGCTACATACCTCTATAAACATTTTGAAAGAGCTTGGGTCATTTCTCCTGGACAAAACTCAGTCAGTACCCTCTCATTTACAATTTTTTGATCCTTGACAGGTGAATGTCTTGACGCTTATCTAACCAATATGGATCTCAGCTGTTAGAAACAAAAGGAATTTTACATCACCTCATAATGACATACAAAAGTCAGCTTCCTCTGTACTCCCAGAAGTGAACTAGAAAAGCACATCTAAAGATTAGATGTAATTCAAACATACGTAGATACTGTTTAAATGAAAAGAGAAGGGAGGAAAAAACTCTGCATTTGCCAGTGTCCCTCACAAAGTTGCTCATTACTATATGCAGCACTGAGAAGGTGAGCAAAGATCCCTTGGACGCTTTTCTTTCATTAGTGATGATAGATAAAGCAATCGGAAAACTTCTCATTTAATTTTGTTGATTGTTGAATAACTGTTGGCATGACCATCCAACCAAGCTGAGACATGGAAGATTCCCTGTAGCTGTTCCAGCAGGAAATACATCAGTAATTCTTCTGTAGCACGTCCCTAATATCAGGCTCCAACAGATCTCACTCAAAAACTCCAACTCAACCTCACTGCAGACATTTAACAATCAGACCATCTGACAGAAGAAATGACCTTGCATGTTTGTGATTGGCTAAAAGATTGTTGCCAGCTGTGAAAGAAAGATGTGGCAGTTACAATTCAAAAAGATAACCATTTTCAGACTTTATGGCCATTGAATACATTCTGATGAAAACCAGTCATGACAAACCTCAAAAACTGAGGCTAACACAAAACTCTTTTAACGTTGGATTACTGAGATACATGTGTGGGAAAGCTTTTGAGTGGATTCTTTTTTTTTTAATGGGTACACATCACATCCATTTATATGATGAAGAGTGGCAAATCTGATGCAGAAGTAGCAATGCTAAACTCAGAAGACCTGACTTTCAGAAAAGACAAGTGTATGGTAAGTGATAATGGTGGAGGAAGAAAGGAAAATGGAAGTGATGAGAGCAGCACCAGGTGAGAGCAGTGCCTAAATGGGTGTGTGGAACTGGCCATGGCAGTCAAAACCAACTGCAGCCACTGTAAAATAAATACAAAGTTTTGAAATAAGAAAAATGTTTAATCTCTCAAGGAAGCATGTGAAATTGGATGCTATTGCAAGTAATAGGAACATAGTAAAATAACCATCAATGGAACAAAAAGTGCAGAGGGAAAAGCTTTAAATAAATATAAAGGCAGTAAGGTTGAACTGTCTAACATTACATGATTTTTCTGTACAGAAGAGGAGATGGTTTGCATAATAGTCTGCTCAGCTGATCATCCTTTCCAGAAGACTGATGAAATGGACTTCACTAAGCAATTCTCAAGGACAATATTGTCAGGCTGTTACATGGGAAAGAGAAAGGCAGTCATCCAAAACTTTCCCCTGCCTGGTTAAAGCACTCTCTGAATTTGGGGGCTGAAATTCCCATGTGCCCACAGAGTCAAAACCACAAGCTGAGGCACTGATGTCTAAAATCTCCTAGGAGAAAATTCACAAGGAAAAATAAATAAACCATATTAAAAATATAAAATTATGACTGAAATAAGAAGAGGTTTCTTCTACTCATCAGATTTTCAAATCAAAAGTAGAGAAAAGAGGGCCATCTGAATTTTGGGGGTTTTCCTTCTTACAGTAATTGTCTTTGCATGTTCCTCTTTCTTGCTCTCTGGCATGTTAACAGTGAACAATAGCAGTGACTTTGGTGGTCAAGAAGCAATCCCTTCTTGTGTGTGTTCTGAAATCAAAACACTTTTAAAACTCCTGATTTCTGGGTAGTTTTCATTGTTAAAGGATTGTTATCCCAAACTTTCACTTCGGATGAAATTTACCCCACAAATTTTCTGCTGGTTTAACTAAATTTAGGAATGAAATGGTATGTGAAAAGGGGCTTACTAGTATTACTTGATAGTGATTAATTATTTGAGTGTTAGGAGAACTGATTGAGATAACAGGCATTTAGGTCTCTGTGGCATTAACAAAGCAGCTCTTACAAGAGACTAGCTTGAAATAGATTCAAATAAACATGATAAAAAATTTATTCCACTAAAAATAATGTTCTAAGTAAGAGACACGCCTTGAGATTTAGGGTATAATTTATCTAAGTATCCCTTAGAGAGCCTTTCTTCTCTGCAAGCCACATGAAAAATCACAGTATCACTTAATGCTCTTTTTTACCTATAAAATATTTTATTGTCAGTTAGGTAGCATGTAATATATAGTGTAATTTGGTTCACATGGTAGTGACTATTCTGTTCTTTTCAAATTGCAAAGACTCATTACCATGAAACATAAGCAGCTAGACCAGACTCCAAAACTGATGGATCCATATTGTTTCCCTTTCCAGAATCAACAGGAATTTTCTAAGCAACATCAGCAAGAGGTAGACACATGGTGATCAGATTTTCCATGGGATTAAATGGCTGTCCTAGTGAGAATGAAGCCATTCTGGAAGCAGAGCTCAGAGAACATGTCAGCAAAAGTAGAACTTTCATGGGGGGAATTTCCCTTCTCTCCAGCACAGAAAGTATTATTAGCATAATTCCTCAAGCGCACACTAGCTAAGATACCTGTGAGTTATTTATTAATAGTTAAAGGAGTTTTTTGGCATCCAGCATCAAATATAATTCTTGAAAAGGGCTGACAGCAGAATATATTTGTTAACTAGAGACATGCCTAAACTTTGCCAAGAGAAATACTGAACTACATGTGCACTTATTGAAGGAGAGTGTGCCTTTTGTAAGTCGAGGTCCTTGTTTATATAATTTCCTTTTTCATCTTGTCATATTTCTCTAAATTTAGATTGATAATAGCAACAGGAATAAGGTAGATTGCACTAAAGAAGAGTTCTGCCTGTTATATCATTCAAAGCTTACATCTTTCTGCAGCATTTTCTTTATACAGCAATAGAAGACCACCCTTGTGATACCCCAAAATCTTGACTTGTTTATATTTGTTCATTTTCTTTAGTTTGATGAGGTGATAAATAAACAAGTTTCTCAAGGAGTGAGAGATTGTGAGTGCTCAAAACTGAGGTTCTCTGTTTATTCATAGGCCAGATATAGATGGCAACAGGCACCATGCAAAAATGTCTGACAGTAATCATGGAGTTGGTCTGAGGGAACAAGACCAAGTTAAGTGGTGATTATTAATGTAACTCCTTGCTGCTCCACATTTGGGACCCTCTCCTGAGCTGAGATGGTCAATGCTATCGACCCATGGCCAAGTAAGTCGAATCCAGACAGGGGAATCAAAGATAAGGATTGACTTGTAGTCTGTTCTCTCACAAACCTCCTCTCTTCTAATTGATTTTCCATATGAAATTTAAAAAAAAAAAAAAGAGTGAAAACCGATATCTGTGACATAGTAATTCATAAGAAAGCTATGGTATGGTAAAACTGCTCAGGCAGAGTAGTCTCTTGAGCACCCTGAGCAGGAGCGTGCTGCACTGCTATTTAGATCTCTCCTTTGGCTGCCTCTCAAGACAGACGGCTTCTCAATCACGCTGCAGGCTATTTATCTGGGCAGACGTGGTGGGGAATTAATCTGCCCGGCGTGCCGGGACACGCAGCGCCCCGTGTGCTCCTGAGGGTACCCTCCAGCCTGTCTGAGCCCACACCTCCAAGATCACTGTCTAGCTCTGGTGATGACTTTGACTCCTGGAATGGCCATCAAACAGCAACACAGAGAGCTGGAGTCCATCACTACCAAGGATCAAGAACCTTGGAACCTCATGTGAGCTAATGCAAGTATCAAGACTTTTATGTATAATATGGCAAAGAAAAACAACATAGTCAGGAAGTTTCATGAGATTTATCCCAGCTTTTAGATACTGGGAAACTGCTTTAAAAACTTCTGAAGCAACATCACTGATGTCAAAGGTCAATATTGTCAAATGATGTTCTCACAAAATCAAATCAAATAGGATATTTATTTTACTGTGACATCCAACTTCTTTTAAAGTTATTTTTCCAAGTCTACTTGGAAATAGCATTTTGCATGTAACTGCTCTTTTGCTGGTGGAGAAAGGAATTCTGTATACATGACAAACAAATATTCCATTTACTTTCCTGTAAACATTTGTTTATTCCTTAAAAATTAGTAGTAATTTTAGCTGTATGTGAAAGAGATATCCACACACTGATGGCAAATTGTTATTTTGAAACTTAAAATTAAAAATAAGAGACTATTTGGGACAATAGCAGTCACGTGGACATTTTTGCAAAACTGGGAACAGTCATACTATTTAAGATACTGCTAAGACATTATAGGGGAGAAAAGGAGGCAAAATTACAATTACGTCTTTTAATATAAAGTTACAACTCTTTCAGCCCTGTTTTATTCTGCAAACACTGTAATTTACTGTACTGATTGTCTACTAATCAGGTGTTGTTATTGCAGTGTTCTCTTTTACCAGGACATTTTAGTGTTAAAAATTATAAAAGATGTCAGTCAGTTTTGAGTGTACTGCAATTATTTTTATGGCTGATAAACTGAATGAATAACTCCCTGAGTGCAACATAGGCAGAGCAGGTTTGAACAGTTCTTGGTTTGCTTTTGATTTACATGTCTATACAACGATGTGCAACTCTTAAAAAATACGGTATTACTGCACAATAAAACAATTGGTTTAGAAGTGATTCTACTGCGTTTTTTTGCTTTCTTTCACAAAATATTGCAATTGCAAAAATATATACACACACTAGGTCAAACCCTGTGTGCACTAAAATACAGTTATTAGAGTTTCTTTTTTAAGAGAAACTGATGAGATTGCAAAGATTCTTGGAAAGAAAAAAATAAAATATGTGTTTTGATTGGTCTCAAGGTTGTTTAAAACAACATGGGCAGATAACTTTCAGCAGGCACCTAAATCACTAAAAATAAAGAAACCTTGAATGACAAGAGGCAACTTTTCCTTTCCTGAACTGGGATTATCCTACAGAGCTTCAAGAAAACCTCACAGTAAAGGTAAAGAAGAAACAGTTGTCATGCAACATCCCTTAATTATACACAGATGTTTACTAAGAAATGTAGCTATATCATCTGCATGGTAGAGAAAAACAGAGATTTTATTCCTCTGTCTGTTATCAATTAAATCATCAAAACAATTATCATTCGAATTACAATGTATCATTTCACTTTTAGAATGTATGCGGCGGAGGCAATCTATGAAGCAGAAATCTGCTAACCATCAAAGCAACAAAGAAACATTAAAGTTCAATGGACAGTGTGTTCATGTTTTAATCTAGGGTTTTTTTTTAAAAAATGGAAAACATGTTCACATGCTCTAAGTAACACTTGTGTCAAGAAAGCCTTTGAGGTTCAATTCCATGAGACAGTGATTTTTTTTTCTATTTTTTTTTTCCTTCCTTTCCCTCTCCTCCCTCCCCCCCCCCCCCCCCCTTTTTTTCCCCCAACTCCCACAAATGTTTTCAAGGGGGGAATATTACCTCAGGAGACCCCAAGGTGTCACTGATAGAGTTTTTATCTGGGAAAATATCTGCTAAGAGGCAAATTTGACATAAGAATAGAAATAAAATGTACAACTTCTAACTGTATTCCTTTGGAAAATGGTTGCAACTGGGAATTCATTCCTATCAATGCTAAAATTCTGTTATCTTCCACTATGCATGTGGTATATCTTCTCAATGTTATTTATTATGGTATCTATGCTTCAAATATTCACCTGACTTTAAAAAAGGGATATATTCCAATCCTTTTAATGGTACATATATCTTGCATAAATTAATAAAATGGCAAGTAAGTAGTTTCCTTATTGTTTAAAAGCTGAAAAACTGTAAAACCAGCAAGGACACACTTTTAAAAAGAAAACTGTTTGTTATGGGAACAAGTACATTGGTATGAAAAATTCAAATCAACAAATAATCCCCATGGGATGTCAGATACTATCCCCAGGTGCTTCTGATTTTTTCTACTAGCAGTTATTTTCAGAAATTATTCCCTATAAAAATGTTAATATTTTCTCTTGCTGTGAAATTTAAAACCTTTTTTTTCTTCTAAAATTAAACAACAAGTATACCACTGTTCTTTCTGATGCAATACCTACCTGGGAAAAAGGGTCATATTCATAAAAAGTTTTCTGTGGCCAGGGCTTTTTAATACTTTCCCTTTAAAGCTGAAAATAAAGACATATGATTTTATGAGAGATACACAAAATGTCATAATTATCTAGTCACAGAGATTAGTGTCTCCTCCCTTTAAGCAGGGATGGATTTTTCCACCAGATTCAAATGCATGGATTGGGAAGAGCCCTCTGCCTGTGCCTCCAGGATGTGTGCTGATATGCAGTTTGGTTGCACAATTAGCATCTGAATTTAAACTGAGCTTTGTTTAAACTGCATTTATACCTATAATTTTTGGCACTTTGTCCAGAAGGACAAAACAGCCTGGAAAAGAGAATCATTCTCCAGTAAGAAAATGCAATCTGCCTGATGTCAACTGTCCATTTCCATCAGATCAGGCTGCCTTTTCCATGTTTTTAGAGGTTCAAATATTCTACATGGGCATAACACTTATAAGGAGAGTCATGAGCTTAGGAAAATGAATGCCATGCGATTTATTACTGCATTTTCTCTCAAAATTTAAGTGTATGCTACATTAAGAGTAGTCCAGGCTGTTAGTGTATATTTGCTGTCTCTTCACTGCATGTAAACACAGATTTGTGAATTCAGCTATCATTTCACCACAGTATCTAAGTGCCTGGTATTAACAACAGTGATACAGTGTCTGTATTAACAAAAGGGATAAACTTCTGTTTTGAAATTGCCTGTCCCTTACAGACACAGGGGTATTGCAGAGCTTGGGAATTTGTTTGCTTTGAGTGCTCACAGCTCTCCACTTGTGAGCTTCGGTGCCAGAAAGGCACAGCAGCCTTCCACTGCCCACCTCTCTTAAAAGTAAACAGGATCATTTTACTTCGGGACCTGCTTTCTGACATTTCAGGTACCTTGTACACTTTCCTTGTCACCCTAAAAATGACAGTGGTTTGTCACGAATCAAGTATTACATGCACCATCTACTTTGCCCAGTAAAATGTCTCAGGAAGTGTTGCCACAGGAGATTGAAAGGAATTTATTGTTTTACTGATTGGAAGCAGTGCATATGTGGGTTGTGGAGGTAATGTGCTGCTGAGACAAGTGTGTATTCCAGCTGGCTCAAAGGCTAGACATGCCTCCTAACTTTTATACTCCTTAACATTTAAATGTGCCAGAAGAAGCTCCTGGGCATCCTCAGGAGCAGGCCCAGTCCTCTGCCTGCTGACAGCATGTCTAAACCTGGTCCTATTTTGAACATACTGCGAGCTTGAGAGCACACCTTGAGACTTAGCTTTTAAATCAAGCTTTCCACAGACTGCCAGCTGCAAAACCCTGGATGATAAGTTTACTGGCAAGTTTTGTGTTTCTTTGCTGCACTCAAAGCCTCAGGGTGGTAAGACAGCAATGTGGATTTTTGGCCCTTTCATCCTCACTATTAATTGATCTTCCAGGAACTTGTGCAAGATATGCTATCACTAGGGATCATTGAAAATACTGGCGGTGTTACATGATAGATATATGTATTTTTCTGAGATACAACACGAGCCCCAGCTCTTCGTCATGAATATTTAATTCCTATTTATTTCAGCTATTTTGTCTTTTGTTTTATTTGCAGATTACCTGAAAAGAAGTAGTTGCTTTCTGTTTCTAAACGTATTTACCACTCAAACTCTGAATAGCTGCTTCATTTATATAGGCACTAGAAGTACTTTTATAAGAAGCACCAAGTTACTGGAACTATTTTCACTGAAACTACACAGTAATCAAATTATTGCAGCACTTAAAATCAGTCTCATGGGGTAAATACTCAGGGTTATGAATGTGATCTTTTGCTTTTGCACATGCTCTGCAGTGATGACTTGGAAAACACTGACAAATATACCTGCTATAAAGTCACTCCCTGGAATATTTAACATACTCAGTGAGAGGCAAACAGTGCCTTATTAATTAAAAAAATGCCTTTTATCTCACTACATAGCACAGACATAGCAAAATTCAGACTTTGGAAAACTGGAAAGCAAAGAGTTAAATGACATTAGGCCCTGCAGCCTAATTGTGCCCTCTGGAAGTTGCACATTGCTGGGGAATCCCCAGGGCCTTTTCTGCTTCTCATATGGGAGGTGTATGTGCAGAGATGGGATAGGATGGAGCAGTGCAGCAGGACAGGCTGCAGGAGGTGCCTGGGGAGCTGCTGTATCTCTCTGGGTGTGTGAATCCCTGTCAGTGACTCCTGCATTCACCATCAAAGGGAGGAGATACTGATGCACCTGGGAAGAGCCTGTGTACCTCATTTCTGCACTGTCATGTGCACATTACTAGTGGTAGGATACTGAGATCATCATCAGCTAGATGGGAGATATGTGTGGTCTGTGGGTTTACAGACTGGCAAGTCAAAGGAAAGTGTTAGACTGAGTCACCTGCAGAAGGATGAAGGCACTGAAGACACAAAAAATATTTTTTTTTCGAAAACTGTTGATGTGATGTTCTTTTTATGCAGCTGAGTAAGTGCGTGAGAGTAGGACAGATAGAAACAAATAAAAACTTGAATTCCCCAGGTTTCAAAAATTTGAACTGAGATCTGCACATACATTCCCTGCTTTTCAGAAACTTAGGATTTGCCACACCTATTTCTCAGAAAGGAAACAAAATACCTCTAAGCAACCCTAAACCAGGTAAAACCCCTTTTTTCTGGTTTGCTTTGTTTTTTCACTGGATTACTTAGGTTGAGTTACTTTTTGTTTTATTTTAATGAAAGAGAATTAATTCTATCAGAAAATGCATAATCATTTTGTGCATTTTTTTCATTTTGAGCTTTATTACAAGGAGAAAGCTTTAGTCACCTGAATAATCCAGTGTCTGTGTCTGTGTCCTCTGGGCACTCTGACCTATCCCCTGCCATTTTACATCCTCTCACCATTGCATCTTCCACTCCGTCCATCTTGCTTTTCTTCTCATGCAGCATTTTGGAATATATAAGCACTTTAAATGATATTCCTAAATAGGAATGTGATGTATACACATAGGTTGAAACACTTCCAGCTTCAAACACATACAAACACACAATGTTCTCCATTCCTCTAGAACTTCAGCTCCTTTAGAAGGAAGACCCATGTAGGCAGCTCTCCCATCTGGCTAATACTATGCCATGTCCTGCTTGTCAAAGAAATTCTCTCCCAGCAGACTGGGTAGTTCAATTTTCACAGAAATTGCTGAAGGACAGAGTTGCTGGCTTCTTCATTAATCTTTTTGGCCACCATACCTGATTGTAAATCAGTCATAGCTGTGCAAGACAGACCTTCCCAAAAAAACATGTTGTTTTGCCAAGCACTCAATTGTACTGAAACTCAACCCTTTCTTCCTCAAAAATAAAACAAAAAGCAACCAAAAGAAGTTGGGGAAGCACGTAGTGATTGAGAAAAATACTAAATGGCTGAGGTCACTTAGGGCATAATTGCAGCTCCAGTGTGATCTTCAAATCTACATGCACAAAAAAGCCCTTCTGAGAGTTACTCTTTTTTAATGAATGTCAAATTTTTTTACCCCTTGATTCCAAAAACAGATAAAATTAAATTCTTTTTTTCTTCTTTTTAAATTCTGAATCAAGTAGCATAATGCTTGAAGCACCAAACATATCCAGTGGTCCTATTACAGACATCTGAACTACAGTCCAGTTGAAAAATGTGCATCAGATTTAGGAGCACATAGATAAGTTAGAGAAAAACGCATTTAGAGTTCTAGCTCTAACATAACTGCCACGTTTCTATAAAGAGTGAAACAACTACAAAAGTGAAAAAACCTACATCTAACAGCTGAAGTTCCTGCATTTCAAATTTGTAATACATCATGTCATAATCATATGTGATGCTCAGCATGACAAATAAAGACAGATTACCTGGCCAGAACAGCTTATAAAGTCCTGATGTTTTAAACACTTTCATAGGGTGTGGTGTTTATGCTATGAAGAGTGCCATTAACTGCACTGTAACTACTTCTGGAATAAAGCAGTGTCATTGACTTCAATGAGACTACTCATGGTAATAAGCACCATGCTCAGAGCTGTCTGGAGACTACTATTATTGCTAGTTACATGCACTTCATGTTGCAGTAGCCTCTAGAAGACAAGTGAAGGACCTGGGCTCCACTGGGTTAATCATTATGGTGCTCAAAGTTAAGAATGAGAAAATTATGGATAGTGAAGAGAGGAAAACTAGGATGAGAGTGAGAAGAATAGGAAACAAGTGTCTCAGTGATGTTAGTTGGCAAGTTGCTGCATATATTTCAGACTTACAGTTTTTAAAAGCTAGTAATAATGGCTTTGTTTAATCAGAGCCACATTCAACAGAAAAGTTATTTACATATTTTAAAAGACTCTGAAGGGCTCCTCCTATCCTGGCTCACTTAGCCGTTTTCCTGCCCTTTTTCCCCACTGTGACTTTTGAAAGCAGGATCCACAGCAATATGTGCTTCTATAGGAAGAAAAATTAAAAGACTTACATTTTGTTGTGCTCGTGGTTAAAAAACCTTACACAGACCTTTTTGTTTGACTCCATTGTTTAAAACTTTGCTAGTTTCTTTTTTTTTTTTTCTCACTTCCTCTTACTTGTTTTGTAGAGTGTGAGAGAGGTTAAATGCTTTTAGCATTTGATCAGTCACCAGCTGAGAGTACCCTGGAAATCAATGTTTTCTACAGGTTGAATTTTGTGACTATGTGCACATGAATGTGTGAATATGAGCATATGAGTAACTGCTAGGAATGTGCATGTGTGTTGTGGTAATTGTTTTCCTCCATTTGTGGGCTTTTCAAAGGAGAAAACATTAAATTGATCTACAGGGAAAAAAATACAAAGAAAATCCCCTTAAAATCTAATTTCCTAGACCAAATACCAGAATATTTCAGGGGAGGGGGAGTACGAGAGTTAACACTGCTGTAGCAGTTAATATTTTTTTTTTTAAAGCATAATTCTTTACAAATACATGCAGTGTGGGAGGAAGGAAGGACTTGTGGTTTTGGCACTTGACTGGTAAGCTCACAAGAGCTAGATTCTGTTTCCAGCTCTGCCACAGACTGTTCATAGATGCTATCACAGTGAAAATAATAAATAATAATAGTTATGAGCACTTCTGCAAATTATTATCATCTTTCTCTGCTTGTAAAAAGGGAATAAGAGCAGCCCTTCCCTCCTAGTGCATGATTTTTAGTGTACTGGTGTGGTAAGAAGACTGAAGATGCCCACCCTGGTGCTGTGCAGGGATCCTCTGGCAGCTGATCCCTGGAGAGCACACACTGTCTGAGCTCTGGTGCTCTGGCCAGCCCAGGTGGCTGTGTCTGGGGAGGGCTCACTTGGCTCTAGTGATGAGACACAATGTTAGGGGAGGCTGACATCAGTGAGGTGATTAAACAGCATTATCACAATGGAAATTAATTTCTGAGGGGGTTCGTTCAAGTAATAATGTTTCTTTCTGGAATTTAAAAGGTGACAAGAGTGATAGGAGATGCCAAAATGTATGTTAAAGTGCTCAATTCAGTATTTTTTAGCTAAAAATATTTTCTGTGCAACAAAATCATTGGGGACTCTGATGTCTCATGCTTCTTCCAGCTACCTGGCTAGGCTTATGCACCCTGATTACAAGTGAACATACAAACTAAAGATGAAGAAAATTCCTCCTTGTTGAAGGGAAGGGTAGGGGTTTATAATAATAATGTTGTGGTTTAACCCAGCAGGCAGCTGGGACAAATAATAATCACAAAGAAAAGGTTCAGGAATGATGATAGTCATCTACTACTGCACCATTAAACTTAAAAGTTTTTTTGGTAATCAACACAAAAGGTTTAATTACCATAAACACTTCTCCCTGGACAAGCTTTGCTTCCATTAAAGTACATTATTTCAAAAAAAAGAACACTGTTTTTCCACTGATTTTAGAGATGACAACGTTGAGTCAACAATGACTGCCTTTGAAATTTCTGTCCCAAAGCTCCCCATCTATGGGACTGTCCTTGGACTGTTACTTCCTACTTTGTTTCAAATTTTCACCTGCCTTTGTCTCTTAGTAGATCATCTTCATTAAGAAAACACTGTTGTATAAATGGCAGTGATGAAAAAAGTGCCAAGTGGATTTTCTAGTGAACCAAATCTCTAAAGAAAAATGAAATTGTATAAAAAAGTATCCCCACTACATTCCTGAAAATGAAGTTGATTTTTCTTTCCTTTGTGAACAAATACTTCCTCAGCATTTGGCGCTTGTAATTCCCCTGCATCTATAATCTTGTTTAATTTATTTTCTCTTTGTTAGTTTCTTGGGTTTTTGTTGTTGTTGCTTGTTTGTTTTTCAGAGATTGATGTAGAATAACTCCCTTTTTTGATTTCTGTTTGCTATAGGATATTGTCCACAGAGTCCATCAAAAGACATATGATTCCTAGTATCCTTAAAAATCAAGTGTTTAAATAATCTTAGCTCTGGACTCTCATGTGTGACTTTAACTACTTAAATAGCTGTAATGTTAATATTTTTACCATTACTATTCCTTTTCATAGATGATAAGTTCACACTGTGAAATCACTGTGATATCTGCTTCCCTGCATAAGTTAGACCATACAGCTCTAGCCAACTTATTCCTGCATTAGGCTTAAGGATTTATGCTAGAATTGATATATTCCTCTTAATAAGATATTGAGTCTTGACTTAAAGATACCTAATTAAGGAAAATTTAACACATCCCTTTAAAATCTGATTCATAGGATGATTGCTCTGTTATAAATGTGTCTGATTGAACTTTGCCAATTACACCATATTTTTTATTTATTATTCAAAAGTCAGGGCTTAATAACCTAATGTGCTTTATTAACAGCAACTTTCTCTGAGAAAAAAAAAAAGACAAAGTTGCCTTACTGCCAAGTGCACTGTTTATTGAGCAAGGTGGCATTCTGCAACAGGACTAGAATCCAAATTTAGCCTTATTAGTTGTTTTAGACTATAGCCGTGCCTATTTCTGACATAAATAAAGTCCAAGTCTACTGTCTTGTGGTCTGAGAAAAGATAGGACATGATACCTGGCAGAGCAGAAATAGGTGAGGGACAGAGATGAGGAAGAGAAAGGTTTTAATGTTCGTTTTTGAAGTTACATGTTTTTGAATGCATACTATTTACTGCATTCCCATTTTGCATTTAATTTGTATAGTTTAACTTCAATCAATTGGCACGGGAATGGTGATCAGGGCTGAAAAGAGAGTGGAACTGATTCATAATCACTATAAATCTAACATGCTGAGCAGTGTCTGGTCTTTGATTTTGTAAAGACTCCTCAAGATATTTGATATTAGGTTACAAGTCACGGAATGTACTGTTGTAACTTGTACAAGATCCTAAATAATTTGGAATTGGCTCATGTTCAGTTCTTATGATTTTTTAGGCTTCCTTTTTTCTAATGTACATAAATTATTCTTCCCAATCCCATTAATGTTAAATATGCTTGCTGAGTTGTCTTCCAAGAACCTTTTATTTAAACAGAGTCTACCTGAGATAAATTACCTTTTTTTTTGTTGTTGTTTTAAACTTACACCACCTGAATAAAAGACCTTTGGGGCTTGCTGTCTTTGTATTATGATTTATTTGTTGATGTCAAAAGATTGCACTGTGTAGCAGGTATACTTTTCTCCCTTGTGTACCAATACAGCTACTATTATCTGTCCTCTTATTGAGAAATCCTCCCCAGCAGAGCTGAGAGCAGAACCCTGGGCAGTTTCCTGCCCACCTCTTCAGATTCTGGTGCCTATCAAAACATCTTAGGAAGACTCAGTTTCACTGAGATTACTTGTAAGAAGTGAGGGAACTTCTAGGAGTTCCAGTGCTTACTCCTCCAGCAACACTGCTGGGAACTGGAGACACATCAACTCTCCATCCGTTCCCACTCACCCTTATCTCTACTGTTTTTCAAGGAATTTGCCCCTGCCAAAGCCTTCATCCTGTCTCTGCACACCTATGGTATTTTATATAAGCTACAGCTTGCAAGAGCATGCCACAGTTGCTGGCCAGTATCAATCACTCCAGACCCTGCAGAGCAGCAGTGTGGGAATGGGTAATACCAACCATCCTTGTCACTGGAATAGGGAGCTACAAGCTTTCTTCTCCTCACACGTGAAATAAACCTGTTCTTTTCCAATGAGAAACAAATCCTTCCCTGAAAGTGGCCCCTGGATTTTCACTTTCATGTCCTTGATTCCCAGAGAAAGCAAATATAAAGGCATTACTCACCAGTCATTATTCTACTTTATTCTTTCAAAATTCCTTTTATATAATTTGCTTTTGCCTCAATGAGGATACTCTGTGAGCTTCAGGATCCAGGCTTTTGCAGCTATCATAATTTTAGGATTCCTCTTAGTTAGCTCAATGCTGATAACAAAGTTGTAAGTTTCTAAATATGCAGGTTCTGTGATAGACCTTAAATACAAACTGCGTGTGGTGTTCTGAATACATGTTAATCCTATAGCTGAGCAGGTTTGCTTCTTTAACAAATCTGAATTAACATGATCCACCTTTTATGTGGATCAGAGATGAGAGACTTTGTGGGAGAAGGTGGATTTAAGAAATACTTTTGGCAAATAGGCAACCAGTTACAAGTAAAATGTTTTATCACGTATGCATATTTAAATAATACAGAAAGGAAAGCTCTTAAGTTAGAGAATACAGAAGAATATGGAATTTGTGACAGTAAAAACCTTTAAGCCAAAATTCTCAAAAGTTCATTTGTTCAGAAAAAAGATGTGGACATGATCTGAACTCAGACAGGAACACTCCTATTGCATATTTGCCACTGGTGATACACAGGCCAGTTGAAAAGGGTATGGTTGCTGCAGCAGGATGCTCTGCCTAGAATGGGGAGAACAACTCGACCAGTGCCTGATTTGCAAAGCTATCAGTGGTAAATGAAGAGGGGTGTCATGCTGCCTTTGGTGTTGAACAATGCTCAAACCAGCCTGACTCATCAATCCCAAAGTTAAACATCTAGATAGTGAGCTAAGATAGGGCAGACCTGGTAAAACACCAGGATAAAGGATCAAACAGGTGATACCACTGCTAACTTATGTAAAACTGCTGGGCTGACACAGCTGGCCTGGAGACACATGGCACTCATATATAAAAACCCAGTCCCAAATTTTAACACCAGGGTCTTCTGATGTGTCCCTTGTTGGGGTAGACGTGTGGAGATTTGTCCCTTGACTGGGGATGCCCTGCAAGGTTATTCCTTGAGGCTGAACAAAAGAGATTTGCCCACTGTCATTGGTATGAGTGAGTAGAACATCAATCTCTACCTAATAATTGGGTTTGCTAGCTTTAATAAAATTGCTTTAATACAATTGCTTTTAATACAATTTCTTCAATATTGTTTCATATTTCACTATGTTATAATAGTTGTTATAGTTCCTATACTCTGTAGTAAATAATTCTGATTAAGATCTTTTTGTGTAATCATTATCATGATAAACCCTATGTATTTATAAAAATATATCTAGTTTGCCATTCTTAATCCTGCAGGACAAAGCTGTATAAATGTTCAATTACACCTGTATAATCCTTTACACATAATTAATTGACAAGTCTAGGGTTAAAATTGTATCCAGACACACACTGGCTCCTCTCTGAAAAGTTTAGAAAGCAAGGGGGTCCTTTCTGCACCTCTTAACTCAATGTGAGGGCTTCTTTAATACTCTGTCTGAAGCTCCCTCTGTGCCTGCAACAATTGCACAACACAAAACTGAGAAATACCAATAGCTCCCATAACCATGTCCACTACTAACGCTGAAAGTGAGACAAAAGGTCTCTGAAGCCCTAGAGCTGTTTTGCCCACCTCTAAGTCAGAACAAGATTATTTATTTCATAATTACTGTTTTTATGTCTGTGGTAGTGTCAAATGTCTCAGACAAAAAGATTTGTAAATATAACTCCTATTCAACTGTACCAGTAGATTACTATTATTGTTTAGTAATTGGCTGCCTAACTTGTAATACCCAATGTATACACATAGAATCATAGGATATGCTGAATTGAAATAGACCAATAAGGTTCAAGTTCAACACCCTGCTCCTCACAGGACTACCTAAAACTAAACTATGCCTAAGAGCATTGTCCAGATTCCCCTTGAGCTCTCTCAGGGTTGGTGCCATGCCCACCTTCCTGGAGAGCCTGTTCCAGTGAACGATCAGCCTCTTGGTGACCTTTTCCTAATGTCCAGTCTGAACTTTCCCTGACTCAGCTTCACTCCATTTCCTTGTGCCCCACCAATGGTCACCAGGGAGAGGAGACCAGCAACTCCCACTACAGTGTTCACACTTTCGAGTATGACTCCGTGCTGGGACTTTCTGGCTTTCTTCACTATGGCTTTACTACCATGGGGCCTCCTAAGTAACCTTGGGCACCTCTGTGGGAGGAAGTGAGCTGTGATTGATGCCAGGAAACCACCTTTGGACACCATGCTGGACTCAGTTACTCCAGACCCGGGCCACTTAGGAGCAGTTGCCATCTCTCACCCATAAACTATTCCCCGAGTCCCACATCCACCCTGTCTCTGACCAAGGCTTTAGTCTTGTGGCTCTAGGTCGTAAGAAGTTTTATCACGTACCTTATCAGATAATTGAGTATAGTCTTTTGTAAGAGTTACATCAGGTAATATTTACAAATGCATGCAATCCCCAAAAGGAATTTGTCTCCACCTGAAGCAGCTGGTATCGAAGAACCTGCTATCAGGAAATAATTTCTTTTAAGAATATGTAAGCTGTTTAAGGCTATTTAATATCATAAAATGAGGGTCTCTCAGAGAACTGGGAAGGGAGGGGAGAGAGTGAGATGGAAAATTTGAGCGGACTGAAAGTTATTAATTTTTAGGAGATACTTTTCGTGCTGTCCCTACCCATCTGAAAGAATGTAGGTGTGGAGAACTAAATGCTCTTTCACCTAGAAGACTAGATTAGAAGTTAAATCCTTAAATTATCATTGAAAATTTATAATATATTTCTCTACAAAGTGTTGAAGCAATATAAAAACTGTAAACTATAATCTTGTCCATTTCTAATGTACCCCATTAAAATACACTTTGACTCTCTTTTTCCCCTCTCGAGTGACTGTAAAAATTACATAGCAGTAAAGGTATTGTCTTGACTTTTTTAATCTTCTTATATGTGAATTTCCATTAAAGTTCCTTCTTTAGGTAAAGGAAGAAGCTTGGTTGCCTTTTGCCCACAGCTAAATCAGTAAGGTCTGCAATTCTTTTACCAATTGAAGATGTTTCTTCATCTTCTTGATACATTCTCTCTTTGGATAAGGAGAGCAGTGTTCACATAAAGAGACAAAAAGGGACTGGATGAACAGTGTGCAGGATTTTTTCTTGTTGGTCATTGGTAAGTTTTCTGTCATTAGTTAAGAAGAAAGAGATGGAAAAGTTCTACTAAATCATCCAGTCCAGCTCCTCCTCTGTGCTACACTTCATATTCCCCATGCTACGCTTCATATTTTTGCTCAGAAAAAAATTTAAAGGGTTAGCATTTGTTCCTATATAAGCTTACTTCATACCACTGTTTCATGCTTTAACTTCCACTCAGGGAATCCTAAATAATTTCTGTCCATCCTTTCCATTGTATTTGCCAGATATTTGTAGGGTGTTATGTTTTCCCCCAAGCCACTGTGTCGCCAGTTTTTCTCTCTGTGGTATAACAGGGCTGTTAGACCCATCTACAGTTACGGCTGCCATTCCTTCTTGTGGCTCTTGCTCTATGCTGATATGTCAACCTTTGACCATTTGGACAGAATTTTTAGTCTCTGCATGACTATCTTGAGCTTAAATTTTGGAGAGCATAGAACAGCATAAGTCAGCCTTCCCTAAAACTGGGATTAAGGGGGAAAAGAAAGAAAAAAATACATTCTTTTCTCTTGAGAAGCTGTAACAGACACATGCCTTGCAGCACACACTTGACTTTCAGTTTCTGGGAAAGATGACCCCTAGAACTAGGCCTATCCTTTTTGTCACCTCCTGACAACCCTGTCAAACGATGCAATTTCAAGAGGAAAAAATCCTCTACTTATACAGGTTTAAAAGACCCTTCTTATGTTGATGACATTCTTCAAAATTTCTACCTTAATTCAGCATGCTCAACAACAACAGAGCTCTCATAAAATCTTGCCTCTTCTTGAGTGACTGAGCTTTCTTTAAGAGAGCTGAAAAGGTAGAAAAAGCCTCTATACTTTTTGTCCTAGCTGTCCATCCTTTTGTGGGCCCGAATATCATGCATGAGAGCAGGAAATTGGGCTCTTGTGTGTTCTCAGCATTCCCTTTGCTTTGACATTTGTAGGAGGTAAAGAGGCATGGCCTGACTAATGGTGAGAGATGAGGAAGGTGGGAAGTGCTAGGAGTAGAGAGGAAGGAAGTGGTGTGAGCCCCAAGAAGCAGCTTAAGGAGCACAGAGCAAGGATTATGGACAAACAGAACTGTCAGGCCATGGATGGAGGAGAGGATAGGAGATAGGGGAGGCAGGAGCTATGGCAAGTAGAAGACCAAAACAGAGATCAGACAAGCAGAGGTAAACATGAACCAGGATGTGAGTACAGAGAAATACACTGTTGACAGATCACACAGCTACAGGCTGTATCATCATGAATACTCACAAAGGCACCAAGCTAAAATTGCACTGGCATTTCCTACCACTTGAATGCTTGATTTTGCAATCTGAACATTCTTTTAACATAAATTTTTAAATGTAGCTCTCTGTAGATATATAATCCAGAGTTATGTATTTAGATTGTGTTGTGTACATATAATCATGCTTAGCTTCTTTGTATGGAAATGCAATGATACAACTTGCTCCAGGCTCAAGCCTTGAGCTCTTTTCACGTGTCCATAGCCTCAGTCTTATTTGATCAGCATGTAATCACTCTGTCATTCTTCTCTGAATTCCTTCTAAATTACTAAGGAGGTACCCAAGACTGAATATAATAATTTGTCCATGGTCAGACCAGAGCTATAGGGAAATAATGTTACACTCTATGTCTTCTTGCATAGTTGATACTTCCGTCAGCTACACTCTTTTGCTGCCATACTACACTACAAATTCAAATCTAATTACATGTTCTGCATCATACCTCTGTTTCATTAGTGCTTCCCTGCTGGCTTCTCCGTGCTGCTGTGCGTGCTTCTACACAGAAAACAATCCTCTCTGTGTGAAGGTGGGATGGGGGTGGAAGTAAACAGAAGAACACAAATAATAATTCAGATGAAGCAGTAGAAGTTGATCTACTATTCCAGAAGTTGTTCTACTGGTTGACTCTACTAGTAGTTCCACCACTCTTCAAGTCAAAAAGGAAATCTAGAGGATTAAAAAAACCAGTTTGGCTTAAAGGGAAATTCAGTCTTCTGTAAAGATTATAACAAATACTCTTCCATTATTTTCAGAGTGTATCTATCTAAAACTGTCTATCTGCCTACACAAAAAGATGACAGCAGTGACAATAAGTTAGGGTGTATACAAATCTGGGGTGGAGAGCAAAAGAACTCAGAAGAAAATGGGTCAGGGCAGTTAAAAGACAACAAGAAGAATATGTTAAGAATATTGAGAGCAAACAGAATCAAAATGACAGTGTTGATTGATTAGTATAAAAATTGACCAATGGAGAAAGAGCAAAAGTGCTAAATAAGTGTGTATGGTTTATGTTTGCAGGGAAAAAATGTGATAGAACTATATATTAATTGAAACTTTCCACTTTAAGAGTCATGAAGTGTGATGATAAACAGAGCTACCAGAATTAGTCATTTTAAAATCAGCAAGTCCAAATAACATGTATATAATAACAACTTTTAAAGAGTTGGCTAGGAAACACTGGGGAAAAAAGGCAGTCTAAAATAAAGCTAATACAGTACTAACAAATCAGAGAACTCCTGAGTCTTTGCAACCATCAGTTAGCTTGGCCTACTGCTTATAATGCTTTTAGCAATTTCTTGAGCAACATATAAAAGTTACACATTTTAGATGGTGCAGAGACTGAAAGAAAGATAAATAACACAGAATACAGACCGTTGGTACAGAATGACCTAGTAGGCTAGTTGTGGTGAACCAAAATCTTTCAGGATGGGAAAATGCAATGTTGTGAACACAAGAACAAGGAAAGTAATCCATAAAGAATTGAGGTCATGGTTTGAAATAGTCTTAGATGGTTGAGTTGGATAGTCAGCCTAATGTGAGTTGTAATAGTGATGTTGTAGACAAAAAGCCTTTTTGGAAATCTTTGTCTGCCAAAGTTAAATTACCATTGCACTAAAGTTACTGTACCCAGTTCTGCTGCTCATGATATGGCAGAGAAAAGAGTTCAGGGTTCCTAGAATATTAGGATATATGGGAGGACACAAAGAATTTGATTTGATATATATATATATACACACACATATATACACATATATATATATGGGAACAAAATTTGATAATAAAGGGTTTCTCAGTCTAGCAGACATAACACGATCTATTGGCTGGAAGGAGAGGCTAAACAAATTCCATGAGAAATATGGAACATGTTTTTAACATTAGAACAAAGTGCCAAGTGTTGTGGTATAGCTTCTATCACAGGAATTACTTTTATCGGGGTTGGATGCCTTACTAAACCACAGCTGTTGGAGATGAAGCAAGAATTAAATCAGAAAAAATACTTAAGACTGTATTGCTGTTGTATATTAGATAATCACTTATTTAATGCTGTTCTTAAATTCCAGGAATATTTTACCCTGGATGCACAAATCTGAATATTTCCAAGATTAACACTGATACATGATTTTTGCTTTTGTGCCTCTGACTGCAAAAATTGGTAATAGAGAATATTTGTATACTTTTGTCAACTGTGAAATGTAATAATTAAAACACCCTAATGTACAGGCATGATTCAGGCCTTTAATTAGATGGACTGTCCCAGACTTTAGGAGGCTTGGTAGAACCAAAAGTATGAAATCAAGTCACTGTTGTTTGATTTTGAGTGTGCACCTCTGGAGTTTCTGAGTTTTAAGCCCTGATTGTTAACTCTTGATGTTGCATGATTGCTTTTTTTGCATTTAAAATGTTTTTCTTTCCTTTATATGAAACAATACTGGCTGAACTTCCAGTTCAGCAAAACTGATGAAACTAAGCTTATCAGTAAATTTTAGCCCATATGTACCCCTGTGATGAGAATGCCTGTAAGTATACAGGAAGTACATTACATAAATTAGCACATGGAAAATGTATTGAGAAAGATTTCCATTTACTCTTTGTTTGAGGCATAACAATATTAGCTACGATGATTACAGGCAAACTCACATGTTACTCTCTTAATAAGCACATATACATAATTTGATCCCCAGTAAATAGCAGCACAAACACTTTCAGAAGTCTCTTTAACACAAGTCCATGTGTGTCAGACAGACACACCATATCAGACAGAGTGCCCTCTGTGAAACCCTGATCAGCTATTTCTTTTTGTGAGATGAAAAGTCTCTCAGCATCTCATTCTTGTCTCTGTAGCAACTCTTTGTATCTTATAGAGCCTAAAAAACCCAAACAAATATAAATGAGAGTAAGTTTAAGCAATTCTCTATCAAGTTCAAGTCTGACTATTCACTTAAATCAAACACAAGCTAAAATACTAGTGGCACCAATGCTCTGTATTTGACAAATGTAGGAATGTTCATATCAGCAGGACACCACAAATGTGCCTGTTTCAGGGCACTTCTAGGAAACAAGCATGCAACAGGAGGGCGATGACCCACTGAAAATGATCTATGTGAAACATACACATCAAACCAGTTATTCAACATGCTGTTGTGATTTTCTTTGACGTTGGGTGCTGCATAGCCCTTACAAACCTGAGCACTCCTGAGTGCAGGTATCTGTTCCTCCCCTCTGAAAGGTTGTGTGCAAACCCTGTTGGGGTGGGGCACCAGATATAGAGACACTGCAACTTGGAAACAGTGACAGCTGCTGAGCTGGCATCACATGCTTGAGATGAGTGTCCAGAAGCAATTTATCAACCTTTTGCTCTTCATACTTAAATATGTTTTAAGAACTGCAATTGTACCCAAGCGTGTGTGCCCCTGACGCTTTTGGGTCGTGGTTGTAAGACAGTTCAGGAGTATGTTCAAACATCCCTCACTTATACATGTAAAAGGTGGAGGGTACCAGCTGCTGGGCTGCCTTCTTTTGCAGAGACAGATCTTGAGATGATGGTGCTGAGGTTTGTGCTTTCCTCCCTGTCTTCAGAGGAATGTAGCACATGACTGCTGACCAAGGATTTTGCAAGTCCAGGCCCTCCTGAACCAACATCACTGGCCAGTTTCCTGTAAATCCTGAACAAAAAATCCACACATCATAACCCTATCGCTTGTGAAGGCCTTTACAAACTCATTCCAGGATCCCATGGAGATGAGGAGATCCAATTTTTGCTTATGAAAAGCCCAAGGTAGAGACCTAAATTTAGTCCTTTTACTCCCAGACCCAGGTTATCGCTCTCCCAGCGTGGGGGGAAGTCCAGAAACACACAAGCCTTCACCAATTCCTACCCAGAAGCTGATGAGTGCTGGGTGGAACTGGCCACACAGCGGGTGCGGCCATGGCACCTACACAAAAGAAGCTGATTCAGCTCATTCCCAGATAATTTTCACTGTCTTTCCCTGCTGGAATTTGTGGGAGGGCTAGACCAGCAACAGCACCATCAGATAGATCTTCCTCCAGCTCCTCGGGTTGCAGTGTGTAGCAAAAGAAGAGTGGTAACTCCTGCACCGGTGGGAGTGGTTTGGGGAGCTCCACAGGAAGGATCAGTGCTAGAGCTGTCTCGGGCATGGAGGCCTCCCCTCATGCTAGGGTTGCTCAGCTCTTTCACAACACTCCTAATGGTCTCGCCTCCCGGGACTGGAGCAAGGCTTGCAGCTACTTAGTGACCAGTCTAAATAGCAGTCTTGCAGAACCACAAATTAGATTAGAGCAGGCTCTGAAATGCTGACAGATCTGTGCCTATGGTCTCCAAGATTGGCCCTGACCATTCAGGGAATAAGCCACTGTGAATAATAATCTTTGGGAAAAATCAGTGCCACAATTCTTACAGTTCATCTCGGAGTGAAGCGACCAGTTTCCGAGTTGTCGTCCACTTGAGTCTCAAGAAATCTGTGGGCAGCTGTGTGAGAGTCATCTGTGAAAAGAAAAGCCACATGAAAGTTGAAGTTAGGGATAGATGGTATATAGCATGGATATGCTATGGATATCAAAGATGCATTTGAGTGATTAATAGAGAAAGATTAAGTCAAAAGGATGAGAGCTAGAAGAAGGCACTGATTACAATAGCTCTATACTCTTAGTGCTGAAAATAGGTTTGACGAACTCTGGATCTATTTCTGTGAATTGAGAGAAGATATAGCAGCACTGTGAATAAAGTAGATAAAAGCATGGCATTAAAATTAGATGTGAATAGGAAGTGTTAACCAATCTAATAACAAAGTCCAGTATTTTGTGGGGTTGCTTTCTGAGGCAGGTAGCAAGAGACACCCTTCATGCAGTTCTTTTTTCAGTTCTAGCTCTTTTGTACTGCTGTGCAGCTGACTCTGCAAGCACAGATCATGCTGTGCTTACAGACTCAGTTGCCTTGCTTTCTCTTTTATTCTAGTAGCTGAACTGCATTAAATAAGCCCAAATAATAATGTCTTTTCCTTTCTATTGCTTCTTTACGTAGGCAACTGTTAAAGTTGCTAAGGGATTGTTCCATGACTCTGAAGAAGAGATTATTTACATGCTCATAGACAGAAGTAGGTCTGAAGGAATATTATTATTGAATGGTCATTGGCATGATGGCTAAATTCAGTAATACTGTGTTAGAGAGTACATTTTTATGTTCCTAGATAGTCCTAGTATAGACCTTTGTAGCTGACAACTTTCTCAGTTCAAAAAGTTTGCAATTATCAGAGAAGCAAAGCTTCAGTATATGGAAGACCTGTCAGTCCAGTCTAGCAGGAGTAAATGCATTAAATTATTTATGAGTAAACTCCACTTCCTTCTAAAACAGGGGTGTGAGAATTGTTCCCAGAGGGAGTTTGTTTTCTAATTCCTTTGCTTCAGTTAACATTAGTATATTGTCTCACATAAAACAGTAATTTACTGTATTTATTGCCTTCATTGTTTGTAAGGAGCTGTAGCTTAGCCTTTTGTTTTGCTTTAAGCAGGTTGTGAGACAAAATATGCTTTTAAATGTCAAAGAGCTGGTTAAAACACACACACTGTTTAAAATAAGTTACAATTTATATTTGACATTCAAACAATTCATTTTTTTTTAAAAAAGTTTCTTACGACATTTGCCCAGACAAACAAAGAAAAGCAGAAAAGGATGGAAAGGAATGTGCCACTGAAGGTGCCACCGTGACCAACACTCTTCAATGACCAGGCGTCTGTATCTATTGTTATCCACTGTGTCCTTTGTGAGCTGCTCTCCATTTACCTTTGTGTACACAAACACCTTTTGGGCAGGCACTTGCAGTTCCTCAGTGCTCAGCCATTCCAGGAACCTCATCCTCAAGTGAAATGGAGATGCTGAGTATCTTTGATCTGCGTTCAAATTGGAACAAAACTAACATCTATACTCTCTAGAAAACCACAAAGAACTACAAACATGCATTCAGTCAGCACAATGCAAGCCCCTGCTGTTGAGCATAGGTCTGAGACTGACTGGCTTACAGCTGCTGTAGGGATGGCACAGCCTAGGGATGGAACCTGGTGGCATAGAGACATGTCTGGGGGCTTGTGCCACACACAGCTGGAGTTTCATGCTGTGGCACATTTCTGTTGGAAATCAGACGTTGAAAGGAGCTGGTCTGTAAGCACAGGGAGCGGCTGGGTCGCTGTCCTGGCAGCTTGGTCAGCTGTGTTGGACATCTACAGAGTGGTGATCCACAAACGCTGATCACCAGCACAAGACAAGGTGGCAATCTGCTGACACTGGTGCACAAATAGGTGCTCGGTCTGTGAAGCATCTCATACCCCTGTGTGAGAGGAGTAGGAGCTGTCTCCACCAAACAGGGATCATCCCTGTGAGTGCCCCAAGCTGCTGCAGACCCGCTCCTGCTGCAGCATAGTGATGCTCTGGCTGACTTCTTTCTTCCTCACTTGGGAAGAAAGTTCTCCTGGTAACCTGCCTGATGCAGGTGTCTGGGCTTAGAAGTTCTCATGGAAACAAAAGCAAGTGCAAATCTTACATTTGGCACTTTCAAAGGACTAAATTGCTTCAACCTGCTTTGGTTTGAATGCAAAGAAAGATGTTCAAGGTGCTGTCACAAGTTAGTTATCATGTCAGAGGAATGGTTTCTTCTGCTGTTCAATATTTCTCTTAGTTCCACTCCCCATCTATCATACTCAAGATTAAGTGTGAAGCATAATAGCCACTAACTTAGTTAGTGCCTGCAGATTTGTCTTGTCATGGGAATAGTTATTAGCTTGGTTTCATTTGAAAGATTATAACTTGGTGTCTCAGCAGGCAGAATTTTCTCATTAAAGCCCAAGTAATAATAGTCAGTATAAAAAAAAGTGACTCTACTGTTTAGTGATATTGCTACCCACGCTTGCGACTGAAACTACAACTAATGACTGATTCTTTTTTACCATTAGAAATCCTTTATTTTTAGGGCCTCCAGTAAATTATACTAGTGTGGCTCTTGCCATGAAAACTCTGAGAATGCAGTATGCTGTGCTTATTTCAGTAATTTTCAAAGAATTTTTCAAAGAAAGAAAAAAAAGAAAAAATTCTAAAGCAGAAAACAGTTTTCTACAAAGACTGAAAAATTATTTTGAAACATCATGTATTGACAAATACGCCTAAATTTAAAAAAAGTCAATCTCTGGGGTCTCGCTTGGACAGATATTTTATATTTATTTGTACTAGTTATATGTGAATCTCAAATACTAATGAAGTATTTGCACTAAGAGTGGACATGAAGTAAGAAAAACACATTTGAAAGTGAACACAATAAGTCTAACCTTTGACCAGGTGTAGTGTCTGTACCTCAAAAAGTGTTTAAAAGAATGATGAAGGACATAGAAAAATATACTGAAATTTTCCAGGATAAGGCATGAAGGAAGCTTCATTTGCTTGCTTTCAGGGAGAGAAGGAAACTATAGTCTGTGAGTCCATACATGAAAGAGAGGGTCTAATTTGAATAATATAGGTCAATAAACTAAACTGAACTAAACTAAAATAAAATGCAGTAGAACTGGAAGCTGAAGTTATACTAAATCAGGTCAGGAACATTTTCAAGAGTGATGGTATTTAAACACTAGAACAACTTACCTAGGAGGGCAGTGAATCCTTCAACATTGAAAGTGCTTAAATCAAGACAGATATCTTCAGAAAGATATACTGTCTTCACACAGCAGTTATAGCCTGGCACAGCCAGTACTGAGTGTTCTGTGGCCAGAATTATGCAGAAAGACAAAACAAAGCTTGTCATGGTTTCTTCTAGCTTTAAGCTCTAGTTTTTGGAGATGCACTTTCCCTATTTCTAATTTATTTAGCAAGTATCATTATGGTTACATGACGCATGTAGGCAAAGCTCAGACTGAAGTTTAAAGAAGAAAGGTGGGGAGATTGTGATTAATCATGTAACTCTGGGTGTGTATTCGTATCACACAAATAAACCCAGTTGCTTAAACTAAGAGGCTGGGCTTCTTCAGTAGTTATGGATGAAAAGAGAGAAACTCCTTCCAATGGCATCTGATGGTACTCATCACTCTCTCTAATGCCCTCACAGGTGGTTCTGGAGACATGCCTCCAAAGGTTAGCTGTTGTTTCCTGAAAAAGTCCCTAAAAAGAAGGAAATTCCACCCTTTTCCTTGTGATAGAGACTGTATTTTTCAACTGGCAATTAATTAAAGAGACAAGGTAATTTTCTACTGGGTCAGTTCCCTTTTATGGTTTACAATGCAGTTGCGTGAATTTTGGCACTGCATGAGCAAAGGGGTAGGATGTGTGACTTGGGGGGAGCAGGACAGTGAGCACAGCGGGTCCAGCCTTTGTGCACCATCCCAGGCTTGGACATTACATGCAGGTCCAGAAACTTCACTCTTAGGGTTCACATCTGGAGGTGTGATCACAGCTTTTCTTTACCTCTGGGGATTAAGTAGGGGTATAGAGCCATGCTCATCCCACTAGCTTCATGAGGTTTTATCAGATCATAAAAGAGCATAAACTGGCAGCTTCATTTTCCAGCTGCCACCAGAGAAAATCATGATTTTTCTGAGTTTCTTAAAGCATCATCCCATAGTCTGGGAACTTCCTGTGGTTCATAATGGCTGGATGAGTAAAAAGGAGGTGAGAGACAAGTACACCCTCCATTATTATCATGCAATTTTCTGTGTCAGATGTACCTCCATCAGAAATTAAAATAAAACTGCTGCTCTGAAGAAGCTGATAGCAATATTTGTCTGGGCATTTTAGAACAGATAAGATTCTTGAGGTTTCTGTGTCTTCTACATCCATAAAGAGATGTAAGTGCTACCTCTCAATTGAAATTAATGAGAATTAGGCACCCAAATGTATTTGTGGATTTGAACCCTTATGTTCTAATTACCGTGGCAATTTAATATGCGGAAAAACAGGTTCTGCTGCTGGAATCTTGTCTACACCAAGACCTGGTGAAATATTTATGTTAATTTTCTTTCTAGACATGGCTTGAGTTTGCACTGATGACTATGCAAAACCTTTCTTGATTGTAGAGGACATGTACAATATGGAAGGCCCTGAAACTAAACCTTGTGCACTTGGCTTAGAAAAGGTTATAAGATACATATTCATGAACTGTGTGCCTTGCTGAGTGAAACAAAATAGTTACAAACAAAATAATAAACAAAAAATATAACCAAATCTTACTTAACATAAATAATAGAACATAGAAGCAGCTGATTTTTTCTAAACTGTTTCTTCAGTAGATCTTCATGAATCAGTTATCACTGTACTGATTTCTGAAGGTCACAAGACCATATAACCAATATTCCATGCAATAGCATATACACCTCAATTATTTTTTTTCATAAAGAAAGAAGGAAATATAATGACTGTCTGTTTAATTTGCAGACTCTTTGCTGTTTGAGGCCAGTATAATTACCAATATTATTCTTATGCATGTACACAACACTGAAGCACCAGTGTTAAAGGAGACACCTTCATTCTGGATGTTCTTACTTCAAAGTAATGAAATCCATAACTTCAAACCACAAGAATGAACTTTTCAATGTTAAGTGCCTAGTCCTAGTGTCAGTGTATAGAACAACCTTGGCCAAAAAAGCCCAATTAGGCCATGTAAATGAAGTGCTTTTTCAGCCAGTCCTACTGGGAAAACCAGCTTTGTCTGAATGGTTGTAATTACAGTTGATGGGGAAGGGGGAAAACAAATTTGCTATGCATGAGCCCTTCCCAAGTAGCCTTTTTTTCTTCTAACACTTGCATATCTACAAGAATGGCACTATGAAGGGAAGGAAAAAAGGACTCTCTGTCCTTATACGCGTTCTTATTCTCTTCAAGAATCTCAGTGATACATTAAGTTTGCTATGGGAGAGGTGCTCCTTTCTCTGATACTCCTTTTGTTTACTTTTCTCTGCCTGACAGCCTCACTGGGCTGCTTGTCATAATCAGCAGCCTAGGTACACACATCTCCATAAAAGCTATACTTCATAGCGTAGGTCTATTTTCCTATTTGGGTCCCTTCTTTAGATTCACACCCCCAGCAAAACATGTGAAAGTGAAATCAAACAGCAATGTGCAAAATTCCCAAAGCAGTGTTTTTCTAGACTTTTCAAAGTGTCACATTCCTCTCTCTGTCTGTTCTTGAGAATGCTCCCCCCACTGCTGGTCTGGATTCACTCTGTGTGTTACATCACCTGCATTCCTCAAAAAAGAGTTAATTTTTCCGTGCAATAAATGTACTCATCTGAATTCACATCACAGTGTGCAGCTTACTTGCTGTGTCTCTGGATTGCAAGTTGGGCTGTCTCTAACTCCTGGCAAGGAAAAATAGGGCACCAGACCAGTACAATTACCTCCAGGGATGCTTCCTATGTGCCATTCTGGCTTCTGTGGCTAAGGGCTCACGAAGGTCACATAGCTCTTTCTTAGATATAACTTTCAAATCCTCTCTATTTGTTTTTACTGCTCTAATTCTTAAATAGTGCAGATTCATTTCTGCCCACATCGTATGCATCAGTCTTTCAAAAGGATGCCTCTTTCCACAAATATAAAGCTATTAATCACAAATGTTCTATTTACAAGTTACAGTATGAGTGACTCTTTAATATATTAGTCATAATGTAGTGCCTAGCTTTATTTCCTTTATTTAAAAATAGCTAATGATCCTTATTTCAATGAGTATGTTAATGCCAATAATATCAGCATGTTTTGCAGTGCTAAAGCACTAAACGGGAAGGGATTGTTCAGAGATGAGTTACTTGGTTTGAGATGGTTTTTTGTTTTGGCTTAGGTTTGGTTTTTTTTTCTTCCATTGATGCATACACTGACTGGAAAAAAAAATAACACATGCAGGAAAATTGCCCAAACTATCCAGGTTTTTCACCAGCTTATTAAGGTAAGGGTATCTCTGGCCATTGTTATAAGAAGTCTTAGCACATAAATATTTTAGTATGTCATATGGTAACTGTTTTATGTGAGCAATGAAAGGAACTAAAAGCAGTGGAGTCAGGAAGGAGAAAAAAGTATTGAAGTTGTAAAGACTACTTTTTTGCCCTGTGTGGGATCAGTTTGGCCAGGCACTGGTGTAGACAAGGACACACATGTTTTCTGGGTCATGATCTGCACTTCACCACATCAAGATCCCGAGTGTAAATGAATGCTGATCCATCAGCATTATTTTTGCCTGATTCATGCTGTGCTTAGTAAAACCTTGTACACAGGCACATGATCCAGCTCCTGAAGAGTGAAAGGTATGAACAGAAATGAGGTTTCTATGTGAGAGAGCCGAACTAAGTGAGCGGAGGTTGCTGTTGCTAGTGTAGGTTGTGGTCTTCCCTAAAGGAATGACTTATTTCACAGGAAACCTCTTTCAAGACTGATAACCACTGAGGAAAATGAAGCAAAGCAAACTCCTGAGTGAGTTTAAAGGATGCCTACTGTTGTTCCATGTTTTTCAACAAAGGTAATGGCACTACCATTTCACAACTAGAGGATGTGGTATATATTAATCTTGGTGTCAACAAGCCTTAGTGTTAATCAAGGTGGCATTCTTGTTAGGTTACCTGTTTCCAAAGACTAACCATTAAAAGAGTTGTGGATGTATATTCATTCTTATGCACAGGTCAGACAGAAAGTGGGTCAGGGTGTACTCACTCTGATTGGAAAGCCCCTTTGAGTTGTCTCAGACAGGAACAAGTTATAGCAGTCATGTAGACTATGAGAGAATCATGAAATCTCCAAAAGGAGGAATTGGATCCTGGGCAACTGGCTATAGCTGGCCCTCCTTGATCAGGGGGATCAGACCTGATGACCTCCAGAGGTCCCTTCCAGCCTCGGACATTCTGTGATTCTGTTAACATGCTGATCTTTCTTTTTGCTATAAAAATCCCCTAGAATGCAGTGGTTCATCAGATCTTTGTGAGATGGACTGGCTCGTGATACAGAGGGTAAGGCCAGATTAAGGTCAAGCCCTTTCTTACACAAAGGACTGAGCACTCTGAAAGTTAGATAAATTAGTCTGGTTGAATGTAGCTATTTGTGTGTTCTTGTGTGTGCTTAGACATTTCATAGGAAACTGAGAGAGGCCACTAAAGACCACTTGCTACATTACCATGTTTGCCTTGAGTGACTTTCCCTCCATTTGTAACTGGAAAACAGTGACAGCATCTTGGTAATTGTACCAATGCACTGTGTGTCTGAGATTCCCAAGTGCTATTACTGCACCTCCTGGGCCATATCTTGTGGCTATGCATTTGAGGTTCATAATGGAATGGAAAGTGCTCTTTTTTACAGAGTGAAATATATATATGTGCATGATATCTTTTTCCCTAAACTAAATCTGAGACCTTGCATCAGTAACAATGTGAATAAATCCTTTTTTTTTTTTTGCAATAAAAGCATGCTGTTTGAAGTCTGTCACATTAAAATAAAGATTTGAACACAGCTAGAAGTCACAAATGGAAAAGAAAAAAGTATTTACAAGAAATCAAGTGAAAGAAAATTCCTTTTGAGCCAAACACTTCAATTGTACAGAATTGTTGCTTTATATTAGGAGACACTGTAGAGAGTTTTAACATTACTATGTTCAGAACACTGCTATTACATAGCAACAACCTTAGGAATAAGACTGAAAAATATTTGCATATAGGACCTAATGTAAAACCTGACTTATAGCAATAGTAAACTGACTTACAGCTTTTTTTTCCCTTCTTTTTTTTTTTTTCTTTTTTTTTTTTTTCCCCATTGACTTCAGCACACTTTTAACCAATCCAGATTAACCTTCCCAGAAATGCTGGAAATGCTGGAGGGAGGATGAATATGGATTTGAGGGAGGGAAAGGTAGTGGCTCTGTCTGGCAGGGGGTGATGACAAGACCGGGGACTCAGGATGTTTTGATTTGCTGATCAAGCTGTTGAAATGTGGGGAAGAAATGCTGCCACTTCTTTTACTGATATTTGTTGGGAGACACTCATTATGTATTACTTCATACGTATGTGTATGTGCATGTGAGGCTTTTCAGAGCTTTGGATGAATGCCTTTTACATAGCATTTTTAAGATCAAAATCTATACAATTATGTGGATTCCTGCATGTAAATGATTTTAGGGAGTCTGGTGTTATAGCATTTTTAATTTTCTAGTAGATTTTATGATAGTGTAAAGTGATAAATTATCTTTTGTGGCTGTCAGAGTTATTTAACTATCTGCAGACACACCATTAGCAGCAGCAGTCTGTGCCCAGTCGGTGTTCCTCATCCCTCCCTGGGAGACTGCTCCCAGGGAGAAGGGTTTCCAGGCACTTCTGTGCAAGGCCCTTTTGGCAGCAGTGCCACTGGGGTGTGGGGGACAACCAGCCAGCCCTGGTGCACTGCAGTCTGGAGGACATTCTTCTACCACGCTGTGGAGAAAGCTACCAAACAAGCATCACTTATTATTGACTTTCCATTGCTACTGGCCTGTGTTAAAACCAGTGACATAGAAAAGAAAGGTTCCATTTCCCATTACCAGATATCCAATCCCCCTAGAAAACATCTGTTGAATCTGGGATGATGCCATGGTATTAGCTCTTCAGTTGCATGCTGTTTCATTGGCTGTTCTCAGCGCTGTCCTGTCTATCACAACGCACAATCTCTTTTCAGAGATGTTTCAACCACATTGTTAGGGTCCCCAGTCCCATTTCTTTGAAAATCAGTGGTAGCTTTTAGCCTTTTGCGCACAACTTGAAGTTTAGAAACTTGACTCTGTGCAGGGTGTAAGACAGGGAACAAAAGTTTCCCGATGATTTCATGTGACAAAAGTTCTGCAAAGAAAAGAAGTGGGTCTGCAGAAATTCTGCAAGTTGCTGTGTTTATGATCCCAAGAATCTCGCACTGGAGTGCCTCGGACTCATAACTAAGTGCTTCTCAAAATGTTCATTTTTGAAGACAGTATAAGAGAACCGTCTTTAGAATTCAAGTAATATGCTACCAACCAGAGGGAGAATAATACAGAAATACTTTCTTGATGATGTGTGCTAAAGCAGCAGGCATTTAAGAGCAACGAATGTCAATCTCTGAGGTTTTTGTAGAGAATTGCAATTTATGACGTGTTAGGGTAAACAGTTGGATTATATTTCTGAAATGCATGTTCCATCAGGTAAAATCATTGTGATTATAGGCCCTAGTACTTTCAGTAAGTTATGCACTAAAAGGCTGAAATTGTAAAACAAGTATGCTTATGCTTTACTGTTAATCCGTCTTTGTATCTACGCTGAGTAAACTACAAGAGAAACTGCATTAAACAATAAAGGCAAAAATGGCATGTTATGTCATCTTGATAAACAATGACTGTTATACTGTTTTCCTTCAAGAAGCAACTGTGACTGGCCTCTGTATTCTCCCTCAATGGAGAATGTGCCTGACTGTAAAAAACCCCGTAGGATTATTTAGAAGTTACTTTGTTCATGCCTCTCAGTGAAAGCAGCACTTTTTCTGCCTCTTCTCGCTTTGCTGCTTTTCCTTCATTTCCTCAGCTCTTATCTATTAGAGAAAGCTGAACTTGTTATTTCGAAAACAACCTACTTTTATGTAGACTATGAATTTTGAACAAAGTGAAATAAAACTTCTTTTAAGTGGTTTTGGAAAAGTTTGACAGCAGAAGATAATAAATTAAATAAATCTACAATATTTTTCCTAATGCAATTTGTGCCATGTCAATGTCAAAGCATTCTAACAACAAATCAACAAATATTTGAATGAAAACAATATACATAACTTATTTTCCTATATTGGAAACAACTGTCAAACAATTATTGTGTGACTTCATGAATTAGTTGGCTTTTTTGAAATAGTCCTGCTAGAATTAAAAAAAAAAAAAAGGGGGGGGAGTCCCTTTGAGCCTGAACATATTGTGCCAATCATAAGCATATGCAATGTATCTAAGCCATGAGGTAAAAATTTTCTTTGTAAATTATTTCATAAATAAATAATTTGCCTGAAAAAGGTCTATAAAGGTTTTTTTTTTTTTTTTCCTTTGTTAAGTTCTCTAGAGTTCTTTGTGGTGAATATAGACAGATTCGTATTGACATCTTCTTGATCTGCTTTATTTTAACTTGAAATGCAGAATGTATCATGAAAGCATTTCTATGAAAGATACGGTAACAAACTTTTTCTGAGAGATAGAGTATTTCATTCGAGTTGTCCACGTGAAACTATGAAGACATGTTGTGTCCTTCCCATCTTTGCTTATGAATGGCTTTGCGGTTTCACTTTAAAAGTGTATGCAGAGAGATACTCGTGTCCTTTAAAAATATACCTCTATAATACTGCTCTACAGGTGAAAAATGGTGTGTTTGTTATCATGCTTTACCCATGTTGAAATCTGTGGTTTTGCTGTTATCGATCTTCACAGTTTGTCTGTCATAATGTGAATAAAATCTGGGAAAGCTACAGGCACACATAAGAACTGGCTGAGATTTAAGGTGTGAGGGGCATCATTTCCTGATTTAAAATAAAAAAGACATTAATAAGTCTCACTAGAGCAGAGCAGTGAAGGGAAATAACTCTTGTTTAAATATTTTCCACTCAAGCTCTGCTTGTAAGATGCTTAGCCAAGTCATCAGACAAATACCTGCCTATTTTAACCCTTCCTATGCAAGACAAATGCCAAGCCAACAGTCACTTGGGGCTGACGCTCAGTAAAAATCATAAAATCAAAACTGTTGGGAAAAACATGTTTGAATTGATGTTACAAAAATACTTGCTTTTCAGAGTTCTGTATTCACTAAACTTTGTGGAAATGGCTTGTCTCTTTGACTGTCGTTCAGCTATGTCATTTGCAGCTAGTGAAAAAGTAAATTTATGAAGTCAGGAAAGGTCGTTTGCCTATGAGTGAGGTGCTACCAAGCAGGAGGCACTAAAGTATCGAGGCACACTTTGTAACAAACTTTAAATTTTGGTATTACTTTCTGTAGCATTCCATATATCTCTCTGCTGCTCTGAACTCATTTTCTGTGGATGGGTATAGAGGGAGTACCACACATAATCAGTGAGTTCCCCTTTCCCTGTGTCGGGGATCCTACTGTGTGTGCCTAACCATGTAACCCTCCATTTTCAACATGACAAGTTCACCTCTTGTATGTGAATTACTTCTTTTCTATTCGTAAAGTGCTTTATCAGACAATCCTACAAAAGAAGGGGGAAATGTGTTCCTGGGTGATTTACACAAGCAATTACCTTACAAATCTGCCAGTGGATTATATTAAACATGTATGAAGAATATTTAAGTTTGGAGCGAGGGCTGAGAACGCCGTAAGTTTTACAATAGGGTTTCATTTGTGTCACCGTGTATCTCTGAAGATTTGTTACACTTCACCGTCTATTTGAGAGTAATATTGTAAGGAGAAAGTTATGTCATTTCAAATATTTGGGGGAAAACAGCTTCAAATCTCAAACTGTAATCATTTAACTCTTTTCCAACTTCTTCCTTGAATGATGTGTTAGTAGTTGCAAGGAAGCAGAATGCATCCATTTGAATGTGAAATCAGCTTAAAACAACTTGCACGGGAGGAAAAGCACGCCATATAAAGTCACCTAACTGCAGAAAAATTGTGTCCAAATACCCAACAAATGTTTACATAGTTTTTAACGCCTACTATATTTGGGATTTTAAAACCCTTTCATAGGAACCTTTTATGTACTGCTTCTACTTGGAGAGAGTTTTTATATTGACATGCAGACTTCTGGCAGTTCGTAGCATGGGAGGATATAGGAGTTTTTCGAATTGAAAAAGTTCTGCACAAGGAGGGAAAGTTGTGAGGGTTTTCTCGGATCAGCTCGGGGCTGACCCGGGACGGGTATCAGAGCGCGGGCGGTAACGGGACGGTTCATCGCTCACCCTGGGAACCGCCTGCCCACCGCCTCAGCACCCGCACACGAACGGGGGCACGGGCAGAGAGGTGATACTAAAGCTGCGGAGACCCCGAGCAGGGCTGGGGTCTCCCGAGGGCGGCAGCTACTGGCGCGCGTGGGTCGCGCCTTTTATCGCCACCGCCACCTTTTCCGATCCCGCGGGGCACCGCGGGTCCCGGTGACAGCCGCGGGCACGGCCGCCGCTCCCGCGGGCCGCGCTGGGGGCGCGCCTGTGGCCTGCGGCTATCGCTGCTCCAGCCCGGCGCGGGTCCCCGCGGCCGCGGGCAGACGCGGCCCCTCGGCCCGCCCGGCTCGGCGGGCCCGGCCCGCGCTGCCCGTGGCCGTGGCCCGGCGGCGGGCGGAGGCGGCGGCGGGGGGCGGCGCGGGCCGCGCGGCGGGGCCGCCTGCACTGTCTCTTTAAGGGCGCTCCGTCTGGGGTGGCGCTTTCCTCCGCGAAGGCTCCTTTGATATTAATAGTGTTGGTGTCTTGAAACTGACGTAATGCGGGGAGACGGAGGTCCTGACAAGCGATAACAGTCCCGATAACGCGCCGGCCGCCCCGCGCTCCCAGGCCGCCGCCTCGCTGCCGGCGGGGCCGCCGCGCCGTGCCCCGGCCCGCGCCCCCCGGCCCGCCGCGCCCCCGCCCCCGCGCCGCACCGCACCGCCCGCCGGCGGGCCCGTCGCCCCCTCCCCGCCGAGCGGGGCCGAGGGGGGAGGCAGCGGCGCCGCGGCCCCCCGCCCCCCCCACTCCCCGGCCACCGCCACATAATCCGCGTCCAACTCCGCCGGCAGCAGGAGACGGTTCATGGCTCGCGCCGCGGCTCCACCATCTTCCAGGCTGCCGGGGCTGTTGCTGCCGGTTAATCAACAGGTAAGCGCGGGGGGGCGCGGGCGGGGGCGGCGGGGAGGGCGCCGCGGCCGGCGGGCCGGGCGGGGGCGGCGCGGCGGCGGCGGGCGCGGGGGGGGCGCGCGCGGGGCGGGGGCGCGGCGCCCGCGGCAGCGTGGCGCGTGCCCGGGGGGGCAGCGGGGGTGCACCCCCCCAAAAAAATACCCCCCCCCCAAAAAAAAATAAAAACAACAACAACAACAAAAGCGGAGGGTGGGTGAGCATAATCTCAGGCAACGGGGGCTGCTCGGATTTCACAGGCTCCTCTCGGTGCATCCCCCCCCCACCCGCGCCCCCCATTCCCCCCGCCGGAGGGTCAAAGCCATGTGTCATGGCTGGAAATTGGCGACTTCAAAACGGCGGTAGCCCCGCTGGAGTCGGGAGGGTCAAGTTCAGCGGCGGCGGCGGGCAGGGGGAGCAGCCCCCCGGCGCGGAGGCGGGGAGGGGAGCGGCGGCGGCCGCGGGCTGGTGCGGCTGGCTCTGCCCTCCCTCCGCGCCGCTCCGCGCCTTATCTCCGCGGCCGCCGGTTCCGCGGCACCGGGGCGCTCGGGGGGAGGGGAAGGGAGACGCGGGGGGTGGAAGTAGAAGACGAGCACAGAGGGTTCGCATCCGATGGGCTGCAGTCGCACAGTCTTGCCGCTCCTGCCGCTGCTGGAAGTTTTAATGGGGATCATGACAAGCGGGGCACAGAGACACCATCATGAAGAGTAGTAAGTTTGGGAAAAACTTTTTTTTTTTCCTTTTTTTATCCCGTTTGATTTTTTTTTCCCCTTCCTATTTTTCCTCTCCTTTCCCTGGGACACACCGGGAGAGGCCGAGTGCGGACCGGTGCTGCTCCGGTAGGAGGGCTTGGGATTCCTCCCGGTCACACCGGGTAACAGGCGACACTGTGGTGGTGATTTTTCTGTTGTTGTTTAGGTTTTTTTTTTTCTTTTTTCTTTTTTCTTTTTTTTTTTTTTTTTTTTTTTTTCAAATCAGAGGCAGAGAGACGTAAAACTTTTCCCTCTTAAAGGCGAAGCCCCACTGCCAGCGCTGCGTCCCCGCGCCCGGCTCTCCCTGCCTGCCACAACTTCGCGGAGCGTCTCACCTCCCCGCCCCCCGGCCCGGGGCTGCGGTGGGGGCTGCCCCGCTGCACCCCCCCGTGTGGCTTTCCGAAGGCAGGAATGAATGGAGGCGAGGCCGGGCTGCAGGGGCTGCGCGGCGGCGGGCGCTCCGCGGCCCGGGCTGGGCGATCGCGGGGCCGGGGCCGCGCAGGGTCCGGCCCGGGGGCTGCGGCCGCTGCGCTGCCCTGGGACGCGAGCGGCTCCCCGACGGGGCTTGACATTTCGGAGGCTTTGTTTATCTGCCTCCCTTCTGCAAATCACGGCGCTCAGACACCCCGGCACTCCTACGCGGGTTCTAGTGGGGCCCGCTAGTCTCCTTTATCTTTTTTTTTCCACGACCGGTTGTGCTTTCTCTCTGCAAATGGCAAACTTCTCCAGTGCACTGGCTGAGCTAAGCTAACCAAGTGATAAGCTGGAGAGACGTCTCCCCTCCATCACTTGTTCTCTGCCAGTGCTAGCACCTTGCCTGGTAGAGCAGGAGCCGGGTCACCCCAGCACCCTTTGGGAACCAAGGCGACAAATCCCTTCCGAGGGGGAAAGATTGTCTAGTAAAGAAAATGTAAGCTGTTCTGCAGACTATGCTGCCTTCACTGCCTTTACAGTGCACAGCACATTTTGAATGTTGATGGAAAGAGACAATAATTTAATGCGTTTCAGATTATATTTAATTGAGTTGAGCAAGTCTCTCAAGGAACCATCAAACTTTTTTGTCATTTGGGCTTTCGTCTTCAACTATGCTACTGAATCCTATGAATGTTGGTGGCATCATGTTACTTTCCTGTTGGTTTTAGTAAAAGTTGAACATTTAGAGAAGACTGCCAGAGTTAAAAATGCAAGGGGCAGCAAAGGAAAGTAGTGGTAAGCGCCAGTTCCTGACGTGGACAAACTGAGAATAAAAGTTACAGTAGTCTTCCGAACTGCAGTCTGGGTTTGCTTCATGTTCACAATCTGTGTGTTAGGTTAGACAGCTCTCTCAGATATTCCACCAGAGTGACATTTAAAAAAAACCTCCAAAAGAGTGAAGGTTGTTTTGTTTCTTGGGTTTTTTTTTAAGTAATCTGGGTCTCTGAGTAAACACACGGTTTGCTTGAGAACATCAACTATTTCCTGTAAATTGTGATGCTGACAAGACTGTCTGGAAATGATATCAACACTTTGAAAGATTTTTTTCTTTCTATTTTAACCACTGAATGAAAGTCTGTTAATAATATGGTCAAACCAAACAAGTGGAACCTTTCTCTGTAAAGGTGAAAAAAAAGTATTTTTCTTTTTTCCTCTTGAATAATGTATACCTGCCTGAGGTTTTCCACAAACAGTCAGTGATTCTGAAGTTCAGTAGTGCATCAGTGCCAGTATACAAGTTTGTCCTCAGACTGTGACAACAGAAGTCTGCTTCACCTTTTTAAAATCAAGGGAGATTAGACGTGAGAAAAACAGACAGTTTGTAATCCACCCTGTTCTGTCTGATTATCGCCTTTTTTTTTTTTTGGTTGCATATAATAACTTTCTCTGTTTGAAACTTTGCATATACATAGTCACAACAAAGTAAGTTAAGGGCAAAGTTGCATCAGCTTTTAAGTTTACATGTATTGCCTGTGATCCTCTGAAACAGACTCCAAATAACACTGAGCAGTCTGTGCCTGTGAGAGTATGGCTTTTTTTTTATTTCACAGCACTGTTAATAAAGGAAAAGAATGTAAATGACAACTTCACAGATCTGAGACTTCTTTAGGCATCAAACACGATGCAGCCAGGTTATCCTTTCATGTTTTTAATGCATTTTTAGTATAATTTATATGGTAGCTTTATGGGTTGACTTACATTTTTATCAGTGAGAGTAAATTCAGTAACATTGGATGAATCCCTAGCAGGATTATTTTCCATAGTGTCTTCTCTAGCATTTGTAGTAAACTTTCACGGTGCACACTATTATCGTGTATGCTCTGGCTAAGTGTAAAGAATGCTCTTATCCACATATCATGATAGTGCATTTATAACAGCAAAGTACTAATTCTTGTCTGTGGACTTGAGTGTCTGTGACATGCAATTGTTTCTTGTCAAATCTGTGTATTCCAGTCATATTATATTTTAATGCTAGTTGACACACTGGGTTTTATATTTTCAAAGCATTGTGCAAACAATGACTAATTACTTTCTGTTCATGCGAATAACCTCTTTTAGCACTTTATCAGGCAGTTGCTTTGAAATAAAACTATTTTACATTACAGTGCGAAAGAGTTAAAAAATTAGCAGAGACATTTAGGAAAAAACCCAAAATGTAATTACAACCAGGCAACTTTTGGTTCGTATTTAAATTTTTCTTTTTATGTGGAACTTTTCTTCTAAGGCTGGGGGGGCTGTATGTGTATGAATATTTATGTTTCTTACAAACTCTTGACAATATTTTAATGTAATAATCTTAATAGAAACATTCTCAGATCTTAACTGAAGCCACACTGGCAGTATCGCTTTAATAAAGGTTTGTGGGTAACACCAAATATAACTTTGTGAGAAAGTTTATGGTTAAATATTTTTGAACATGATAGGCTGGGAATCTGACAACCCTTTTTGTTAGGTGAAAGTATAGTGGAAATAAATTACATTTTTAACACAGTTTCAGGTAGAACAAACTGCCATCTGGTAGTAAAAGTATTGGCCTTGAACAGAAATAGGTTCTGATTAAGGTATTCTAACTGGTGTGTAAAATGAAGCTATTCATTCAGTAAACTGACAACTTTCCAGTTGGTGTTTGCCCTTACTTAATTTAGTTTCCTCAACACAACTAGTGAGGTAGCCTGGGTCTGCTTTTGGCAGTCCTGGGCAACTGTAAACTTGTATATATTTGTCCCAAATATTACACCTCACGAGTTAAAAAAAATAGCAGGCAGGTATGAGGAAAAAAAAAAAGTGGGTTTTTTTTTTGTTTCTGAAACTTTCTCAAATTCTTACCTAGTAAGAAAACAATGCTATTTTCAAATACTGGTGATTAATACTATAACCAGTGTAGTCTGCACCCATTTATTGTATAAATACCATTGCCTGTTGACCTTTGGATACATTAATTACAGTATATCTGGTCTTGGTTCTATTATTTTTGTCTGTCCAGAAGATAAATAAAGGTGCCCTTTCCAGTCCTTCTGGAGAACTTTTTTTCTTGGTATTGTCATGAATTATGCAGTTCTTTTTTCTGCCGTGTGCCAATGAAGTTCTCTTTTGACTTTAAAAGATAAGCCTGCATCCCAAGAGAGAATATTTGATTATTTTAAAACTATCTGTGCTTCAGTTTTTATGGTAGGTACAAGCTTTCTGGGCTTTGCTTTTTTTGGATTGTGTGTTTGCTAATTAAAAGAAAAGCACAATGAGTTATATTACATGATGTGAAGGATTAAAGTACAATTACAGCATTAAATAGTAAATGTTTACAAGGGCAAGACATGCAACTACATTTTTCAGATTATGCTTATTATTCACTCCTTGATGTTATTTTGCACCTAATCAATAAAGGGCCTTCCAGAACGCAGCTCCTTCGCCAGTTGTATATGTGCCCAGAACACAAGAAACGCTGCTGGGGCAGAGGAGCTCAGGGAGGGGAGGAAAGTGCTGGCATATTACTCTGACTTCTTGTCATGCAGACCAAGGCTCAAACGAAACACGGAGCAATGGGAGGATAGCTCCCCTAGTCTCGATTTAAATCCCCAGTGGACATTTTGTCACACACCAAAAGCGTTGCAAAACCGAACACCAGTCCACTTGACGTGTCATACAGAGTCAGAGGAGCCTCTGATTTGGGATCACGGGGTTGAGAAGACTATGATTTAGGTGAACTGGCGCAGCTGTGTGTAAGGAACTTATAGCCATTATGTTTTATTCATGTTCTGTGCTATCAGATTCTTATTTTCTGGTACCTTTAAAGTGGTTCTTTAAAATTTTATAATAACACCACCAATAATAGTGAAAAATACATCTAAAATTTAACAGAACTTGCCAGTACTTCTATCAGTGATTTTTAATATGGTCCTGCTGTATTAACTAAGGAATCTTATTCCTGCTGGGGATCTCTGTGTGTGGATTTAGTAGAGCTATTGGAAGAAAATGCTTCAGTAGATCGTGTGGCTGCCATGGGTGGCGCTTCCGTGGGACGTTTCTGCAGAACCCAGTTGGTTCCATCCCATAAAGTTCGGTGGAACTTTTCCGTCTCGTAAGGGATGTGTGTGAGTACAGCAGCTACAATAGGATTTTCTGCCTTGAAAATAGTTATTTTGAATTGCAAAGTTTATTCCTAATAGTAATTTTTACTTTCTTAGCTTCAGTTGATGCATGTCTAATTTCTCATAAGTCTGCTTTCTTTCCAGGCTCGGATCATCTTTTCTCTTTTCCTTTAAATGTATTTAAAAACATTTAATTTTTAAAATGTTACTAGCCCTTTAAAAACCTGTAATAAATGCTTTACAAGTGGCTAGACACCTTCCCTGGTGGTTTAATTTATACAAGCAGGAAACTTTCTCTCCTTCTTTCTCTCTCTTTTTCTTGTTTTCTTTAAACCAACTGACGTAATGCCAAGCTTTGCTTTAAAAGAACAGACAGAAGTAATTGGTAGCTTTTAACTTTTAATAATGTTCTGGATTGGTTTTAGTGGCCAAACTGCATTTTTTTTAAATATCAAGTAAAAACGGGCTTGTGGCCTGAGGAAGAAAGGCCCTGTTGATGCAGTTATTTTTATTCTTGTTTTTCAATCTGTTATTAAAAATCTTTCCTGCTGAGCTCTGCTGGATTTCTCCAATTGCTCTTTGTGATGGCTGGTGCATTTCAGGTTACGGTAACTTAAACTGTTTTCTGATTTTTACTTTTTTTTCCCCCTCACGGGCACTTTGAGATGCTTTAGCCTTTTTATTTGTTTTGTTTTTATTTGAATCCCCCCAGCATTCCTTCTGTCTTGTCCAGCACCTGACTCCTTCTTTCAGAAAAACAATTTATTTTGTTCCAAAGAGAAATAATATGTTAAACTTACCTTTGATGCCTGTTCAATGAATATTATTTTCCTAGTATGAGTGTGTTTTACACCTGTTAGTGACGCTGAGGACAGGATACTCACTAGCCATTGCAAGACACATAAGAGATCGTATCTTTCAGAGTGTCCACTTTCTGTGTGTTCTCCACCCCGTCTTAAAGCTAAACGAGATTTTAAAATACGTTTAGTAATAGTTTTAAGTGATCTGTATCTCTTCGTATAAAATCGATATTAGAAAAAAGAAAACCCAACAAAAGGATTTTTGAAAATAACTGTAAAATCCAGTCAACACATTTTTTCCTCATTTCCTAATTTTGTTCAGGGTTTTCTGTCTCTTTTCCTTAATTTCTTTTCTACATCTGCTGGGGTTTTGAGCACAAGCAAACTTTCTACAGTAGAAGACAGAGTTGGGCAATAGACTTTCTTGACGAAGTTGACGTCAGGACGACTTCATAAGTTGGCAAGTAGGAAAATCGTTCAAAGACTGAGTTGGCTTGTGCCAGTTTTCCCTTCCTTTAGGGGAGACACTCCACCCAGTAGGAGGTTACCCCACCCAATGTGGAGAGCTATAATTCAGTGGCAACACTTTAAATGTCAATCCTCCCTAGGGTTTAAACCCCAGACTTGTCTTGCCTCAATCTTTATATTTAATCTAACATTCAATCTGTTGAAGTAACATCTCATCTTCATAAGCACTTTTGGGGCCTGATCCTGCAATTCTCATTCTTGAAAAATACTCACTGTCGTCAAGGGGACTTTTGGATTCAGTAAAAGCTGCAGGATTGGCCTCTGCAGAGTTGTGTGTGTCTGTGTCTGTCTGTCTGTAAGATTGTGTCTGCCTGATGAATTCTGTATAGTCCATGTTGTTTAAGATAAAGTTGTAAAATACTTAGAAATCTGAAGAAGTCCTGGAGTAGTAATGCTGTAAAAGAGATTTTCCTCAATAAGTGAAGTGTATGTATTTTTAATGTAGCAATTTCCCTGGTTAAAATATGATTTTAAAAGGGTCCAACTCTGAAGAATTTAAGGCATTTTTACCTTTTTGTGCCCTGTATTTCTCTTTTTCATGCTGTAGACATATTTTTGAGTGCTGATTTTAGCAATTTTTTCTCTCTAATGGAAAATGAAAATCACGGCCTGTAGCTTAGTGCATTGGGATACCTGGGCAATACTGAGAACGTTCAAGGAAAAATTAGGTTTTGATATATTTTCAAAGTCAACGTGTAATTTTTATAGGTGCATTTTACTTCGTTGTGTCTATTCTCAAGCTTTCTTTTCAGATCTCCCATTACATTTAGCAAAGCTGACAATGCAAGAGGGAATGTGTAATGTGATGTTGTAAAAATGTCACAGAAAAGATCGCTGGTGTGTTCACCTCTCTGTATTTTGAAAATATTCCAGCATTTTTAGTTTACTAATAGATCTGGGAAAAAAAGTCTGTAAAAGATGATGCTACAAATCATCAATGCACTTAGGTTTCTCAGCAAGATTTACTTAAACAGTGTGCTTCAGTTTTGCCTCAAACCATTTCAAGCCATCTCTGATCCAAGAATGTACCAGTTCTTGGTTCCTGGAAGATTAAGCATGACAGTTTCTATTATATAATGAACAGCAGTATTGTTTGAACAAAGGTAACATATTTTGATTTGTGTACCTTTTTTTGGCAGCTGGCACTAGAGTGTGTCTAAAATGAGTGGTGATCTAACAGTGTAAATATCTGAATGTTCTTGAAACACGCTGTATAGAGATGTAGTGTTTAAATCATTGAATCTATCTTACCTATATTATATAGAATGTGTATGTATGTGTATATACAAAGCCGTAAATGGCGTGTTCTGCTATCTGTAGCCTTCAAATGTGTATCCTTTGGGTATTCCTGACCTACATTACAAAGTCTGCAGTCTGAAATACATACTGAAACTTTAAAAATTAAACATACAGCTTGATGGTTCACAAAAGAAAAAAAACCCAAAAAACCAAACACACCAAAAAGAAAAAAAAACAAAAAACCAAAAAAACCCACAACAACAAAACAAAAACAAAAAACACCCCAAAACAAACAAACAAACAAAAAACAAAACCCCCACAAAAACAAAACCACGGGAATTTTTGCTAGTAGTTAATTAAAAAGAGAGGCAAAAAAAAGGCATGGTCTGCCTAGCCAAAATAGCCAAATACCTTGCAGATTACTTTTGGATATTCCAGTGACATTACAGGGATTTTGTTTTGAAAAACAGAATCTCAACTTATCTAATAAAAGTTTCACATAGATCTTGAAGTTAAGTATTGCCTAAAATTCCTATATTCAGAATGTGGTTTAATGAAAGTTAAGTGAGTTAGGATAAAGCAGTTTTCTTTGGGGGTGAAGGGTTTCAGAGTTTCCAACATAGGAGTCTTCTTGACTTTCTCGCACACTCCTCTTGAGGCAGAAGCCGTGAGATGTGGAACATAATCCAAAACTTACTATGCAGGTGGAACTTCGCTTCCTGAATTCAGTTAATGAAAGAAAGATAACTCCAGTTTCCTAACCTGAACGTAGTTCGCTTTTCTATTTAGAATTCTCAGTGTTAGGTGTATTAAATGTACTCAGCAGACGTTGGCCAGCTGCAGTCACCGCGTACAAACCAAAAATGCAATACATGTTGATTGTTGCTGAGCCTTCTCCTCCTGCACAAATAGATATGGACACACACGCACACACACAATTAATAAACTAAACCTTGCCCCAAATACCTGGGGGAAAAGCTTGTGAAAATAGATTAGCCTTACCATGTGCCTCGCAGGTAAACAGTACCTGCCTCTGCTAGAGCGATGGGCAAGGAGAGCTGCTGAACAGAGTCTGCCTGCCCATGCCGCCCAGGCACTCAGCTCTGGAGGCTGAAATCTGGGGGCCCTCAGTAGAAATCCCACCTCTCATTTCAGCTGTTACAGTGGTGGGAAGGAAGAAACAGTAACTCATGTCTCTCATCTACTGTATATATGTTTTCTTTCTGTGGCCTGCTACACACATCTGAAATTTATGCCATCCAATTAGTCTCCTTTTACGTTCCTCAGATCCAGAGTTTTCTTTAGAACTAAACTCCTATTTGCATGTTACATCTATCATGAGAAAAAAAATAATGTAATGGATTAAATTAATCCTGTAATAGTTGTTTGAGCATACTGTAGGAATGTAAATAATTTTGTGGCATTGAGCTCATATTTCCAGTCTTATGGGGGGTAAGATCAGAAGTTATCAACAGCATATATCTGAGTCATTCAGCTACAATAAATCTTCTAACAAATACCCACCCTCTGCACACCCAGAGATATTCTCCAAGGCTGTTGAAACTCTGCACACACCTGTATCTTACGTATAAGTCCATATGCATGACTAGTAGATGTATCTTCACCTACAATCAGATTGTATGTTAGGCTACAGCAGCTGCAATCAAAGTAGTCTGTGGACACATAGTTTGATTGCTACTTGATTATTGCTGGCTGTGTGGCCCTCCAAGGTTGTCTTTTCCCCATAGAAAGTCCCAAAGAATGATTAGTTGAAAAGAAATGTGGAGTACAGCACTGACTCCAGCTCTGCCAGAACTCAGGATACAAAGCATTAAGTGCCTCATCAATATCAGGTCAGAAGTGATGGTGCATAATTCATTTCTGTGAGGTGTCATTCTGTCATGTGTAGGGTGCTCTGCCCCTGTTACTCTGTCTCTTTCTCCCTCATGCAGATCGCTCCCTTCAACTGCCCTACGCGCATACATCCATTCTAAAAATACATGGAAATGGAAGTCCATCTGTGTTGCATAATTTTTTACAAAAACACCAGTGTTTGTATTGTTCTTTCTCTGAGCCCTTAATGAGTTTAAAGAATTTAATGTGACTTAATGAGGGTTCTTATTCTGTTTCTGACACAGACACTAATGAGGGAAAAGTAGAACAAATTGAAACCCAACTTTTACTTGCTAGTTTCATGATGTCATCAAATACAGGATATTACAACTCCTGGAAAAATGTACAAATCTAGGCAAGAATCCATTTTGCATCACTGCCTTTCAGTTGTTTGTGACATGAAGTTTGCTAACAGAAAAACAAAGCTTAGCGTAACTTGATTTTTTTGTGTGTGTTTAGGATGGGGGTTTTTTTTGGCAAATGATTTTTGGAAAAGTGAATCTAACCTGCTTTGTCTGTCAGCCTGGCAGAAACTTAGATACCAGCAAAGATTAATCAAAGATTGACTAATCCCTCTGATTATGGCCCTGATCTGCCCCTGTACTTGGAAGGGACAAAACTTCTTGCAGCTTCATTTAGAGTAAGATCCAGTCCTCATTGGGCAACATCTCATTCTGTTGCAGCTTACTGAGAGGGAAGTATGATTTTTGGGGCTTCATGTTAAACGTACTGGAGTTTGGTACTTTACAGCAGTTCGCTGGACTAAGGACAAATTAACAATATTTTGTAAGGCGCCACCTTGCTTTTCTGTTGCCTCACTCAGGATGGTCAAGGAGTATTTCACTGCATAAAGCTGCTCTTCAGCAGGACCACAGTCAGTCTGTCACCTTTAAAAGTGATTATTGTGGTTGGAAAACAGTTCATTTCCCAAAGGGGAATGAAAACTAAAAGTGGGTTTAGGAAGTGCACCTGCTTCTGAGCCCTGCTGCTCCTCACTGGCTTCACGGGCATGCTTTTATCTTGTCCTCACCAACTTCTCTCCAAAAGGCTTGCAGAGATAGCAGTGAAGGACAGCAGTGTAGAAACAGTGGCTGAAGGTCTGGTGTGACAGGTACATATCTGTGCAAGGAGGCTCTAATGCCCTCACCATGTTACATGCCATGCCATCAGAGTCTTTTTGTCAGGCCAAGGGAAGTGGTGACTTCCATAATCCACAAAATGTGTGCTTTTGGTATAACCAAACTGCTGAAAATTGCAGCATAGTATATAAAATGTTTTTTTCTAACATCTGATTTTTTTTCGGCAGTTAGTATTTTTAACAATATCAGATAAATTGCACAATGTGCAATTTCTTAGGTTGATTAGGTTAATCCTTGGCTCTTCTGTGGAGAATATTATGGCTTTGCATTTTTTTTTTACAATTAGTTGTTGGCTTTATATTTTTAACTGCAACAAAAGATAGCTAAAAAACAATAATAATTTGAATTGGAAATATGGGCATTTTTGACCAACTTTCTTGAGCATTTTCATACAAACAGAAGAAGAAAGTAACTTGTTTCGTTGGTTTTTATGTATGTATATGTGTGTTTGTGTTGTTGTTCTTTATTTAAATAAAAGTTTTCATAATTTGGTAGTTCAGCACGCATGAGTATAATCTGAAAATATTTCTCACAAATATTCTGAGTTGAAGGCAGGTCTGAGTTGATAGCTTGTAGGCAGACAGAGTCTAGAGCCGCAAAACTATCTTCTGGAGTTTTAAACACTGGAAAGTAAGATTTATTGGACCTTAAATATCCCAGTGGTGCAGATTTATTTGGTGTTCAAGGCAGTCTCAGCTTACCTTTCCTTGGAGATTTGTTGTGGTACTGCATTATCTAAGGAACATTTAAAATCGCTTGTCCAGGGCTTTTTTCTTCAGTCGTTCCTCAATTTTTATTTGTGCATGTGAAAATCTTTACTAAGAAAGATGACCTGGCAGCTCTGCTGAACTTTACCCTGCAAAACATTTTACCTGAATAGGACAAAATTAAGCATCTGAAAAGCTGACATTTTAAAAGATTTTTGTATCTATAGTGATGCATGACAGTGGCTAGTTGTCAGTGGGAAGGAGCTTAAAAAAGAGTTACAGGAGAAAGAAGCAGCAGCTGTGGAATTTATTTTAATCAGGTGAATGAGACTCACGGTTAAGCAAGTTTTACCTTCTTGGGTCTTCAGAATTTATTGCCAAAAAGTCATATGCCTGAACAGAAGGAGAACTAAGATATTGTACAACCCACTATGACATGGAGTGTTCTTACTGCACATGAACACTGTTTATTTATTTTTTTCTCTCCAGTAAACTGTGACTTCTTTTGTCAGAAGAAATTTCAGATGAGCCCCTAACAGAGTAATTTAGCTGCCATAAACCCTGCACTCCTCACTGTATCTCTGTGCAGTGTGATGGTCTGTGCTAGTTTTCACAGAGTTGATGTGCTTTCAGTCTGCAATGGGGCTGCATTGACTTTACTTTTGCAGAAAAAGTACATTTTCTTAGAAAATGCACTACATAAAAGAAGGAAGGGCAAGGAGAACGGGGAGAGTGCTCTGATATACGAGCTGAGATTATGGATGCTGTAATGCTGTTTTTTTGTAGGACTGTAGGAAAATCACATTGGGACCAAAGTTCCTGTGGATTACCATGCAATATTTATTACCATTTTCCTGTGTTTTCCCTGGTTAGGATCTAATCCTTCAATGTCTGGAGCTGCATGGAGTTAAGAATTTGTCCATTCAGAGAGGAAAACCTTGCCAGCTATGGGATTTCACTACCTGTATTTATTTATTCCCCCTTCTAAAATTTCTGAGAGCAAGATGATTGAGAGTGAAAGACAGAGATGGAGGATGGGTAAACTGAAGGAGTAGCAGGGGCACACATCTGCTCAGTAAATAGTGTTTACTGATTACTGTTTACTGTCAAGCAGATTACTGCAGTTGTATTTCTGTGAAGCAACCCGCATGCAGCCAGTGCAAAGGAATGAAGCGAAGTCGTGTGCAATTCTGAGGTAACTAAAAGACGTGCTTGTGACACACTTCGAGCAAAAGCCATTTTCGGTTGCCCAGTACGCTCCTCGAACTCTGTAATTTCGTGAGTGACACATTGGATTATGAGCAGCCATCAAAACACTCACAGGCATCTTGTTTGGAAGAAGAATATGCTTGAATTAAATATTTGCAAGTCAGAGAAATATGTTGATTTGTTCTTTTAATTTGTCACCTTCCTGGTCTTTTTCAGTGTGTTTGATAGTTACTCAATTTTGGAGTTTATTTAAAAGAGATGATAAAGTTTACACTTCTGCATTCCTTACTTGTGCAGAGCTTCCATTTGCTTCCTTGGGAGAGCTGGTCTGAGGAAGAGCGCTGCCTGCTTTTGCCATGATATGGATAGGATGTGGTTAGTGTAGGAGTCCCCTCATCCTTAAAGCTCCCTTATTGTAGTGAACTCATCGCTTCCTTGGGGAAGAGATTTTCAATCTGATTTTCAATCCCTTCTGTCAGGTTTGTCTTACTAGAGCTAGCAGTAAGGAAAAGGAAGGGAATGTGGGCACATCTGTTAGGGGACTGAGGTACAGGAAGCCTCTGCTGAGCTTGCCTGGTAATTTTTTGGTTATCATCTTCTCATGATGGAATATGAACATAGAAAAAACACAGAAGTTAATGTTTACTTTATAGACGCTTTATCGTCAAGCATAGAGACCTGACAGTTTCATGGTTAAGCGCCTGAAGTTGTTTTTGGCTTTGCAGTTGTTGAATTAATCACTGCAAAGCTAACTAATTGTGTACCTTTTAAAGCTTCCCTCCCTACTCTTGTAATGAAAGGGAGATATTTTGCTCTTCTGACTTTAGAGTTGGGCTATCCCATTAGCTACTAGCAGCAAGCTCTTCAGCTTTTACTGAGTTACCTCAGGAGTCATTCTAGTATATGGTGAATTTCCTTACTCATCCAGTTATTTATAGCCTTCAGTGCCCATGCTATAGAATGAGCAAAATGTTTTATAAAAGTGTTTTAAAAATACTTTTTACAGCTGTATAGAAAATGCTGGCTCTTTAATTCTGAGTTTACAGATGATACTATTGCTACTGTTTTGATTTGTGAGAGACATTATCTTGTCTTACTGAGATGTTTTGTAGCCAAAACTTAGAGTTTAAATGGATTTTTAAAAATTTTTTTTTCCTCCTTAAATATTAGACATGGACAAAAAAATGACAAGGTTCTCACCTTATAGTGAGCTGCAGGTCAGGGTTGATGGAACTGCAGCTAGTTAAACTCCTCGGTTTTAAAGAAAGATGAAAAAGTTGCTGCAAAGATTAGCTTCATTTCTGTCAACAGTTTTATTAAGGCAAAGACAGAATCAAAGGCTGAATGGACAAAGTTGGGATTTTTGCCATTTGGTTATTTTTTTCTGAGGCTGTGTAAGCTTTTTTCTTTTAAATAAAAAAATTAATGTAGAATTGAGTGTTTCCCACAGGAGAACCTTCCCAGATTTAGCATAAAGAAAGTGCATTTTAATTCAAAGACACTGGTACATTTCTTACAGCTTTGAAAGCAGTAATCCAACAGGTATATAAAGCTCTAATGATAAATATGACGATATTTTATATCTACTCATGTTAAAATACATGGTTTATTTTAGTGCATGTTTAGAATAATACTATTTATTTAAGATACCAAATTTATTCTTCATTTTAAAGACAAGTCGTGGCTTCTCCATTTGCTTTTTTTATGTCAGCTGGCTCATTTCAACTCAAAGGTTTCACTTCAAGAACTTTTAATAATTTACAAAGAATCTCTGATTGCAGTTGGAAATCTTGTATATATAACTAAACTAACAAGTCTGTTTATTGTATGGGAGAGGCTCTAGCGATTTTATTTATCTTAGGGTCCACATTATTGGAAGGCAGAACTAATGACAGTGAATCATGCACCCTGTATATTAATGCAGTCCACTTTCAGCTCTATATAAATAGTATTGTAAATACACACCTGCAGAGTGTCTGCAGTTACATGGCCATGACACAGAGTGCCTCTGTGCTCTCCGAGTATATATCCAGTGTATGTCTCTGCGTGTGTCACATCGTGCTAGCCCAGGCAGCATACTACAGCTGCTGTTCCTCTCCAGGAGGTGTCTGTAAAATGAACACTTGCAACCCCAAAATTCTGGGGTGGCTTTAAGCAGAACACATGGGTGTACTGTAACTCGGTCTTTCCATACCTGCCCATTCCCTGCACAGGGCTAGCTGCACAAGATGAGCTGGGTGTCAGTCCGGAATGTAGAAGGTCCTCTGAGAAGGGCAGAAGATAAGGTGTGACATCAGTAACTGGGAGCTTTCTTGGCTTCCCAAGGAGAGATGTAGTGAAGAATTAGTCAGCAAAAGCCATTATTTCTACAAAAAGTCTAAAAATGTGGCAACTACACTAGCAGCAGGGTAATTTTCATTAAATTAATGAAAATTTATGTAGCAGGGCCCTCATCCCAAATTTTCCTTTATTTCAGCAAACAGCCCTGGCAATGCCATCATCTCCTGTGGTGTTTGCATAGACATATCCAGGGTAGCTTGAAATATAAATACGAGTTGCTGGTTGCCTGGGGTGGCTGAGGCTCCTTCCCTCTGCTGCACCTTGGAGCCTCTTCGAGCCCGTGGTAGAAATCCTGGGCTGCTCCAGTCCATGCCCCAATTCCTCCGTCGGGCTGGAGAGGCTGCTGGTTCAGGGGAGACCAGCGTGTCCCCTGGCCACCTCCGCGGGGGTGGCTCTGCACCCTGAGCTGTGCCTGCCCCTCTGTGCTGTCCCTGCAGCGTCCTTGGAACAGCTCCGGCTGGCTCCATCCCGGGGACGCTCCTTTGGGTTTGCCAGGGGCAGCTACGGCACGGCCGGGAGCAGGAATTGGAGCTGGGATGGGAGCAGGACCGGGAGCAGGGATGGGAGCAGGGATGGGAGCAGGGCCAGGAGCAGGGATGGGAGCAGGGATGGGAGCAGAACCGGGAGCAGGGATGGGAGCAGGGCCGGGAGCAGGTATGGGAGCAGGGATGGGAGCAGGGATGGGAGCAGGGATGGGAGCAGGACCGGGAGCAGGGATGGGAGCAGGGATTGGAGCAGGGCCAGGAGCAGGGATAGGAGTACAGCTGGGAGCTGGATGCTCGGGCGCCTGCTGGATGTGCCAAGTGGGGCGAGTGCTGGGTTTGGGGCCCCCATCCCCTCTGCAGCAGGGCGTGCAGGTGGACCCCACGTTTTGGGCTGCAGTTGCTGATGTCCGTGGTGTCCCTGGGGAGGGAGAGGAGCCCTTGTCTAGTACCCAGAGTGCTGGAGGGCAGGAGGGAGAAAGGAATCTCCTTTTTAAAAGGAGTTGTTTTTTTTTCTCACCCCTGTTCTTTATTCATAAACCTAACGCAGTTTCACAATTCCCAGACATGTAAAGCTGCAGGGCTTTTTTTGTTTTGTTTAAATCTTTCTGAACCAGCCAAATTTTTGAGGTTGGCACGAGGTGCAGCCAGTACCATGGCCTTCCAGGGCTTGCTTGGTCTAGAAGTCTGCAGATGTTTTCTGCTGGATCTGAATCTTAATGAACAAAAAAGATTTTGGCGTCCTTATTTATTTATTTTCAAGGGGAAAATGTGGTTTAAAACGTTGATAATTATGTTTTACATGAACTACTCAGACTTTATGTGACTGTATGGGAAAATGAATGCTCATCAATTTAAAAAAAATTCTTTATTCATAAAGCATTCATATTTAAAGTGATCTGGTTTTTTTTTCTCCTCCTCTCCTTAATGAAAACAGGGTTTGAGGAGTATTATAAATAATTATGTTTTTTAATTACATAGAGTTCTGCATCAGAGTTCCTGAAGACGGCCCACTGTGATCCTCGGGTGAAAATACCAGGGCTTTTCAAAAGCTTTATAATTATCTGTTCTCACTGCTCCTCTCTTCGCAATACACACATAGTTACTGAAAAAAGGAGAAAAAAACAATATTCCAGGAGGGATCCACCTACACATGTGCATAGGTCAGGCACATACATCTCATTCAGAATGATGATTTTTTTTTGCAGCCGTCAGGTAGTACTTCCCAGCTTGTGTGCTCTTTCGGAGGGAATACTTATCGCAAAGCTGCAGCGCATTTTAATCAAGGTTCCCAGAGTAGTTTACAAGCAGTAATTGCCTCTTAAGGACAGGATGAAGTATTATACCCATTGTACTGATGGGTGAGCTAGGGCACAGGGAATCTAAGTAAGTGCAGTGTTCGTGAGCCAGTGGCAAAGCTGTGATCAGAGCTTTGGTGCCTTCACTCCTGGTGCTGCTAAGACACCTCCCCTTCAACCCACCAGTTTTCCTTTCTTAAATCAAAAAAAGTCAGACTTTGACATCTTTTATTACATGTTATATGGGAAATGCTGTACTTGGTCTGAAGTAGAAGTAAACCTGTGTGAATGCGCTCTTGTTTTATGTGAAGTGTGAGGGCCCTTGTGGCATGATTTCCCTTGAATTCTGAACCTTAGGCTTTTCCGCTGTGTTCCATGGCTCCGGTAAGCCACTGGATCATCCCCAAAATAGCTCCCGTGGCGTCTGTTACTGATGTATCACTGCGCCGTGAATGACAGAAAGAATTCCACTTTTCAGCACAACAGTTCACTTGCTAAGTGATTCCCCAGCATGATACATGCTGTGTCTTGTGTTTAATTATCTTTTAATTATCAAAGCAGTAATGAAGTTGTGCATAAGAAGTGTATGGATCAATAAAAATAACTAAAAATTATGAAGGAGCTGACAGGCAGAGTCCAGCTGTTCTTTGGATGTTACTTTCCATTTTTCTGAAAAGCTTTTGTCTTTTTCTTAAGAACAACATCAGAAAAAAGGATTGAAGTTTTTATTGGTTATTCCTAGCTGCTGATGACCATGCATACATTCTCAGTGCTTTGCGAGAGGTGGTGTGAGTGCTAATGAAAGTTTGTATTGGAGTAGTCCCTAAGAATATGATCATTGTTACAAATTTATTTACACCATGAAAGATTTCCTGTCCTAAAAAATCTGCCAGCAAATGTCATAATCCTGAGTGGGTAGAACCACATAGTGTAGATGGTTCTGAGCCCCTTTCACAATTGTATCATTTATTTAACTGTCTATCTTTAGAATTTGGAGGCTCCCCTTTGGTTTCAGAGGCATGCTGAAACTCTCGCGCTGCATACATGGTGAGGGCAGTAAAATACCTGAGTGCTCGCTTGCCTTTAACTACTAAATAATGTGGTTGCACATGACACAACAAGAACAGAGGTATAATCCTGCCCTGTGAAGCAGGTCACATGTTTCAAGTTCTCTCTGTAATGTATGCAAAGTAGCTGCTTAAATCATTATGAGTGTGTAAATCACCATCTTCATAAACAATACCATCAAGGTACAGTCAGGCAACATGTCTCTTATGGGTTGACTGGAGCTGGAATTTCTTTCAGATGTTGAGGAGGTACGTCAGTGTATGTGAAGCAGATCTGTTGCTGCAGTGTGGTCTCTGCAATGTTTTGGATTTCTAAGATGAATATGGTTTAGGCTGTCTTCTTCACATTGAAGTGCAGTGAAAGGAGGAGGACGTGAATGAGGCAAATGGAGCAGCTTGTATGATTCAAGGCTTCCATGAAAAATTTGCTCCTTCTTTTTCCTCTGGCTTTTTAAGTCACACAACTGATACCCATTTATTTCTCTGCACAAGTTTAGTAAGTATTTGAAACTCCTGTTCCTATGTCTGTTGTGCATTTGGGAGGAAAAGATGTGTTGACTGGTGTTTGAGAATCCTATCTTCTGTTTTAACCATCATTTCCCTGTATGGGTTATGACACTGTTTTTTCTGTTTTTCTTTAACATTCCGATGTACTTTCTGTAACTCCTGAGTAACACTCCACACCTCTTTAACGCAAAGCTGACTAGTTTAGTGCTGAGTGAAACTGAAAGCAAGACTAATCTTAAGAATGCTGCTGTACTTCTGCATAAAGTATAAATACGTGCCATTATCATTATTATTTATTTGTCATTGTTATTGTTATTGGAGCTTGTATTTTCTTGGGGGAGAGAAGTAGGTGCACTGTATCATCACCTCCCCACCCCCAAATGTTGTATTTTGAATCACTTTAAATAATTGTTTGGGTTGTCTTTATTACAGTGAATCATGTCTTTTAATATCTGTTTTAAGCACACCTGCGGTGAGTTCATAGTAAGGCAATGGAACCTTCTTTGATTTGCCATCATGTAGGACTTTTGCAACATGCAAAGTGCCCCTGGTTTATAAATACAGATAGACCTTCTGTGCTGAAATCCTTTCACACATTTGAGGAAATGTGTATGGGTCAGATAGTTCAGCTTAAAACGTGAATGCAGAGATGGTAACTCCATAAACGCAGTGTATTCTCCTTTTGTTCTGAGATAGTCTGTCTCACAGTTACAATTATTCGACATGAATTTCAGAAGAAATACCAGTGAAATGGCACTGGCAGAAGCAGAGATACAACTAAAGATGCTGGCAGCGGCAGTCTGGTCTGTAGGTGCTAGTGGAACATCGGTTTTTCTACTTCCTGTATCTGTGCTGTGTCCTTTGGTGGTGGGAAGAAAAACACCAGCAGCACTCATCAACTTTCAGCACATGTGGAGACAAAGCTAAAGAGCAGTGGCATCCCCAGTGCATTGGCAATTTGCTGGGAGCCTGCGGGCTGCATCTCATTTACATTAAAAATGCGGAGATCGCTCCTGCCTTTATCTTGACCGGGGGGACGTGGCTGGTATGGCAGCAGGCCCATTACCGCTGCCTTTACCTGGGTCCCCGTGGGCCGGGGTCAGCTGGAGCGCCGCGGGACGAGACGCGGCCCTGCCGGGGCCCAGCGCCGGCTCCCCGGGCTGCGGGCTGGGGCCCGGGACCCTCCGCTGGGCGGGTCCGTGCCACGGCTTCGCCATCCAGGCCTGGATGAAGCGCTCCTCGGCGGAGCGAGGAGCTGCTGCTCTGCTCTCTCTGGGGCTCTACGGAGGGCTGGGGGAGCCAGTGCCCCGCACAGAAACCCTTTTGTGTGTTTTTGAACCAGTTTGGTAATGAAAGACAAATTAAAAAAAAAAAAGACTGCCCCCCCCCCCCCCCAACCCGCTTGTGCCTTTCAATAGAGATAACTGTTATCTCTTATAAAAGTCTACATAAGTGTAAGTAATTGCCTGCACTTGGCTCTGGTACAGTGGAAAAGCTGTGATCAGCAAACCCGCATTGTACTGGGCATGTAAGGGGAAGTTATTGGATGATACGGGACGTGTTGGCTTTAATGCCTGTCCTGCCTCCCCTGCCTTGTTTACTTTCTTTGCAAGTCTTTTCAAGGCTTAAAACAGTGCTTAGGGAATGGGCGGAGGGTACCGCGCTGACTTCGAGCGACTAAAGTTTTCTTGGAATCGCCCTTAAAAGAAAATAAATCGGAGCCCGTCTGTGCTGCGGCGTCAGTCCGGCAGCCTTTGTTCAGCGCTGAAGCTGTGGGTGCGTGTCGTGAACGAGCATCCCCGGGAAGCGCCGGCGGGCACGGGCCGCGCAGGGACGGGACGGAGCGGGGCTGCCCTTCCCGCCCGGCCCGGCAGCAGCGCGGCCGGCCGGAGCTGCAGGCGCCGTGTCCGTGTGTCCCCGTGTCCGTGTGTCCCCGTGTCCCCGTGTCCCCGTGTCCGTGTGTCCGTGTGTCGGGGCTGCGCGGCTCGCTGCGGGTCACGTTTGCAGTCGCATGCAGCGCTGCGCCGCGCAGCCGCCCCTCGCGTGTGTCCGTGTCCGTGTGCCAGCGCTGGCTCCCTTATCGCAGGAAGCGTTGCGGAAAGCGGTTGCTCCCTCTCTCTCTGCCCGGTTCCCAGAATTGCGGTGATTAACCATTCTTCCCCCGCGCTGTCACTGAAGTGCTGGGCAGAAAACAGCAGTCGCGCGTGTCCCGCTCCAGCTTCAGGACAGTCCTCTCTCCTTTTCTCGGTCTCTTTCTCTCTCTTTCCCCCTCCCTTCCCCACGCCTCTTCCCCAATAAACCTAGATGAAGCCATTAGAATGGATATAGTCTCTTTTTGTTTTTGTCCTTCCTTCTGAATGCTTTTACATACGCCTATATACATGAGACAACATTTTTAAATACTGTGTATATATGTATTAAAAATAATACACGTATATGTATATACACATAAATTCCAAAATTCTAGTCCGCATTCAGTAGTGATAAGCCTGAAGCAAGAACATCTTTTGCTGTTCATGGGCTGACCCTTTCAGGGACATACTTCGAAATCCACTTTGTTGTCCACATTTTATGCGCACTTTATTGTAAGGAGGATCTAAGTCCAGTCATTTTGCATGGAAAAAAACCTTGAAACCCAACAGTCTAGACTGAAAGGGAGATACCAGGATAAATAATTTTTTTCATTAAATCATCTTGGAATTGACTTGTGATATTTCATTTAAAAATCCCATCTTGAATGGTATATCATACTTGTACTATTAAAAGCCCATAGAGCGGAGGTCTTAAGACCTTTGCATGCTCAGATACTGTGTAGTATCTCAATATATAAAATGAGTATGCCAAGAAGCCCAGAGACTAGCATTCCCTTTTGGAAAGTTAATCCTTTAATATATTTGTTTCCAGATTGTGGTCTGCAGACACATATAATCATGGTATGATACTGATCTGCAGTATCATATCATCCATTTAGGGATTTTAATTTAAAGTTTGGTGTGAAGGCTGCATAGTTGTTCCCTGTTATGTTTGAAGTTTGACAGTGGTCCACGATACAAAAATTTAGGAATGTTCATTCAGGAGGATTAAGAGTCCTAGATCATTACATTTTGCTTTCATTTCATCCTGTAATTTTTTTCCTCCACTTTCAAACATGATTAAAACCAATGAGAAAGGAAATATTTGAAGTGATTTGCAAAGTTATTTGATTTTTATAAAATTACGTGGTGTGATGTGCTGTATGTGCCAAACTACAGACAGACTTTCAGCTCCTAAACTAAGTACACTTTTTTTGTTCTGGTTTAAGCCCATTGAGAATTCTGCCAGTTAGGTTTTTCTCTTCTGTGATCATCTCGCGCATAATAGTCTGATGTTGCAGATACTTGCAGGAGCATAGCAAAACTGGTAGCATCATGTATGTGGTTTGATTTTTAATTTATAGTATATTAAAGCATATTTCTATCCTGAAAGATGTTATATGAAACAACTGCAGTATATATTAAGACAGTCGCTGGACTCCTCACTAATCTAATATGAAAAACCAAGGTACATAATAATTAATGCTTAGGGATAAGAAAGGTTTCCTTTAAAATAGAGAAACCTGTATTTAAAAGAAAACAGACTTAAATGTATACCTTTTAAAATAGGACTTTTGGATTTTGATCAGTGCTAAGGTATAAGTCCACACAGCTTTGTGTACTGCTTGGTTGTGTTTATATACACCTATTGGCTGCCAAAGTTTTAAGTAATGTCCCACCACAATACTGGTGGAAATGGCAATCTAAACACCTGGGACCAGTTTGTGGAAGTGACTGAACTGGCTTCTGCCAGAGGCTTCCTATGCTGGTGCAGTGACACTGTTTTCTCCATTTTACATTCTGCTCAGTGACTCTCACTTTCAAAACTAAGATTACTGGAAACAAAAAAAGAAAGGCAACAGCAAACTTATTTATTGTACGGAATAAACTTATTCAAACTTATCCATTCTAAGGATGAGAATAAAGTGTGCAATAAAGGTTTATTACCTCTAAAGGTGATAAACCAAAACAATTGGATGAACAATGCACAGTAACTAACTCACATGTAATTCTTTGTTTAAATCAGTTTTTAATGCAAAACAGGTTTTGTACATGCCTTTTTTCTTCCTTCCTGCATACCTCAGGCATCATTGAACTGACGAGCAATACTTAAAAGAGATTTTTTAATGATTCTTAATATCATTCCAGCTTTCATAAACCATAAAGAAACTTTCTTATCTAGTATTTATGAAACATGGAATGAAATCTGCACTATGTATCAACTTAAAACCACATGTAAACACAAAAGATGATGTTGAGCTGTGTAACTGTTTGGTTAAGAGCATATAGCTACAACAAACACAAGTCACTGTCCAGAGAAAGACTCCTTCTTTTGATAAAGTGACTACATTTTAATAATTATTTCCTGAGTTCTCCCTTTTCAGTGAAAGCATATGTAACTTCTTTTAACTTTATTGAATGTGTACCTTGATGTTTGTGGCCTGCCAGTTTAAATCACAGTTAGAACCAGTGATGTGTAAGTTGCTGTTACTTACATTAATAAAAATTTATATTAATGTAAGTAACCATCAGTGCAGATAGCGCAGTGAATATGAATTATGTTATGTACTTGTTTCTCTTTACTTTCTGAGGTATTTGGCAAAAAATCATTATTTCTTGAAATCGGTAATGTGTTGCATTTATTGGATAGTGCATGGCTGAAACGGAAGCTCCGTTTTCAGATTACCTAAATATTTTTGTATTTTCCAAATATCCCCTAGCTGAGATATTGTGTTAAGAGAAGTTCACAGTATGTAGTTCATAGTACAGTCTTCCTTCTTTAGTCTAAAATCCTGAGCAGATTTTCTATCCTGATCTTCAAATGCCGGGACTTTTGGAGAGTCAGCCACAGTTAGTTATGTAACACGAGAGAAAATGCCAGGGGGGATTGGGTCCAGAGATTGGAGTTCTTAATATCTTGAGCAAAGGCTGTGGAAATAAGGATATACGTTTATGTTAATTTATTACAGTGCATTAAGACAATAAGATCAAACCTAGAAGACCTCTTGTAATTAATCATGGCTTTGCTGGAATAGTATCTACCTCCAACTTCTCCAGTGCCTCTTGTGATAAAGGCTGGAAGATTCTGTGGGGCTGAGTGACCAGTGCTTTGTGCTCAGTCTACTCACAGGGTATAAAACAGTGCCAGACAAAGATCCTGCACTACCAAGAACAAGTATTCAGCTGAGAGCTACTAACAAAACAGAAACAAAACAGAAACAACAACAACAACAACCCAGCCCAAACCAAAGTTGTCACAGCTGTGTCCTTTTAAGGTCAACACCAAAAAGACTCTCGTCAAGTTGACAGAGGGAGATGACTTACTGATGTAACCCAAGGCAAAAGAGATAAGCAATAAAAATAGTGTTACATTTCTGTTTGATGGAGTGACTTCTCCTGACAGCTTACAGAGAGAACCAAGCAGAGAAATGCACCATGTCAGTTACTATGACAGTGAAGCTGATAAATCACATAGAAATTTGATTGTGCCAATTCCACTGGGTTTTGGAGCCTGAATTTTGCTATATTTAATAAGGGCTTACGTAAAGTCATCAAAATATGCTAGACTTTAATTTCACTGAAATAAATCTCCTTTCTACCAGGTAAAAAGGTAAATATAGTTTATTTCTAATAGTGCTCTTGTTTTAGTATTCATGTGTGGACATAAGGAAACAAAAATTGATTAGACTTACAGCATTCAAGTAGTCTTGTTATTTTGTAGAAATAAACTGCTTTTCCAATGTGAATTCCTGTCTAACACAGCGTACCAAGCTCTAGCCGGAGCATAGCTTCTGCTGTGTAATATAAAATCTGAGTATCGTTCGTGTAGCTGACAGAAGTATAGTTTCAAAGCATTTTAATGACAAGGAGAGTATTATAATCCTCCTCTGCATGTTACTTAATGAATCAGTTTGCTTGCAATAATGGTTTTACTTTTCTGAAGACACTGCCTATATTTTCTGCCAGATAATTTTCTGCTGAAATATTCTTTTCCTTCCCTCTCTCTTCTTTCAAAAAGACGTTTTAATCATTCCTTCCTTTAAGGCCTGGCTTATTTCTGTTCCCCTGCTCTGTCAGGGATGGCTTTGTGTTCCCTGTGTGCTGGCAAGGTGGGCTGCAGGTGGGCAGGAGCCATGAGCCAGGCCAGGAGCGTGGCCCTGCCCCAGGACCCTCAGTATGGTCACCTGCCCTGTCATCCTTCTGGGTGAAGAGTAGGTGCTGCTTTGGTTTGGAGGTTTTTCAGGTGTGTGTGACTCTTTCCTGGCTTGTTCCTAGTGCTGGTTGCATTTGCAAAGGCAGATAAGGAGATGGGAGCTGGGCTGTCCAGAGGAGAAGCGAGCTCCTTTACTCCGAGCCTGAGTTGCCACTGCCAGGCACAGTCTGACTGTCCCCCCAGCCCCGGTGTGAGCAGGGCATTTTTGGCCAGTGGGTGCAGGGAGAGGGCAGGGCCGGGCCTGCAGACAGTGGTGAAGGGATGGGCAGCGTCCCTTCAGGTCCAGTAGGGCTTAAGCCCATCATAAAATGGCACGTTTGGATTCTGGATCCTGGATCTGCCCGTGGCGCCCTCTCCTTGACTGCTCTGCTCCTGATGAGAAATGTAACAAAGCTTTCCTTTGAACTTTGTTGGGGTTGTCCTCTGTGTGCTTAGTGGTGGAAATCTTAAGTGTTTGCATTTTGTCAGAAGCAGAAGCAAAAATGTCACTATATTTAAGGGAGGAAAAGACCTTCATATGTTATGTCAGGCAGAAACAAAATGCTGGAAAGGACTGCCAAATCAAGGATTGTCCAAGGGCCCTGGTTCTAGCAGACAGTATGTACCATAAATAAATAAATGTTTGAATGCATTTCAGTGCAGCAGAAGGAAAAGCCATAGTAATGTATTGTGGAAGAAGAAGAAACTTGGAACAAATGGCCTGTTTACACAGCTGAACCAAAATAATATGTGAAGGTTGGTCAGGCCCAAATGAACCCCATAAAAAGCTTTTTAGGAATTCTGAGAGTTGCACTGGTCAGTTTGACCACACCAGACTTCTCTGTGTAGCCATCTCTGTTCTGGCACTGTGGATTATGTGAGAACAAGAGTGTTGCAACAATCTGGAGAAATGTGGTAGCTTCAAGAAGGAGCAGGGAGACAGGTAGTATTCTTTCCCCATTGAACTGGAGCAAAAGGTATATTTTCTTCAGTAGAGAGAGCAGCAGGTATCACCCATTACCTGTTTAGTTTCATCCAAAGAGATTAAGTTCAGTTGAAAACTGTAACACGCAGAATTTTAATGTTTTATGTTACCAAAGGGGGAAAAAAAAAAAAAAAAAGTTTTTTTTAGTCTCTATTGGATCTCTGCAGATTATATCTGTATCTGAGTCCTACTCAGACGTGGTGTACAATTTACTGAAAATAACTTTACCCATTTTTTTTCTCCACTTTTAAATGTAGCTCTGTTAGATTCTTCTGGCAAAGCAGTGTTGGCAACTCTGGGTGTGTCTTTTGTGTGAAACCCATGTAGAGGGCTTGAGAATTGCCTTCTCATTACATTTTTAATTACTAAACTGCCTTCAAAATACAAAAAGAATGTACAATGCCTGGTTGAGATATGGCACATAGAAGTGACTGCTAAGACAGTAGATAGAAAGGATGGCTTTTTTTCACAAAACATTTATAATGTTACAATAAATTCCTGCTGCTCAAGTAAGTAATACATATCTTGTATTTAGTTTGAATGCAGAAGATAGTATGTTTTTAAAGCTATTTGCCTTAAAGAGAATGCAGAAGGTCACTATGAAAATAAAAATATTTAAACAAACATGATAGAGACAAAGAGTAACTTTCACCCCAACTGCTTTTGAGGAAACGGTGCCTTTGGCATGTATATTCTTAAGGCACAGTGGTAAGGCTGTGCATACCCTGAAAAGTGGATTTGTTTATGTTGTCTTGAAGTTCTGTGGGAATTGTGAGCAATGGGTAACTCTTTGAACATCACCCACAGTATGTAATCCTTTTTATGAAGTGACCCACCTTTATCCTAAAATTAGGTAGAGTTTTTTGCCTTGACAGCGTCTGGTGGAAGGATGTTTCATAGCCTCACTGCTTTGTCAGTTAAAACCCTTCCTTCTCATTTCCAGCCCAAAGTTAATCATGGCTAGTCTATTTGTTCTTATGCCAACTGGATCCTAAGCTTTTCCCTCCCTAATGTTTACCTGCTGCTAGCAATTGTGTTTCTAGTCTAAATGAGCTGCACTTCACATGTTCATAAAGAGAAGAGCTGTATCTTCCACATTTTCATTAAAATGAATCTTTCTTGAACACTTTTCAGTGGTTTTCTTAGTGCAGTATCATCTGTGACACCATTACTTACCTGTATATGCTCAAACTTTTGCCTGGGACATAAGGCCTTTTAAAGTGTGGTTTGGACTGGTTTATATTTGTTGTCTACTACTGTGTTCTCTTCTTTCTTTTTTTCCTCTGCAATCCCTGTTAAGAAAGTGTGTGGTATTTTTATTTCACAGAGCTTGCACTCTTCCCTACTAGTTTTCATTCCCCCTTTCAGTACAATTTTCAGTAGTTTTCTGTAGATCTCTGTACTTCTCTAGATTGAAGATACCATAAAACTTTTGTTATCATTCTGGTTCCTTAGTATTTTCTGTATAAACACTTGAGTATTTTTCTTGTTAGCTCATCTGTGATGCAGCTGTTTGAAATGAGACTTTTAGACCCTGATGGAGTAGTTCAAATGGAAAGAAGTGACTTGAGAATATTGTAGAAGAGTTTCAGTCTCTACTTTGTCATTTTGCCTCAAGGCCAGGCTCACTTCTTGATGAGTGTTACAAAAACAGTGTAAACATAGCTGTGATATGGCTGTTTTGGAGTGGGAGTGATTAGTGTATAATGTTGATTTTCTATGGACACAAAGGAAATTACGAGACCATTTTTACTTGCCTAACCATAGGTCTGCCTCTCCTATTTTAATCATCTACTATTCTATTTAAGGAGAAAAAGAAAATAATGAAAAAATGGCTTTATAAACTAGAGCAGAGAGTGTCTCTTCAGTATTGCTGAAAGGTGGAGTGCTTGTAGGAAGCACAAGCCAGCGCTGAGCAGTTGCTGATTCTTTCCAGCAGACCAGACTCTGCAATTCTAATCTGCTGGGTGGCGCATGTTGCGTTTTGTCTGTTCGCTTGAGTTTCTACTGATGGAGTCCAAAAGGCTCAGGAGAATGGTGCCAAACCAGACTTTCTGACGCGTAGTCGGGATGTTGCCAGAGTGAGCATTTGGAGCTGGGAGCTGCAGAAGAGTATCCCACAGTTGGGATGCACCCACGATCTGATGTTGGATTTTTCTCGTGTAGCAAAGCAAACAAAGTGCCAGGCTGTCTGCCTCAGAAATGCTGAGTGTTGCCACAGTATCTTATGCTGATAGACTGTTGTTGATTAATCTTTTGAGTATTTGAGAATTCATTTTCTATCAGTGCATTGTAATAATTTTCTTACTTTAATGTTTGTATATTTATAATTACAGGAAGCAGTTTAATGGACAGTGAGAAGTGCCTGATGCTCTCACCTGTCTTCACTGTTTCCAGCTTGCACAGCATTGCTGTGGCAGTGTGAGCTTGCACATGGTCTTCCTTTTGGTCATCTTGATGCCTAAACCATTGACACTTCCTCAGTTCTTAAACCCCAGTTACAGTGGTCACATGCCAGTTCCAGTACAGCCTAAGATGTATTTCATTTTTGCTGGGTTCAAAGATCAGATTTTCTTGTGATGTTTTGAATTCAGAGCAAAATGCAGGGATTTGCAGAAAATGATTAGCAGCTGGCTACCTGTATAAAGGACACAGGTTAACTTGAAGGGCCTGTGTGTACAAATTAATACATCTATTTGCCTGCCATGCAAACAAAACTCCCTGACTTCATGCACTCTTTCTTAAGTTGAAATAAAAGGTGGTATCTTTTCTGTTTTGGTAGATCTGTTAGAGTGAATGTAAATGAAATCAACAGTTACAGTAATATTCCTACGTTCCTATTGTTTCTATTACCCACATATGTCTTTAAAGAAAAGAAAAAAAGAAAACAGGACATTTCTTTAAATCTAAACAAATTTTAACTCTACCTGTGATGAGTGAAGCATGGGGTCTTTATTCCACTACCTCCAGTAGACCTGCTGTTTCTCAGTTTATATGATTTTCCTGTTGCTGATTTTAATGTTTTCTTAAAGTTTCTAATGTCCAGTCTCTCATGCATCCTCATTTTTTTCACCCAAATCTTACGTCTCATTCTTTTTTGTGTATCTTCAGTGATTTCCACTGGTGAATCCAGTCATGATTCAAATTGAAACATAATGACACATAAGGCATTGATATGTCAATCTGTTAGAAAGACACAAGGGAGATGATAATTTTCAGTAATTTTAGAGTCTATCAAGTGTGTGTATGTTGCCCAGCTTACAGTGTACTCGTGAATTACTCAAGTCCCCTTTAGCTCAGAGGCTGGTAGAGTTTTACGTAGATAAAGCCCAGGTTGGGCTTAAGGAGACACGTTCTTTTCTTCTGGGGTTTGCACTGCTGCCCACATCTGAGCTCGGGAAGCGAGAAGCAGCAGGTCAGTGCCTGGGTGGTGTTTCGGGCACACAGCACAGGCAGACAGACCTGCAGCCCTGCCGGTGCCGCCGGTGGTGTGGGAGCGTGTTGCTGCCACCTCCGTGCCTAACCTTTAATTATCCTTGAAGCTGTGAGTGTAATACAGACTTACTTGTGTAGCTGGCGTGAGACAAGCGTGCCATCTTGTGAGCAGGCAAAATGGGAACTGCATGTAGGTTCTCCTGTGGGCGAACGAAGCGTGAGGATTATGAGCGGAGCTGTTGGGTGTTTTTGTCTCAGACTCAAAGGAGATCCCGAGCTTCAACAACGTAGGGTATAATAGGATGGGAAATCAAATTGCTTCTTTAGATCTGGGAGTCAAAAAGAGTCATTATTTTTCAATTAATAGGCCAAGGCCTATCAAGATGATATGGGATTCAATGATAACAAGGTTATTTTTTTTTAAAGAGAGACTCGAGTCTGTGTTTGGTTTAATCAGTTCATTTTGATGCTGGAGAAGACCCAAGTACCATGTACTTCACAAATACATTGGTTTACTCCAGTCTCTGTTCTTTAGGTCATCATACAGGCATATGCTCATCTTGTTATTGACTTAAAATGATTGTATGAATGATTTGTGACATTAAGGTTTTTATCTGTAATCTCTGGCTGTTCTTATTAATCACAAGAAGAGAAGCAACAGCCAAATTATGAAGATAATTTCTAATTTCTCTCATGTATTCTTATTCTTTCAAAACATACTTCTTAACAAAAGAATTAAGAGATGCTTAAATTTAATTGGCTCTGATTTCATCTCTCTCTTCTTCAGAGGAAGGCATCTTTGCTGTATAAATCTGGTTGTACTAGATTTCAGGGGGTAAGAAATTTATAGCTAATACTAATCCCTAAAACATGACTACATCTATTGTGAAACATTCTCTACTGAATTGTCACAGGTTTGGGGTCCTGTATCAGTTAATCAAGTAATTTTAGAAGTTGGATTCTCTCCTGACTGTTAATGGTACAAAGATCACTTTTGCAGCCTTATGTCTTGTTGTTTATCAGATGAAACTGTTACAGGAGTAATTATTTGCTCTTTACTAGTCCCATTTTGTGAAGAATTTGCATGCTGATATGTGGATGAAACATTTATCTCTTGAGTTGTTTGAAAAAACAGTTGTGGATGTTCTGCAGCTATTCCTAGACTGAAAAATTAGAAGCAGCCCTCGCTTGGATTGATTGTCATGGGGAGAGCAAACAGCAACAGATTATTGATGGGCAGCAGCTAGATGAGGAGAATGACATGATCTGTACTCAGCCAACTGGCTCACATTTTATTCAGTTGTGGTTATCTCACCCCATCCGTGTTGGACTCTCAGCTCCTCCACCTAATTGGCTGTGTTAATTTGTAGCCCGCACCTTCAGATCTCAGGTACATCCCAAATTCCTTTGCACAAGTTGCAACATTACTTCAAAGAAGGTGCTGTCGTAGCCACTGCAAGTAGTTTTGGGACTTTTTTTTGACTCCAAAATGCCAGTGAACCCAGAAGTTGCTTTAATAGTCGCTTTCTTTATAATTGAAAACACGGCAAAAGCTTTCATTTTTTGTGGGATACATCCCAGTGCAACAGATCAGCTCAACATTGCTGGATATTGCTTAAAACTAGTGAGGTACCGAATTGGAAATAGAGGTGGCATGAAGGCAGCTCTGAGGAGGAAGACAGGAGTACTGTGGTAAGACTTGCTTGTGTACAGGGGATTTTTGAGAATGGAAATATTAGTGTAATCTGTGGTTGTACCTCTCTGTAACCTTTAGGGAGGGAGGTAGATATTTTTAAAGGAACATTTAGGTGCATTATTGCTGGAAAAGAAATATAGTGCCCAACTTATTTCAAAATATATCTTCAATAGGAATAAAACAACTGTTCACTTCTGTTCGTCTCTGCAGACTGAAGATTTCTATTCTCATTGGCAGTCTTAGTTTCTGTCTATATGTGGCTGTGTGCAGTTTCTGCCATCTATGTTGTAGTTGTGTTTCTGAAATTACATATTTACCTCTCGGGAAAAAAATTAAATCTTTTTTTGTATGTGTTTTATGATCCTGGCAGATTACTGATGTTTAAATTAAATTTCTGATGTCTGGATGGTCCAGGCTAATGTGAGGGCTTTTGGCACCACCCCTTTGTGCAATAAAGAATCAAAGCCAGTGGCGTAAGAAATCTTCTATCAAAAGCTGAAAGCTAGATTCATAAAATCACTTATGCAGGCATTATGAGATTTTCCCATGGAAAGTTTATGTGGGAGTTTGGGAAAAACTTATTCAAGAACAGCATTATTTGCACTATATATATTCATCCAGCAGTCAGCAGGCTGGCGCTGGCATCCCTTGCCAGTTTTAAAGGGTTGCCAGCACTCACAAAGCTGCTGCAAAGCCACATCAGCAGAGTATCAAGGAGTCTTCTTATTCTGCACCCTCCTTCCCCCTTTTCCAACCAGAATGTAAATGGGTAAAACAGAAATCATACTTCTCAGTGAATGTGTGTACTCAATTCTTACGGCTATCCGAAAAGTGCTACTGTTTTAAAGCCATTTCATAACAAATTAGTAAGGTGAAAGTGCTGTAAGACCAGCTTTCTCATCAGCATTTCACTTCATTTCTCAGCTTCAAAAGAAAAATAAGAGATAAAAAGGGCAAATAATAGACAAACTACTCAGAGTGGATCCATTTGCATTCACTTTGGTCTTTTTTTAATGTATTTTACTTTGGGTTTTTTTAAGAAAGTGGCTCTGTTTCTCAGTTTGCATGAGGACCATATGATATGTGCTGCAAGAGAGTCTTTTCCTTGCTAATAGGAATGATTCAAAAGGCAAGGTAATTCACCACTGCTTTGGCTGGAGCTAATATTGGGCTGTAACATCAGTTCTGTAATTTCTGACAAATGGCCAAGATTTCTTGAATAGGCACAGCTTTCTGTTTTGTGTAGGGAATACACAATCCACTCTTTTGTTGTGGTTGCCACTGCTGTTGTTTCTCCCCCATTCACAATGGAGAGTGGGGTTATTTGTGCTGAGTGGAAAAACAGTGCCAAAAATTCTGACTTGCTTATGTTTAATGTGATTTTAATTTTTGTGATAGCCATAAATGGTAAAAGAGATTTTGTAATATGGATCCCTTGTATTCTGATCGCTAAGTCAAGAGGGCATATTGGTGATGAAAGTTCTATCTGTCACAGGCATGTCAAGATGAGCGATCGCTGGATGATTCAACCCAAATGTATAGGAACTGTTTATATAGAGATTGCCAAACAATTTCCATTGCTTTTCTTTTTATCTAAATTCTTGAATAAATTACTAAATAAAATAGTCTGTGTTTGGAATGTATGGCTGTGGGATATATAGAAACTCACAGCATGTGGGGGGAAAAATGTTAAAATAGGAGATATAATAGCTTTGTAAACTTTACGTGAATATAGGTACATCATATATAGACTCAGTGTTCAATTTGCTGATCAAAGCATCCAAATAACTTTGGATTTAATAATGTCGGCAATGAATGCTAATATATGGAAATTGAAAAGCATGGAGCAACAATAGCTAGCCACGCTTACCAGTATTACCCTGCAGCAGGTAGATTTACATTTTTTTGTTTGGTTTTGCAATCACAGTTTGGAAAATGTGTGTTCTTTTTCCCTTCTTCCATACTTCTGAATGTGGGTTATCCTGAACAAGCTGAGACAAGATTCAAGCTAAACAATAGGGCAACATCAGAACCTTTGAAGGCTCAGTTTGGATGGGTACCCAAAGCCTGAGTCTGCTTTGATGTATGTGGGCTCAACTCCGGTTGCCCTTGGTTGCCCTCCCTTACCTATGTAACTTGTGTCTGGAAACCCTTGCCAAGGTTTTTTTTTTAAAAAAAAAAAAAAAAAAAAAAAAAAAAAAAAAAAAAAAAAAAAAAAAAAAAAAAAAAAAAATTAAGGACATTTTTTGCAAACTCATGTTCATCTTGGTTCTGGTCTGGCTGGAAAAGTACTACAATAATGCCCTCTCCGGTGATGATTTAATATTACTGGTTTTGGTCTAGGCTGTAGACTTCTGCTTCTTTCCCAGTTTCTGAAATTTCAACCCCATTTCAAATGGGAGGATTTTGCCTCTAGTTGGAAACAAAATTATTTGAACTTTTCTGGAATGCTAGCCAAAACCGTCCTCTATCTCCCTTGCATATTTTCCTCTTCTCCCAAGTAATTTATGGTTCCGTTTGACTGAGGTTTTGGACAAGGCAGCTCTGATGCCTTTCTCTCATATCACAGACCTCACCTGGCAGAAAGGGACAGCACATCTCAGACTTGCTTCTCTCGGAGTCAGTGGGGCTTTTGCCATTACCTTCAAGGGAAATAGGATCAGTCTGTTGTATTCTTCATGCAAAAGAACAAATGAGTCATTTCTTGTACCCACACCTGATTGCTCTTGCCTAGGAGCCAGGAGGTCACCTTCTTTCCTCAGTCTTTATCTCAGGGTAGCACTGTGCTCACCTCTGCCAGTACACTCAACTCAGATTCAGTTCTGAGTCATTTGCAAACCCTAAACTCCCATTGTCTTCAAAGGACATATGGATTACAGAGAACACTGCGTTTACTCAGGCTGAAAAGAAATTGAAACATATGAGATTGCCACACCTACTAGAAGAGTTTGGCAAGACAGTGGTTGTTTGTCGTAAAGATGGGATGAACAGTGGGGATGTGATAGATGTGCCCACAGCCCTGGGGGTCTTTGATTCTTGCTAGTACAAGATTGAGAGAAAACTCTACTCCACTGACAAAAAATGAACTCTAAACACTTAAAAATATTTAAATATTTCCTTTTTTTTTTTCTTCCCAGATTTAGATTGTATGGTGAGAGCTACAAGATGTCGCTGATAACAGTATCATGATGTTGACATAGATACTGGTCGCTTTTATTGACCATGGACATGGGGATATATAAGACTTCTTTAAAAAACAAATAGTAAAATGTTGAGAGATAATTAAAGTCTACAAACCCTCTTCGTCTTCAGAAAGTAAGCCACTGTCTTACGCATTGAGGATTAGGAGCAATGCATGTTTCACAGAAGTAGGTGATTCTATCCAAAAGCAGTTGAACCTTCTTTGAAGGATCTAGTATCTCCAAAAAAGAACACCAGACTAAATGGACCTCTTGTTTCACCTAATAGGGAATGTTCTGCACTCTTTAAAGCGTAAGGACAGATAATTTCTAGAATAACCAGAAGATTTGGAGAGGATGGCAGGCAGGGCTCTCATAGGAGGTGTCAGTCCTGGCAGAAGTCAGTTACTTTATTGCAGTAAGCAAATCAGGCTGGATTCTCTCCACGCTGCAATAACAGTAGATTGGGGAGCATGCAAAGCAGCATCAATGTAAAAATTAAACTACTTTTAATATACAAAGCTGAGTTTAGATAAATGCAGAACAGAGAAGCAAAGGCATAATATTCTCTGAAAGTGCAGCCTTTTAATGCTGTTTTGGAGACTAATTTGCATACAAATAAAATGTCAGCTTATCCCATAACTGTCATGATAAATTGGAGCAGTTAGATTTTTGCATGAGATGCTCCTTCTGTACCTTATTAAATTACAGGATCTTGGCCTTTTGCCAAGTGCTAGGGTGATGCTTTCTGTACTAAAATACTTACACGAGGGGAATATGGACCTGGGCATCTAAAGAACCCAGATTCAGTCACTAGCCAAGAGCTCTGCCTGCACGTCACCTTGAACACTTTGAATTTTTCGTTTTTCTGTAGATGATTTTATTTAATTAATAAATTATTTAATTAATTTTATCCGTAAAATGCCAGTTTTCCTGTTTCACAAGCTTTGTTGAGTTTTAATTAGTTGTCATGTGTGCAGAGTGCTTTTAGGTACTTGATTGGAAGCGAGGGCAAAGTGAATCTTGCCTTTGTGGACTCTCCCATCCTGGACGGATGGCAGTGGAGGGCAGGCAGGAACAAGCTTTCTGCAGCAGGCCAGTAAGAAGTGCAGAGCAGCATCCTGCTGTGCTCAGGAACTTGTAAGTAAAAGCAGTTCTAGAATTCTTCATTTTGGTTGCAAGACAGCATAAAATTCTCCTTCATGTCACCTCTTTAGACATGTCACCTTTTGACTTCAGTTTCTCCTGAAAGTGTCCAGGAGTGAGCTTAAAATTAAAGAAGTGCCCAGAAGTGGGCTTAAAGAATCTATTTTGAAATGCCACTCCTAAACTCTCTTGAAATGACCAAGTGTCTGCTTTATACCCATAGAAAAGGTTAGATTTATTCCAGTGGCTAGATGACTACTGATGTGTGCTGTGCTCTGAAGCATAAGGTAGTAGAAAAGATCATTGTGAATTAATTCATTGTGAATTAATAAGAGATTTATCTGATGACAGTTGTTTGAAGGTGATGGCACTTTGTAGCTGAACAAGATTTAAGATGTCCAAAAGTGCACCTTTAGAGATTTGAGAACGATCGATACTGGGAAAGTAAATGTACACAGGAAGGAGCAAGCTTGAACAGACCACAGGTCTTTTCATTTGTCTCTTTGTTGTAGACTTTGTGGGGAAAAAAATTGCAAACAGCCCTTGGCAAATTGGTGATCAGGGGTTAAACTGAAGAGCCTGCAAATGCAAAAGAGTAGGAGAGGAGGAGAAAAAAACAACTGTGTATTGCCATAATGTGGTTCTACTAATACGACGTTTAAGGCATGGTTTTCTCCTTGCACTTTTTAGATTGATGAAGCTATCATAACTTCAGTGGAGCATGTAGAGTGTAAAATATCAAACAGATGCATTTTGTCCAATTACAATGTCTGATCCGATCTTATTTTACTGATATGAGGAATCGTGTTCTACCTTAGCAATTTCAGGCAGGAAAGACAGGACATGCAGTTTGAGGGCTTGCAGAAAAGCATGTATAAATTAAAAACTCCTTTGGAATTAACTTGTCAGTTGCTTAGAGCTGTGACATCTTCTGTGTTGTACAGTGTATGTGAAGACACTTGTGCCGAAGCAGAAAGGAGATGGTCTTGTTGAAGAGGCAGTCATTAAGCTTATTCTGCCCACCCATGGTTTAGGGCCTCTTGGGTCAGACCCTCTGACTCTTGGGTCTGTACACAAAAGGAGTTCTTCCCTTCCTTTCTCAGCAGAGAAAAGTTAGGGAGGGCCATGTGTTGGTTGTTTGCTGGCAGACTTGCTCTGAAATCCACGACCAAAAGTGGGAGAGAAGCATCATGTGTGGCTGCCTCCTGTTCTGTGTCCCAGCTGGAGATGGTGGGGATGTGAAGTCGTACATGTCTCTTTTCTGGCATTTCATTGTGGAAATGTTCACAAGGGACGGTAGAGGGGCAGCAGCTTTGGCCTGTCCTCTACCACTGTGTCTGAGTCTGGGGTAGTTGTTTGGGTCTAATGTAATCTAATTTTCAGTGAGGGCAGCAATTTCACCTGGAGTTTCCAGTGTTATTTACGGAGATTTTTTTGTTGTTGTTGGGTTTTTCTAATTTTTTTTTTAAGTGCGTAAATTACCCGGCAGGTCTTTGACTCGTGGGCTGTGCTGATGAGCTCGTTCCCTTTCTGGCTGTGCCGGGCACAGGTCCGGGCCGGCCCGGCGGGACAGGCTGCCCAGGAGGGCTGGGCGCCGCCGGGCTCCCGGGACCGAGCGCGCCGCCGAGAAGCTTTCCCAGAAATTCCGTCTCAAAACAGGAGCGTTCTGCCTTCGCAGCTCGTGTGCCTTACAGCTGCTCGAGTGTTGTATGGAGAGCAGGGAGGAGGCTCCAGATTGATTAGGACTTGATGTGCTTGATAGAAGCCGGCACTTTGAACACTTAGGGGTTTTTATATGAAGAACAGCAGACAGTCTTTGTAGTCTATTTATGTATAATAAACTGGGTTTTGTTTTGTGTCTTGTGGGTTTTTTTCTGTTTTTCCTCTTCTTTTTCTTTCTTTCTTTTTTTTTTTTTTCTTTTGTGAAAGAAGAAGTCTAAAAAGGAGAGAAATTAAAACCACAGCGTTATTTTCCCATGCAGCTATAGCAAGTATCCTGCGATCTCACATGATCGGCTGTCCTGCTGGAGTGGAGTGTGGGAAGGTGTCAAAATATGTCTCTCAATCTCTCATTTTTTTTGTCTTAAAAGGGAAAGCCAGATGAATGCCAAAAGCCCTGCTCTCTTCTCTAGCCCTGCAGTAACAAACTACATGAGTGTATGTTATTAAGATGATAAAGATTAAATTTCTAGTTACTAACGTGCTATCACAACAGCAAAGGGGGAAAAAATCTTGAAAAAATTATTAAAATTAGTCTGATGGTCTCCTTTTAATAATAAGATCACTCCCAACCCCAAAAGACAGTGTAGGCTGGAATTCCACAGGGCTTTTTTGTGGTCCTAATGATTTTAATAATACTTTGTGCCATGTAGCACCTTTCATTAGAGGATCACAAAGTGCTTTACAGTCACTAATTAATTAAGCCTCACAACACTCCTGTGAGATAGGTAAGTATTAGACATATATTAAGCTGAGACACTGAGAGTTAATGATTTTTTGCTGCATTATTCTGGGAAAATGATTGATGTTCAAGCGCCGTATGTGCATTATATGTCTTTGTGTGGGTGTGTAATATATATGAGTGTAAAAGTATTAATTTTACTATCCCTTAACAAAGATGTCCTACTTGAGCCTGTTGAATATAAATGTGTATTTTCAATTAACTTTTTGTTGCTGCAGCATATTGACTGATAATATCACAGTCTTCATATACCCTTGAGTATAAGTTCGCTCTTCGTCTGCTTGTGCATCTGCTTGTACAAAAAGATTAGTCAGTGGCGTCTCTTAAAATTCAAACATATTTCTAGATGGATTATTCTGTTAAAAAGAGCATATGACTAAGATCTGACCTAAACCTGCATCACAAGCACCAGGCAACAGCCATTCTGTTGCAATAGGCTTTGATGACAAGCCATCACATTCAGTAAAAGTAATGAGCAACAACAGTGACCTGCTGGGGAGCTGGTGATCAGCAGGTAATTAGTATTATCTTCACCACTCCTAAGAAACTATTGATTACCAGAATTAGTTTTTTCTTCTTTTCTTTTTTTTTTTTTTTTTTTAAGAAGTATGGTAGTCACTATGGTAATTCATTATCCTGAATTACAAACTGATTTTTGCAGAAGTTTTTGTTTCCAGGGATAAACTGATGTGAGTGACTGTTGAACAGAAAAGTCTATATCTTGCAGATGTATGAATCACATAGAGTAGCCTTGGCTGTTTTTGAGAGAAAGTACACATAGCTGCAATCTGAGCCTTATCCAAAATTCCCTCAGCTCAAGAAGTCCTTTCATTCACATCAGGCTTAGTAATTCTTTTATTTGGGGCAGATCACTATTTTCAGTGATGAAAAGGTAGTTCAGTCCTAAAGCCTGTTCTTCACTACGCTTCTTTACTAGCACTCAACAAATGTGCTTACTATTGTGATGACATTGTAGAGATGTGGGAAGCTGCCTGCTAACAACAAAAGTAACACCACTAATTTTTTTTGAAGTGGAAGACAAGGCAGCCAGCAGAGGTTAACTTACAACTGCTGATGGAGTTATTTAGATGCCATTAACTATCCCATTAGGCTAGTCCCATGATGATGCATGTGAATTTTTAAGACACTTTTCTTTCTACAGCTCATTTTCAACAGTTACTTTAAACTTGTTTTAGACTTTGTGTTTGGTAAGCATTAGCTCTGAGATATTTTTTGTCTTTTTTTGTGTGTGCATGTGTGTGCAAGAGCATGTGTGTCTGAGGAGAGGAGAGCTATGGGATTTCCCATGTTTGAGAGAAAAGAGAACAGCAGACTCTATTTGTATAGTGCCCAGTAACAGATGCATGGGAATGTACAATAGGTATAATCATGTTTTTAAGTAAACACCATATTTTGAATGCATAATTTAGGAAGGAAAACCTTTTTTTTTTGTTTTGTTTTGCAGATATACAGATCAGCTCTCAAAATGTCTTCTGTGTCTTCCGTGCATCTTCTAAGACAATTGCATTAGCCCGCCTGCTAGTTGACTAATAGAATTAATAATTGTAAAAAGCACTCTAAAGCCACATGCCTTATGAAGTCAATGCTGGGTATGATTTTACAAGTATGTGATCTATTTTTTCAAGTGAAATTGTTAACCGAAAACGTTCTTGGCACACAATAAAACATTGTGCAATCTGTTATTTGTCTTAGAGATAATAATTTCAGAGTGGCTATATTCTTTCTGTAATCTAACTTATGACTTGCTAAGGGATGGTTTCTTCAATTTAGGAGTATTGCAAATGTAGTTTTATTTACATAATATGTCTCTGAGAAATGATAGTGGTGGAATTTCAACAACAAAAAAATCCTTGTGTCTTTTCTTACCGTCCCCTTGAGTGGATATCAAACAAATAAATGACAGATGATTTTTCAAAAGCTAAAAGAAAAAAAGAAGGGAAAATACTTATGAATTCAACTTAAGTCAATGTTATCTTTTTCTTCTTTCCTTGCTTTCTCCAAGTGTAGAATGCTGCATGAAAAAGCTCCATTAGGCAGATGCAGTTTTCTTTTTCCCCCCCATTAACCCAAACTGTGAAATATATTGGGAATATTAGAACTAAAGTAGCTAGATCTCCTGTCCAGTTAGCCTGTATACAGTCCAGATTTTTCATTTCTTTTCTTTAAAGAAACTTTTTTTCTGTTCTTTTCTGTGACTCTCTTCTGTCAGTTGTCATGAAGATAGCAAATCTGTAAGCTTTCCTTATCTGCCAAAAATATCTGTAACAAAAACATTTTAGAACATTGCATTTAGTCTTGTTTAATTTTGACTGAGGTAACAGTCATGATGTTTACTTTCTCGATTTCTGATTTTCTTCTCTGTGCAGTCAGGGCTTCTTTCTCTGTTGTCTGCCACATTGCATTTAAATGGAAGTTATTTTAAAAATGGTTTGGGACGTGTAACCAGGAGAAAAGTACATACTTAGCTGAACACCTACCAGAGATGCTCACAGATATTTTTAATGTGTGTTAACCAAGAGCATTCATGGAGTCTCATGGAGAAGTAGCAATGCTGAAAGGCTGACGACTATCTTTATACTTTGAATTATATAAGTGTGCATGTTGTTTTAGCAGGCTGAGTCTATATTGTAATAGTTCTCTTACCAACGTAGAAAATATTTCTTTTCTCTGAGTTCTGAGTGACTTCATGGTTCAGAAGCTACGAGGAAGAAAAGTCCAGTTTAGCTCATACATCCCTGGTAGGTGTAGTTGATATTAAAGAGAAGACATTTGGTTCCCAAGCTTATGTGTCTTCTACAGTAAGGAATCACAGTAGGCATTTAAGAAACCTATTAAGACCACACGGAGTGTCAAAATTTCTGTAACATGAGCTGGCATTCTTTGTGAGAGTTGCCTTGCTGTAGCCCATGCTGCTTGTGGATCAGCTCAACCACAAAGACAACAGAGCCAGCCCAAGACACAAGTTGAACATTTCCCCTAAGAAGTTGTCTGTTTTTATCAGCAGAGCATATAGTGATCTTTCATGTGGAGCAGATGTAAATAAGAGGATGTACAGATGCCTGTTCTTTTATTTTTAACCTCTGTCCCCAGCCTTGCTTCTCAAAGTACTGTTTTGAGAAGGCTGTCCTTCTTTCAAAGGTCTGGATGCAGCACCATTTGGAGCACAGTGCTGCTCCCAGAGTCGCCAGGTGGTCCTGCCTTGGCACAGCAATATAAATCTCCAGTGCCTCTGTAGGGCCCTGGCCTGGGAATGGGGGCTCAGACTTGAGTCTGTAGCTCACATCTCATGTGTGGTACTTCAGGCTGCTGCCACCAGACCACACACAATTTGGCAAAGAGAAACATCCATCCTTGTATGCAGCACTGGCAAAGATTAAGAGCATAGAAAAGTTGGGGCACATCTGTCTCTGCCCATAGTTAGCATGTGAACACAAATGGATCAAACAGGCTGCTGATGAATATCAAATCCAGAACCACACAGCGGAGAAAGCAGGGGAGTTTCATACATGTATTTTCTCTTAAATAGGATGGGGAAGGTGAAGTGGATGAGGAATTTGACTTAGTACCTGCGTAGTGTGATTACTTGTCCCTCCATGATCTCCTCCATTCAGAAAGCAGCTAAGTCATCAGTGGCAGACTCCCCCTTTCTCTGTGATCCTTGTTGCTGTCCTGTCTCAGCTTTCTGAAATGGATCCTGGAAGTGTGCTTGCGGATTTAGCAGTAGTGGCTATGTCTGCAAGTAGGACTGAACAGAGGAAGGTTTGGCTGATTAGATCCATGTGGATTCCAGGTGTTTCCAGGGCAGATCCTGGCTCAGCCACACAGTGATGTCAAATGTCTGAATCCAGGCCTGTAAAGTTTTATTGACAACGGGTTTCCTAATAAAGTTAGTTTCTCTTTGTTTGGCAAATAGAACTAATTACATGAATAATGGACTGTGGGGCCCGACTCTAAAATATCCGTATAATCCTGTTTGAAGTTTATGGGCAGTAGGAGGGGGAGCTTTTGCTGTAGAGAAACTGATACCTGCTTAGGAAAATACTTTCTCTGAAACCTCAAGTACTTACTCTCCTAAATCTGTTTTCTTCCTAATAACTTGTTTAAGTTCTTAATCTTAAATTAAGATTATGTCTTTCAGGTGTATTTTTGCAAAGCTATGTTATATGTAGTTGTACTGTGTCTGAACATTAGACTTCAAAAATTTATTTTTGCCCTTAGTTTTCTAAAATTATTTTAAAAGGAGCTTTCATTTAAAATTCTTCCTCCCAGACCATTATTCCAAAAGAAAATGAAACCTGCAATTCACTCACTCTCATGGAAGTGTTTTTGTAGGTTTTTTACAGTTCTCTTTTTAGTTAAGTTTAGTGTTAGTGTGCTAATTTTTTAAAAGTGTTCCGCATAGTTTAAAAACCTGTTCAACAAAAATTTTCTGAAAAGCTGATGTACTCCATGTATTCATGTAGTTCAGAATGCTTTTAGAAGTGTCAGGTTTGTAATCTGTTTCATATCTTGAATAATTCTATAGGGTTTTTTCTTTTTTTTCTTTTTTCTCTCTCTCTCTCTCTTTTTTTTTTTTTTTTTTTTTTTTTTTTAATTTCTTTCTCTGTGGTAGATATGGTCCGGAAAAAGAATCCCCCTCTAAGAAACGTTGCTAGTGAAGGTGAGGTACAGACCCTTGAGTCTACAGGTACTGAAAGTGAAGAGTCTGGAAGGAAAAAAGAATTTTCTGCAGAGCAGATGCAAGAAAACACTGACCAGGGTGATGCGGCAGAGTTAAGTAACAAGGAGGAACTTTGCATGCATATCCAAGAGCCATCTTCCAGTGTTAAAAAGGACTTGAAAAGCTCAGTGCTGAGTGAAAAGGCTGGCTTCAATTATGAAAGCCACAATAAGGGAGGAAATGTTCCATCCTTCCCTCATGATGAGGTGACAGACAGAAATATGCTGGCTTTCTCATCTCCAGCTGTTGGGGGAATCTGTGAGCCCTTGAAGTCTCCTCAAAAATCAGATGCAGATGACACCCAAGATGTGGTCTGTACCCCGTCAGGAGATGCAGCGGAGACAAATGAGGAGCATCAGATGTCGCCAAAAGCTTCAGATGAAACAGTGCAAGTGCAAAGTGGTCAAACTGATGGCCAAGGCTCAAGCCCGGTCCCCATGGCCTCAAAAAACCCACAAGTGCCTTCAGATGGGGGTTTAAGGCTGAACAAATCAAAAGCAGATTTGTTGGTAAATGATAACCCAGATACAGCGCCTCTGTCTCCAGAGCTTCAGGACTTCAAATGCAACATCTGTGGGTACGGTTACTACGGGAACGACCCCACAGATCTCATCAAACACTTCCGCAAGTACCACCTAGGACTGCACAACCGCACCAGGCAGGATGCTGAGCTCGACACTAAAATTTTGGCTCTCCACAACATGGTGCAATTCAGCCACTCCAAAGACTTCCAGAAAGTCAACCGCACTGTGCTTTCGGGGGTACTGCAGGACATCAATTCCCAGAGGCCTGTCTTACTAAACGGGACTTACGATGTGCAGGTTTGTATGCTCCCGGCCCCCCGCTTCTGCTCACTGCCTTCTCGGCTGCAAAGCCACATCTTGCAAAGCCTTTCCTACCCATGGGATTTCTGTATCTCATGTAACCTGCTTAAGCCTCTAGAACCATTTTGGTCTATTTTAGCCAAGCTTGCTGCAGGTCTGCTGAGCATCTTGTACAGTAGAGGAGTACTTGGCTTTTTGACCGGTGACATTTCTGTGTAGGATTTAGTCATTATGGTAATCAATAGCAAGAGATCTTATTCAGCAAACAGGCAAATGGCTGAATTGGTAATCATATCTGAAGGATTTACTGTCACGGAAAGAAAAGAGCAAATAATAATGAAAAATAACAACCAGAGAGACAAAAGACAGCAGCTGGAAATTAAAAATGTAATCCTAAATTATCAGCTGCTGGGAGTCAAGATTTGGCTTATTGATTCCTTATTAAGATAAAATAAATTGCAAGTCTTGGCAGCTCTGAAGTTGTCTAGTGCCAGAAAAACAGGATACACAATGGATATTTAAAACATTTCAAAAAGTTACAGTAATCCATGCTGTCCTTCACGTTAGTAAGCCTGTAAGAAAAGGATTATTGCCTCAGTCATTCTCATCTAGTTGAAGCAGGAAAAAAACTACAGATACTGCTGGGAAGAAAAAAATCTTATTTTTACCATGAAAGAGTGAACTCAAAAGTTTTTCATGACTCTCTGTTAGTTTCTTATCAGCTAATATTTAATCAGTCAAAAAAAAATTGATGGTGCTTTAAAAAAACCTTTGGATTAAGCTGAGAGATACAGTAAGATATTTCAGTATTCTACATAATACAGAAATTCAGATTTTAAGAAAAATCAAAGTAACGAAGTTTGCAGACAATACATGCTCAAATGTCATCAATTTTCAAGTGACTGCATACATGGAAACATTGTGGTAATCACCAGATAAAACTCCCATGGTATGTTAAAAGGTAGAAAGGTGAAAATATTTAATTATGCTTGCAGAAACCGTACCGATAGGAAAGAAATTTTGCAAGACAGATTAAGATGGCTAACATCTAACTTCAAGGAAGAAACCAAAACCAGAAAACAAATCAGGAACTTGAAGCTTTTCAAATGATTTTAATTTTTCCTCTTTTTAAAGAAACTCTACAATTTCTTTGTGGATCAGCAAATCAAACTAAGGTCATTGCTATGCGTAAAAGCTGCAATCTTTGAACTACTGTCTTACTAAAAGATCATTATCTCATGTCAGACACTCTCTCCTGTCAAACTCTGATTAGAAAGCAAATACCTGATGTGTTTTAAAAGAGGTTAGAAGTGAATAATGTCAGATTGTGAAATGATGATTTATAATTAGCACATAGTATGATCTTAATACCTGGATTTCCTGCTATAGTTTCAGTTTGCTGACTCCAGGGACAGCATCTTAGAGCAACTGATCCTTGCTGTCAGGAAGACATTCAAACTGGAACAGCTCAGACATACAGTATAGAGGAATTTGAGTTTCTAAACACACTTTCATTTCCTCCAAACAATTGTTTCGTTGAGTCCTTAGTTATTTATAGGAAAGTTTATGCTTGATTAGAATGAGCTGGATGCTTTTCCTTTGCAGTCCTTTTAGAAATAAAACAGATGTGTGAGCTATCTCAGTTTGAACTGATAGAATGAAAAATAAAACAGCTGAACCTAGACTATACTTGTCTACTAAACTCTGGCAGTAAGATACTGCAGGGGAGACAAAAAGTGGTAGGAAACAGCCCATAGATAATCTACTTAAGATCAGCCTTTTCTCAGACAAAAAACATTTTCCAAAATAGAACATTCAGCCTATACAATGTTGGCTGTGTATTTGATGGAAAAAAACACCCCTGGCTCTAGAAACTTAATTTTTAAGGGTGCTATTTTTCCCTGGTCAGTTTGGGAATAGAAGATAAAATAAGCTTTTGTGGCAAATGCCGTACTTCATCAATTGCACATGCACCAGATGTTGATCCAGAACATGTCAGAAGTAACAGATTAATATTTTTATGCTTTCTCCTCCCCACTCCTGATTCATAGCAGCTTTGTGAGAGTCATAAACAAAGTAAAAGAACATTTGAAAATCCTCTTTGCACCCACACATGTTTATATTACTCCTGTATCCATTTTGGAGGGTTTTTTCTCATGCATCTGAATGGCTGGCATCTCCCGCCACAACAAGGGATCGTATGGATTGGTGCTCCAGTTAAAATTGGTTCACTCAAACTCCTCTATAGCGTGAGAGGGAACTGAACCTGAATAATTGGTTCATGTTAACACTATTATTTTGTATAGGTACTGGCCTGAATGAAAAGAATCCCTTTGTAATTAACTTGAAATAGTAATGAACTGGGCTTAGGATTTGATTTATTGATCCCCTCGCACTTAGCAAACGGTTCTGTTGTAGCTGGGCTGGAAGTTATCAATAGATTTATGGTCTCAGGCCACGGAACTGGGCACAGAAGCCAGAGGATGAAGATGACTGACTTTGATCTGGCTCACAGTAGTCAGTTGAGATGATGGTATATGAAGATTTCTAGTAGTGAGGGATGCTGTGGAGCCCCATAGTTTGCATTCATAATAAAGGCAAACAAAAAGCAATGGGAAAATGTCTGAGTGCAGGAAAATACAGTATTTCCTATCCTATCTGTAGAGATCTAGGGATGTTGTCCATTTGCTGAGGGCTTGGAAAAAGAAATCAAATGCATTTTTGGACTTGTGTCACAGAAGTGAAGTTAAACCTCATCCCCAGCCAAAAAAACACCCTCCTAACCCTAAATGCAGATTTTAGGGGATGTAATCAGCAAAACTGGGGGCATATATTTGGCTTCACATACAGGTATTCAAATATTGGGAGTGTGTTTGGACCTAAAGATTTGTCTGGGAACTGTGTAAATAATGCAACCTTTCTGGCATTCCTATTGTGCAGATTTTTACTTGATATGAATATTTAATCCAGCAAGATTCCATTGTCTTTTTGGAAAATGTTATTTTCTGTTAAAAATCTCCTGTACTCTTTGTTCCCATTTTTCTCTTCAAAGGTTTTTGGTTCATTGAGTTATAATAAATTCCATAGGATGGGGTAAAATCACTGAGCAGTTTCTGGGAGATTAACTTTCTTGCCAGTATAGATTTAAGAAAACATTCGCTATCACATCTCTGAATTCCCAGGGAATGTGTTAATCAGCTTTATAGCTTTTATCAAAATAATATTTGAAGTGAGTTCAGTGGAGTTTTTGCTGACGTGCCCCCCATTACTTTTTCTTCACATTTAGTTAATTGATCAATCTCTGTGGGCAACTTTGTCTTGCTGGATATTTGAGCCTGTGTAAGGCTTTGTGGATGTGCTTAAAGTAGTAGCCTTTATACTGGATCTAAAGACTTCCCTTAAAGTAAAATTCATGTGACTTGAGTTAACAGCTATGATGCTGAAAGCTACTGCCTTTGCTGCTGTATGATTAAGTCTCCCCTATTTGATCTAACGACTCTTTAATGTGTATGTGAAAGTCTAGAGACAGGCAAGTTGCTGGCAAATAGAGAGCAGGCAGTCTTTTTTCTAACCCCCAATTTTTTTATGAGTAGTAAGTGGGACAGCTTCAACAGGAAGGTTGGAGGGTGCTGTCTTCCACAGAGCAGCCTATAGCTAAGGCGTAGGACATGCCCAGCAAAGGTGAAGAAGCAGGCTTGGATCCCCTCTGACAGAGCAAGGAAAGGAACCTACTTTTCCTGTTTCCTGAACAAGTGTTCAAACCATTAGGCTATTGTATAAAAGGGAGCGTGACCCCATTTCCTGGTGTGTTTTAAAAGAGAATAGTGTCCCTCAAAGAAAGGACAGACATGTCTGCGTTCAGGTAAGGGTTTCAGATGGCATGTCCCAAGGGAAGGGTATTTATGCAGCCGTGAATAAAGACATACTGCAGTGCTCAGCAGTTCTTATGGTTGCTTCCATTTTGTGTATGCTACCTTTGAGGTGCTTCCTGCTCAGTGCATGGCCCTGGTTCTGGGGCTCATTGGCACAGATCTGCCTCTTCTTCTATTCAGCCTTTAAAAAGATACAGAATGTATAAAACCCTTTTTCTTTTTTTTAAATATAGTCCTCTGATTTTGATTGCTTCATGGTCTTACATCTAGACAGACATATAAGAAGACAAATTTCTGAAAAATGATAGACTGATAAAACCCATTGTTAAGTTTGTTGATTGTATTTCAATGCACCTGGGGGTGGGAGGGAAAGAAAAGGAATAAACTACTGCTTTATCTACTACCCCACAGAATAATAAGAGGTTATCAGCAGTTGTTTTCTTCTGTGGTTCTAGACATCCAATATTGTAAGGGCTGTCCTACACCACTCTGCCTAATGCTTTGTCATATGTGAAGCACACACAGAATGATTTGGGTTAGAAGGGGCCTTAAACATCATCTAGTTCCAATCTGCCTGCTGTGGGCAGGAACATCTTCCAGTAGACCAGGTTGCTCAGAGCCCCATCCAGTCTGGCCTCAAACACTGCTAGGGATGGGGCATCTCTGGGTGGAGTATCCACAAATTCTCTGGGCAGTCTATTCCAGTGCCTCATTGTGGGCCTAGTGAAGAATTTCGTCCTAATATCTTATTTAAACCTATCCACTTCCAGTTTGAAGCTGTCGCCCCTTGCTCCGTCACTACATGCCCTTATAAAAAATTCCTCTTCAGCATTCCTGTGCCCTTTCACATGCTGGAAGACTGCTATAAAGTCACCCTAGAACCTTCTCCAGGCTGAATAGCCTGTCTTCATAAGAAAGGTGCTTCAGCCTTCTGAGCATCTTCATGGCCTCCTCTGGACTCACTCCAACAGGTCCATGGTGAGACCCCAGACCCCCCATGGTGGGACCCCAGAGCTGGATACCCATCCCCAGATGGACCAGATGGGGTCATGAGAGAGGAATAGAGGGGAAGAACCACCTCTCTTGACCTACTGGTTACATATATAAGTACATGTAATGAGTAAGGCTAACAACTTCTCCAGGATTTTCACAGCAACCAAAAGCATTTGTGGATGTTCAGCCAGCAGGCTGGTCAGTGTCCTAGAAAGTGGTAGAAGTGCCCACACAGAGTCTGTAAAGCTCTTCCTTTTGTGTCCTTTATAAATCACTGGTGAGTTCCATGTGTAACATGTGTTATGAGTGGTTTTTAGTGGTCTGGATTTCAGTGTATCAAATCTGGCATCTTTTCTGTTCTTAGGTTAGACGTGTGACTAGTATAAAGCCTAGTCTGACTAGGATTCAGCTGAATGAGAAACAGTGATTTTATTTGTAGGTTCTGCTTTTTATCCTTCACACTTACATTAATAGATTGAATATAATGCTGTGAAGGTAAGACTTAAAAAAATGTAGGTTTTTTTAGGGGTACAGTTGTAATCAGCAGCACTTTTCATGATAAAGGTTTTCCTTTATGTTTTGGTGATTTTGGCAAAGGGACTCATACAGATGAAGTGAGAATTACAGATTGGAGGGCTAAACATGTACAGCATTTTCTTTGTATTATTAGCAAATCAACCTTCTTAAAGTTCTTTGTCATCAAATGGGTTTCCTAGAAGGTAACAACATAACTGGTTGATGTGAGCAAACAGAAACATGTATATGAATGAATATCATTTTCCTTGCATGCTTAGGCAAGCAGTGGATCCAAAATTTAAATTGTCTCACTGACTTTGGCTCCATTGTCCATAATACAGGGATAAGATCTAAATAATTTGAACAACTGTTGCTGCATATGATGTATCCCGATTTTGTGGACTAGATTGTGCCGTGCTAGGTTTTGCAGCATATGTTAGAACAGGACTTGCATGAAGGTGAATGTCACACAAGGCCCATTTCATGTCAGCCATGTTGCAGACTCTGGGCACTTTCCTGATAAACTGAAAACTGTCAAGCTTTCCTGAGTGTTGCATCTGCATGTGGGCATACCTGTTAATTTTGGATCTTATTTTTGGTTCATGATCAGGCTTGGAGGCTGCCTTACACACTTGAGAGAGTCACTTCGCAGAAGCATGGAATTCAGTCATCTCTTTTAAACAATTGACATAAAAAATGGTGGCAGGTAGAGAAATTTGTGGTGGTAAATCACACATACAAAGAAGTCCATATGCATTTACTTGTGAACGTGTACACAACTTACATAATTGCATACACGCATATTTATAAATATTATGTGAAAAAGCACATGGAAGAGGTATTTAACTTCTGTATTAACAATAGCTGATAAACAATGATTTGTATGATTTTGTGCTGTAGAAGTTCTTTATATCACTTCTGTGGAGATATTTGCAAGTTTACTCTTCAGAATGCTAGGCATTGATTTATAACATGTCACCTGCTACACAGTAAATGCCTGGGAACATTGCCTTGCTCTGTGACAGAAATAAGGCATTTTAGCTGCCTTGCAATGAGTAGTAGTCTATACTAATATTAGAATATTCAGATGGACAGTTTGCGGAACAACTGATGTGATGTATGCTCACAGGCTTCAAAGTGAAGTTGTTGATGTGTTAATATTCCTTACCTTATTGCAGGGATATGTGGTAGTGTTTGAAGAGTGGCTAATAGAAACAGTTTTTGAGACTAGTAGTATTAATGCTTATATTTAAAGTTATAAACTGCTAAGATAGCCTACAGAAAGGATGAGGACTCAAAAAACTAAAGTTCCTGGGGAAAAAGGAAAGCAGCTAGGTTTTCTTCTGGTATAAATCAGTGCGAGTTTGCCTCTAAGCCTGTAAGGCTGTGTGAGTTTACAGTAGCCAAGGAACTGTCTGGTAATTTTATCTACAGAGAATAGAAGGAATGGTGCTTCTTTAGATACTAGTCTAGTAGCACTAGTTAGCAAATGAAAGTCTCGATTTTCTCTTTCTTTTGTTGGTTTTGCACATCTGGTCTCCTGACCTTAATTTAAGTTCTGTTATTGTTCTGTCACAGTCTTTGTTTTAAAAATACTTATAAAATTCTAATGACACAAAAACTGTGTTGGGTTCAATGGCAACAGAATAAATCTCCAGAAGAATGCACTTACTTTGAATGAATGTGATCCAATAGTTTGCTTTTTTGTTTTGGTAAGTATGAACAGCCCAGAAAGCCAGGAGTTTGCCCTGAGTTTTTGCCTCACTTGTGCAATGTAGATTTATGTACCTATAAATTAATCACATTAAATAGTTTTAAGAATATTCTCTGAAGATTCTTCTAATTTAAAATGCAGAAAGAGAGTGAGTGAGAGGGAGTGAATTCTCCATAAGGGAGGTTAGAGAACTGGGTGGTGTTACACAAACTTGCATGAAAGCCAGGAATCTGTTCTGGCCTGCATGACATGAAGAAGTTCATAAATGTGGGATGGTTAAAATGTTCTGGATGCTATATTGCACAAAGCAAATGAATAAACAAGAGCATTAGAAAATATTTTAGGATTAGAAGATTAAAAGTAATTGCAAAAGCAGACTGGATGGCTCAGAAGATTGGTAAGGGATCTGGAGCCTTTCACCTCCTGATTAGCCAAAGATGTAACCCAGGTAAGATAAAAAAAAAAGATTCATTAACGTTTGATGTTCCAATGCAGATGGATTCTAATCAGTAGTTGCAGAAGAAGCCAGGGGGTCAAATACAGCTTTACCCTGAGCATGTAATCCTTGTGGTTGAATCTCTTATGTGGATATAGTTTCTGCTGGTAGAATTTTCTTCATGAAATACATGATTACAGGAGCTGGCAGTTTTTCTCTTCCTTGGTGATTTTTTCCAGTTTCTGTAAGAGTATTTGTAAACTGCTTTGGCATGATGGAATTTAGGATTGAATTTTGTAAAGGAAGAGGGAGAATAGGGTAGCATTTCGATCAAAGGCAAAATAAAAATGAAAGACCAATTTTAAAAAAAGAAGAAAATACTTCTTTTTGCCCAAGTCCATCTATTCCATGAAATCATTGTCTTGACTAATTAAAATAATGTAGACATATCTGTTGGAAACATATAGTGCAATCACACAGCTTTGTTGAAGTACTTGCCAACATACTTTAGAAAGTACATCTTGAAACACTGTCAATTACTGTGTTATCTTTTCTCCTTTTTCTGGCTATTTTTGGAAATGTGTGTGGTGTATGAGGAGATAGCTTAGTTGTATTAACACACGAGCTTCAGATTTTGACAATTTTCCCTATTAACGAATAAACTTAATGATTAAGAGTTTTGAGTTTATGGAAATCTTACTTTGAAATATATTTCATTTTAATCCCAGAATGAGACATGGCTTTGAAGAGCAATTTTTAAAGACTATCAGTGCAACCACATCAGCACAGGAATGGAGAACCCATTCTAATATGTCTTTTTCATACAGCGTAATAATTAATACCAACTATATTGCCATAGTTGAGGTGCTGCAGAAATACGTGGCAATCCCAAGGTTTCAAAAGCAAATGACAGTGAAGAATCAAATCAATGTTTCCACACTCTGAACTTGTATGTTTGTTTCTCTTTAAAAAGGGAATTGTGAAGATTAAATTTCTCCTTTGTGTGTTGAGGGAACTATTGTTGTTCCTACATTTCCTTTACAAGCTGTTCCTGTATTTGTGGCTGCCACTGGCTGTGTCAGCTGGCACTTTGGACTCCAGTGCTAGAACAGAATTGCAAACTTTTAGCATTGCTTTTGTTTAGGTTCTTTTTTACATTGGAAAGAAGTGTCTGCTTAAGGAAATGTAACTCTGTTAGAGCAAAGCAGAGCAGGAGATTAAGTTTTGTTGGGATCAGAATGAAATAAGGGAGTAAATACAAGAATCTTTCACTTCTGATACAACACAGAAATGTGGATGTTGATTTCTGTGGTATGTATACCTCAATATCTGTCTATTTGTTTGTCTGTCTGTCCATCCATCTATATATCCATATTCCACTTTCTCGTTCTCCTTTACTTTTCTTCTTTGTGGGCAGATCAGAGAGAGCAGAAGGTGAAGGACAATTTCATCACCACTGAAGAAGTTTTTAGTGCCTGTACATAGAGATACAACATGTAACTGAAAAATCTGAAAGTCAAGCCAAGATTTGAGCAAAGTGCGAGAATCCAAACAGTTCTGCAAATGTGTGGGTTTCTTCCAAATGTGACTGGCTGAAAGCTGAAACAGATTCAGTTTATACTGTCACTGCAAGTGCTTCTCCCAACCTCTTTGCATGGAAACCAGTTTCTTAAGTTGTCTTTGAACGATGACCCTCATAGAGCTTTTCAGTAGGCTTTGTTATGTATAAAAAGAGGCTTTTGAGTGTAATAACATTAAGATGACCCAGAGTTGCTTTTCACATACATAGTCTAATGCAATGAATTATTTTGAATTGTGGCAGGAGTTCAGGGAAATGCCAAACGAGTAACTGGTAATCAATTACATTCGAGTGGTGTAAAGATTGTACATGTCTCCTGCATTCCAAGAACTTAACACAGGCACTGTGGGAATATTTAGTTCTACTTTATCCTCTTGTGATGCAGAGAAGGATGTATTAGCATGGAACACAAACTTGCTGTGTAGACCACTAAGCAGGATTAACACAAGTTACAGAAATGATGTGATTTACAATCCACTGTAGAAAATGCTAGTACTAGTATGTTTTACCAATGTTCTGAAATAAAAGTAATTAGCAATGAATACCAGCTGGGATTATTGTCACTCAGAGTTTGTAACTGTCCACAGAGTGTCTGCAAAATAGGTTTGTTATCTGTGACTCTGTGGCCAGACAGCTGAGAGTAATGAATGTACTTACTCATTAGAGCCACTTAAGGTAAGGCATTTTGGTCAGTTTTCTGTGCATGCACAGAACAAACAGACATATCTGATTAAGTGAACAAAACCAGATCACCTTGCAGCTTACGTAATCATGCAGTGAAATGCTGTGATTTTCTGTTTACTGTAATTCCATCAGTGCTTTCTTTAAGTTGTCTTTTGACACCACTAAGACTTTGAACATTGAAATAATGCAGTGCATGGAGGCCTAAAGTGCCAAATATTGGAAAGCAGGCCCAGATCTCACTGTTGTCAGTTGGATCAGGCTCAGCATGGCTTTGTCTTGCTATAAAATACGTAAAGGGAGGTAACTCCTGCACTACAGAAGACCTGTTAAACATCCCTCTTGCAAAGACCCTCTTCAAAACCAAGTTCATAATTTGATAGCAGAATGTGGAGCCCCAGTTAAAAGTGAAAATGTTATTACAGCTAAGTCCTAGTGATTTGGCTGCCTGACTCACCATTGCCTAATGAGATAAGTTTCCTAAACAAACAGAAAGCCATTTTCAGTTTATTTTAAGGAAAAGTTTTAACCTGTGCATGGAGATTTTGCTTCCTTAAGGAAAAAAACAAACAGAAAGAAAGAGTTGGAGGCTGAATGGCAGTAGCTCCTTATATCATGGTTTAGTAACTCATTGCCTCACTATACATGCTCAATTCTGATGACATGCAAAGGATAGCATTTCATTCTCTGAGCTAAATGGCTAAAAGGCATTTATATTATATACATTTAAAAATGTTTACAATTCATGCTCTCTGTATGTCTGAGTCTTTCCATTTGGTGTGATACTGAATGAGTAGTGATCACGTTATCTTTGTGGCATAGCTGTTGAGGAGAAGAAAAATAATTACATGCATTTGCCTAATGCATTAGAACTGAAATCTGCAGAAATGCAGTAATATATTTACTGGTTGGGAGAATGAAAATCAAACCCTGCAAGGCTGAATTTTATATTCCCTGTAAGACATTTCCTGGGTGTAAAAACTGAGAATATGTCACAAGGGAGCTTCCACCCATGTCTACACCATGTGGTGTAGACTGGATGATGGCAAAGGAGTGGATGTCTGTGGATTTCGGGAATTACCACCTGGATGCTGTCCACTATTTGCTACTCAGGAAAAGAAGCTGTGCAATGGTGACATTTTTGTCAAGAGATACTTTTCTTTGGCCTTCAAACCAGTTGTACAGGAGCAGCAAATCTCCCCCTGATGTCAGGGGCAGGTGTGGTGCACTCCTGGGAAGGGCAGGCCTGCCTTGCTGTGAGAACATGGGCTTTAATAACATCAGCCCTGGAAGCCTTCTTCCCTTCCTGCAGAGCGTTTTGCTCAGACATCATGAGAACAGTTAAGTAGACCTACCTTATTTTTTTGTGTGTGTGTGTGTAATTAGTGATGTCATGGACTTGGGTGTGGTAGTTTTCTTTGCCACATGCCATTTTTCTACAGTAGTTTTTCCATCCTTGTTTGACTAACTCGTGCTCTGGGCATGAGAGGAACAGAAGATTTCCTTGGAGAATGTCTGCAGTGAGTAATCCTTGAGAAAACTGCCTTTTGTTTGAGACATCAGCCACTATGGATCTGTGAAAAGGCATCCTGGTGGATACTGGATACTTGTGTAGGAATGATCGTTGTAAGATTTGGTCATACTCCCGACACAGCAAACTATATTCGTTATTTGAAATTTAATTTTTGCTTGCTTGAATTCAGAAAGCAATCCTCTTTGACTGGAAACACGGATATGATTAAAGCATCTAAGTTAGAAGACTGAGGGTCCTTTTTTTTTCTTCCACACTTGGTATAGATGCCCAATAAAGTCTGCTTTCAAAGGGTTCAGAGCTATGGGAACTAATTATTAGATCTTCTGTCAATGACATTATTTAATGATATAGTGAAGGAAGGAACAGTCCTATCAGCAATAAGATCATCTTGTGCACGTGTGCCTCAGTCTCTGCAAAATCAATATATTTGTTATTCAGCTATGAGAAACATTTAAAGATAATAATCAACAAATGTTAAATATGTGAGGGTATATGTATGATATCTTACATAGTACAAATGAAAATGCTGGCAATGATTAATAAAAGATGCTTATGAATCAGTTGCTCTCTATTTCTCTTCCCTCCCCTTTCCACTCCTTGCTGTTTGAATAAATATACAGTGGAGCTAAAATGACCTTATTCTTTATTCACAGGTTACTTTAGGTGGAACCTTTATTGGAATTGGGCGGAAAACTCCAGATTGCCAAGGCAACACCAAGTACTTCCGCTGCAAATTCTGCAATTTCACCTACATGGGCAACTCCTCCACTGAACTAGAGCAACACTTCTTACAGACTCACCCAAACAAAATGAAAGCAGCCCTTCCCTCCTCTGATACTGGTAAAACTTCAGAGAAAAACTCCAATAAATCCAGTCCTACTCTTCGACCATGTGATTCTGGAGACTTGGGGAAGTGGCAAGACAGAATCACTGTAAAAGCAGGAGATGATACGCCAGTTGGATATTCGGTGCCCATCAAGCCAATAGATTCCTCTAGACAAAATGGTACCGATACAACCAGTTACTACTGGTGTAAATTTTGCAGTTTCAGCTGTGAATCGTCCAGCTCTTTGAAACTATTAGAACATTACAGCAAACAGCATGGGGGAAGCCAGGCAGGGAGCCTTCACCCAGATCTGAATGATAAGCTTTCTAGGGGATCTGTCATTAACCAGAATGATCTAGCCAAAAATGCAGATGGGGAGTTAGTGACAAAGACAGAAAAGGGTGCGAGTGTGGCAAAAAAGAAAGACTTGAGTGGCAAAGGAGCAGAGGACAGCATGGTGACAAGCTACAACTGTCAGTTTTGTGACTTTAGGTACTCAAAGAGCCATGGCCCAGATGTAATAGTGGTGGGCCCACTTCTCCGTCACTATCAGCAGCTACACAACATTCATAAATGTACCATTAAGCACTGTCAGTTCTGTCCCCGAGGCCTCTGCAGCCCAGAAAAGCACCTTGGAGAAATTACTTATCCATTTGCTTGCAGAAAAAGTAATTGTTCCCACTGTGCTCTCTTGCTTTTGCACCTGTCTCCAGGGGTGACAGGAAGCTCTAGAGTCAAACACCAGTGCCATCAGTGCTCATTCTCCACTCCCGACGTGGACGTTCTCCTGCTCCACTATGAGAATGCACACGAGGGCCAAGCATCTGATGTCAAACCAGAAACAAACGCCCTGCCAGGGGCAGAGGGGCCGCTGACGCTCAAGGAGAACAAAGAACACTCATGTACCAAATGTGACTTTACCACCCAGGTGGAAGAAGAGATTTCCCGACACTACAGGTACAGTGAAGTTTCAAATGATTAATGATTGGAACCCAAACAGTCCCTTCCCCCTGCCCTCCCCCAGTTTCTTAATTAAATGTCACCATTCCTCAAACATTTGAGGAAACTGGAAATCAAAATAGGAATAGATATAAATCTTTACAGCCAGAGTCCAATCCAACATCCACTTTGTTTTGGAAAACCACCAGCTAAGTTGGTGGATTTAATTATACATTTAAACCTGTGCAAAGGAGAGGGAAATTTGGATTTGTGTGCAGATGCTGAAGTTTCAGCATATTTGAGGTTTGGTCAGCTATTTTCCACCCAGAATCTTTTAGGTACTATAGGTACTATTTTAGTTTAGGCTTTTTCTGGGAAAGTTGGCATCTTCATTCAGTCAGGGAACACAAATGGCTTTACTTTCCAAGATAGACTGTGAATCCTTTATGCTCCATAACAGTGCTTCAATGTACTACCTTTTTGTAGTATTTTCCATTCCCAAGTCCAGCAATGTAATAATTAGTTTAAGAGCATTCCACTGCTGTTTTGGTGTTCGTTTCCCGCTGGGAGTAGACACTCTTTTGTCTGTTGATGTCATTCCCCATGATCCTTTTGCAGATGCTTATTTTCGTGTTGCTGGTTTACAGTGTCATTCTATTTATTTTAAATGCTAGTGTTCCTATTTGGAGGTGGACGCAGCCAGTCTCCTGACTCAGTCTGACACAATGTCATAGTAGCAGCCAACTCCCTGCTAAACTTCTTGGGTCAGTTCCTGGGCTGTGGTAAACTGGCAGTCCAGTTTGCATCAGAGGAGGAGCTGGCTCTTAGAGTTTGTAAAGAGCAACAGTTATGTGCCACTGCAAAAGCGATGTTAAATATTAGAAAATCATGCTGAATATGTTAATAGTTAAGGCTAATGCGTCAACAACGGAAAACTTCAGTATCTATCTCATCTAAAAGATCTTTGTGTGGAAGCCAGCTAGAATGAAGACAAAAGAAGATGCATTTTCAAAGCTAAAGCTTTGTTAAAAGCTCAAGAAACTGTGCCATGTTTAATAGATTCCAAGACATCCAAAATTAACAAAGGCAGACTGGGGCATGATACTTTAACAGAGATTAAAGCTGGGGGCATCCAAATGTTGCCCAACAGAGGGCTGCATTGGCAATATATCAGAAGTCTATTTAGAAAAAAAAAAAAAAAAGGCAGATTGCTCATCTTTAATTTGGAGCTAGGGCCCACAGAGGATTCAGGTCCCAGCATGCAGTTCCCCATTTTTGATCCAAGTGGGCCTGAGGGATGTTGTGTGGATTAATTAGTTAATGTTTGTAAACTGCTTTGAAGATGAAAAGTGGTATCTAAGTTCCAAGCATTATTACAACAGCTTAGAGCCATGCTGAAGAACTCCATAGGCAGCACTTTGTCCGCTGCTGGGGCATGGCATGATCTTTTTTTAGTGGTTAAATAACTGGAAGATTGAAATGGCTCCTTTACTGAAAGAATCCAACCTTTTATTTTACTGCAGCTGGTAATTTAAGTTTTAACAAGCATGCCAAGCTAGGATCCTTTTTCCGAAGAAAGGAGAAGCCGTGACTTTCAAAATTAAGTGCTAAGTCTGAGATGGGGTAGTTGTAGCTGCTCCTTCAGAGGGCTCAGCACCCTGTAATTCTGGTAGTAGTCACAGGGAAGTGCACTTTGGACAATCAAGAGATACACTTTAAGCATTTTAGTCTCAAATTGTTTTTCTAAGATTAGGCTATTTTGTTTAAAACACTTGAACAACATAATCTGTTAATGCCAGTCTATGACATTATTGAGTACTCTGAGGACATTGTGTAAAGCAAAGTATACAATGCCCTCATAACTGCTTACTTCTTTCCCCTTTTCCTGTAATTTCCCCTTGATAATTTGAATTTTGTTTCTTTTCTACTTGTGCTGCTGCTGTTTTCCCCAACTATACATTTTTTTGAAATCACGTAAGTTATTTGAGTTGGTGGTAGGTGCTCTGTAGTGGTGAACACCAGCAGGTTTTATTGGGTTTTTATGTATAACCTAGTTTTCACTCAATCAAACTAAAACTTTTGAGGCATTACAAGTTGTAGTATTATTATCAAGACTTTTTTTTAGTAGAAGTCTAGCATAGATCAGATATGTTTCTTTTCCCTTTTTATATTTTAGGACCTAAAGATAGTTCAGCTTTTAAAAAGTAGAACAACTATAAAATAGTAGTGTTACTTGACAGACAGAAACATGCTAATGTAGTCAGCTCACATCCAATTGAGCTTCTCCGTTTCTTAATCAGAATTTGTCTCAACACTTTTATGCTGCACATTATGTATGTCTCATGTATTTAAAATGCTGTACATGTGCATGTCTCTAAAACCTCTTCATTTATATAATGAGAAGCTGAATGGATTCTAATAGTAAACATAATACTAAACATTAATGTGGTGGAAGAAAATGTTCTGCTGTTCACATATTTAGATTTAGCCTTGATAATCTGGAGTGTCAGTGTTGGCTTTAGATGCTACTTACATAGTTTGATTTACGTATTTTTGTCTGCATTATTTTAATTTTTGATCATATGTCTGAACAACATGCTTAATTTATATTATTATTTATTTGGCTTCCTTTTGGCTGTACATTTACCATTTCACTCTGTATTGCTAGCTAAAAAATTTTGTATATCGTAGTGTTATTCCTTCACAGCCATATATTTGCAACAGTATTAGAATTTGCAAAAGCATTTCTTTCCAAGTTTTCTTTCTCAGAAATGTATACTTACACTTAGCACTCATTCAGTATTTCTTGACATGATTATTTGAGAGCTGTTCAGTTAAATTTGAAGTCAATGAATCACACTGCACTTGAGTTTACTTGTATTTAAACCTCACTAAAATGTGCTTACTCAAATAAATCCCTAGAAGATTTATTGACCTCCATTTTCCACTAATTCTGCTACTACTCATTTTCCATTATACCCCTGAGGAATCAGATACTGTTCATGTTCATTGCAAAGCTTAGTTTTTTTCTCAAAACTCTCTGGTATTCTGATGAGCCAGAATATGCCAACAGTTTTAATTTAGATAAAAATCAAACAGTATTTGAGCACGTTTTGCATCTTATTTCACTTAGTCTAGAGATCATTTCCCTGCTTGTTCCAAAATAATTAATTTTGATTATTTTTTTAAAAAATCAGAGCAGCTTCTTGCAGCAGTACCTCTTTTTTCTTAAAATTTTGCAATAATGTGGGAAAACAGTGCATTTTTTCACTTTTGCAAGACAGAAATTTTCATGTACAACCTTATTTGACAAAAAGCATTTGATCACTGCTAGTTATAATTGGAAGTGCTATGCTGAAAAATCCTCTAAACATTTTAAAAATAAGGTAGGATAGTGATTCATTAAAGTACAGAATATAATATGAAAATGTAAAGACTTAAATAAAATAAAAGCTTTGTCAATGGTGTAGAATCATTTTTCTAACAAATTATTTTGAGAATGCAAATGACAGCAGTTATGTAAGGTTCTATTTAGAAGTTAATTTCGAGTTGATTAAATAATTCTTTACCTCTCAAAGATAAAGGAGATAGGGGCAAAAGGCAGAGGAGTGCTTGGGGCTTGCATCTTCCATGTGCCTGGGCTGCAGCTCAGGGATGGGGCTGTTGGCGACAGGGGGTGTTGGCACTGACCCGCAGACTCTCAGGCAGGAAAAGCCAGAGCAGGGTCTCAGAGATGCAGATTATGGAAATGTGGCACCTTTGGGACACTTCCAGCAGAGGAGAAACTCAGGGAAGAAATGTAAATTGAGGCCCACCAGCTCCCAGTTCTACAGCAGAGCAGAAACCTTCATTCAGTGAACAATAGCAGCAGCTATGAGGGCCTTTTCCATCCTCCTGACACCTTAATTCACTGCTGTGAACTTGTTTGCTCTTGCCAATGGCTTTTGCTCTCCTTTGATCTCAGTTTTGCTCTCCACTCTGCCCTGTCTCCTCTCTGTTCTAACACTACACTGAATTTTCTTGCTTGCTTTGCTTGCTGTCTTTTCCTCTGAATGTTTTCTCATCCTGCAAGCTGAGTGCAGCACCTATCCCAAAAGTTAACCTTCTTATAAACCTGTTTGTTCATGAGAAATTATAGTAATTATTATATTTATAATTAAAATAAAACATGAAAAAATGGAAGTGATCAACAGACATACCTTCTTCCAGAATATTTTCTATGCCCTAGAGCCTAGGACTGTCTTCAGATAATTAAAAAAAAATTACTTGTTTTGTAGAGGATGGTGTTTTGTAATACTTCATACTAGTTAGAAGTATGTCAACAAGACTTAATTAACTGTCTAGTGTCGGGAGTCTTGCAGCCTGTTAGGAAGTTCAAATAAAGAACATTCAATCCATAAAAAACCCCACCCGTATAATGTCTCCAACTTCAAAATTTTGAGAGGGAAAATCTTGTATCTTACAGCACCCAATTCAAGTACTTTTCAGTACAAATAATGATAAGACTTTTTAAAATTCTCAGAACGTAACTGTGCAGCAAAGGTTTTGCCTGAATTTCTTGATATTTAATCTTGGGATTGGGCCATAAATGTTTTAATGTCCACAAATAATCAGGTCTTTGCTTTATTTTGTAGTGAAAATAATAACACTGAGTGACCTCAGTGGATGGGGTGACGTTGCCAGCTCAATGCCATATTGCAGAGAGTGCAATATGCAGTTTAGGGCTCGAACCTGCTATTAGTGTGCTTGAGGGCTGTATAAAGATTAAGAAAGAAGGAAGAGAGCTGTTTCCTTCATTTACATCACTTTCTTCCATACCAAGGTTTTCCTCTTCTTAGAGGAGCTCTGTACCAACACACAGTATTGCACCAGACTAATTCAGAGGTTCAGATGGTATAGCTGTAGTTTAGCTCTAAAGTGTAACTTTGAGGTAATGCACAGGAATGCTTCTTGTGTACTTTGCAAACTGGATTTTTTAACATTTTGTTGCTTAGCCTTGAAGAACTTTGTGCACAACTCTAGATGTAACTTGGGATTTTAGAAACAGAGTAGGCTTAATTTCTAGTAAAAGAGAAATCAAACATTGCCAATTTGTTTCTCTGCTTGCTGTCAGGGTGGAGTGAAAACTGAGAAGAAAACATTTTCTTTTATGCCTTGTTCTGGGAAAGAATAAGTTTCCAACTTTCAAAAGTTTTCTAATAGCTGATGATAGTTACTATTTTATTATTTGGGACCGTGACTTACATTGGACAGTTCCAAACATTCCCTTACATTTTGGAGCTTGGGGATAGAATAATACAAGGGACAAACCCATGTGAAGTATGAAGATTTATAATGTTGATGGCAGATTTTTAATGTGTACTGGAAAACCCTACGTTCTGGAACAAAAAGCCTGTTGGGTTACGAGCTACTGAAGCATGTCTTCATTTTTTCTGTATCACAGTGCTTACCACAATCTGATAGAAGAATGAAGGAATGCTTATATGGCTGTCTTTGAACCAATTAGAAATAATTTAAATTTATAAACCTTGAATGTAATAAGGGTGATTTTAACTGGGCCTCAGCCATGTGGCTACAACTGCATCTAATATTCAGCATTTATTTGTGTCCTCAGAAGTGTGGTGTATATGGCTCCTGATCAAAAACATTTAGCCAGTGTGGAATGGAAAAATAAAAAAAAGACAAGTTAGGCAGAAAAAGATCAGCTGTTTGGAGGTGTGATATCTGTAGATGAGAGCCAAGTTAGGAAGGGGGTTAGCTATTGAAATAGCCAAGTTAAACAAGAGACACTTAGGACTAAGTAGTGTCCCAAAGGATTGATAAACTTTCACATGGGGAGTGTATGTGGTTGAGCCATTAGCCCCAAATGGTGTCTTGTTTAACTTGGCTTTTAAGATAACTAGCCCCTGTCGAACTTGGACTTCTCTGATGGTATCCCACCTTTACAGGGCTGACCCTCTTTATAACTTGGCTTTTTGTATTTATAAAATGGTTTTGATCAGATAACACTCTTTTTTTGTGTGTGTGTGTTCAGAAGAGAATTAAGCTTGGTTTAGAAAAGAATGAAATTGCAAGAGAGAATATATTAGTGTCGCATTGAGAGACAAGCTGATTTTAATAAAACACAATTGTAGAATGAAGGAATAGGAACATGGCCAGAACAGGATTGCTCTCCCACAAGTAGGTTTTGTTGCCATAAGGCTGTGTGGAGAATAACTGAATCTATTTTTTTGCATAATGGAACAAGACCATCTAGTCTCTTAAAATGAATATAAATACAGAAAATGACAAAAAGAAAGCTGATATTGCACAAGGGCTGAAAAGCATGAATCCGAATGTGTACTCATGTCTCTGCGCTGACACAACTGTAAGAAAATCAGACAATGTAAATAACATATGGTTTGTTTTTCCAACAAAAGGAGAGAAGGAAGGCAAGGGGGTTTAATAAGTTTGGCAAGTTGTCCCTTCTAAACTATCATAGTCTAGAAGGGACATTTTGTGTATCATTCCAATTCTACAGAGCCAAATCCTGCTCTTACTGAAGTGAATGGGAGTTTTGCCATCGACTTCACTGAGACGAAGATTTGGCCTTAAAAGAATTAATTCTAACAATTGGAGGCAGAGCAGTAACAGATTTCTCATACAAGTTATGTCCTGTGTGGATAGTGAAAGGCTCATTTTTTTAGCTTGGCCAAAGACAGTGTTGTGACTGAATGCCTGGGGTGTGGATGTGTGAGTGTGTCTGTAGGGAGAAGCTCTTGTGGAGTTCTGTACATTTTGCAGGGCAGGGATGATATTTTGCTCTGCGTTGATCGGATGCTGGGCGCAGCAGAGCCTGATGAAGGGCTCTGACCACTCCTGTGCTATGAACATTTATTCATAATGGTGTTAGAGAACTCATAAACAGTGTTCTGTTCCTATGATGGATACAGTAAGTGGGTAACATGTTGTTCTCATGTAGCAACATATGCTTTACATAATTTAGTAATGCAGTACTTTTTATAGGCTTTTAGAGTAAAAACAGGAAGACATGTTATTCCACTCTGTTCCACAGCTCCTACCCAAGAGTTTCAGTATTTGACAGGAAACGCAGTTTGTAGTGACACAGCCAACTATTGTGCTTTATCTTTAGAGCAGCATCTTTTTAAGTTGTGTTACAATGTCCATAGAGAACCAAGCAGTGCTGTCTTTTGTGTACAACCTTCTGTCCTTTGGTGTATTCTTATCCATAATTTAACCAGAGCTCCATTCTAAATGGTTTTTGTCAAGCAGAAGTATATGGAATTGGTGGAAAGTAAAGGACTTTTTAAAACGTCTTAACTTCCTAACATAGATCTTTATTATATGACATTTTTTTAATAACAAGAGAAATGTCCTCTTTTAACTATTTGATTTTGGTTGAAAAATACGGTTTTTTAGTGTTCCTGCTGCAGCAAAAAGTGAAAAGTATATTGCAGCAAACTGAAGAAGAAAAACACAAAATGCCAGTGAAAATTTTATGAAGTTTAGAATGATGCCATGGAATGGGAAGGAGCGATAGGAAGCCATTGCAAGGCATGGGGGGAGAAAATCAGTGGTATTTTTACCCTGTTGTATAAGATGCCAAAGTAAACCTGCTTGCTTTATTTAGAGAGGGTCATCATATAAGTTTGATTTATTTTCTTAATCTTGGTAGTTAAAACCACTGTGAGAGGTAAGGCCACGGGGTGATTCTGATGTTAATGTGCTGCTTGTTTTCTTCCAGGCGAGTACACAACTGCTACAAATGCCGTCAGTGCAGCTTCACAGCTGTTGACACTCAGTCACTACTAGAGCACTTCAACACTGTGCACTGTCAGGAGATGGACATCACTACAGCCAATGGGGAGGACAGTCATGGCGTTTCATCTATCAAGGAAGAGCCAAAAATTGACCTGAAGGTCTACAGTCTGATTAATCCAGACCCCAAAATAGGGGAGCCCATATCTGACAGCATAGTGAAGAGAGAAAAGATAGAAGATAAGGAAGTGCTCAAGGAGAAAGGCTGGACTGACAGTCCCAGTGATGATCTTCGCAATGTAACCTGGAGAGGAACAGACATTCTGAGGGGGAGCCCGTCATACACACAGACCAGTCTAGGCTTACTGACCCCCGTGTCTGTCGGCCAAGAGCAGCCAAAGCCTTTAAGGGATAGTCCAAATGTAGAAGCTGCCCATCTCGCAAGGCCCATTTATGGCTTGGCAGTGGAGAGCAAGGGTTTCCTGCAGGGTGTCCCAGCCGCAGCAGCAGAGAAAGCCGGGCAGCTCACCCAGCCCTACTCTGGATCCGGGGATGGCAAGACAAAAGATGAATCCCAGTCCTTATTACGGGTAGGAAACTCTTTTTTCCCTTTTGCTTTTTATGATTGCATGTATGTTATGTTTGATTGGCTGTGCAAACAATTTCTTCAGGTCTGGAGTAACGTGGTTGGGGTTATTTTAGGGCATGGAAACAAAAAAAAAAAAAAAAAAAAAAAGTCAAGGAAAGTCAAATTTGTAGAGCCAAACTGGCAGGTAAATTTTCTAAAGTGTTCACATAAAGCAATCTGTATATTTATGGAGTATTAGTAAGCTTCTGCTTTTGCTATGTAGCTCTGATTGAATTTTGTTTAATCATTCCTGCTAATTGTGCAGGTTGGTGATGCATTTGAAGAAGGGAGGTTTAGAATCCCAGAAGGCTGCACAGCTGTTACACTAAAACAACTAATCACCTCTTAAATTTTGTGGTGGTGTGACAGTTTGCACTTAAGCAGGATTTCATATTACTACATATCTAAGAATATGAAATGTAACTGGTTTTTGTGAAGCAACATAATTATATATCAATTCTGACACTTGTCTGGTTGCCTTGGAAGCAAAGAAAAAGAAAAAAAAGAAAAGGAAGGCTCTCATGTGATAAGAAAAGGCAAATGTTTGTCACACCAGATAATTCCTACTTTTTTTTTAAAAGCAAAGGCATCTATATACAAGGAACTTTCCCTTCCATCAAGATATGTTTTTCCCGCTGTAGAGAAAACTGAGGTTAGAAAAGATCTCACATTCTGAGGAGCTAAACAGGAAGACAAATAAATGCTTTTCTCCTGAAGTCATCACATGTTTTCAGGAGCTGCTCCCTATCTGAATTTATAGAAACTTGCCATAGGAGCACTCAGTCTGCAGATGAAGCTCACTAGAATGGAAGTGATGATCTACTGGTCTCCTTTTTTTGTCTTTTATAACAGCATTTATAACCATATTATCAATTAGTGTAACATGTCACATGTGTCATGTAAAAAAGAAGATAAATGTTTCATTTTGTAGTCTGCTAAGATTATACACAAGTATATCTGTCTCTGTACATATGGAAGTCTTAAAAGCTGTTTTAAATGAAGTCAGTGGTCTTAAAAATATTGCAGTTATTCTAATTATAAAATAATTTTGATTTAATTTAAACCCTGCATGCAATTTAGGGGGACTACAAACTTTTGTACCTTAGTTATTGTTCTCAGATTTTAAGTGTGTGAGAAACAGTTACACTATAATAGCTTCCTTGTTGCTAACCTGTATGTGTGCTCACTGTGGATGGCAGGATTATATATCTCTCCTCCATTAGGAAATATGTATTAAAATATGTAAACCCATGCAGAATTCCTGCTGTACATATGATGTTAGTTACGTCCCACTTCAGTTCTTGTCCTGTTTCTTAACCATGTGTAGACAGATTCACCAGAGGAGCCATTTCATCTGTGGTTTATCAGAATACAAATTATTTTCATTTATTTTCAAATTTTCAAATATTTTCATTTATTTTTTGACTGCCAGAGGATAAAAAAAACCAAACAAAAATCTGCAAAGGACATGGTAGTATGCAGATCAGGTCTGTAAAGGTCCTCATACCTCAAAGGTAGCTGGACCTAAAATCTTGGTAAAGAGTAGAATAAGGCCATTATATTACCTCTTTCAGCACTGCTGAATATAGAGTGGGAAACTGTGTGCTGGCTGCTTCTTACGCCCTTTTTAAAAATAACTTCAGATGCTTTTTAAAGTCTTTATACAAAACCACTTTATATTTTTTTCAAATTAGTGTTTTATCAGTTTGGAAATACTTTTATCACTTCCAGGTGTGAAAAACCTGTATCTTCCACACTTTCCTGGGGGAAAAAAAAAACCAAAACAAAACAAGGTCATACTTTTGTGTATTAACAGTGCGTATAAATTAGTTCCTTGCATTGTGTACAACCCTACTTTTCTTTTATAATGATTTCTTAGCAGATTATGTGTACAGTGACTGATAAAACCGTATCAACATCCTTCAAACAGGAATTACTTTTGTGTACACCTTTAGCTGCCACGTTGTTTGAACTCTGTTGTGCCAAGGACTTGTTTGGGTCTTTTCCTTAGTGATAATATTTGAATTTTCACTTTTCTTTGAAAATTGGGCAAGTTGCTTTTGTTCAACTTGAATTTTTTTTTAAAAAGAGGGGGAAAGGAGATTAACTTTTTTCATCTGCTGAACAGAGTCTTACAATCTTACATCTCTATCCATCATGATTGATGGATAGAGAAAGCAAATGAGAATTGGAACTTCGTGAAGGTAAGGGGTGATCTGAAGGATAGAAGATGTGGGAGTGTGATTCTGTGAGTGACATTAGTTCCCTCTTCTTTTTAATCTGTGAAAAAAATTATAGAAACCCAACTCCTTTAATTTGCTCTTGATTTAGTTTTCTGCAGAGTTATGTAATGCAGTAGTGGAGCCATAAATAAGAACACAAAGCGATGGTCAGCTTGACCATTGGGAGCTTAGTGTCAAGGATTATCCAACAGACAGATATGTTTGCCTTGAAGCTGAGTTGGCCCAGAGAGAAATAAAATTCTTCAGAGAGGAACTTACCATCCATTCTTGAAAAAGCTAATTTTTGTAATCCTCTGAAATAAAAAAAAAAAGTGGTGTTAAGCAGATCTCTCTTTTTTATCTACTTTTGGCCACATTTATTTTTCTGAAGTGAAATAGCTAATAGGAGCAGCTAACGCTGTCTAAAAGTTGGGCCTCTCTGAAAGCAAAGCGTTAACTCAATACATCCTTCTAGTATCATATAATGAATGCTTATGCAAAACACTGTATCCAAGGACGACTGGTGACTAGGAAACAAAACCTATAATAAAATCACTGTGGACACCTTCATTTTTTTCCCTCTGAAGATTGACACAGAGGAAGCCAAAATTTGGGATTACTCAGTAAATAAACACTGAGAAATGGACTGAAGAAGAAAATTCCTAACACATCCTTTTGCTTGTACTGGCTATTCAGTATTTATAAAGTGGTTCTGCTTATTACAAATTATTTGTAATGATTTAACAGTAGCAGCAATACCACGTGCTTTTAATTTTTTACTTTCTTGATGATGGGGGAAGGCAAAGCAGAGATCAGGTTTTTTCACATTTTTTCAGATAGACAGAGGTTGATACTGCAAGTTTAGAAGTGATTAGCATTTTGGTAAAATATCAGAGATAATACAAGTCAGCTGGAGAAGAGGTAAAAATATTCCATAGCCCACAGAAACTATTAATGCTTACAGGATAATTAATTTTTGGAAATTGCTTGGAGTAACATTCAGTTTTGGATGTTATAAATGTCTAAGCCATTTATATGCTGTTTCTTGCATTCCTTCTGTACATGATGGCCACGGTCCTTCCCCAGACTCTGTGCTACAGTAGATTGTTTGTGGGAATCATTGGGGTAAGAGTTCTTTCATTTTTAGCATCTAAAAGTCTGAATTGCTTGTGACCTTTCGGGAGCTGGAGACGGTGCAAACACATATGTGCAGTAGATGCACCTTTATCCCTGAGAATGCTTCCAAGCTGTGTGTGTGTAACAGAATCTTTCTCAGGGGCTTGGTACACTTCTGTGAGTAGCTTTAATTTATTTTTCTTATTAAAATATTTCTAGCAGCTGTACTCACAGCGAATCAGTATGTTTTGCAAATGGGAATTACTGAAAATGTACCTCAGCGTGGTACAATGTGGACATTATTTCTGCTCTTCCTTAGAGTAGCTGCTTTTCTAGTTTAAAGATTTGTTGATACTGGAAGGTCTATTGAAATGCAAAAATGTTCCTTTTTTTGGGTAGCACATTGGCAGCCAGCAGACTCCAGGCCAGGCCGATTGTTTAATGCTTTGACAGTGCAGAACTTGGACAGCAGGAACTTTTTGCTAAACTGATTTTAAATGAAGTGTCCTGTTTTGGACACTGCAGAATAAAGTTTTCCACAAAATGGGGAACTGTAGCCTGAGCCTTCAGACCTATACACAGGCCTGGTCAGCCCACCTAAAGGTGTTGGTGTAGATGTTGTAGTTTAGCCAACAGAGATGCAGTAGTAACACAGGTCAGTGTGTCTGTCCTGTGGGGTCACATGGACCTGCAGACAGCAAGATTACTTTGTGTATTAATCAGAGTTCATGGAGGGAACATGTACCATCAAAGGGAGAGAGATTGTCACATGATTGCAAAAGTACTGTGGATTTTTATCAAAGGGATACTGCAGGCTGTAACATTAAATATATAACTGAGGTTATGGTAACCTTTGCTATGAGCTTTTTATATGGTGCAAAGGATAAAATCGACTCTTCTATTAAACTGAGATTATTTTGCACCATAATGATCAGACTATTTACACACTACAGGAAATCACGACATTTCAAAAAAGTTTTAATTTACTTTGAGAAGAATTACTTTCTTTTTGTCTGTGATATTTGCACTTGTGGTTTTTCATATGGTGTTCTGGCTAAAGCTGGTCATACAGCTTTAAATCTGGGGGAGATAAAAAGTTAGAAAAAATTATTTCCCCCTCCCTATTTTGCATTCTCCTATGTGGATGATAGCAGAGGTAACTTAAAAATAAGCAATTGGTATGTAAGTATTAAATCTACATATAAGTGATTTGATATCAGTGTAGTAAATATCAGACACAATCCCTAGTGGCAAATCATATTTTCTCCTATTATGAAGTACTGACTCCTGTTATCCACAAAGCTGGATGCCAAATAGCTGCAAAACAGTGGAAAGGCTGAGCTGTCCTTTGTGATTTCCAAAAGACCTCTCTAAGCACATACAATTCTTGGCCAGAAGGATAACATACATTTGAGGTAAAACCTGCCTCTCTGATGCTGGTAGAAATATTGCTGCTGCTGCCTTTAGTGGGAGCACAAGAAGCAGCATGAGAAGGTTCAAGCATACAGAGTGGGATCTTGGTTTAAATGTGATTTTTTGGTGGTCCCTCCAAGGTGACAGATGGAAGTTTTTGTGTTCTTTGGCATTGTGTCCCACTTCCAAGAACCTTCTCATAGCAGCGTCTTAATAGTATACGTACAGAATTAAATTCAATGCATATAATTGTATCACATTTCTTACATCTAAGTTGGTGTAAGTCTTGGACACTGCATGTCATCCCTAAGCAACTTCAGGAAAGAAAAAGCAGCCCTTTAAATAAGAAACATCTGAAATAGTTTCTCTGTAGCTGCATCTCATTTTTTTCCCATTTCCTCTGACTCTGTTAGAGATCTTTCAGGAAGTATTTATAGTCAAGGCCATTCATTGCCATACGGGTCCTCTAATTAGCTGAGGGGAACTCAGCAGGCACTGTGTGTTACTAATGCACAGAGCTCTGGCAGGTCAGAGAGCTGACAAAGTCTTTCATTTTTTTTAAAGGCACCTGTTTCCACAAGTCTCTGCCTGGGGAGTCAGTGGGCTACTTTTTTTACATTTAACTCTATCCTGGAAAATGGCAAGAATCCTCCAATAAGGAAAATGAGAAAATAAAGTTAGTACTTGAAGATAAATGATTTTGAAGCTTTGTGTTTACCGTGCAAAACCGAGGCGGGTAAAACGAATCTAAAGTAACTTTCTGAAGGTTTTCAAGTAGTTTAGAAACAAACATGTACTTGGCTGCTTTTAGTAACTACTGGAACCAAACCCACAAGAAATTGAATGTTTTGCATTACTCATCCTGACAGTGATCAGATAGGACTAGAAAGTAACTTTTAGAAAAATGTTAACCTGCCCAATGAAAGGCATGTTTCTGGTTTTTGTGTGGGGTGTGTCTGTCATGTGGTGAGACAACCCCACCTCATCCATGTTTACCCACACGGCAGGGCATAGGGTTTTTTCTTCTTCTTCTTCTTCTTCTTCTTTTTTTTTTTTTCCTTTTTTTTTTCGTTCTCCCTTTTATGAAATGTGGTCTGGAAGAGAATTAAGTGATAAAATCATTATTTGGGTGGGGCATGGTAATAATGCGAAAGGGCAGCAGCTACGTCAAAATCCTTGATGAAAAGGTGAATCAGTATGTGGAACAAAGGGCTGGGGAGATGTGTATGGGCCCCCAGGCCATTGGGAAAGCAGCAGGGTTTATTGAAGTTGCTATGATCAATAACAATGATTCAAGCAGGGAGAACCGAGATAATTCTTGATTTAAATCAAGCTGCAGCATTTGGATAGATGAGATCGTAATGCAGATGAGAACAAAAGAGTGCTTCTTGTGTTGAACGGAGGGGCCAAACCAGATTGACAACCAGTGTCACATGAAATCAGCTCAATTTTATATGCCCCTTCCTAGCTGAGGTAGGAGGACCTCTCTTTTGCTCTCTGTGCTCTGGAGTTTGGTGTGCTGCTGGAGGTGAGAGCGAGAAGGGCCCGTGCCCTGTTGTGACCCGGGTGCCGCATGCCCGGCCCTGGGTGGGTGAAGATGCCCTGGTGCTGCGGCGGCTGCTCTGGGCCATCCCTGCCCGGGGAAGGGCCGGGCCTGCTCGGCGTGAGGGTTGGAGTATCCCTGGTTCCTGGGCACGCTGCTCCTTGGCAGCCCCCTCTGCTCCGGCCTGGGTGTCTGGGCATTGAGGAGACCCCCGACACTGCCCCCGGCCTGAAGAGGAGCCTTCGTGGATGGCAGGTCAGGGCAGGCCTCCCTGGCCGCGGGCTCGGAGCCCTCCCTGGCCGCGGGCTCGGAGCCCTCCCTGGCCGCGGGCTCGGAGCCCTCGCTGGCCCCGGGCTCGGAGCCCTCCCTGGCCGCGGGCTCGGAGCCCTCCCTGGCCCCGGGCTCGGAGCCCTCCCTGGCCCCGGGCTCGGAGCCCTCCCTGGCCCCGGGCTCGGAGCCCTCGCTGCCGGCTCAGCCCCTCCGCGCTGCGGAGCCGCCCGCGTTGGCACCGAGGCCAGCCCGGGCCTGCAGCCCCGAACCGGGCACATGCACGAGGCAGTGCCTTTCTTGTAGGTATGACTGATACAGTTAGCAAATACTGTTTTTATCGTCTCCACATACATTCCTGATGGTTCTTTTTGGTTTTAAAGTGTGCTGAGGGTGGCTGCAGTTGGCTAAAGCAGCCTTGCTTGGGGTGCAGCTGTGGGCACTGCAAAGGCGAACAGGCAGCAGCAGCAGCTCCCTCCAGTCGGAACAGTTCAGAGACCTGTCAGTGGGGAGCCTTGTGTAGAGTGGGAGGGAGGTAAATGCAGCTTTCTGCACGATGACTAAATTAAAGAATTAGTTGAGCTTTAGCAAAGTTTTGAAAAGTTAAGTGCAGCTATAACCATTATTCTGTATTGCCAGTAGAACTTAGCAATAGATTGTATACCTGAGGTGAAATGGAAGCTTCAATTGTATTTAGAAACTAAGGATAATCTTTGCCAAACTGGATCCAATAAAAAGCACACGTTCATGCTTGAGGACAGAACTTGCTGCTAACATGTAGATTTTCAATGGAAAATTAAATTTCACAGATGGATGCAGGCAAGGATTGTACATAATTCTATTTTTGCCTGAAGTGCCATGGAGCTGAACAGTGAAAATCTATGTGAAGATACCTCTAGCATCTGGAAGTGCGGAGTTGCTTTCTGTACTGAATTTGAGATGATCCTCTAGATGTATTTGGTAATTAAAAGACATAATAAATACACTGTTTTAGAGGAGGGATCTTATGATAGACAGCAAATAAATGTTTAATTTATTGGACTAAGAAGGGAGCATTGTAATTATAATTGATTTGAAGAAATCCAGATGCTATCCACAGCTGAACAAATTTTAAATGGTAAGGATTTATACACCGATTTATGAATAAGCAGTGCACATACATGCCGTGATTTTTGTCATTGGGGTATCTAGGGCTGATAATAGAGCCAGTAAAAAGGAACAACTATGGAAAATAGTAGCTAGATGAACAGATGTGTGCTGGAACAGAAATATACATATATATGTGTGTTGGGTGTGTGTGGGTCTGTGTGTGTAAGACATGAAAAAGATTTTCTGGAATATCTTTTGTTACCTTGGCACTCCTCAGATAGTGCATATGGTCACCTTGGAACTAGTACTAAATTTCAGGTCTCTAATGCAGCCCAATTGATTTAGTGAACAATTTCCTGCTTAATATAATTAATTTACTTCTTCCACCAAGTTCTGGTTTTAAAATGAAGCTTTATAGGGGATAAGTGGTTCTTGCTGATGTTTTTCTAAGCATTTTTTTAATAGCATATGTATTTTAGAAAATTTTACAGTCTTTGTTGAAGTGTTGTAATCATGCGTGTATGTAATATAAATCCATAAATACATGTATTCCTGTTGCATATTAACATTATTTAGAGTTCAGACAGGATATATTTTTTAGCATAAAGGTGAGAGGAGGAGTATTTTTTTTTTCTGCATTGTGTACAGTATTGGGTTTCTGAAACAAATGGGATGGTGGCAGCCCAGGTTGTGCAGCACTGCAGGCAGCTCATGAACAAACAGCCTTGGAAATCTTTGCTGAGTGTGTGTATCCCTGGTCTGCCCAAGATTTTTCAAACCTCAGGTTTGTGAATCATGTTTGTCCTAGTTAGTTAGTTAATTGCCTATGATTTCTTGGCTACTGTGGACCTTTGTTTCCTAATTCTGTCTGTAAGATGGGAATTTCCCATCTAAAACGGTAAGAGTGAAGAGAGATGTGTTAAACAGTGTTGTGCAACAGTACTGTGATAGTCAAAGCAAGAAGAGCCTGATTCATTGGCGTCCTGCATCAATATTGGTGTTTATCTTCTCTGAGTGTGATGATGCAAACTTCTTCATGAATACCAATCAATGAAAGCAGAGAACTGAAAAAACAGATTTTAATTTTAATTTGGCTAAAATTTCTATTCTTTCCTTCGGCCTTGGCGGGGAGGAAAAAAAAAAAAAAAGCAAAAGCAGGAATTTTGGAGCGAGACATTTGCATTTCTTGGTTGACTTTGACCTAATTTTGGTTTATGTGCCTCTGATGTGTATGGTAGCAAACTGCACATTTTCACTTATGGGAAGAACTCTTTTAACAATGGCTTACAGTGCAGTCTTTAATCATGTAAGTTGCCTCCAGCTCTTACTGAGAGTAAAATTCCACCCTCTCCATTTTCAGATGAGTTGTACTATCAGCTGTTTCTCCTTGCAAGACTGTCTGTGATTTGAAAATTGTGTTTAAATTTAAAAAGTGAGGAAAAAAAGAGAAATAATCAGAACGTTTGTCAAGAAATTTGCTATTAATGGGAATGAGGAGCAATGCAAACAAGCTTGAAATGAGTTTTAATTCACATGTTATTCTGGGAGCCTACAATTTCTGGTGAGAAAATGGCATATTTTAGGTCTATTTCCTCCAGTTTTTGGCATGGAGAAATGCTTGTTTTGTTCAGTCAGATGTTCAAGTGGGAATTTTGGATGCTTAGAACTAATTTTAGTAGGTGGGGGGCAAGTTTATTATGATTCTACAAATAGAGTTTGATCACAGCTGCTTCATTGCAATTATAAAAATTGGCTGTGAATCACTTAAACTATATTTACTGGTTGCAAAAAAAAAAATCTCATCTATACAAAACTGTCTTGTTGCTCTCAAACTTCTCAGTAATAACATTTATATACACAGTGTTTTGAATTTGACTTGATCACGTTCCAGATTATTTTCATGCGTCTCCCCCCCTTGCCCTAACAGTGATAATGTGCTCAAATGACTCTCTCATTCTTTCCAAGTTAGGGTGAATTTCTGAGCTTGTTCTGAAATTACAGTAAATCACACACAGACCTCTTAAGACTTATTAAAAAATGTTAGTAACTTCACTGAAAGTTGGGCACTTCAAAGCTTCACTTCTCCAGTCTGTACATGACTAAAAGGCTGTAGGGCAAACACCACAAGGTGAAAGCTTACAAATCAAAGCTAAACTTAATACACCACTATTATCCCCTTTATAAGACATATGGATAATAATATCTTTACATATTTATGAAGTTTTTGGGGTTTTTTTTTTTTTTTTTTGATAGTAACTTCTTTAATGTTCATGGATTTATGAATTTGAGTTAGAAGATACTGGGTTGTATTTTATATTTTTCAGTGTTTCATAGCACCTCTTTTTCAACCCAAAATGGATGTATTCCAGACCTGTTTAAAAGTTCACATTGGGCAGAATAAGTAAAGTCAACCTGTTTCTTGAGGAAAGTGTTTTCTTCACAATTCAGTTATGAACTCATCCCGTGGTGCTTATTTTGACGTTACTCCCTGCAACTGATGAAGACGACACAACATCCATAAAGTTCTCCACTGATGGCTGTTAGTTTATTAATAAAACCCACTTATATTTGACTAGAGGTGTGCTAGAAACTTAAATATTTCCTTTTAGGTAAGATTCTCATAAACTCTACTTTATACAGGCCCTTAAGGGTGGAGAGAGTTAATGGAAAATGTGATTAAAATCTTGTAGGCTTCAAGGTTTGTAAATAACTTGGCACCTACATGTGTTTGTGTGTGAACATGTGTATGCTTACTAATTTTAAAATAGGTTAAAAATCAGAAAAAAAATTAAAATATTAGATTTATATTTAAATTAAGAATGAAAAAAGGTTTTCTACTGCAAACAAAATTTCTGTAATTAATTAGCAAAATGGTTTATAGGACAAATATTAATAATTTTAAAAATAAAGAGCATGTTTCAACTTTACTGATTTTTCCATTACAGAAAATCATGTTCTGCTTAGCAGAAGTTTTAAATATATCTCTCATGTCTTTAAGACTGTAGTCTTAATTATCACTTAATTGATTTGGCTTTGCCTTCTAATAGCGAGCTAAACAGTTGAAGGGTAGAGGTTTTGCAGTGCTTATCTTATCAGCTGTCATGTGTGATGAAGGGACTTCAGAAAATTTAGAGGACAGTTGATGTCTGTTAAACTTGGATCCTCAGTTTCTCGGAATAAACGACTCCTCACATTTTAGTCAATCCTCATGACCAAACTTGGTGTATCTCAGGAGAGGTGTTGCATTCGACTTCACTGCCCCAAGCTGGCATTGGTGTAGACCTCTAGACAAAGCTTTTCCTGAAATGCGTTATTTCAGTGAGCAAATAGACAGTCTGGAGTAAAACTGTAATCACTGCTAAAAGTAATTGAGGGCTTTCTTAGTAATATCTTCCCTAAGAGGTGAAGCATAAACCATTTTGGACACCAGTCCCCCATGTACATCACTGTTGGAAGAAAGAACATTTTTAAAAATATTGAGTTGAGAAGTATTTTATCTGTGCTGGTTCTGTCGGTTCCTGGCAAACAAATTAAATTTTGTAAGCATTGGTAAGTGAACTGGAACTTCATCCAGCAGTCCACACCAAAGGGATCCCGAGTGCCTGGAGAGCTGCTGGATGTGCCCGGTGTTCTGCCTGGCTGTGAATGCCTCTAGACCCCTGCTGTCAGCTGTTTTTATCAGTATAGGTCTGCTTCCCTCTTTGCTTGGCGAGGCTGCAAAGAAAATTCACTGAAATCACTCTTGTCTTCTTTAGCTTGGTTTGGCTCTCTCCCCCTCAATCTTTTATGGAACTCACAGTTTACTATAATACAAGTCATTAAAATTCTCCAGATTTGGAGCTGCCTTTTGAAAGAAATTTACCAAAGCATTCATTTTGTTATAAAAACTGTCCAGGCTTTCTGATCTGCCTTTCCTAAAATATACATTGTCTGCATTGCAAATGGAGCCTTTCTGATGGGAAGAGATTAGGCAGAAGTGTCTCAATCTTCCTCTCAGCATCTGTGCAGTGCCGTGGTTGGAGCCAGGGTGCTGGTCTGCAGGCTGTGCTCTGACAGGTCTGCTCTGGAATCCTGCACACAAATGGCCCTCGCCATCTGATACCCTCCCAACCAAAAATATTCTCATGGCCTTGCTTGCTTTCATCAGCACCACTTAGTAAACCTCAGCCAGTGGAAGGAGACATGTTGGAGCACAGCAGAAGAACAGAATGGGTGAAACTACAAATTGTTAGTCTGTTAAACACAGATTATGTCTTTGGGTACAATTCCATTAGCGACTGAATGAGTCTGGATGGGTAGTAGCTTGTGGAAGTATTTGTTATGACAAAACCAACTTTTCATTAATAGACAAAGTTATCCTGTTTTCCTCTGTAGTCTGGCCAACTTCAAAATGTTTCAAACTAATTTCAGACTTGTAAAACACTGTCTATCAGATACAGACATATGGATTGAACTAGTAATTTGTTTGCCATCTGCTGATAAAGGAAGCAAGGCGTCTAAGTAGAAAATGAAGAATTCCCTCCCTCTCCCCCACTGGAATGTCATATGGTGCCTTTAGTAATTTTTTGTATTGACATTTTTATTGATTGCTGTGTAAAGTGTTACACTGCATTGACCTGAATCTGCTTTCAATCTCAAAATGATGATTTTTTTTTTGTTTCCAAAATAACTGTAATGATTTGAGTCTATAAATAATGTTGTTAGAAAAGAACCCACTTTAAATCTTGAAACCCCAAATTGTTAACCATACTTATTATTGTGTGAAACAGGAATCAGCATATTCTTTTGCTCAGAAAAAGAAAACTCTTTAATGTTACTTACGAGGCTTAATTAAAATAATATTTCCTTTCAGTCAAAATTTCCCCTTTCCTCTTGAAACTCCAGGAAAAGCAATGCAATTTCCAACAAAAAGCCAAAAAAATCTATCAAAACTTTTCTGGGTAGGGAAAAAAGGGTACTTGAACTTTTCTGGATTAGTGTCTGTCAGTCTTTTCTTGCCAGTCCTGACAGCTTGTGCAGGTCCACAGTTTGTCCTCTAGATTTTTTCCGTAGCTATTTCACATAGGGCCTGGTTATCTCTGGAAATAATAATAATAAGTCTATAATGGAAGTTTAAATATTTGTTCTTTTAGTTAATGCTTCCTAAAGGTTTGTTCATTTTCATTAAGCAATTTGACCATCTCTGTTTAAAAGAGAAATAGCAAGTATAAAATGCAGTAGCTTCTCAATAGGTATATTGCTTTCATGGATAAAAATATACAATCTCAATGTGCTTAAATACACCTTGATTAGTTGAATTATAATAAATACTCCATTCAGCCCTAGTTTTCTGTAACTTTTTTCATATTGACAAGTACTTTATTTTTCATTTACTCCATTAATCTGTTTTGAACAGATAGTGTTAAAAATATTCACAAGCTATGTTCTTAAACTTGAGTTATGTCTTCATAAAAAATGTTACTGAACTGTTGATTTTCTTTAATAAGATAAGCCCATTTTTTTCTGCTGCAGTTGGATTATTAATTGTTAGAATGTACCACACAGTTTTAATATGTACATTAAGTAAAAGGAATATGTAAAATCAGTAATTGTCCTATATACTGTTTTCTCTTTTGTAAATATCTTTGCTTTTCTTAAAATTGCTCTTCCTTATAATGACTTGCAAATTCTATGAACAATGCAGAAAACTTTTATTTTCTCAGTGTGGTTATGTATGGATTCATTTGAAAAAAGCTAAACAATTCCATAAATAACAAATCTTCCACAACCTTAACCAGAGTTAATTACCATTTTACATTTGGAATTGACATTGGCAGAAAGTTATTGCAACAGTAGGAGCATCTTAACCAATTGACATTTGTTGCAGATAAACACGTAGGAACTGGTAGCTGTGACAGCAAGAAATCTGCAGAATAAAAGGAAAATTCAGATAGTTTTCACAAAGGAAGGACTTAGGAAAATGCTCCTGCGAGGGCTTATGGAAGGCCTTAAGCCACAACAAGTACAGCCACTTATTACTATACATTACTTTATGGTTTGCTGCTTGCGAAACAGCTCCATGCTGCTTTTTATGGATTAAGGTGCATACAGTATGTGAAGTCTGTTCCTGTGTTGTGTTTCTATGCCATGTTCACATTTATTCTAGATCTGCTCTGCATCTCATGGACCCATTGTTTTTGTTGTGGTTTAATTTCACTGAAAACATTTTCCTGCTTGTAATAATAATATTTACAAAACACATGGAGAAGTATAAATCCAAAGTATTTTTATCCTTTCAAAGTTTTTTTTTTAGGAGGACCTATATGGTACCTGACAGTTCCAGTGGTTATAAAATGCTTTGAAACATGCAGTGCAATCTATAAAATAAAAGCATTTACAATATGTTGACTACAGCAACAGAGTCAAATTACTGCTAAGGAAATGCTGTTTCACAATAATCAGGAGGACATCAAATATTTAGTCTGATGTTACCTACCAGAAACTGGTAAACCTGCTGTTGATGAGGATATTCACCTCAGGGTAGTGAATAGCTCTTCACAGGTTAATGTTTGTAAGTCCATGATGTAGCTTGTTAGACTGCCTCAGCAGGAGGTGAGGGGATGAGTGATGGGGTAGGAGGAGCCAGGACCCTTCTCTTCAGCTGTGTGATTTGGGACAGAAATGTATTTTGTGCTTTTGTATATACAAACTTTTTTTACTGCATAGTGGCTTCCTAAGAACATTGAGATTTATGAATATTGTTTTGGAAATACTGGATATGAGGTAGTTCAGAAGCAGAAAGGTTTATAAAAATAGCTGAAATTTTATGTGTCTACTAGAGACATATCTCTTGTTTCTCAGAGCTGTTATTTTGCAGACCAGTTTGCCTTCCTGTGATGCTATCACACTTCTGACAAGAACAAATGGTTTCAAAACCATTCATGTCAGGTCAAGATGGTGAGAACAGCAGATAGACATGAGAGCTGTGACTGTAGAAACAACATTCTCCCATCACCGGACTAACGCAGGTCCAGGGAATTGGCAGCATCGTTCTCACTGCTCAGACACTGCCAGCACGCTGTTCCCCGCTTCTAGCACAAGAGAATTGACTGCAACTGTTTATTTTCAACACATGGTTGATATCTTTGTCTGTCTGTCTGTAGATCAGCTGTGCCTTGTTAGGGACTTTACTCATGAGCACTGAGAATCTTGCTCAACCTTTCATCTCCCTGCCATGTAAGTGTGGTTTGTTAGAAATAACTGAGAAAAAATGTAAACTTGCTGAAATGACTACAAAGTCCATAGTCAGTGTCAAAGGAGAGAGGGGATGGATTGAATTGAGGGTGTATGCAAGAGATTAGTCCGTGCCTTCTCAAATAAATTTATAATATCTGTCTAGATGGAGAAAGAAAACCTTAACAGTTGTATTTACACTTTGTGAAATATCAGAAAGGATATTTCAGCCTGACCAATTCCTTGTGGTCTTAAGTTTCTCTTTGTACTGTGCAAAAGCATGACAGTGTGTTATTGCCAGCTCTGTGTAAGCCTAGAATATACCCATATGTTATACAAATGGCCCTGACTATAGATGTGCTGCACATGCTATATTTATATGAGTGAACCTACGTAGTTCAGATAAGAGGCTGTAGAGACATATGCAGCTAGTGGAAACATAGCAACAACAGGAAAGATATTTGGGAGGGTTTGTGCTCTTTCCACTTAAAGCTTATCCTCTTGATGATCCTGTTCAGCCTTGCTTCAGTGAATCCTGGAGAGTAAACGCTATTTAGTTTCGCAGTTTTTAAAGGGTGAAGTCACAGCTCTCAGGTGATCCTTCTGTTGATGTAAAAGCCATTTTTATATGGAGGACCATCTAACTGGTTGTCTGACACATTTGCAGACTGTAGATTGCTGTCAGTGGATTCAGGTGACCTTTAGCACTTGCATCCACTTCACACTTGTTATTTGAGGGTCTTAATAGAAATTACATGTCACATTTTTCTGAATGTGCCTACCAGTGCCTTCACTGAATCATACTTGTGCTGCTGCTTCTGATGTTTTCCTGCTAAACCAGGAGGACTCCATCTGGAGACCAGCTGAGTTTTCAAAGTGCTGATAGTGTCCGTAGTCAGGGCAGAATTGTAGAAGAGTATGGATTTTTCCGTACAATTTTTTGAAATGGAGCTGCATTCATTATCTTGCAGTTGTCAAAAGTGCTTCCACTGCTCTTGGTTTCTAAGTTGTATCCCAGTTGTAAAGTGAGGGTTGTGTTCCATAGCTGTCAATGAGTGATTAAACATTTCAGCTTCCCATTTCTTCTTTTTGAACTGTGTAAATAATGAACAAAATTATAAATATGCTTTATAAATCTGTATCATCAAATTTAGAAGTCTTACATAGACTTGATGACTTGAAAAAAAAAATCTGTTTAACCATCCAATAGTATTATTTTTTATGTCAACTTTTAGGTGTGAAAGTGTGATGAAAACATGTTAAATAAATGGTATTTCCAAAGGGAAAGTCAAAATGTGTACCTTTTCTCCTCTCTTAAGATTTCCTGGAGAACTTTACCAGCATACCTGTTTCACTCTCTAGTTGCTATGTTCAGAATGTCAACCTGCCTCATCCTCTTCTAAGAGAAACTCTTGAAATATTCAGTTTACCTTTCATTAATAAAACCGTGAGCAAAATTGCCTGAAATATGATGATGACACTGTGCCAGTGCAAACCTGTAAAGAAGGAAAAAAATTGTCCCATATATTGTTTAAGAACAAAGTTTGATTTGGCTTTTTAGGTGGCAAGGAAAGTGAATGACCTTTTTATTACTTTTCTGTGTGAATGTTGAAATGTTTTAACCAACATTACCATCATTTGCTAACTCCAAGGGCTCTGTGGCATTAAGACTACAAAAGGAATAGAAAGGACACATTAAGAGAGTTTATGAAGTTACTGGGAAAACCAGTGTAATGATAGGAGCAGGGAAAAAAAGCATATCAGAACTTCAAACCAGATGGAATCCTCTAAGGAAGCTGTCTGAACATGGCCATAAATTGCATTTACAAGACAGGGCTTTCACTGCAGATGGCAGGTTTGCTGTTGGAAGGTAGAAGCCAGAACAAGGCTGTGTGCATGAAGAGAACTACATTGAGTGTGCCTAACACCTTGTGTTTGACATACATTGAAATTTAAGCTGGAATATGAATTTAGAAAGGCTGTACAAGTTCAGAACATGAAATCTGCTGTAGTGTTCAGAAATCCAGAAACTTGCTTTCAGGCATAGAACATTTTTAACTAAATAAAAAGGCGTAATAAATTCGTATTCCTTAAACTGAAACAAGGCATTAGCTTTGAATGTCATTTTCAATCACTCTTATATTTACTTATTGCAGAAAAGCCCTCCCTTTTTTCCCATGTGACACGCAGGTGTCATTCCAGAGTCTCCAGGTCAAAAAGCAGTGGTTTCTCTCTGGGTCTGTTGCCCCATGTTATTTTATTACCCTGTTTGACCTGGAGGTGATTTCAGTGAAATAAAGGAGAGTTTTTGCCTTGGCTGTGACGCCTGCCCTAGGAAATGATCCCTAAACCTTAGGGAGAAACAACCTTTCTGAAGTTACTCCATCCCATGGACTTTCAGGGCGGGACTTGTCTCATCTAATTGTGATGGAAGTGTCTGTGCCTGAGTTATCTGTCTAGGATTCTTGGAGCCAATGCAAATTTAAGCAACATAGTTGTGAAGTACAAAAAGCGAGTTACCAAATCCAAAAAAAATATTTCTGTGTAGTCAGAGAACTGTATATTGTTGGCCATTCATTGTATTGGCTTTATCTCCAGTAACTATGAAGGAAGCCCAGACACTTACACCACCACACAGCAATTACAGGAGGTGATAAAAATAAAAGGAGTGCCTGCTTCTGCTTTGTCCGAATGGCAGCCTTATCATTGGAGGTAGGAAACAAAATTTTGGCATATCTGCAGTTAATGACTCTTCTATCTCTGAAACATAATATGTCAGTTAATGGGAAATACTAGTATGGTTTTAATCAAGAAGGCAAGGGGAAGGTTTAGCTAAAACTTACAACATTCTTTCATGGAATAATTATTTTTTATTAATAGTTTTTTTTTTTGGTGTGTGTTTTATTGAATGTATCTAAATCTCAAGAGTGACATTTCTTTAAAATGGCAATTGTGTAAGGCCGTTGAAGATGAAAGTTGTATTTTCAGTACTACTCAGTCCTTGTGTAGAGCAAAATCATAGTCATACTCTGTAAGTATATGTAAAGACATGCTAGACTGATGGCTTTGTAAGATAAAAGTAAAATCAGAGGGCATTTGTGAAGTAGAAGAAGGGAGTATGATGGAAAGGAAAACTTAAAGAGCTTACTTGGATAAAACTGGGGATAATTCCTTCACTACATGAGGTGTTTGTATATATGAAAAATGAGTGTATCCTCCTGCTTGGGCTAACTACTAAAAAGTCAGGAAGACACAGACTGTAAGAACCAGGACAGATAAGGGAATATGGGATTTGAAGAGAAAGCATTTCAAGAGAAAGCATTCAAGGAATTAACTAGGTAAAGTGGCCCAAGAAGCTTAGTCCCAAGTTTTATAAGAAGATTTTTTTGCATCTCAAACAAGCCTGTAGTACTTTATTTCTCTATTTATACCTCTGTAACCCAAGACAGCCGCTAATTTATGGTGTAAATGCCTTTGTTCCTTTTGATTCTGTGAAATCCATCCCAAAGTGCAGTAAATATTCTGCTAACATCCAGTTTAAATTACTGGATTAAGTGATTATCACTGATTTTTCTACCCTTTTTACATTTGTCAAATGTTTCAGTACAGAAATTCAAACTCTGACCTAATGTTCTTGGTGGTTCCTGTTAAACATTTCAGCAGTGTTTATTTGAAACAGCAACTGAGAAATGAAGACATGGAGCACAGGCCTTCACTGATTTGCTAAGCCATGTCTTGATTGCTCTCTTGCTCCTTCCACTGTCAGTAGGGTCAGCACTGTGTGTGGGTTTCTCCATTCATATTCAGGCCCACTGTACTTTTTCATCACCTCATTTAGCTGACCTGCACCTTGCAGTTGCTGGGATACACAGGATGAATTTCTGCAAACTGTGCATAGTGTATGCTCTTAATTTTATACTCTGAAACCAGGTTTGTGCAGTCTTACTAGTTGGGTTTAAGTGATTAAGTGATGGGCATGGACAACTACAGAAAAAATACCAGAGTTCTTCAAAGAGAAAGGAAAGAAAAAAAAAGACTCTGTAACTGGGTTCTTATGAGTCAGTAACCTTTCTTACATGCAAAGTAGAAGCAGGAATGCAAAATTTTTGAGCTGAAAGTATGAGAATACAGGAATCTTTCTATCACCTAATAGGAACCTAAGTAACAAAGGTAGTTTTCTTAGGCTCTTTCCACAGTGAATACAGAGAGGTATTTTCAGAATGCAGATCAAAACAGGAGCCTACCTGCATTCCCAAATAATTTCTCTGTACCATGACTGACAATTTAGGAATCCTGAACAATGATTACTTTCTTAATTGAGACCTGCAAATTAGGTGACTGAAGATTGGTAGTGTTAATGAACCCTTGTAATTCTCTGTGTGTTATATTTGGGAGAAATCTGGTGACCTACAGGCAAACAGCAGGTGAGTAAATTCAAATATGCAAGTCCAAGTGGCCCAAGATAGTTTCCAACTCAGGTGTGCTAGTACAAAGAACTCTTTTTGAGTGAGTTAATTCTACAAAATGCCAAGGTTTGCCTGAAGATGATCCTGAAGAAAAATGAGAGGCCAGCACTTAATGTACGTTACAGACTCTTCTGAATCCTCTGTTACAAGTGCATAACACTTTCCTACACTGCTTTCTGTTCAAAGATCTCCTAAGCTTATCCAGCCCCCAAGCACCAATCAGTCAAAGACTAAACAAACAAAACCACCTGTATTTTGAGGTGCTTACAAAAGAGATGTCTTGTGTTCACTCTGCACCAGGCATTAGCAAAGAGGCAGGGATTTTTACAAGGGAGAGCTTGTCAAAGATACTGTGATAGGTGCTGTGCCAGGTGAGCATGCAGAGCTGTACACGGAAAGTAGAGGTGTTAAGGATTAGTTCATGGTTATAAGAAGTCCATGAACTAAAAAATCTGCAAGCAAGTAATAGTGCAGAACTCTTATAATACTTCAGAGAACCCAGTTACATGGAAAATGATCACCATCTACAATGAGACCCCATCATGTTGAGTTTTCCAGATATGTGCAGATGGTAATTTTGGGATGTTTCAAAATTATTTTATTCTTGAATTGCATGACTGACTGCTTTTTTAAAGTTGGTCTAACCTCCTCACTACAGAACAATCTGTAATAACTTTGCCTTGCAATTTGTTCTTTTGTGTTTCCCAGTACAACTAGCAAACACTGTTTGACAAAATTCTTTGGTCATATGTCACTTTAAAACACGTTGAGGGCACTAGTGTGGTAATGTTGCTGATTATATTGAGGCAGGAAATTGTGTCTTAAGCCCTTCAGATACACTAAGGATGAAAGGCTGTCCTAATGTATCTTTTTTTTTCTTCAAGGGAAGTGATGCATCTCTTGTTTATGGGTTTATGGGCATTTATATTGCAGCAGGGAATTTCTCCACCCCAATTTTATAGGGCAACAGTAAATGCTCAGCAGCTAGGGTTCTTGCAGCAATATGAAGAAAATCTTTCTTAACATTTCCATCTTTACAACAGCAGTTACAAAAAGGTAGCTTTGATTTCTTAATAATACATTAATTTGTTTGTGGATTTTTGTGTTGCTGTTTGTTTTTTTTTTTTAATGGTGACTACTCAGGTAGTAGTTACTTTTTTCTCCTGTAGTTTGCAGAAACCTGGAAAGCTGCTTTGCCAGGGCTTTTTGCCCCTGTACTGTGGTGGGAGGATAGATTAGGGGGAATAAAATTACTTAATCAATTAAGTTCATATATGATGTCTGCATAATTTTTTTATGAAATAATGGTATTTTTAACACTATGTTACAAAATAAATAGTTGGTCAAATTTAGTGCAACAGTGTATCACAAGGTAAGAAAAAGTATTCTCCTTCCTGTCCATTGTAAACCTGGAGAGAGAGCAGGTTTTGCTGGGTCAGAGGTTTGGCTGCTGTGACCTCCTAGAAGAAACGTGGGCTGTGTATAGCTTGCAAAAATTGTAATGTGTAAATCTTAATACAGCTTTACTTTAGGATTTGCAGCATTTAAGATGAAAAGTCTACTTAGTGTTTAGAATATTCCTTCTTACCTTATTTTATTAAGGAGTTCTTAAATGTCTTCCATTATTCAGATGCGAAAAGGGGTTTTCTGATGAATAGAAAATAACTTTTGGATAAATGGTGACCAAAGAGCAACATCTGAGTTCCTCTTGGAATTTGTTTCAGCTGAACCAGTTGTGTAATAAATTGTTTTAATTGTAAAGAACACATTGAACCTAGACTGCAAAGATACAGTGATAGAAAAGCTTGGCTGGTTTTTCAAATGCAATGGAAGCAAGACAATGTGTACTGTGAACTCTCAGTGCATTAGTTTACACTTAGACATGACAGTGTGCTGTGTCTGTGCTGGATGGACAGAACAAGTTAATATGCTCTAGCAAGGCCCTACTATTGTAGCCTGGACAAAGTTTATCATTGCTTGTCAGTCACTGTATATGATTGCTTACCTAATAGTATTCACCTCTGACAGTGGTACAAATCCTTGATTCTTTCTGCAGCAACAGGTAAGATCAATGTCTGAGTTACAGCATCACCTGGTCATCCCTTCATTGGAAATATGGAATCCATATAATTGGAAACATGGAGTAAAAGTGAATAAAGAAGCTGATTTTTCCTTCCCGTATAGCTGTTTCAGTATTTTGATAATTAGAGAAAATTTTCAGTTGAAAATAATTAATTTTTTCCTTGGTAGTATTGTAGACTATTGAAAATTACATACTACAAAGAGTATTTTTTTATTTGTTTCTTGTTTCCCCCTCCCCAGCTCCTCTCCAGCTAACCCACTGGTTTAGTGATTAGCACCAGAGCCTTTCACACAGCATTTTGAGTTCAGTTCTCTGGCTGCCGTTCACTCAACCTTGACGTAAATCTCCAATAAGTACTTTGTGAAAGGTTAGCCTTTTGTGCAGGGTGTGTGAGAAATCCTGCCTGACCAGGTTTGTTACAGAAACCAGTGTCAAATTGCCTTGCCCTAAGTGTTTGAATGCGAAAAAGGGGGATGGGGGTGGGGGGGACTAATGCAAAAAACCACATTCACTCTCCACTTCCAAGAGTGTAATTGTTTGGAAAAAACCCCAGTGTTCGGACTCATGATGTTTTAGTAGTGCTCTGCCTATGCCTGGCACTGTCAAGTAAGCCTGTGATGATTTACAGTCTGCAGGTAGAGCAGAGAGTATGTCATTCATAGAATCTGCCTTCTGTGTCTTGCTTGTTGAGGCTGGTTGCTTTTAATGTAATCTATTTGATCATGTTACTTGCCTTAGGTAATCAACAACCTTTCATGTAAATCCTAGCCAATCTTATAAAACTAATGGAGAAGGAAAAAAAGCACACCAAAACACTTGCATGTAGTCATGCTTTGGCTGTTGATATCAACAGTGTCATAGGAAGGCAAGTAAGATATGCAACCTTCCCTTTTTATAAGGAACGTATCCTCCTTTCTTTACAGTTTTTTTTTCCTGTTGTTTTTGGTTATTGTTGTTTTGTTTCCCGTTTTTTGAAGAAAGTTTTATCCTTTGGAAATGGAAACACAATCCATTATCCTACCACCTCAGGGCTTGGTACGTGAAAAGCCCATTGGAACCTCTTTGCCATTCTTCCATACTGTGATAAAGTGGATTGCTTCCAAATAGATTTAAAATTCAACATCTGTACTCATCTGTTTTTGTTAACAACCTTCACATTAATTGCAGTTGTGCATTAATAGAAGTCTTTTGGATTAACTCCTTCATTCACGGGAAGTAGATCCACAGAGTTTTCCATAAACACTTTGGGTTTAAGGCTGGGGGCTGCTAGAATACATTTTGGCAAGTCACCCATGCTGGCAGAGTATGACAGTAAATGGCAGCAATACTGCTCAAGGGGAGTGGGGACTTTGCCTTCACAAAACCAAGAAGCAAGGCAGCACCTGCAGTGAGGGGTAAAAAGCCTCATTTCCACATAAGCAAGCAGGGCAAATGAATTTCCTCAGAAGGGAAATGTTGCACAGAGGCTCACTGTGACTTACGTAACGGGTCCACCGACTTCAGAATCTGATTTGAAGGTTTTGGAGGAAGAGAAAGGGACCAGAAGGAGGAAAAATGCTTTAAGGAGGAGGGAGAGTCTGCTGCTTTTGCCAAGTGTCATGTTTAGTTGGAATAAAACAATAATAAACACAGACTTTATAGGCCATTATTTCCTTAGTGCTGATTACCTGCAAGAACCTTGACGGGGAGGTATGATCTGAAGTTAAGCCAGTGAGTGAAATACAAAAATCAGAGGAGACTGTCAGTCATCTTACATTCCTGAAGAACCTAAAGTGAGTTGGTGTTGATCCATGAGGATTGGCTTCATGAATGTTTTCCTTTCTGTGCTTTGATTATGTATTTAAAAATAAAGTGCTTGTCTTGGTGAATTCCAATAAAAATTTAGCTACAATGCTTTCAAGGCCATTTTGCACTTTGTTAAGCAACTTCTAAGCATGAAATAATCTTGAAATCTTGTGTGTTGCTCCAGGCTTTTGAAATACAAATTTTCCTAAGTTATCAGTATCATCATCATCATCAAAAACATATCCTTGCAGTGAGGGAGAATTCAAGCATTATGATCTGGCAGTCAAAAGCAGAAGATGACAAAGTTAAAATTTTTGTGTGCCCCTTCAGACTGCCTGTTTATGACTTGGTTGTTCTTTGCTGTCTGGTAATTCTAAAATGGGAAGTAGAATGTGAGATGCAGTTGCAGGTTTGTGTTGTCAGACTCCTCCCACGAGGTACACAGTTGTCTTGATGATGTTTGCCCTGAATTAATCCTGAATCTGAGCTAGCTGCAGTGTATAATAACATGGATTTTCTTGCTTGCATAATTGATTAGCTCAGACCCCAACTTGGCTTACCCCTGAGATGTAAATGGCCCCACTGAACTGTATCCCACTGCCAGGACCTTGTTGCAGTGTCAATGCCCTGGCTGCTGGAGGGCTGGGAAGCAAGATAATGTATGTTTTTTAAATCCTCTTCCTTTAGATGTGAGACTTTTGTCTTTAAGTTGTTGGCTAATTGCCGTTGTATTATCTGACACTGATATATTTGTCCTTTATACAGCTCTTTCACCACTGCCTTTATTAGTTTTGCTTCCCTTCTGAAGATCCCTGTTTATTTTTATTGTTGTGTTTCTGTGTAGGGAGAGGCTTTCATTGTTTTCTGTCCTTTCATTTTTCTTTCTCCCTCTCCCCTCAAGTTCCCTCACTTTTCCTTTTTCTATCTTTTACAAGTGCTTGATTAATTTTTAATAATACAAAAACACATTAATGCCCAGACCCCTCCTCACCACTGTTCTCCTCATTTGCCCCTACAAATTTAGAGAGTATATCGTTCTTGTAACAACAGCATAAATTTTAATTAAAATGAAGATGGTTCCGAGGAAAAATAAGTAGACCTTGCCTTCTTGTTTGCAATAGGTCAGAAAACTGAAAGCTTTTTACTGACCACAGCAGCAAAACTGCAGATGAAAATTGTCTTATTTACTCACTGATCAGCTAATTAATACAGTATCTGATGTCCAACTTGACTACCTTTCCAAAGCTGAGAATATTTGTTCCTAACGCAAGCTGCTGCCAGGGTGGACTTGGGAAACTTGCTTGGAATGAGTCGTAATCTCTGGTGGAATTGTGACTATTAGTGCTGCTAACTCAGTGGTTTAGCATGAAGCATGGTTAAGCCCCAGGAGAGGCCTTCTTCAGTGCATAAGTGGGGCTCTGTTCTTTCCTGTCCTTCAGCAGATCACAGTTGCTGTAGGTATCAGTTCATTTGTCTAATAAAGATCATATATTGTGAGGCTGGTGTTAAACATCATCATAATACATACCAATGCCTTTTTTATAGGTGGAGTGGCTTGAAACATTTTCAGATCGGTTTTTTTTTGAGAGAGTAAAACTTAAAAACCAAATTGGTTACAGCAATTTCATAATTTCAGGGTTTTTCCCCACTATATTATTGCAAAAATAATAAAATTTTTGCTCTCATTTTTTTTAGGATTGAAGTGAAACTGTTCCATAAGTCCATAAATACTATAACTATAAAACACCTGCAAAAATATGAATTTAAAGTTCACAAAATGTATATGATAAGGCTTGCTAATATATAAAAGGTTCTGCTTTATTAAAAAAGGAGAGGAAAGAGGGAAGAAAACACTAATGTACAATTCACCAAAACTTACTCATCATCCTTGCAATGAATCATCTTCTGTTGCCACCTTGAGATTTTGTAGCTGTTAACAAGCCAGTCACGACTGTTGAACTTCAATACATCAGCAGTCCAAAAAAGAGCTATTAATTAGCAGTGGTGACTAGTGTGAGAGCTTTGCTATGGACAGCTGTCACCTCAGGACATTGCTGCTGGTTGTTTTCAGCACAGAGCAGAATTAGGATTTACTCAAGGATTGGCACAGGGAAGGGATATGGTTGGATTTATCATGCTGACCATGATCACATTGTTGTACATTAGATGGGAATTCTTCTGATGTAAAACAGAGCTCATCTGAAGGCTGCAGGACATAGTCTAAAATTAAGAGTGGGGTTAATTCCAGTGCTGCCTAATGTTAGTAGAGACTTTTAAAGCCATTTTCTTTAACAGTGGTATTTATAAAATCTCAACCAGGGATTTGTTCCCCTCTGAGCTGGATTGTAAAGCAATGCCACAGACCATGGAATTCATCGTGGCATGAGGGCATTTAAAACCTCAGTGAAACCTTGTTCAGTATCTGTAATGTTTTCTATTCTGAGCCTAAAGAACAACTCTGCATTGTGACTAAAGATAAATAGTGCAATATTGTCAACATCCTGTAGATGTTACGCTGCAACTGAGCAAAATCATTAAGTTGGTCACTTAATGTTGGGTCTGGTGGTGAGCTTTAGGGAATATGTTAGAGACAAGTTTCTTTTATATTCCACTGTGGTTTATGAAGTCTGTGCAGGAAATGCTCTTTTGCCTTCTTATGTCAGCCAAGACTTGGGTAGTTTTTTCCTAAGCATTAGGAGGGGTTATTTTTGTCTTCAATTTTTTTTCCTTGTTCCATACTGCCATACTGGTCAGAAGACAGTTTATTTTCAGAGTTTCATATGCAGGGTGTGACATGGTCTGAACTGGCCAGAGCTTCTTGGTGGATTGTTCACAACCTCTGCAGTTTTAGTACATGCCCTAAAATTACCTGGACTTTCAGACTCAAAAATGTCACCCACCTAAGCCATTTGCTCTTTTCTCTAAAAGTGAAGAGACTACCAAACCAAATAAAAGAGAGAGAACTCAGCAGATGCTCTCTGGAACACCGGTCTCTCTTCATTCACGAATGGGTGCAAGCATTAATACTTGCTAATGAAAGTATGAACTGTAAGTTCATTTTGATGATACTGAATGGGAAGGCAAAGAAAACACAGCTTGGAGGTCTCAGAACGGCTGTGCTGTGCATATCCAGAGTATTTAAACTGACAACATTCCTCATTCCCTGGTCCCATCTGTCTCCCCAAAGCTTAGGTTTCAGTATGATTTTAGAGTGCCCAATATTAACTGAACCTGAGCAACCACTAAATCTGCATTGCATTTACTGATATTAAAATAATAATAATTTAAAAATCTAAGAGTAAATCAGTAAGGCTCTGTTCTTGATTTTCATCACAGTTTACAGAAGTCAAGGGACTTGATGAACTTAATTCAAATTAATTTTTGATCTAGGTGAAGCAAACCATGACCTCATTGCTCAAATGTTTTACATCAGTGCTTTTGACAGTTTGAAATGCTAGGTTTTGTCATTCCTAAGAACTGCAACAAAGTGGTGCTCAGGCTTTAGAGACTAACAAACTAAAAGCCAGGATGTGCTCTGCAAGGTGAGCGTCCATACCAAAAGGAATTGGACTGTCATACTGACTGTGCAAAGCCAATCTAGTAAATCCCTTTTTTAGCATTGTATGAGCATTCCAGAAAAACCCTTTTTGGGGCTGGGAGGTGGGGGAGGCGGGTGTTATTAATACAACAAAGACCCATGCAATTCCTTCAAGAGGGCAAGACATCAGACATGTATCCGAGAACTTTAGCAGCAGCTTAAGGATAGAGAAGGGAAAGGAGACAATGCAGCCATTTTCATAAAGTAACACCAAGTAACTCATGTACATACTGATTTAAAAATCTGCTCTCAAAAAGATTACAAAATTAATTAAAGTTACTTACTAGTCTAAACAGTTATGGGTGTTTATCTCACTGACTCTAGAATGAATGTATTTTGATGCTTAGTGTTAATGTTATTTGGATTAAGACATAATGGTGGGAAGCTGAAATGTAGTGCCAGCACCTAATACATTTAGCATTTAATAGTTTCTTTAAAATGGTGCTCATATGATCTGTGAATATGTCAATATGTATCTTCTCATGTATTTTTTACAGTTGCTTTAGATTTATTCCATTTTCTAACCATATTGTATCTATTCTTAAACATGTGGTGCCAGGGTCTTGCTGAAATATTGCAGTGCCAAGGATCCACCTGAGTCTTTACACTTCTGTTTGAGTTCAATAGATTCCCCAGCATGTAAATACATCCTTAATATTATGCTGTATTTTGTAGTTTACTGTCTGTGGATAATAAATGAAAATGATCAGACTTTTTAAAAGGACTTTTCCTCTGAGTGTCTCAGCAGCAGGGAAAGCATGCATCAAAACTGTTACAATTGCATAGTTTGCAACTATATTACAATGCTGCTTTTCTTTTTCTGCAGTTCCATTCATTGCATTAAAAAGGAGAGATTGAGGTTGATAAGAACATTGTTTTCTGAAATACTCTATATTTTTTATCATTGTGTCAGACTTTGTAATCACAAGTAAAAGAAGGTGGGATTGTAACGTTGTAGGACATAAAGGGATGGCTGATGAGATTGCCTGTAAAAAAACCCCCAAAAAAAACCCCTCCCAAAACAAGCTAAAAAAACCCAACCAACCAACCAAACAAAAAAACCCAAAAACAAAAAACAAACCCCAAAACAACAACCAAAAAACCAAACAAAACCCCAAACAAATCAAAACTCACCCAAAACCAAAAAAGGAAACCAATAAGTTTTATAATCATAATTCACTTTTTAAACTTAATCTTTTAATGAACAGAACACTTTTCTTATTTGCAGTTTGTGAGGCTCTCATTAGTTGGGCTGTGTGTTTGTCTATCCAGCTGGTTTGTCACAGAAAGTATTCACTGTTTCTAAAGCTGAGTAGGGTGATGAAAATAGATAGCACCAGACAGACATAATAACATATACAGTGCATGCTCATTATGGTGCCTTGCCACTAATGTATATAAATACCTACTGCAATTGAGCATGACATTTGTTGAGGGATCAACTCCAAAAACATATTGAGTGTACACACTCCAATTTCTCTTTACACATTCCTCAAGGTGAAGATAGATGTTGTGGTCTGTCAGCCTGCTGTCACGCTGAGCACTTTCCTCATCATATATGCTCTGTTTCCTTTACCTTTCAATGAATGTTATTTTCTAAATTTCTGTTAGAGATAAAAGACATTTAAAGGAGGTCACTTTGTATCTTTTTGGGACAAATACTCAGCTGCATCTCTATGTAGGAATAAGTCACCTCCTGAAGGCCTACATGCACCATAGGAATTAAATTCTTTTATTTATTTATTTATTTATTTAGTGTAAACATGTCTCAGCAACATAGATTTACTGGCAGTGATATATTTTTGAAACATTATAATAAGCTTTATAATGCTTCCTTGCAGCTAGTCTCTGAAAGTTTGGACAAACTTATAACATGTTTTTTACCATTCCAGCCACCAAACTGGCCTCTACTCAATTTTTTTGATAACTCTTTATGCAGTACTATCCAGTTTCTTTATCTGGAAACTGAGCAGCCTTATTTTATTTGCATTATTATTTCATATGTATTAGCAAGAGGAAGTATGTGCTAAAGGAAGGTGATACTTTCCATAGGCAGGCTCTTTAACTCCAGACATGCTTGTCACTTTTTTACATCAGGTTTTCTCTACATCATTTGATCAGATTAGCTATAAAAAGAATAGAAGACTAAGCAGATTTAAGTAGTTCCTACAAGATCTGTTGGAGTGTGTGATGGTCTTCCAATATGAAATTTTTAAAGGGAAAAAAAATAGCTGGAAAACAAGAAGAAGAAACAGTATTTTTAATGAGACACTGTCTAGTGTTTTTATTCTTGTTTTGTTTAGGAATGTAAAAGAGGAAAGTACTGCTGGCTATTGTGAGAAGAAAAATTTGCCATGACTGCTCTTGATTGCCATATGTACTTACTTTGCTTATTTTCCTCTTACTATTCTTTGATATAGAATAGTTTCTTGCTGTCTTTCATTAAACTGATGATGGCTTGTACCTTGGAGCTCATATATAAAAGAACTGTAGCAAGAAAAGAAGTCATGCCTAACACATCTGATAGTATTTCTATGTTCATATGAAAGCTCTGAAAATCCATCGTGGTTTATTGGATAGTTATGTGGGAGTGGAGTCTTCTACTTTCACACTGAAGAGGTTATTGTTAATGAAGTAGATATTAAAGAGACTGACTTGTACATCTGCATTGCATCACTTTAGACATGGGTAACTGTGTAACCGAAACCTGCTGGACTTAGTTGAAAAATTAATTACTGTCTAAATGTTGTATGCTGCCAATTCTATAATGTAGAAAAGGATTGAGGAAAACACTGGAAAAATTTCAAGAAAGTAGATACAGAAAACCGCTTTTATGTGGGGTAAGACTTTTAATCTACTGCTCTTGTATTCCTGAAGCTTTGTTTGTTCTCTTTAATTATTTGCTCCAAATGAGCAAATGTTATGTGAAATATTGTATGGGTTAATCAATAATAGCATGCAAACATCTCCTACCTATCTGGGCACAGTGCTTGAGTGTACCTTGCAGAACAGTTTTCAGGCTACTTCGGAAGCTTCCTTTTCTAATTTTTTTTTAAATAAAAGATCAGGATATCTCCCTGTCTGTAAATACAGTGAAAGCTTTTATAGTAAGGATTGAGAAAAATGCTTATTTTCACTTCCTTCCCCACGTCACTCATTTTTTTCATAGATGCAGATTCACTTGCCCTTCTCAGTAGTATTTTAGGGGCTGATCCAGCTAAGTATTGCTAGATAATTGAGTTTATATTCTGCTACATCTGATGTTGAGTTTGGACATGTGACATAATGGCAAGTGTGCTAATCAGCAGAAAACTACACGAGGGTAACCTGTGACAATTTATCTGGATTTATTTGCTTTTCTTCCAGAAATCACTTAAAGCAGGTCTTGGACTTGTCGTGGCTTTTTTAGTTATGTAGAGAGAGTGATTATGCGTGTATAAACTCATAACTGTGTATGTTGAGAGTTGCTACTTTCTGTCATTTCCTCTCTGAAGGATCTAACACTTCTCCCTCCCAATCCTAAATATCTTCATATTGATCATCCCCATTTGTAGCAGACTGCATGTGAACGTGAGTGCCACAAAACCCATGCTATGGCTGGAGTGGAGAAGCAGAGTTTCAGAGGGGTCAGTTGGTAGGAGGTGACACTTGGGATTTCCCTGCAGGCTGAGCTGGACCTGCGGTGGGGTAGAAGCTGTCCTGTGGCATCAGTCTGGACTGCACCTGGAGTGCCCAGCTCTTCCTGTGCCACGTTTCCTTTTGCCTGTCTGTAACTGGAATGTGATTGACTTTCACATGCTGATACAAAGCACTGTTACATATCATCAAATCTACCTTTGCTAAGGAGCTCAGTATTGGCTGATGAACCAGAAGAACTTGTAGTTCCAGTACGAGTGGTTTGATGCTGCTGGTATGCTTTTCTTGTGGTTTTTTATTCACCCCTGCCCTCCCCCCACATTGGGGGGGTGGAGATTGTTTGTTTCTTTAAGTGGCATATTATGATAATAGAATCAAGAGATAAGATTTAATCAAGGTACATAATATAAATACATAATAAAGCACTAGAACATGTAAATAAGATCCTATTGGTACCCTGGCTTCTTGAGTTGTACTTCATGGTGTGTTTTCATATGATGTAAGTGCAGTGCTCTTGTTCTTGGTAGAACTTCTGAAGGCAAGATTTTAAATTCCTGTTTTCTCAGGATAAGTCTATGTTTCATGTTCAATAACAAAAGTGAAATAAGATTGCTATCTGCTGAATGAAGAACAGGATTGCATTCACCCATTTTCTTTATGTGTTATCTTATCAGTGTGTGATTTTGCTTATATGCACTGAAATGAGATGTATCAATTATAACTCTCATTTATCACTGCTAGCAGACATACTGCAAGTTTCAGAGGACTCATAGAGACTGTTTCTTCTACACTCAACTATCAGCTTTGACTGTTGGGCTGAAAAATGAGGGGCAAGGTGAAAGGGAGAACAACAAAGCCAATCCAGCCAAAGACTTAGTAGCAAGAACTCTAGATTGTGTCCTGTTCCTCCTAAATTCCATGTAAAGCTCTTGTCTTGAACAAGCATGTTCCCTGTCCTTTATGACAGAGAAGGATGTGGAAACAATTACTCAACATGAGTCATAAAAGAGATAAACCCTGAAAGATAGACAAAAAACTGTTTATCCTCTGCTGAGCCACATTAGCCCAAGGCTGTGAAGTCTTGTTTCCATGTCATGCCCTGGTTCTGAACTGTTTGTCTGAAGCCTTTTTGCAGACAGCTGCTGAAAGTAAAAGGTCACAGTGCAGCAGCTTTGAAGAACCTGTTTCAGCCATATAAAAGTCACCAAAAGAAATGGGAATCCAGTCTGTCTGATTTGTTGTGAGAATTAACCTTCCTGGTGTAGCATCATCGGTAGGAAGAGATTGTGACAAGCTGATGCCGTGACATATTTGCCTCTAATTGAGTGGATTGAGTGACTATATTATGAAAGATTGTTTCTCCTCCACTGCTATAAATCTAGTGATCTTAGACCAGATTCTTTTAAATTTTTTATTTACAATTAGTTAACTTTGTTCTCACTGTGGAGAATTAAGAAAAATTGCTAATCATTAAGGACATGTCAGCCTGTCCTGAAAATTGAAAAGATGCATTGTTTTTTGTCCAAGGCTGAAAACATACCAGAAGAGTGATTCTTTTTACTGCTCTCTCTGTGGCATCCTACCTTTAATTTGAAAGTATGACTAAGTTGTTGTGGATTAGGCATCCCACTCCTGACAGTTATTTGGAGGAGTTTTCTTTACGATGGTAAAGAAAATGTACTGAGAGTCTTCTTTGTAATGTACCTAAGTGCACACTCCTCCTGAGTACCTATGCAAAATACTTGCTGTGTGCTTTCTGCTCTGCCCTTGTGTGTTCTGCAATCATCAGGCAGGTACAAGAAACTTTTTTCTTATTTGGGAAGAAAAAAAAAAATTACCGTATCTAATGTAAAGGATTGGATTCATTTTACCTAACTGTCCAAAAATATTTGTTAGCTGGGAGCATGCCTCATTGCTTGATGTGAAAAGATCTCCTTGCCAAAGGGAAGTACCTAATGTGTTCTGTCATTTGATAATGTATCCTCATTTTCAACCACCTAGTACCAAAGCACATGAGTAATCAAGAGAGAACTTGGTTCTAGGAGATGTCAGAATATTTAGGTTTTGAAATGCCTCATCCCACTGGCGATGAAGGGAGCCTAGGGTTAGATTTCTGAAGCTCGAGAACTGAAGAATAATTTCTGTGATGCTGGGAAGATCTTTTCATCTAAAGCCCAGGCAATTAGAGAGCTTTAGGTTAAATAACAGATTTCTGTTCTTCCATATGGTGTTTGTTTGCAGAACTCTCACAGTCTGTTGTTAGACACTGATATAACTGTGCTATGGCTTTGTTGGGCATGTTATGGATTCTGCAGAAGCTTTTATCTCTGCTGTTTACCAAGGGCCCTTTGGGCTTGCTCAGAATTACTACTCGCAGTAAAGTTTTTATTTCTAGAGGCTGTAATTTTCTGTTCTATGTTTTTAGTTCTATCTGTGAAGAAATTCTAGAAATGAGATCTGATTATGTGTATTTATGCTATGCTGTTGTGTATGTTAAAGGAAACAGTACAAAACTATACTGACTATTTTAAAATATTTTCATCCTTTGGAAGTATTCTTTGAAGTGATACTAAAATTTCAGCCTCTCCACTTAAATACTCAAACAAAGCTAAAAAAAAAACCTCGCTTATTTCTATCTGTAGATGTTTAGGAGATGTTCAGAATGACACTATAGTCATTTGACAAGACTATTATTATATTACTATATTTTTGTATTTGACAATATAGTTTTTTGTAGGAGAATACCATTGTGCTTCCCAAATGGATGATAATAAACCTGTTCAGGTCACCAGAAATGTAATACTTGAGGCCAACACTACTGGACAAGGTTCTAGGTCCTTTGTTATCTTTTGAGGTCGGATTAAATAATGATTTACCTTTTAAGAATGGAATATAATTTCTATTTATTTTTTACAAAATTTGAATTAAATTCAGTGAAATAATTAGCCTTAAAACGTTTTGTAAGTATTATTTTTGCAGAGACTGCCCTTTTTTTACCTCAAAAAATGCCATTGTATTTCTTAATAATGAGCTTGCTAAATAGAAACTTCCTACTTTTATTTCTAACAGTGATATTTCTGGTTATGGAAAATAGCTGTTTGTACTTGCTAAAAATATAAATTAGCTAATTCTGGTGCTTTATTTTTGCAGTAAATATGAATGAATAAATACTACCACTTTTGTATTTTATAAAAACTGAAAAATCAAACAGCTTTATAAATACAATCTTACATCAACAAACACTTGTCAAAATGTCAGTGTCTCTCCTCATAAAACATAGCTTGACGTAAATCACTTTACAGGTAGTAATTAATTTTATTTCAAAAGTAAAAACAGAATAGTAATTTTAAAGTATTTAATCTTCTGCTCCATTCCAGGAGGAGATATCTTGCTAGATTTGGTGACATAAGGGTCAAAAGATAAACTGTAACCAATACCTCTGTTTATTTTTTTGACAATGTTAAATTAGCAACCCCTCAGACCTCTTGCAGAGAAGTACAACCTGAGTAATTGAACATGTCACTGGGGAGTATGCTTGGTTAAGCTGATTCCTATTATGTTGACTTGTCAGGGACCAATAATTAAAGCTGAAGAGGGATGCTCATTAGTGTCTACAGAATGATTCAAAGAGCAGAAAGGAAGAGTCCTTCAGGCACACCTGCTAAAAACTGACACTGCCTGGTGGGATGTAGTCAACCGACCAGCTTGTTTATCTGATGAGTTAGTGGTACAGCTCTAACCAAGAGCAAATAAATTAAGAGGTGAATGTACATGCTCTTTGAATCAAGCTACAAAACTGTATTTGATGTTTACCCTTTAAGATGTTTGCATATACTCTGTCTCTACAGAATTTTATTTTTAGTATTTATTGGATAAGATGTACAGCAGTATCTATTCAAGTGGCTTTCTCCTCAGTCCTTGAGTAATCATTTCAATTATTTTAGCTGGAAACATCATAATATTAATAATGTCTGTTTCTTTGAACTCTCAAGGGCCTGCTTGCATAACTTCTAGGAGTTATAGTGCTTTTTGATGATAAATGCCCTTATTAGCATACATTTTCACATATGCCCTTTAAAAATGGCTAGTTGGGGGAGGGGGGGTGGTTTTTTTGTTGTTGTTGATTTATTTCCTTCCCACCACTTATGCTACTGACTGTAAAACTTTAATTTCAGTGAAAAACCAGACAGGAAGACGCTCTGAATGAGGCAGCGTGAATGGGTGGTGCTTATCAGAGCAGGGAAACAATATTTGCATAGTAATGCTGTGTTTTACCTAGAATTAATAACCTCAATTTTATGTGGAATCGGGGGCTTCTGGGGGCTTAAATTGAGATAGTCCTGTAGATTCTTTCATATTATGAGTAACATGAGAAACTGCATTTTTCTCTGACACTCACAGTACTAAAATAAACCCACACAACTTAGAAACTTAGAAATAAATGTAGACAAAACCAATTTAACTATGATAAACCCTGTGAAACTGGTTATGAAAGTGCAGTGTGTAACGGAAAACTGAGGATGTGGCAAGTTTCTTGATGAATAATTTGGCTTTGTACTTTCAGGTTATCTTTAAATGGTTTTTATCACACATTTAAACATACGTTATTTTGATAAATTCAACTATTCAGCTAGAAACCCATCTGCTGGGTTCCCCCTGTATTTTCTCACTGGATTAAGACAACGCTTCCCTGCTCTAGAAATACTTTCTTCACTGTAGCCACCTCTAAAATCTTCATTCTGTGACATCCCAGTAGGGTCAGTTAACAGAGAAGGGACTCCTAGAGAGTCACGCAATATCCGCGTGACAACCTTCAGTCATCAAAACTGTTCATGTGCACCCCCAGAGCATAGCCTCACAAAAACAGTAGTAACAGCCTCCTCTCTCATGAAAAGCTGTTACAGATCACAGACATTGGAGGATGACAGAAAATCAGTGAAAAACCCAGATACTTTTATCAAAAATCTTCCAGTCTTTATGTGTCCTAGAGATGTAGTGAAGTTTGGAGAACTCTGCTCCTGCAGAGTTGACGTTTTCTGAGATCACTTTGGCTTAAGAATGTGTGGACAACACAGTTTCCTTACCTTTGGGAATAGGTCTGCTGGAAGGAGCAAAACAACATTCTGCCTTTTTGTGTGTTCCTCATCATCTCTCACTGTTTTTAATTGGAGTAATATTAAATCAACTTTTTAAAAATTTTGTAATCATCATGATCTGTATTAACAGAACACTTTCATAGCCCAATGCCACTTGTCAGTAACTTAACAGTGAGTTTTTCATCAAAAACAAAGAAAATGTTACGCCTAATAAAAATGGATATGAATGATTAAGTAATCAGCTTTCAAAGGCTGCTTAAAAGGATCAGACTCCTAAACATAAATTTCTACAGTTATTTCAGACTCAAGTCCCCAGACCAGAGGGAGGCCTGTGACTTTTGGACCACTTTCTTTCAGACTGAGCATTTTGTTGATAGTAATTGAATTTGTCTTGTGAAAGAAATCAGTACTTCTGGGTTGCTTACTTGGCAGCTGAGTGTAGGGAGCTGCACCCATTGTCAACACAAAAAAAAAAAAACAAAACAAACCCAGTCTTGTGTCAACACAAGAAAAAGTCTTTCTTTCCAATGACTTCATGGTAGTTTATTTGCAGAACTTGCAGAACTTGCAGTATTCTGCATTAAGCTTGTAAGCCAGAGTGCCCATGTAAGAATAAAGGCATTCCTTAAGCAGTGTTTTTCAGTCTTACCGAGGCAGATGATAATGAAAAGCTTGTAAGTAATCCTTAAGCTCAAATGCTGTAAAACTCTCATGATGAAATTTGCCATGGGTAAGTACAGAGCTAGCTGTGCACTGTTGTAAAGTGCAGGGAATACCTATAAAACCTGGGAAATGTGGCCAAAGGGGATGGAACAGGTATCCTGCATCTAGCAGAGAGCTAGAGCCAGGCCACTAGCACTTTTTTCATGATGCAGATACCTAGCAGCAACTTTGCCAAATCCTGCTAACAGCACAAAAATATGTAGTAGAAATTTGAAAAAAAGATACCATGATTTGTTCTAAAAGCTCTGTGAAGAATACACATAAAAGGGTTCTTCCCATTCTTATTTTCTCACTCAGATGATACCATATCTATTCAGAGGGCTTTCAAACTCACAGCAAAGCCATAGCTGTTTAAAACAAAATACTATGTGATAAAACCTTTGAGGATTCACTTCTTTTTTTTTTTTTGCTTATGCTGAAATAAGCCCTAAATATTTAACTTTATTTATATATTGTGAAAAATAGCTCTCTGGATAACTTTTGGGCATTCACCTGGGCTGTGGAAGTCACAGGGTGAAGCAAGAACAAGGATTCAAACACCTCCTGCCAATATGGAGCTTTTCTGGCTCTCTGGCTTGGGAGCTGCATCCTGACCCCAATGAACATAGGCCTTGAATGCTACATTTTTATGGGAAGTCTTATTTGCTGTGCATTGGTATTGTCAAATTATGAACTTTGGAAAGTTTCGGTCTTCCTCAGTTTGTAAAGGTCCAGTGGGGAGGGTGGAGACCATAAAAAAGTGAGCCCAAGGAGGGATTGTAACTCCCATGTAGTGGAACAGAGGAAGTCCTGCCTTTTCACCCAGTGAAGTGACCCAGTGTAGGCTGGGGACAGTCACCCTTCTGCATTGTTACAGGTGGGTTAATCCCCACAGAAACAACAAAGTACAAGCTGTTATCTTTATCTGTTTCTGTCTAAGGGCAGTTGGAATTGCAGTGGCTTCCAGCAGATGCAATTCAGTTTAGCAACTTGTTACAGTGCAATACCTCATAAAGCACTGTACTTACTCAGAGGAGGTTTCATTCTAATTTAAGACTTTGCAATATAGGAAAATATGTGGTCAGCACGAAGGTGCTGAATTCTGGTCTTTGAAAGGAAAAGGATTTTTCTTCTCAAAAAACATTTTCAGTTTTATATATTAGGGGAGGAGTATGTGGGAAGTGCTTGGAGAAGGAAACTTGAGTTGGTCAGAATGATGAACGAGACAATATTCTTTGGCACATGTGTTTTGAGTAGATAAGATGGGGAGTGTGTGACATTGTTCTTACAAAGCAAAAGACATTGGTACGTATCTGCATGAGTTTTAAATAATATAAATGAAGAGAAAGGATTGAAATTTAAAAAATGGAGATATTATGGCAGAAGACCTGAAAGCAGCTGAGCAGTACCTCAATACTGGTGGCAAAATATAGAGTCCTACCAGTTTACTTCCCAGCAAAGGACTCAGTGACAGGGAGAAGAGGGCACTGGCAGCAGTGATGGGCTGGGAGGTGGGGCCTGATGCAGCCCCATTGAAGTTAATTGACTGAAATTGATTTAAAGCAGCTGATGAACTAGACTGTTTTCACTGAATGGAAGCAAAGGCCTACAAAAGGGAAGTATAAGAGAGAAAAAAGTATGATATGAGATGCATTTGGACTAGATGAGTGTGAGTAAGAGGCAAATTTTTCAGGATGGGATAAGTGAATCTGAGTTGCAGCTGAATGAGTTTTTCATTCATTAGTCTGTTCCAGCCTATTGCATTCCTAGTGCACAAGGCAATCACAATGGAAAGGATTAAAGTCACTGACCTTAATTTGCCTTAAGTCTGAAAAAAGGTCCTGAACATGTTTTCCTAAGGCAAAGTTTCCTTGCCTGAAAAATATCCTTGTTTTAGGGGGTGAGGATGATGATAATTTATGAACAACCACTTTAAAATATTTGCTTTTTCTGTCTTGTCTACAGAGAAGCAGCACTAGCTTTTGCAGTTGCTTTGTTTATCAGCAGTGTCTCACAGTCTTTACCCTGGAGACTGTGACAAGCCTGTGTAGAGATAGTATCCTTGTTCTTTTCTATACTGCTCAGTCCATTTAAAGACAATAGGCCATGCCCAGCATGACCAATGAAAAAGGAAATGGCATTTATCTTCCTGGCATCCTCTGATAGCTTAGGACCATGCTCTGCTTGATCTGTGGGCTCAACTCCATGAGCAGTCTATAGGGAGTAAAATATTCAGCAACACCTTTGAAACACAAAAATCTATTGTCATTTGTGCTCTGTGGCCCCAGCTTTTCTCTAAAAACAGTTTCTACTTCTCTTACTTGTCAGTGTAAAAATAATCCAGCTTTCTCTGCAGCCCCTTTAGAGGACAAAATTACTGTAATGGAAATAAATGGAAATGCAATTAGCTGTCTGTACAATATGTCTTCATATGTTTGATCACAAATAGCTTGAAATCCAAATCCAGACCTGGCTCTGCTCCATTGCATCATATTTTGTTAGAGAATTACGAACATTTCTAATAAATAAATTTTAAAAAAGAAATAAAAATGAAGGGACAAGCAGGAAAGGGACACATAATTCTTCAGTGAAGCAAGTATCTTACAGAGAGGAACAGACATTTATAAAATTATCTGCTCTCCCTAACAAGGAACCTGAGAGTTGAATTGATTAATGGCATTAAATATCTTCACAGGGAAAAATTACTGAGTACTAATAGCCACCACTCTCCCCTGCCTGTGCTGAAAGTAAAGCAAAAAGCCAGTGGTGTTGAAAGTCAAAATTAATTGCATTCAAATGGGAAGTATGGGATACGTCTCACTAGTGGTGGCTGGTGGCAATTGAAAAAAAAACCTGTTAGAATGGGAAGGTGGGTGTCCATTTTTGATCCATGAGATGAAGACTGAATGCCTCTCTGCAAGGATTCTGACAAATACAAGGTATTTGATCATTATGTGAAATGTAATCCCTCACTTTATACAGAAATCTAACCTAAATGATCTGATATTTTCGGGGGTTTAACTTCATGGAGTTAAGCCTGCTTTGTTCTTTGTGCTGGTAGTGTGGATGTCAGAATGTGAACAAATTAGATTTACACTCACCTGCAACAGAGCTGAATCTGGCCTGAATAGAGTTCAGATTACAATGAATACAGTACACATTATAATTGTAGGAAATAAACCTCAGAAATCCATATGTGTATAAACAAAATACTCTAATTGAAACCATAATTGAAATCCAAGATCATAAATAAAAGATGCATTGTCTTGGGTTTGCATAAAATCAGTTCTAAGGTAAGAGCAAAAATTAATTGATTCTATTATGTCACTGGTGAAGGACTTGTTACTTTGTATTTTTAAACAGTGACTTTGTATCAGAAATAGGCAAACTATATCTGAATGGAAATCTGACATTGAGTACAGTTAACACTTTTTAAAAAATCTTAAGAAATCTGGTAATGAATGATGGGCATGCTCTAGGTGCTGTAGAACCCTAAAAGAAAGCTGTGTCCTGCCCATTTAGTATCTGATTTACTTCAGTTTTATTGCCCATTGCTGGCATTATATCAAACATTTCCTTAGTAGGCCCCAGCACTTATATGAAGCTGTGCCAAGGTTATTCTGTATGTAATCCAGAAAGCCTTTTTCTGCTGCAGGGAAATCACTGAATTAAGGGAATGATTATTCCATTGTGTTCTGTTGTTGTTAGTTTTTCTTCAACAGACTTGAATTACCCTATCTTAGCTTTATTAGTATTGTTGTCTGTTGTACTTCATAATCAGAGCAGCAGAGCAAACAGTTCATTCAGCCCACGGGAAAATTTCAAACCCAGCATGTAAATAGATACAGCTGATAAGAAAGGAAACAGAAGAGAAGTGTACTGAGGAAGGATGGGGGAAATGGTGGAATGAGAATAAGGCAAATAGGTGAAAACTGTGGAGTCAGAAAGGAGAGTAAAATGCTAAGAGGCATTAGCAGGAAGGAACTGAATTCAGGCTACATCCTGGAGGACTCAACTGGGATCTGCCAAGAGAGGAAGAAAGAAGAATGGAGCAGCAAAGTGAGCGACCAAATACATTAAATGTAAAAACTCATATTTAAACAAAAGATCACTTGAAAGTAAGTTAATGCAGGTCATGTTTATACTGCACGTTGCAATAGATCTATTTTGGAGATTTGTTTGGAACATATATCAACATGAGATTTCTTTCCTTCTCTGTGGATTTTGAGATTTTGACATTTTCTGGTTTTTGCACTGAGTAATCAAATTAGTCTTTCAGTCAATAACTACAGCTTTCACTTGGGCTTGGCTACCCTTCAGTATGTCATCATTTGAGAAACACAGCTCATGAAAACATACTCCTCAAATTGCCCAAGTGAGAACTGCGAATGGCACAGTCAGTCCTCTTCTGTCAATGGACAGAATGTCTGCATGACCTCTTCCTCTGTGAGCTCCTATCAACTTGTATGAGAACCAAGCTTCTGGTAAGCTGCTGGAGGAATTGAGTCTATAACTGAAGAAAAAGTAATGGGTTTTATTTTCATACTGATGTATCAATTATGATAAAAAACAATGTAAAAGAAAAACTCACCACTATTTTACTGAGTACAGTGGTGTTGGATGACAGATTAACTCCGCTGAACTGAAGTTGAGAAAGTTTTCTTCCGTGCAAAGGATCAAAAGTTCCAGGTGTAGACTATGTTGGTGAAATGGGCTGCACCTCTAGGTCAGATTTGTTTGAAGACCTATGTTTGTAACAATCAGCTAAAAATTTTTAAATTGTAATTTAGAGATGGTGTTTCTGAAATCTGATAGAGAAGGGCAACAAAAAAATCATCATGTGTTTTCCCTGCAATGATAGCATTAAATTAGTGGTCTTGAAGAATCAGAACTGTCCCTAGTTACAGAAGCAGCACTAATCTCACCTTGATTCTGGGTTGGCTCTATTAAAGGAGTGATTTTCAGATCAGGTAGCAAAGTTGCTGTTATTTACAAGCCTGAGTGCCAGTTTCTCCCTGACCATCTCACTGCCTCAAGGAAACTTTCAAGTAAAAGCATTGTAGAAACCAGCATTTGGACCAGTAAATAAGCTGACCTTCATGTTTCACTGGACAGTGATAAACTCTGTAGCCCCGAAATAATAACTGTGCTCTTCGTCTGTTACATTAGTGTATTTGAAAAACTGTACATTTCCAGGTGGTATGCACTTGGACGTATTACAATCCTAATTTTAGGATTAAGAACTCCACCCTCTTTCAGTCTCCACTTGAACGTCACCTCAGGGAGTTGCAGTTCTCATTTTCTTCTTCTCATTTAGCTTTTAATATTTTCAAATAAAATTAAGACGATTTTCATCTGCACTGGAGAGCATAAAAGCATTACAATAAGGAATTGGCAAAGGCCATAAGCTTTGCCTCAGTTTGCAGAGGTACCCCAAAGTTGAGATGCTTAGCTAAGCTACCCAAACCTCCCTTGAATCTGCAGGATGTGCCAGAAATAATTGCAAGAACAAGCTTTCTTACAAGGAAAGGTATCAGATCTACTCCTGACCACAAGTTAGAACTAGAAATTAGAGAGAAAGACACAGATAATGGGAACCCTTGAAAATAACTACTTCTTTTTGAACCTCGACTGAAAATCCATTTTAGGTTTAGTTCCAGTTTTGGTTGAACTGTAAGTTGATTTTTGTTTATCCAAAAGACTTTGACTATCATAGGATATAACTGAATTAAATTCCAGGTCAAATTACATAGTTCCATTTACTCTGCACGTGTTTTTGATGGATTTTACTTAGTAAAGCACTGTACGTCCTTTTTCTAGCTTTAACTAATCCTCACAACATTGCTGTGAGGCTGATAAGTAATATCCTCATTTTACAATCAGAGATAGAAAGGTTGTGGGACCTGCCAATGTATACAGAATATAATCAGTATCAGGACTGGCAGTAATACTTCAGAGTTCCTAGTTACTAATCCTATCTTGGAAAATGTATAGGATATTCTACATTTTGATTCAATAAAACTTTTCCCTGTGTGTAAATCTCCTCTGTTTCTATTTAGGGATTGCATAAGGTAGACTTAGAGTTTTTTCGTACTGTGAGCTGTACATAAGTGTAAATCAACGATCCACTGAAGACTTAAAAAGAAAAAGGAAGCTTATTTCCAATAAAGTATCAAAATAATGGGAAATTTGATTTGGAGTAAAACAACTTTGAGTTTAAATAGGCTAATGAATTACTACATGTTGTTCATCTTACTGCTGGTTGATTCTTTTGGTTTTTAATGCCTTGCTGTTTTCCCCTTTGTAAATAGCTTTGCCTAAAGACATGAAAAATTACCATTTTTCTCTAAATAACATGCAGGACTTAGGGTATCACACACAAATAAGTGAAATGAACCATGTTGCCAGGTAAATAGTGACCTTTTGCAGTGAACCCTCTGAGAAAGTATTATATTCCTGTACATGAAGTAGGTCTAAAAAAGGTAGAATCTGCTTCTGCTTTTCCTTGCAGATGCTATAAGTGAACCTAATGGTTATTTAACTTGTAGTGGAATTACCCGCTTACTCTCTTAGTGTTTTCCATGACACTGAAGACACTGAACTTTCATGGTCAAAACTAGGTGGGTGTTCAGCTACTGAAAGGATTTTTTGGCTCTGTGGCCTTTTGCTTTATTTTTCAGAAACTCAGAGTAACTTTTGTTTTATGAAGGAATTGTTTAAATACTATTTTTTACCACTGGCTTTTGTGGCAAGTCTAATTTTAGACCTTGACCACTTAACTACCATCTTAATGGCTTTCCTTTTAATAGAACCTAGAAACAGCATGGGCTTTATTTTCTGCATCATCAAAGCACTGCACCTTCTGACAGAAGCAGTGTCTAGTCTGCAGTAGGCCAAGTGCATCCACCTGGTAGTCCATCTGCTGAATTTCACAGCCAGGAGGAATTTCATCACTTATAGGTAAACAGTGTTTTACAAGAAGAAACATCTTCTTTTTTTCCTAATGCTTGCCTGATCAGTAGGCCTTTGAAGCAAATGAAAAAAATTGTTTTTGCCTTAATAGACCTATGTAAAGCTCTCAACAAATGTGCTCCTTCTGCTGGTTATGTATTGAGGTTTTTTATGTAGAAAACAAAAAAAAACAAAAAATAGAAAAATAGAATTGTCCTGTAACCAGCAAGGGTGAAGTCAGAATATTGTAAATCAGGGAAAATTAGGGAATACTGTCAGGTTTACAGAAACAAGTCCCATTCCAGCTGGGGTTCAGGAGTTGCGTTTTATTTAATAATTTGCACCTCTTAAAAATCAGAAATAATTATAGGGATTACTTAACAGTAACAAATAAAAAGTGCATCTAAAATTAACCTGACAGGGCATTTTTTTGTCATACTGGCTGATGTGTACGGTCTATTCTTTTAAAAAATCAAGGAAGCTTATTTGAATTGTAAATTGGCAACACATTCATACTGAAGTCTTATTGTGTGATAGTGTGACAAATTACAAATGGAATATTGGCCAGGGTTCCGTTTCTTGCATTTTTTTCCTAGTTTCTGCCGCTATTATCATTAATCTGTTTTACAGAAGCTCTATAGCGGATGGTTCTGGACATGGAAAGTACATTAAGTTTCATTGTTGGCTGTAGCAGGACTCTGTGTGGCTTCGGTGACCTGTGACTTCTCCTATTGGTTGTAATTCAGTACAGTTGCTACTAGGTTTGCATCCTGCTGTGTGTGGACTTAAAGAGATTCTGGCATACTTTATGCCTGACAGCTCATGTCATAAGTATTGGATTACAGAGCTTTTGCTAAATTGTGTTAAGAATATCTTTAAAAACTGTGCTGGAATGTGGTCCTTTAAAAAAACTAGATGTATACAAGTAAATCTTTAAGAACCCGTTATTGGAAGTGAAGTGAATTCTCCCTTTTTAAGTGAATGTGTAAGAATGTTGGAGATGATTAAATATGGTGATGTCATGTACTACAAGGGCATTGTTTAATTCCTTTGCAATTTAAGATTTAATGTTTTATCCAATGGGAAAGAAATGGGGAGTTGCTCCAGTGTATCTTTGTTCCCTGCAGCCCCAGGCGGAGCGCTGGGGCTGCTCCTCCCTGGGGCTGATTGTGCTGGAGCAAAGGTCAGAAAAACAAGGAATGGTGCTCAAGATGCAATTTAAGGAGGGACTTGGAGGGTACATGATGGTGGAGTGAGAGAGAGAGAGAGAGAAGGAAAAGACTGAAAGAGAGAAAAGAGAGAGAGAAAGAAAGAAAGAAAAAGGAAGGAAGGAAGGAAGGAAGGAAGAAAGAAAGAAAAAGAAAGAAAGAAAAAGAAAGAAAGAAAGAAAGAAAGAAAGAAAGAAAGAAAGAAAGAAAGAAAGAAAGAAAGAAAGAAAGAAAGAAAGAAAGAAAGAAAGAAAGAAAGAAAGAAAGAAAGAAAGAAAGAAAGAAAGAAAGAAAGAAAGAAAGAAAGAAAGAAAGAAAGAAAGAAAGAAAGAAAGAAAGAAAGAAAGAAAGAAAGAAAGAAAGAAAGAAAGAAAGAAAGAAAGAAAGAAAGAAAGAAAGAAAGAAAGAAAGAAAGAAAGAAAGAAAGAAAGGAAGGAAGGAAGGAAGGAAGGAAGGAAGGAAGAAAGATATTAAAAGAAACCATATCAATTACTGGCAGCAGCCCTTTCTGCTGCCACTCACCACCTGCCTTTCGTATTAGTTCATTTTGCTTCTATCCTCTTAAGCGTGATCTCCTACTATCAGACATTTCCTATCAGAGCTTAAGTTGACAAATTTATGCCAACTCACTGCAGTTTTGCAATATGTTCTGTGAAACATGAAGGAAATAAGCTTCTGGGTATCTCTGGCTTGAATTTCTTTTGTTGTATGTGCTTTTAATGGGATCTCTGATTTCTTTGCCTTTGTCTTGCACTTTGCAAGCTGTTCAACCCCCATGGTCTCCAACTTTGTTTATGTTTTGTTTAGGTTTGGGAACTGCTGAACTAGGAAATTCAGGCCACAGTTATAGATATAAGTAAAGATGCATATTTTTGTCATTTTCTATAGTGTTGTGTTCATTTCTGGCACCTGATAGAGCAGAAGACATAGGTCTGAACTGCTCCTTCAGCAACAGGCATCTAACAAGTGCAGCGGGTCTGGGTTTTTCTTGTAGTGAGGGAAAGAGGGGTGATGGCTGGTGCTCTTAGGAAGGGTGTTCACCTGGTGCCTGAATTGAGCTCTGAAATTGCTTCTCATTCCTCTGTGACCAAAGTACCTGGAAAGGGTGTATCAGTGAATACCTAGAATTACGCGGGGTAAATACAGGTCAAAATAGAATCATGGAGTGCATATATGCTTAGTACCTGAAGTGTTGTGTAACAAATGGTATTTCATCTTCAGGTGCCAGGTACACTGGTCTGTAAGAGTAATTGTGGGAACAGAAGAACAGAAAGAGTGGTAAATTTTATGGCTTTTTCTGTCTTCAAACAGTTGTGTGATTCTGAGTCATTTAATTTGCCTGTGCATCACTTTATCCAGCTAGAAATTGAATGTTGTCCTTGCAGTTCTCCCAGAGTTTTCATTCTAGCATGAAAGCATCAAACTAATAAAAAATATTTTTTCATATCCTTGCAAATGAAAATTGCAGAGCCTTGGAGGCCTGTTAATTTATAGAAGCTGAGAATCTGGCCTAGAACAGCTCAGTGTAGTTTATTTGCAGACAGTGTTAAGTATCTTTTGACTAGGCTGTGCATTGAAATTTCTGCATATTGTCACTCTTCCAAGATTATTACTATTTTGGTTTTTTCCTACCATTTTTATTGAACAAAGACAAGGAAGTATCTAATAGATTAAGGGGAAGTCTAGTAACATGGTTCAGTGGACTAATACTTTAATCTGTGAGACCCTAAGATCAAGTGGACTCAATTTCAAGCCCTGCCACTATTAATTTAATCATCAGTAATGTTGCAGGTATTGAGAGCCTGGAGTCTGCAGGTGTTTGCTGTTGCAGAAACAAGCAGCACCTTTGCCCTCCTGTAATGCAGTCTTTAATGCAAAAAGACATCTTCCAGATTGAAGGCATGTCCTTTAGAATGATCCTGCCACAGTAGATCATGAGGTTGATCTTTTCTAGGGTTTCAGGAGTTGTAATTTTGCAGCCAGTATAAGAATGACTGGTACAGATCTTTATGATTATTTTATGTATAATTCTAATACTGCATGGGAAACGCTTGCCTTTGTGGCTTTTGCTAAAAGTTCACCTTAATAGAGTCTCCTGGGTCACCTTTAATAAACTTATGTCAAGAGTTGCTTCAAAATTGACTGATCAGTTTCACAGATGCCAGATGGGCAAAAAGCAGGTTCTTGAAAGATGACAGAAAGCTGCACAGAAGTTTAAAACTGGCAACAACTTAAGAAGTTTTGAACTTAAGAAACACTAGCATGGTTATAGGGTGCTCCTTCTGTAAATTGAATTTTTGCTTGTTAGACCCCATTTTTACCTTCTTTGAATAACTTTTTGTCTGATTAGTGGCCAAAATATGTAAGCATGAGGGCTTGCATGTATATTTTGAACATACATTTAAATACCTAGTGCTTCAGTCTGTTGCTTTTCTATAGGTCACATCTCTGTTAACACATGCACACTTGTAAATTTTGCATGTGAATAGCAAAATTCTGAGATTACAGTAAGATAACTTCAGGAAACCTACATGATGGAAAACATTAGCTTTTGACAGACATTATTTTCTGTGTAGTATCTGAGCCTTCACAAGTAATTGTTTGGCTATTCATAATTCTTGTTCATGAGCAGATGCAATAATACTTACCTGTTTAATAGTATACAATATTATTTCCTTTGGGAAAAGATATATTTGAAATACTTTGAAAAGGAATAAACAACAAGACTTATAATTGAGTGTTGCTATTTTAAGTGAAATGGGTTTCAACCATCAGCAGCCTGTCCTTCTTCTCAGCTTTTAGGAGACTGTTGCACATGATGAAAAGTTTAACTTGTCAAGTATATATTTAGATGTAGAAATTGGAAAATCAAGCTCCATGAGTGATAATTACCAGCACCTGGAAATAATTTGTACCAGAGAGTTAAACACGTTTTCCCTCTCTACAGATTGGGAGTTTTCAACCCCGCAGTCATTGAAATACTCCCTTCAGTTTACAGTGACATGGCTTGTGGTTCATTCCCACTAGTAAACATGGCACCAAGCAATTAGATTGTCATTAGAAGATGAACATTAGCTTTGTAAAATAGGAGTAAGAATAAGCTGAGAACAAGTGATCAGCTAATGTGTGCAGCTCATAGGTGACACTGTACATGCAGGAGACCATTGAAGGCAATGGAAATCTCCACTGGCCTTCAATAGCCACTGGCTCAGGCTCAGGTTCTGGTTTTCTTTTAATTTTATAGCATTTGTACTCCAGAACTACAAAAACTTTCTAATGGCATGAAAGTTCCTCCTCCTCTAAAATGTAAAGTAGTAGGGTGTTGTTGAGCTGGAAGCTCTACAAAGACCAGGATGAATTTATTCTTCTGACCTGTAGGAAGGCTGCCCCTGAAACAGACTCTTCCCGTGTCCCTCCTCTGTTTCCTCCTTATCTGTGTGCAGATACCATCTAAGCAATTCCTCCTGTATCTTCAAGGCTGCAGTGTTATTGCCTGGTTGAATGTAATCTTTCCCTACGGTTTTAAAATTAATACAGACAAGAGAAGGCAGTACTAGAATAAAGCATGTCTATATATACATTTTCTTGGTGAGGGCAGCAACATTACAATGCATACAGAAAAGAAATACCCTTCACAGGTGTTTGGTTTTGAAATTGCAGAAAACAGTTATTGTCTGCATTACTGGGAAAAGGAGCAGAAATGTAGTAAAAATTCATGTAAACAAAGTTCATGTAAGTTAAATATTTAGTAGATATTGGAGTAAGTATTGCATCATTTTTCTAAATTTGTATGAAGTACAAGAAGTGGTGTAGCCAAGCTCTGGTAAGACGGGGACTAGAGTAACGTGAGACCTCCTACAAAGTAACATGCTAATAATATCTTAAATTATTTAATATCCCTTTATATACTGTTTATGAAATGATTCTAATGTGCTCAACAATGAGGGTCCACAAGAAGATAGAAGTTATTGGCAAGATTTTTTTTTATTTTTATGGAAGTAGAAAGCAAATGAAACAAAGAAGGAAAATACAATCCATCTCTAGAAGAGTGCTTGTAAGTGCTTGGTTGAAAGTAAATGAATTAATCCAATATTTCATTCTCTGAGAATGATGAGTTATGCAAAGTAACTAAATCATGGACTTTTAATCATTACTTTCTTTAGTTTATTATATGAAAAATTCATCTAATTATGTTTATTGTATAGGATAGATTTAGCTTAATCATGGAAGTATATAATAGAAATATAATTAGGCAGGAAAATGGATATTAAGCTTACATAATTTTCTTTTATCATGCTAAATGCTTATGCCATTAAACTCCACTGAAATTTTTTAAGTTTAGAATTTCACCAGTTTTAATGGGTTTCACTTATTAAACATCTGCCATATTAGGAACCATCATATATAGTTTTAGAATCAGAGACATAAACATCAGTTGAACTACTCATTTGGATACAGTTATGCTAAGTAACTGTATATGAATACATATGCTGAAGTATTTGGATGAACTGGTATTGTAGAAATCTGGTAAGTTCAGATCCCTGAATTTCAGAACCATTGAGTACTGCAGTCGTGCAGTGGTGGATATGCACTATATTCTACTCCTCTCATTGAATTGTTACTGGGAAGTAATTGGAAAAAGATGGCATTTAGAAATGACTTTTCTTCACAAGATGTCTCTTTTCATGTGATTCAGTCCGAATTAAGTTTAGGATTGTATGGCTTGGACATTTTCTGAAATATTTCTGTTGTTGATTTGCCAAACACTTCCTTCTTTCTGGCTTTCTTGCTTTCTCTCTTGCTTTCTCTCTTGCTTTCTCTCTCACTTTCTTGCTTTCTGGTTTTTCTTTAAGAGAAAAAGAAACTGAGTAAAAAGGGGGATGGGAAAACATGAATGAGAGATTGAATTTGGGAGTGATCTTTCTCTTGTTACATGATGTGAAGCATGTGTGGGAAATGTTTTCATCTTCAGAAGTCATTTGCCCCATGCAGAGAATGCTTGAAATGAAAATAACTTCCTAAATTAAAATAGAATGTGTAGTTTTTTATTTACAGACACACAGAGACATAGTCACTGTTATACACACAGACAGGACGTACTAGGGAATGCATTTCATTTGATGCTCGATTCTTGACAAATGTGACATTTATAAGATGCTATTTGGTAACTTTAATGCATAATTACTTTATTTCATCAAAAACATCGAGGTTTTTATTCCACTTTATGAACTGATAGTTGCCCACTATATGTGGATTGTGTTTCATGAACATTCACATTCAATCACACCTCCTCCACCTCTGATGTCATTTTAAAATGTCTTAAGAAACTGACTGGGTGACCCTCCTCCTTTATGGAGTCACAAATACCATCTTTTTCGGTCAGTTAATTACTGATTAATAACTTCATCTTGAATTTACCTTTTACTCTCATTTTAACTAGCATTTTTGCATCTGGTTGAACGTTTTCTTCTCTTACAATAATTTGTAAAATTTGAGAACCAAATAGTTCCAGCCAAAGCTTTTAGTATCCAGTCAATGGGGTCGGGAGCTTGGATGCCTTGTGTCCCACATCTCCAGGCTGGGCATTCTGGCTGGGCTAGGTATTTCCTTCCAGAACTGCAGATGTGTCATGGGACCAGTAGTTCTCCTATTTTTGGAAGCCATTTAATGCTTGTTGTAGTCCAGTGACAAATGGCCTTCTTGGCTGTTTTCAGCTGGCCCAGCTTCTTTAATTAATCTTGCTGTAATGTCACACTTCAACTTCTGCAATTGTTCTCTGGCTTTCCGTGCTGAGGAGAGTTTGTTTGTGTGACAGTCTGGCTGCTGACATTCACTGTGTGCCATTTACACTACTTTAAATGCACAGGATTCCTATCTTTGCCTGTGCAGGCTCTTGTTGACTTTGAAAGAGAAGGAAAAGGAAAAAAGATCCCACATTACTTTGATAAATACTGAGTGCAAAAGATAGTGTACATTGAAACAGAATGTTCCTAGATTTACTGAGCAAACTTTGGTATCTAACTTTACATAGAAAATTCTCTCTGGTTTACAGTTGCATTTAAGATTTTTTTGACAAAGTTTCAGATTTTTTTGTAAAGCTAAGTTTAATAGGTAAAAAGTAAATGCAATAGTATATGGTTATTATCTGTAACCCTATCAAATCTGGCTGAAGGCTCAGGTTTTCTGTACAGAGCAAGAAGATAACTTCAAAAGCTCAAATAGTTTGTAGTTTGGAGAAGCAGTCAACTGAGAGAACTTAAAGATCAAAGTGAGAATATCTGATTTTAATGATGCAGAACATATGCTTCACCAAAAAACTTCTGGATTAAAAACGTTAATGTAATCAAAGAGAGCTGAACTCTTTGTTTGGATCTAAGAGCTCTATGTTGAAGCACTCTGCACAATATCCTATAGTATGCTGCTACAGTAGTTGTGGATAAGGAGTGGGTTAAAGGAAACTTAAGAGAAAACTGAAGCTGCTGCTCAGCAGCTTTTGTTCTGAAGATCTAAAATATTTTTGTTGAAGAGCCCTGAAGAGTGTTGAATCTGCAGATAGACATAAAAAGCATAAAAAGCAAGATTTTTCTCTGGGAACCCGATTAACCTTATTCAAAACTGAGAATCCAGGAAGTTCCTCTAGAGACTTTTTTTATTTACAGTGAATGAAAAAAAAACCCCAAAACTTAAGAAAAAAACCTAGATAAACACAGACATAGCTGCAAGAGGGAAAAAATGCCCAAGGGTGTAAAAGTTTCCTTTCATTTCAGTTTAGTAAAGGGAGATAAATGCACTTCCCATGTCTGGACAGAACAGCATTAATAATATCTATTTCATGAATTAAAAAAAACATATTAATTGAATGACAACTGTTCATTTTTGCAATAGGTTTTCAGTCTCTTCCAAAGTCCCTTCAAAGCAATGGAAGTTTTTCCATTGATTGCAGTGAGTTTGGATGAGAAACTGTAGGAAAATACAAAATGTATTTGAAAATAAGTATCAGCAATAATGTATAGAGTGTGTTAGTTTCATATGTATGTAGCTGTATATATCTATCTATATTTGTGGAGTTTCATGATCCTTGTAAGTCTCAACTCAGGATGATTTTATGTTTCTATGATTCTATGAAGAATTGTAGGCATACATTATTATTTGGGTTTCTTCTTTCAAGCATACTCTGGAAGCACCAACTCAGTCACAGCTGCCACTTGCCAGAAAAAAGAAACTCTTACTAATGTAAAAGTGTATTTTTCCCCCCCTTGCCATCCCTAGCATCTGTTTTACTGATAGCTCTCATTTCTTCTTTGTTGTGACATTGCTGTTTTATTCTTTTTGTCTTATATAGTTGAATCTTTCTGACATGTTTCTTGGAAAGCCTTAGAGGAAGAAAGGGCTGTCCCCCCTTTCCTAAAGCAGATAATGATAACTGTTTAGGTTGGTTTTTTCCTACCACCCTGTTGTTAAATTTTGATTTGGACCAGTGCCAGAATAGTGTAAATGGCTGGAGCCCCATTGGCCTTGACAAAACCAGAAAGAACTACAGGATCCAGCTCTGAACCTCCATATTCATATAAGTGGAAGCTGTGCTTGTTATACCACCACTGGTTTCTTTTTCTGTAATACTAAACTCATTCTATAGTCAAGAAGCTCACTGAAGCCAGTCAGGTAGAAAGCCAATGTTAATAAAAATGTTCAGCGCATTTATTTTAATTGAAGCAGTGTTTTTTGCTCTGTGATAGGACTTTCAAGGTGAAGGAGCAGCAAAATCATCACAAGTTCCATTTTACATTTACTGGATCATTCTGCATCTGATATTTTGAGCTGTCCTTGCCTTGAGTAAATATCCTTTGCAAACAAGCTAAAGCAAGACAAAAAGATCTCTTTGATACTTAATAGCTGAGCATCCCTGCATGTGTGACTGGGCTCATCATGAGATGGAGGTGAACTGGTTTTCATGCACCAGGCTTATTTCAGAGGGAGGCCAGGTTTGCAAGCTGTTGTGTGTAACAGAAAACCTGCAGGGTTACTCCTGTCCCTCTGCTCTTCATTGCTGGCTCTGTTGTGAATGAGATTAACAGACAGCTGACAGCTACAGGTTCCACCTTCTTCTACCTGCCATTCTCCAAGACTGTATGTGATAAATTGTCAGGAAAGCAGGGTATTACTCTATGGAATGGCACTGACTTTGGAAGATATATTACTTATATATGGCAGCCACTGTTTGAGAGTGGAACTCTGCTGTGAAGGCTTGGTGAGCCCTAATTAGACTTGGTTCTAATCCTGGAAGAATTTTTAAACTTCATATTCATGGGACTCTCAATGTAACAGGGCAGGTCCAGGCTCTGATAGTACTTGTGTTAAGAAAGATTATTTTGTCTTGCATTCTGGACATCTGAAAAAAGTCCAGTTGCAAGAATCCCATTGATCAATAATTTTAGATACTTGCTGACCTTCATAGTGACAGATTTTCAGTGGCTGCTGTGTCAGGCTGATGAGATACGTTCTTGTCACAGAGGAGCTGAAGACATTGGCTTGTCTGCCTTTGCCTCTTTCACAGTCATAGTGGTGTCTGTTCCTGAGTCTTAGTGACATTTACCACATCTTTGTAGTCACTTTTTAGTGATATATAGAAACACTTCGCTTGTAGGAGGCTGGATGCTCAGATTGCTATGAGTTTTCTGATGTCTATCTCCCTTGGAATTAGAAGTCAGAGTCTTCCTTTCCAAGATGCACAACACCTGTTTCCTCAGGTGGTCACTGACTGTTGACCAGTGAGTGTATCTAATACATCATTCTTAATTGAAAACAAGTGTCAGGTTTTTGAGAGATACTATGGGATTGAAGGGTAGATTTTCAAAAGCAAAAATAAGAGCTGCATGTTTGTGCCCTGAAGTAACATATTCTCTAAACTGAGTTAATTCAACACCCATAAAATCTGACTGCATCTCATGTGTCCATGTGCAAAACTAGCAATGTTGCTCTTGTTCCTCTGGCCTGGGTTGGCAGTGCCAGATTGGCACCCTGGACTGTGGGCAGGCTCACCCGTTGATGAAGCCTGTTGTGCTGTGCCACCTTTCTCATGTCTTGATTATCCAGGTTGCATCTCTGCTTATGAGTGTATGTCTGATTGCTTTTACTCCAATAGATCCTGCTGAGTATTCATCATCCCCTTATTTAGCCATCTGTGTACATTAACATGAGATTTAGATGCAGCAAAAGAAAAATAGTAAGATCTTACTTGATGAAAAGTCAAGAGGAAATAATTCAGTTTTTGAGACTACTTGGACATTGGGTAGGTCAACAGATAAGACGGGGAATCTAAAATATGGTTGTGAGAAGGAATCAATGCATTATTGCTCAGCTAAAGCAGTATTTTCCCTGTTCATTAGTTACTTCATCTAATTTACAAAATATATAGACATGGGGGTAAATTTACTGCAATTGCCAATGAAACCACTCAAGGAGTCCCATAAGAATGTAAGAGGAGCACAGTTCCTTACAAGAGTGAAATAGCAAAAGCCCAATTAATCAGTGGTTCTTTGCAGCTTTTAGACCAGAACTGGCACGCTACCAAATGGCCCTCAGAAGAGGCCTAAAACAGCTCAGGAAATGATTTAATGGGCACCTGGTCACAGATGTGTTCCTGCCAGACATACTGTCTGCAATGGTGCATCCCAAAATGGCCCTACAGGGTCTGAAATGCAAGAAACGTACACAAAAGTTCTCTTCAGATTTGGGGAGGCAATAAAAGAAACAACAAAACCCCCAAACCCAGAGAAAAAAAATGCTACATAGTCTTCCTAATATTTTAACTTTCCTGTAAGTCAAGCTGGCAAGTGCCCATGTTCTTGCTGATGTTGTGGTCAGCATTTCATCATTTCTCTGATCTTTTGTCAGATCAGGCTTTATTTTGTTTATCTTGTTTATCTTGATGTCCTCTTAAATCTCATTGTTGCAAAATAGCTGGAAGTAAAGTTCTTTCTCCTGGTCCAGTATGGTTGCAAGTGTTCACCAAAACCCATCAAACCTGCCACTGCTGGTTGATCCTGGGCTCTAAACTGCTAACAAGTTGCCCAATTTTGCTCTGCCCTTTTTTTGAGTGCTTATGGTTCTGCTGAACAGTGATTTCATTCTCTTCATGCTATTTGATGTACACTTGTTGCTCATAAATTTAGCACCAAATTACTCACGTTGCCCAGGTGATGGAAACCTGCAGTTAGGAATGTTAGTATTATTGATGTTTCTGGCCAGGTTTTTAATTGGAACAGGAGTTGACAAAGTAGCTCTGATTTTCTTGTATAATGTTTTTCTGCCATTATTATATCTGATTGTTCTGATCTTTGCATGTAGGTTAGGAGCATATGTAAGGTCATTGGCATTTCAGAAGCTCTGGCTAATCTGAGTTTTTAGGAAAATGTTTAGAAATGTGAATTTGTAAAATCATCTAAGTTAAGAATGTTTCCATTTCTTTCACTTTGAAGTTTCTGCTGTGATGAGACTTCAGTTGATTTCACATTTCTGGTAGAAACTTTTACGTAATAAACTAGAAAAAACACTCAAGAAAGATGAGACATATTTTTAGATAATAGACTGAAAGGAGTGTTTCTTCAATGTTTAGAAATGTAAATAATCCTTATTTAAATATAGTAGAATTGCCATAACTGCCTTTACTGATGATTTTTTAAATACCTAAATAAGAGTTAATTTGCGTGCTTAGGACTTCATTACTGTTTATTTCTAACACTTCAGCACATTTCAGGTGTGGTACATATAACATGCCTTCCGTACAACATATTATTCCTTTTTCTAATCCATCTTCTTCATGACAAGAACCAGATGCATGTGAGTCCTGCTTTTCCCACCTCCACGTCTGCAGTGCTTACAGAAAAGACTGCAGCTAGGTGCAGTGAGGAGCTGCCTTGCATGATGTTTGTCCTTGACAAATATTCAAGGAGGATCCTTGAGTTTGGTGGAAACAATGGCAGTTAATTTTTTTGTGACACTTACGGAACACTTCAGGGTGAAATTTATCTTGCCCAATAATAATGTTCTGGTTTTATTGGTAGATTTAGTCTACCACTTAATTTAGTCTACTTTCAGTGAATTAAATGGATCCACGTGATAATAAACTGATGAGGGTAGGCATCTACAGAAGATGGTCTCACTCTGGGCCAGGTGGTGTGTCTGATTCTCTCCAGTACAAGTCAGACACCTACAGTCTACACTAGGTGGAGATGTAAAAGGAGACAATACATACAAGACAAAAAGGCGAAGTCCTGTGCTTTATCATAGATATTTGTGATTTATCCTGTTTTTGTACATTCCTCTACTCATCCATATCCATGAGACCTATGTGAACCTATTTGCCCCTCAGCTGTCTTCTAGGACTTTGAACAAGGGTCTCTATTCTGTCCTGCCTCCAAATGACAAGACTGAGGCACAGAGAAATTGTTGCTTTGCATTTCCATCTTTTGGGTTTAGAGGATGATAGAAGTGTTTTTGTCTCCTACAGCAAGCTATAGGATGCATAGCACTGACTATTGCATCATTCAGATGGAAAAACCTCATTTTGGGTTAGAAGCATCTAGCATTTCCTCTAATCTGTGCAGTACTTCACATGAAATCCAGGGTAAGCTGCCTACATGGAAAAGCTCACATAACTCTATTTTTTGTGAAAGGCAGGTTGAGAAGTGTGAGAAACAAAGGAAAGGGATATTGTAATTTCTTTCCCCCTCAGAATGCTTTTTAAATGGTTTCCTGGTAACACAAACCCTTGGTGCAGCAGATGGGTTTTATGAGAATTAATTGTAATAATACTATATACAACTGTCCCAAACGTTTTCAAAACTCATTTCCTCCTCTTTATTTTTTCTGATGTCTATTACAAGAGCATGTAATAAATAAATACAGCAGGACTATTTCTACATGTAAGTAACAGAACTGATTCTAGTTTTCACTTTCACAGAGGGATAAGTAAGGTTATGTAAAAGTGGACTTGGCTGCATGTACCATTAAGAGATTACTGTAAAGGAAAATGCTGCACTGCCACAGTAGGGTGGGCTACATGACCGGACTGCACGTTTTGGTCTGCCATCTGTGATTCCATGGGACACTGAGAAATGACACTGGGGATAGGGGTGGAGGAAATCACTCACCACAACTTGATATGATCACATTAGGACGATGGATACAGAGTTCTTTTGCTGTTTCCCAGCTGCTGCTCACATGGTGCTGGGAGCTGAGTGGTTCCCTGCACCACCTCTAGCACTGACTAATGGGAGAAGAAGTAAACAGAGCACAACCCATTTTGAAGGTCCATGTTTATATTGTATCTTGGTAGGGAATATCTCACTGAGGAGTCTCAGGAGCCTAGAAAAACTAGGCAGATGTGTGTCTCCATTTCAGAATAAAGGCATAACCTGCGGCTGAGGGTTTTTTCTAACATATGGCTTCTGCTTTTGGGAGCACTCTTACTTTTGCTTCAGTTTGATCATTCTGGAAACATGAGAATTTAGACCTCCTAGCAGTTTCATGTGAAGTTGACAACATTCATCCTTCTTGATGAAGAGACCTTAAAGCTGTAAATTTTGTGCCCAAATGGAAGCATCCCGAAGCAATCCCAGATTTTACAACATGGTCATCTGTATATAGGCAAGTAGCAAACCCATACACATGACTCTCAACTAAAAGAACTTACTAGGGGAGGTTTAAATTGGATTTTGGGGAGAAGTTTCTCCACTGAAAGGGTAGTCAAGCATTAGAACAGACTTCGCAGGGAAGTGGTGGAATCACTGTCCCTGGAAGTGTTCAGAAACGGTGTAGAAGTGGTGCTTTGAGACGTGGTTGACATGTTGAAAGATTTGGAGTGAGTCCAAAGGAGGCCAGAAAGTTGATCAAAGGGCTGGACCACCTCTCCTATGAAGAAAGTGTTGGGGCTGTTCAGTCTAGGGAAGAGAAGGCTTCAAGGGAGACCTTAGAGCAGCTTTACAGTGCTTAAAGACGGAAAGGGACTTTTCTCTAGGGTATGTAATAATTCGACAAGGAGAAATGGCTTTAAGCTGAAACAGGCTGGGTTAAGATCATATATTAAAAAAAATTCTTCACTATAAGGGTGTCGAGGCACTGGCACAGGTTGCCCAGTGGAGCTGTGGATATCTCTGAGGGGTTAAAGGCCAGGCTGGAGAGAAACCTGGCCTAGTGAAAGGTGTTCCTGCCCATAGCAGAGGGGGGTTGGAACTCAATGGTCTTTAAGACCCCATCCAACCCAAACCATTCCTAATTCTATGGTTTAGTTCTGGATTAGTGACTGGAATTCATTATCCTAGAGGGCTTTGCCAATTTAAGCATTTCTATGATTCTGTGATTTTTAGCCCTCTTTTTTTCTAAATTGTGCACCTTATTGTCTTTCCTTTCATGTATATGAAATTGTTTATCTGTGTAATAGGTCCTGTTTCTGAAATAATAAAGTGACAGAAACAAATAGAGCTCTTGTCTTTTCAAAAATTTTCAGTGCTACCTTGTCTAATATATTATTAATAGAAACAAGAGACATTACTCAGTAAAAAGGCAGTGCAGTCACTTAGCACCTGGCGCCTTCTATGATAATACAGTCTTAGAAATATGAAAGATACTGAGGCACCTGAAACTTGGTTATGAGGAATTTTAATTTGAATATAATCAGTTTCAGTACCAGCTGCAGTGGAAGCTACACAGGGAAGAAGCATTTTTTTTCTGCCATGCTTTTCTGGCAGGGTTAGGTGGGGTAGAGGACACAGCTGGTGGGATCCACACATACTCTGGAGTTGTAAAAGCACCTTTTAGAACTGAAACCAAAGAAATGTCACCTATGTGACCCATGAGTGGTGGATAGTGCCTGGCTGCAGGAGCAGTGCAGTGTGGCAGGGCAGAGCACAAACACAAAGGAGGGTTAAGGCCCACAGCAGACACTGCATAAATGCTGCTTGGAATGCAGGAAGAGGCTGATGGCAAAACCCTACAGTCCCAGAGACCGCCTCAAGAACAAGGGATTTGGTAAATTGGAAGCCTCATGGACATACCACTCAAAGGCTAGCATTACAGAGAGAAATAAATGCTTCTGTGAAGTTTGTATTTGCTCAGATTTGTAGAAGAGATATTCAGAACACCATTTCTTTTCTCTTTCTGCTTTCAAACTTTGCTCTATGAGAGATAATTAAGCATCTTTTGTGAATTTGCTTCAGGAAATATGAAGTTATTGGTGTGATAATATCTGTGCTTTATTGGCTTCCATAAGCAATTAAAAAATCTAGATTTAGGCATTTTGTTTGTTATTATTTATTAATAGGGTTAATTATAGCTGTGAGCTATGGAGATTAGTATGTGATTTTCTAAGCTTGTATTGATTGATTATGGTAATATATCTTAAGAAGTACTGCTTAACAGAATTTTTGGATATTTTGTGGGTTGGTTTTTTTGCCTGGACTTTATGATCTATTTAATTTTATACCAGGGAGAATTTGAACTTCTATTTATTGCTCATATTTTTGTTCTGGCTAGTATAAAGTTGTCTGTTTCATCTGTAGCTACAATTTTTTTAACTTCGGTGGTTTACACTTAAATGTAAACTTGTGTGTAGGACAGGTCGTGAACTCCTCTTTGTATCCATGAAGTAAATGAAGGATTATAGGTTTTCCTGTATTTCAGCTCGCCTGACGTGTGCTCAGGCATCTGAGCTGACCTGTGTAATGCCTTCTAGGTGGTATCAGTAGCTTGTGCAAGTGCTTGAATTAAAAATACTGTTGTAAAGAAGACTAAAATGCAGATATGCTCAATCTCTTCACTTGCTTCTGAGATTTTTACACTAGGCTCAAGTGCAGTGAGGCTTTTGTGTGATTTTGGACCTTGGCTTTGCTAAGTTGTGATGTGAGAATGTTACCTTGTTTTGTAATATGGCCTTCCCTTCTTACTCTGCCCTGATCTGCTGTTCTCAGGATTTTTTTGGCTTTTGTAGCAGAGGTACTGGGGCCTCCTCCTGTGCGTTAGCTTTGCTGTGGGCAAAGGTTTGCCTTCGCACCAACAAGAGGAAGAAGTAGATTTGCCATAGTCATGTTCAACAGCTTCCAAAAAAATAGAGAAAAGCAAACAGGCAGTTTTTGTTTATCAGTAATGCAGCTTGTATCTTACTAATCTACTTCCTGGAAAAAAACTGTTTTCCCAGACGAAACATATGTGTAGGATCCACATAAATTTTTTTTGCATATATACCTGCACAAGATCCAAAGGTAAAAATGCTGCATCTGTGACTTTCTGTAATTGTTGAGGCCATTTTAACTGTTGAGTTGTGCAGATATACCTGCCTCTGCCATTAACTTGTTTTGCAGAATATGCTGCCCATCTGCTTCAAACTGTCTAAATGCATGTTTGGCTTCATTACTTGCTACTACAAATCAAATAGTAAGGGATAAGTGCCTACATGACACAGCCTGATTCAGATGCCAGGTACATTTATTTATTTCTAGCAGCTAGATGATGCTTCCTAAGTTAGCCTGGTTATTAATTTGGATTTATATAGTATCTACATGATTATTTTGCAGATGTCTTCTTGTCTTTCTTCTATCTTTCTGTCTGTCTGTCTTTTTCTCTCTTGCATTTTTTTCTCATACTTTTTTGGAGTGGGAATTACTTTCGTATTTAATTTCACTTAAAAAATAAGGCAAATACATATAGTTCGGAGGTTGCACAGGTAGAAATAAGACATTATATAAGACATCAGTGCTGTTAAGTGAATTAATAGTATTTCTGTGTTTCCTGCATGTACTGCGTGTGATTTCCCCATCCAATTTGTAGATACAAGAAATACCCCCAGGTTTTTATCACCAATTAAATAGCACATGCACTTTCCAGTGCTTTCTCATTGGTTCAGGGCTTTTGTGTTGACTCTCCATCTCTAACACTGCCTAAACTGGTCTCTCAGTTATTGGATCAACTTACTTTTTCACTCCTTTCTGAAAACTTTAAAAGAGAGCCTTTGGTTGGCATAAATGATATTCTAGAGGCTGAAAAACGCTAACAGATACAACATGTAGGGCTGATATGATAGAAGGAGAAACCTGTGTATATTTTAGCAATACAAGAGGAGGTTCACAAGAGAACACTTATAGCTTTGACAGTGATTTGTAAGGATGTAATAGCAAAAGGCATCTTGCTGTTCCTTGCTTTGCAAGCTGTGTGACTGAAACACAATTCCAGCTTCTGCATTGAAATTGGATTAGTTTATTCTTTGTATTAAACATCCTATGATTTTGTAACCTTTAGAGCTTAAGTTGTTTGTTTAAAACTACTGTCACATTTAGTACTGAGAGAAAAGTTTCCTCATACTAAGAGCATTTTAAGAATAGTTTCTTGTATTTTATGGCCTGTGGCTGTGGGTAAAAGGCTTCAGCTACAGTTGATCTGAAAGGGCTGTGCAGAAGAGCTCACAAAGTGCCCTGCAACTTAAGTCACCTAAACAGGTTTCTGCCTTAAGAGGAATATTGTTAGTTTGAAAGAAGTATTATGGCACACCCCTTCCATCAAAGCATTCCTTTACCCAGGTGCATTTACTCCTGATTTTGACTCCTCAGTAAGGGCTTAGCCATCTTGTACTGTAATCTTTAGAAGATCCTCCTTGGCATCTCTAGCAAGTGAATCAAGTTTCGTGTTGATCTTCCTTATTCATCGTCAGTCAAAGCAAATGTGATATTTTTTACTGCTGGCTACTAGCAGTAGCTAAATCACTGCAAAACAATGTTTGCTTTTTGACCCAGTTGCCTACACAGGCATTCTTTGGAACAAAGCAGATATGCGTTTTAGTGTGTTATGAAGATAACACAGCTGTATTTGGCAAGGTTGCTCTGATTTAAATATCAGTGACTACCAGACTAGAGGATGTCAAAAATGGGAAGTATGACCATAATAGATGACTGTGTAAACCATGGCTTATCATGAAACATGCAAGGAAAATACTCTGGATCAACAAAGGTTTGGTTTGCTTATGTCAGGCAGCTGATGTATTTTAACTTTCTATATTGCTTTCACCTTGACTTGCATACAGTGTTATTACTGGGTATCACAGCCTCTGTCACTTTTTCAGATATGTATTTTGACTCAGTACGAGAAATGGAAAGTGGATTCTACCAAAACTTCGTACTTCAGAAATACAGAATATTTTGAAATCAGTGATTTCAGCAGTGGGTTAAATACTGTAATAAGAATAAGAATAGTATGGCGTTAGTTGGGAACAAACTTATCTGTGAAGGTTTTAAATTTTATTCCTGAAATTGATCCCTCATTCTGCTTGACTCAAAAAGTCTATATATTTGGTAGCATGGTTGTTCAGTTTTTCCTGCAATAAGGTAACTTACACAGTGCCAGAATGTATTTTGCTATTTATCTTCATCAATTTACATCACCTGCCTCTGAAGTATTGATCTTTGTCTGGTTTGAAGTAGTGTGTATTCTCATGCCTTTAGGCATTTCATTTTAGCAGTGCTCAAATGGAGGTGAGGTTGTATTTATGAGAATAATATATTAATAATAATAGCAATAACAAAGAACTGTTGGACTGTGAAGATTTAGCTGTAGCATACAGATGATCCAATTCCGTCCTACTACATTGCAGCCACAGAAAGAGGTAAAAAAACCTCAGGGAACAAGAATGCACCCCTTTTATTTACATTTACATCATGGTAACGAAAAGTTGACCACTCAAGGAAATCTTAAAATTATAGAATCATACAGTGGGTTAGGTTGGAAGGGACCTTAGATGTCTTCTGATGATGAAAGGAAGTATTAAATGTGAGAAGAAATTTAAGCAGCTTGCAGCCTTTTCCACAGAAGAGAGCATTTCTATGTTGTTAAGGTGCAGTGGGTGTTTTTGATTTTTTCTTTTCACAGAATACATAAATTTCTTCTGCATCTGTCCAAAGCATGTGTTAACTCAAATCTATTCCAGTGATTTGAATACTTGCTGACCTAAGACAGCAGCAGGAATATCTATCTAAATGGTAATAAGAACCTTGAAGGGTAATCCATAATAGTGTGCAAAATACTTAAAATCTTTGGCAGTTTGATTTTGTCTCATTCTTGTTACTAAAACCAAGTAAATCCATGAGTTTCCAATAGAATTATTCTAGAGATATAGGAAAGAATCTGACAGTAGTTTCTGCCAGGCAGATTTGCAGCATTACTAGTATCATAATTTCTGGTGAGTTCGACAGTTATATATAAATGTATATACTTAACCAGGGCTGTTGAACAGTCAAACCCTGATAACGAAGTGGACTCAGGCTGGAAAGTTAGTGAGAGCTTTCTGCAGGTGCTGGGTCCTTTTTCATGGCTCTCGTTGTAGTGGGAGCAAGGAAATTTGACCTGGAGACAATAATAGAGCTGTTAGAATTAATTTTTGGTTAAGAAGCTAAAAGAGAAAGAATTTGGTTTTTTTTTTCTGAATTGTTTCTGAAACTTAAAAAAATATTATCGGGAAACTAAATTTTAAAAGTAGTATCACTTGAGGCTGCGAATTTATAAAGTTAATTCATCCCTGCTACTGGCTTGTGTAAAATGTTAAGTGAGCTTAAACAGAACAAATTATTCTCACCCTGTATTCTTGAATAAAAACATGGGAAATGCAGTGCTACTGCATTAGTATAAAATGTGGAATGCCAGTTTCAGTTTTAGTTGGAAGGTACTAAAATTGCCAATTTCTACAGTTGAAATGTTATCAAGAGTAGAAGAAAACATGCTTCTTGTTATCATATTGCTTGCTGCAGACTCAGTTTGAAAAACATTCAAGATCTATGGATTTTGAATACTTTCTTCACTAAAATTAATAATTTGCTCCATACTTACCTCCATTATTGGGACAGGCTCTTAGAATAGGGTCTGAAGCTTTGACCCAACTTAAGGACCTAACTGCTTTGTTTTGCATGACATGTGCAAATCAGCCCCTATTTTAAAAAAAATATACCATTTAGTTCTCCTGTCAGAGAGTGTTGTGTGGTCAGGTAACTGGTCTTATAAAATGAGCACTTCCATTATTGACAGAGTTTAAAGTACTTTGAAAAGAATGTTTCAAGGATATTGGGTGGTTCAATATAACTACTTTTTTGCATTAGATAGTTTCTGTGGTTCTCACGGCACCATTATGGGATCCTTATATGGTCTCATCCTCTGTTGAGAGGTCATCAGTAGTTAGAAAGGATTGGTGCAGTGTAACTCAAGATATGAGCAGTAGCAGTGTCAGTGTCAGGCACTATAGCAGAATGGGTTATTTGTGAGCAAGTAAGCAATTGCTTGACTTAGTAGATTCGATGACACTTCCTTGGCCATCTGTTATGTCATCTGTTAATCATAGGTAATGTACTTTTCATGTAAAGTCTGACCTCATAGGTAAACAGCAGAATGCTGCAGAAAGAGGAATATGAATACGCATGTTCAGTGGGACATTAGTCTGTAGTCATTAAAATGTCATTTATATAATATGAAAGCTTAGAAAATGCAGATTTTGAAAATATGTTCCTGTTTCTCTTAATATTTCTGGGCTTACGCAAACTGTATTTACCTTATCAACATTAGTTTTTAAGGTACCTATAAGTTTAAAAATGGATTACAGCATTGATGGAAAAGTTTGCTGTCAGAACAGTTGTTCACTAGTGTATTGGTATCTAGAAAAAGATGTCCTCATTTATTGCAAGAAAGCTGTTATAGTATTTTTTCAATTTGTTTGCGTTTTGTTTTTTTCTATTGCATAATTCCTTTTTATTTGAAGAGCGTTGAATTCCATTTATCAGTGCAGAGGGAAAGATGGTACTTCCGATATTACAAAAAAAACCCAAAACAAACAAGCTTAGCAAGAATGCTCAACTTGATTTTAAACCAAAAAAATAATATGTCTGTTACTAAATAAGTGTAGAAATACAACTGTATCTTTTTATTGGCCTTTGTAGAGATGTCTAGAGGAAACAGAATCAGAATTCATTCTGAATATTTCTGTTGCGGAAAATACAAAGATACAGACTTTGCATCTAAGAGAATGAGTGAACTTAGAATAATGGATTATAAAGATAGTGTATATGAGGTTTTTATGCAAGAGCATTTGTGTTTCTGTGTCAGTCTACGTTTTAGAAAAGATGCAATTAAATTAAAATGTCTACAGGCCAAATTTTAATCTTAGTTTATAAACTAGCTGGGTTCATCCAGAGCAGTTCCGTTCGTGCACAATTGTACTTATGCTGTTGAAACTGCAATATGACTTCTGTGTTTGATATGTACTTTTCCAAAAGAAACCAGTTATATGTGCTATGATAAATGTAGATTTAATTTAATGCATATTACAAAGTCATCCAACTTTCTATTCCCAGAGAATTAATTATGTCCCATTTCCATTTTGTCAGTGTCATTTCCCGTATGATATAGAAAATAGGAAAAACAACCTTTTTGTATTAATATATCCTGCTTCCACACTTTTTGTATTGGCTACCTCTGGAAATTACTGAATTAAATCATTATTTCTAAATATAGAAAAAGATTAAATAATGCAGTATGAGAAAAGTGCATTTAAAGCCTTCTGTTATTGCTGTAACGATTCCTTCAGAGGTAGCCTATGATCTGCTATGTGCAAGAGGCCATAAACTGATGGCAAGTAAATTCCAATGAATGTTGGCTCTCACACAAGAGATTTGCTTTAGAAATGATATATACATTTTCTTTTCATTAACATTGGAAATAGAACTTTGATTTGTAATGAGGTCAAAGGCATGAGAAGTGGTTTACAGTATGCATAAGGAGTTAAGGGACTTTTGTATGAAGTAAATGAGGAAAAAAATCCCATATTAAAAAATTAGTGGCTTCACCTTTGGAAAAATAATGATCGTGTATTATATGGCTTTCTAAGCAAAGTGTAAGTTAATATGTCTTTTATTTGCAGTGAAAGCTAATTAAACTTTGACATCGCAACAGACACTTTAAATCTGCCAGTGTAGGTGTCACTTACAGAAATACATTAAGTGCTTCTACATAACAATCTAATTAAAAATTAGTTAGTTATCAAAGCTAAGAATGTCATATTAATCGAGATATGTATTAATATTACACTTAATTTACCACAAAGAGGGAGAAAATCTCAGCAAAAGGGGCAGCTAATCCAGAGGAGTGTGGCTCTGCATTTAATCCAGGGAAAGCCAGTTTAGAGCTCCAGACAGGTTTGCTTCCTCTTGGATGTTGTGTAGTTGCAGAATCAGAAGCCAGGAGTTTAACTCTGCTGTATAACAAAGCATTGTAACCTCAATGTCTGAAACAGCATTTCTGATAACTAAAGTTCAAAGAAAGAGTCAGCATAGAAAGATTCATGAAAAATCTTTGGCTCAGGAGGAAAAAGAAGATCTAAGACTGAGAAGTTGAACAGATGATTGGCAGTAGAACAAGTCCAGTTGAGTGAATGAGTGGCAGAGGAATCCCAAATAAGTGGATGTGGAATTAATTAAGTACAGCCAAGGTCAGACTTTAGTGTATGACTTAATGGAAGGGAATTTCAAGCCTAATAAAAGACCTTCTTCACAGGAAGAAGTTGACAGCTGGGGATGCTGTCATCTGAAGAAATTGGAAGTACTTTGTTGAACCCAGGAGACTAACTCCCAGGAAACTGTTTCTTTTCAATTTAAGGGTTAGAAGCAGCAGATTACTCAGTGCTGGAGAAAAGCCTGAGCTACCAAATGACTGAAGAAAGTGCCTGAGCATTCTGGTAATGTTCTTTTTCTCCATTAAAAAGAGAACAAGATCCCTTCATGTAATGACCAGATAAAAAAGCCAATGTGGAAAGAATCCCCTGTCTTCTGTTATTTATTTCTTTTTTATAGGTTGATGTTTTCTTAGAAGATTTGCTTATTACAAATCTAATGCTCACTCTTTAAAATCCGGAACACTGGCTGCTTGGCAAATACAGTTTTAAACTTAAATTAAGATGACCAAATTCTATCTTCATGTACAAACTCCAGCAGAGGTGGAAGGAAAATGTGATAGAATTTTTATCAAATATTTGACTGTTCTTTTATTAAATGAGCTTCACCCACCAGCTTCAGTCTCTTCTATTGAAAGTCATGGCTACAAAAGCAACCTGAAACTCAGAGGATTTTTTCAATAGGTTTGTTTGTACAGTGACAGTGTCCTGGGCATCTCATTAGGAAGATTGTTTCCCTCTTCCTTGCAGCAAAGTACTTTCTCTTCCTGTAACAGGTGGGCCCTGATTTAAGCTTGACTTGTAATCCACCCATGGTTGTCAGTGCAAGTAGAGACCTTCGAGGTTGTATTTGCTTAACTCTTTAGTCTTGCATGTCAAGATAAGAACCTGCAGAGTGACACTGAAATATAGAAGGGAAAAAAGGGAGGAGGTGGTACAATATGCACAGATAAATTTTAATTTCTTTTTCTTAAACAATTTTTCCGAGAAGATGTGGTTTTGCATATGTTTTACTTCCTTATAAATAGATGTAGATGTTTATTTCTGCCTCAGAATAATAAAAATAATGGAAGCTTATGCGTTTAGTAATACAGAAGTTCAGTCTAACACACACTCTTGCTGATGCAAGAACTTGGAATTCAGAGCTTTTCAACGCCTGCTTTTCAGTAGCAAGAACTTTGCAGGTTATGGGGGAAAGTGTTTTCAAATTGGAAGTTAAGAATTGGTCTTGGGTTCTTGGCATGTACAGATCATTCATGACCCAATCAAAGGTAATCAAGTGAACCTGAATTGGTAATACTTCTGTGTCATTTTGAGATACTGAGTGCTAATCAAAATCAGGAGCATATGAAGAGGAGGTATCTCCACAGTAGGATGCAAACAAAGATTTCTGAAGTACAGCATCAGCTAGGGACAGACAGAAATCTTGGGTTTTTTTTCTTTTGGTAATAAAATGGTGGCAGAGTGGAGGTTGGAAGGGAGAAAAGCCTCTGCCTGCCAATATTAGCACCATGCTCCCACTGGCAGCTGAAACCTGACCTTGCCCTGAGGAAGCTGTGTAGACTCGTGGGAGGATTTGAAGAGTGCAGCTGAAGTAAAATGTTGTTTGGGGGATTTAAATTTGATTGATAAGCATGGTAAAGTGATGCAACTGCAGTAATAATGGAAAACTGTGTCAAATTAACAACATCCATGTGCCTGAATTTTCTATGTGGACCAAAGCCATTATTATGACCTGTTCTTCCCAGAGATTTTAGTTCATTGTCCAGCTGTAACAGAAAATAAATTATTGTCATCCTTTGTGGTAAAAGTTGGGGTTTGTATTTTGGTCTTTCTGCAAATTAGCTGCAAATCAACCACTGAGTAATGCTACAATATTAACTTTGAAAAAGAACAAAACCAAACCCTTAGATCTTCATGTTTATGGGCTTATTTCTCTCTATCATTTTAGCATTGTTTAACAAAAGCAAATATGTAATTTAAGACATTAAAATCACTTCTGGTTATAGTGGAAGATAGAGTTGATCCTTCAACATATACATACACATCCACAGGGGTGAATTGCAGACAGTGAGACTGTGTTTACCAAGATGTGTTCTGCTGTTACATTTCTTTTATTAACTGTTACTGGATCACATAAACTCACCATAGCAAGACTTTAGCCTAGAACTGAAAGCCTGTAAATGTTACTTGAGTTACAGAGTCTTTTGAGGTTGAGTTTGTAGGGCCCAAAGGAGGACCTGTGTGGTACCATAAGCTGTGCTCTCCTACATTCCTCTAAGTGATGCGGGGAGCAGCTACAGATGCAAATTCTGGGAAATGATCCGGAGCTCTGAATGAAGTGTGTATGACAACAGCAGAGGCAAGATCAATAGTTACAAACAACAAACTGTGAGAGGCTATGAGGATTCTCTGGTGTGAAGGCCATCTCTGTGCCTGTAGGTGAAACAACCTTCGGCCAAAGCTCAGGGATAATTGTGATTTCCAAAACAATAGGATACACAAGAAAAGTCATAGGGCTTCTGTTTCTTATGCCATTCAACAAGATTTAGAAGGAAATGCAGCCAGAATTAATGGTCATTACCTGATGAAAACCAGACATCCGTGGGAATGGGCTCGTACAATCCAGGATAAGGCTAAATTTAATTAAAAGGACTCCACTGAGGCCAAAATGGCAGAAAAGCCAGAGGAAGCAGATGGATTTTGAAGTGTGGAATCATCATCATTGTGAGGAAAGGCCTTTTTTTTAAAATTAAAAAAAATCCAAGTTTAGTAGTTAAAACATGAATGCATTTCCCTAGAAAGCACAAACAATTATAAAGAAGAGGCAGTGACAACCACTTTATTGATCCCTTGTAAAGAAGGAATTGGCGTTACTTTCCAATATAGAATTTAGATTTTATGTTAAAGAGTGATTGAGCAATTTTAAAGAATGATTCACTATTTACAGTAGTTGTTTCATCGACAGGTCATTTCTAAGGTGAGAATTTTAAACTACCCCACCTTAGATTGCACTTACAAAAGTACTTGAATGTTACTTCTTTGCTCACTAATCCCATAATCACTGTAAAAATAAAGCATCAGATTCTCCTTTACCAGTTTCATTGAGACACTTGAAGGATCTTTTGCAATGGGTGTCATAATGTAAAAGGGCCCTCGTTAGTCTGAAACTCAGATTCAGAGAGTTGCCTCTAAGTTCACCTCCCTTGTATTGTTGTGACATGTGAGTTCATAAGCTCTTCTCCATAAGCTTACGTTAGCAGCAAGAACAGTTGTGTAGATTAGGACAGTGGGCTCCAGTAAAAAGTGGTGCAATGAAATACAATTAGCCTAATATCTATGCAGAATTAGTATGTGCTTTCACTTAACACAGGAGGAAACACTATAAAATTATTATTATAAGCCCTGGAAAAATGTTGGTATTACATATTTATAAAGGCTTCACATGGTAAAAAAAAAGTTGTCAAATTACTTTTGAAAAGCTTTATGAATTTGCATTTGATAAGCAAATGGCAGAGTGACAATACGATTTAGTACTTTATCCAGTATATTAGAATTCATGGGCTACTCGGAAGTTTTTGCCCTCAGGCAAGACCCGTAGTAGTTGCAGGGAAGTGATTTATGCATTGTAATAAATGTTACTGCTCAATCTGTTTGCTTGTTCAATGGTTAAAGTCCCAAAAGAAAAGTTTATCTCAAATTAGGACTGGCATGCATTATCTGTCAGCTTTATATAGTACTGTAAAAGTCATTCAGCTGACAGAAATATTAGCAGAATGTTTTATAGATTTTTGTACTGGATGAATCCTTGCGTTGGTGAGGAGAAGTGATGGGGCTGTGGTGCTGTGCTGCAGGATTGAAGTTGCGTGTAGATGAGTAGTTTCACTCAGTGGTTCACTGCAAATGAACATCTGGACTGCATATTGGTTCCATGTGTGCAAATGAGATCAGCCCAAATAATGACCAGAATCAATCAGGCTTCAGCCTAGATGTACACTGCTAGTGATTTGTTAGACAACCAGAATTGGCAGCACCTTGCATAATTTGGCACCAATTGACAAAGATTAGACTGTTTTGGGGCCTCAACAGTTATTAATTTGACCCCCCTCCCCAAAATATTTTGCAAAGTAAAATCAGCTGCGGTTTATTTGTCCCTGCCCCCTCCTTTTCATACCAACCGTAATTGTTTTAGACAAACAAGTGAGCTTGCGGCCTGTTCACTTTACACAGGAAGACATGAATTCTTTGATCCATACAATATTCTCTAGTTCAACCTTGGAGCTATTTACTGAGGAGATTTATTTGCAGACAGACAGTAAAGCAGCTCTTTACAAATGGAAATGAGTTCAGCTTCTTTGATTTTCTGGCTTGAGTTTCTCCCCTCCCATAGGATTCATATCACAAAACAGTTAATAGGTATCTGCAGTGTTTCTTGTTCATTGAAGAGGAACACAAATAACAGTCAAAATCACACAGATTCTGTAGAGGTTTTTTGAGCAGTGTGTAACACGTCTGGATGAGAGCTGGGATAACCACAACTTTAGGATGTGAACTAGTTTGCAGGTCATGCAGGGCTTGCTGTCTCACCAGCCTTTTGACCAAAGCTGCCCTCACTTTCAAATCATTTTAGACAAAACATGAAAGGGGAAAAAAAGAGAAGATATTACATCAAAATAAAATAAATTTCATCTTGCGTTTCTGCAAATTCCAGTTTCATGGTAAAAACATGGGTTGGATCAAACCTCAGGCAGACACGTGCACGAAGTATTCCAACATGAACTTTCCCGCAGTTGCAAGGGGACTGTCATTGACCATACTGTGATTTTTCTAGGCAGTGTTTTCTTTGTTCTTTGGCTTAAGAACAGGGAGACAGGCAGCTGGTGAGACCTGAAATTTTCTGGTTGTCCCTGCATGAAATGAGTGTAAAGCATCTGAAGGCAGTGAAACTGCAGTGATGCTGAATTGTTGAGTTGGAGAGGAGAGTTTGGCATTCCTTCACTGTTGATCCATCTGGCATATTGCATGGTGTTTCCTTTGTCAATTATAAATTCCGAATTGGCTTTATGGACCCTGGAAATAATCACAGTTTTACAGCATGTACTCCCAGGAATAATTTTTTTTATATTCTTCTATGAGTCACTTTTAATTGTTCAGTAATTCTGCACATTCCACTCCCAAAGGGTCTATTGCTTTCTTCAGGGATCATTTCCAAAAATGTGACTTACAGCGCCCTTTAGGAGCACAGAGTAATTTGTGCTAGGAAGTAAGGAAACTGAAACTGCAGGTGGAAATTAAATAGGTAAAAAGTAATCACCTGACCAGGTCAGGAGGGTTAACTCACCCCTCACAGAAGCATGAGGGAATCTTTAATGATCACAGATGGTGGAAGATTTTCCTGACTCAAATCAGGAGCGAGTTGTCCAGCAGACAAGTGGCCCCTCATACCATGCTCAGGCACTGGTTTAGTGCTGACCCAGGATATCATCCATTTCTGCTGAATTGGCTGTGATTTTGGTCATGTGAGAAAACAGGCAGAGAAATGTAGTGTACCTCTTATGTCGTACCCTGCTGAGTGTCCCAGGATTGCACAGCAATCTTTCTCTCCAGCTCTTGCCCCTGCCTGACCTTGCATCGCTTTTATGTTCCAGTGAGATCAAACAGGATGGCACAGAGTGACAGGAATGTTTGTTTTGCTTCTGTGAATGGGCATTGCTTATGATTCATGTGGGTCACAGTCCTGTGCTGTAGGAATAACTGTTTGGTATGGAGAAGAGTGGTAGGTGTTGGTGATTTGACTTGCCTTGCTAATCTCTAGCATCTATGATTCATCTGTTCTGGGAAAAAAGATCACAACATTTATCAGGGATCTCTGAATGTAAGCTTATCATAACTGAAAAGGAGATTGTGTCAAATACACTTACTGCTGTGTAATGTGTCCTGTGATGCTTTTCCCAAAATAAATATCTTTTGTATGTGCATAAAGATATGCATATCTGCCTGAAAATGTTTTATATATAATATATAAAATATTATATATAATGCTGCCTAAATTAAGCTCTAGGTGTTAAACCATGGCACTTGTGGTGCTATTGGAGAAATTCAGGAAATTCAAGAAATTCTGCTTATATCTGCCATTTTCCCTTCAACTACCATTATTTAGATTGAGAGTATTATTAATGACATCCAACTGGCATATATTTCAGTCAGTGGCCGAGTACAGCATTTCCATGAAATGCCTGTGCAATGTGATTAGCATCAACCTGCTCAGAAAAGGACAAACCAAGGCACCATATTGTGCTATCCATATTAGAAGAACAAAATCAACCCTTAAAACTTGGTTACCTTGGGCTAATGTAAGAAGCAGGCTTCCTGTCTTATGATGGCATTTTACAGTGAATCACTGTAACTCTTCCTGTGTCATCTCAGTATTCAGTTCATTATGCTGTGTGACAAAGAATAAAAGGCTTTATTCTTTGTAATGCTTATGTCACTAAAGTGTTTTTTGTAATCAGCAGTTTGTTTCTTTGAAGAGGTGTATTTCAAACTATGGACATGACTTACAGTGGTTGATATTTTCGTTGGCTTGTTTGTTTTTCATAATGAAAACGTCGTTTCATGTGGGAGTTTCTTGCCTTTGTTTCTGTTTTAATTTAATGAACACCTCACTAATGCTGGTAAATGGCAATATAAACGAGATTTTAAAAAAAAACAATGCTAACAAGGATTAAAAGAAGTATCCCATTTTAGAACCTCTAGAAGTTATTTTTATAGTTGTCACTTTAACATCTTAAGGAGAGGAAAATCGATTATTGGGTGTCTTTATCCAAAGATGCTGCTGTGATCACTAAGACTGGTTTGATGGCTGCAGGTTTTCCATATAGCAGATCCTGAATCAAGCCACCGCAGGCTGATTGCACTGGAACATATCTTTTTAATGCTAACAGATTCAGATATCAAAGACAGGAGATTATATGAATTCCTGATAGTTTAGGTATACAGCTGTAAGTCTGGATTTGGTTACAGGGGAGTTTAAGTGAGCTCAGTTGCACCATCAGAGCCATTAACACTCTGGTGATGCTTCTCTGTGGCAAGAGGACATATTTGTTCCCATTATGTTCCCCAGGGGTTCTCCAAGATCGTGGCTGCAATGGCACTGTAAACCCTTTACAGCAGCTTCCTGCAGTAAAGTTCAGCAGAAACAGTGAGACAGCGATACCATCACCGGCGCTATCGCTGTGCAGCGTCTCCCACTGCAGCTCCTCCTAGGGAACGTTGGTTGCCCAACTCTGGGTTCATGTGTGCAGTTCAAAACAGTAGGAATTGCTTCATCCTCAGAGATTCTTGAATGCTTTCCCTTGGTTGTTGTCTACTGTCTTGCCTGTGCCAGATAGTCATTTCTGTAGCTGTTTTCTTCAAAATCACCCATAAAGAAATTTTTGTTTGGCTTTGCTTTCCATTCTGTAAAACAATCTTTCAGCAAGTAAGAATCTGAGGAAAAGAGATTGACTTAATTAATACATGATGGGAAATGGTGTGTGTATATATGTATCTAGAAACAGAAAACAAAAAACCAGAACTCTGAAGTTGTGTTTCTAAATTATTCGAAGTCTGCAGGGTGTGGGGAGGAAGGGGCAGCAGCGACTTTCTGCAAAGTAACTTTATTAGGAATTTCCCTTCTGGGGCCTGACATTGCTTGGACCTGTGTCCTTGGAAAATTCACTTAGTCCTCTATTTTAATTTTCCATTCAGAAAATGTTATTAAAAATATCTCCTTCTTCAGTTGCATGGAGAAACTGGTGTCTGCAAAGTTGCTGTTCAAGGGGACAGGGATAAACCAAAATGTTAACTGCAATTTGTGATCAGTTTTTGTAGCAACATTTTCATGCCTCTTGTGCAAATGTTACTGCTGTGAGGGCGTGTATTGAAGCTCCTCAGCTCTGAAACAAGTCATGACAGGAAGGCTCTTGCCAGCTGCTCCTGGCAGGATGGTGGGTGGTTGCTGTGCAGTGTTAGAAGTAGCACCATGCTGACTGCTTGTGTCCAGCTGAAGGTTGTCCACAGAGAATGGCAAGGCCAGCTCTCGTAGCAGCCTTCTACCAGGTGTGGTCTCCTCTTTATAGCTCAGTTTAAACCTTACTTCCCTCCTGCCCACCATGTGTGTGACCAGCGTTGCTACTGGAAACAAGTAAACCTTGGAATTCTAAAGAGATTTTAAAAAATGCCCCAAAGTACAGAGATCAGATGGCGATGGCAGCAGTCAGAAGGGAGGATCATCTCTAGGGTGTGGGCTGGACCCTGAGAGACTTTCCTTCCTGGCACTGCCCTCACCAGGAGTTTCCAAATGAGCTGATGTTCAAGCCATCCTCAGCTGCAGCGGCGGCTCCCAGCTGCTGGCATGTGCAGGAGGAAGCACTCAGCACCTCACACAGACTTCTTTACCAGTCCCCCCATGGTGTGCATGTCCCACGTGGGAACTGCCTTGGGTTCTGGTGCAGTGATTAAGGATCTCTTTAGGAGGTGTGGCTGCAAATTTTTTTGAGGAAGGAAAACACTTCATCCTTTTATTTTTACTGGTAAGAGTTTTACCCACTAAATGTTTGCTGTTCCCAGTGAGTGATTTCCTTTTATGCTGCGTCTTAAAAGTTGCAGTCCAATTTGAGAAGAGCAAGAGCTGTTGCAGTGTTCTGGAGGGAGGCTGATGCTGCTGCAGCACCTGGGCAGGACAGGCAGCTCTTTTGCTTCCAGACAAGAAGACGGGTACAGAGCTGCTCAGAGAGGCCAAACCTCAGCTTCCTGCTCTTGTTCAGAACTGAATATTTTTGACACAGTTTCTGAGCTTTGAGTTCACCAATCCTGGCACCCATGGTGTTCAGTTGCTTCCAAACAGCTTTTAGGAAGGTAGTTTGGTACTGAGATAGCTAAAATCTGTCTTCCTCTCCTTATTTTTAGCCGTGAAGTCCATTTCTCCATGCAGCTGTTGAGCTGCCCTACAACTCTATCCTATATACTGGAAAAGACAGCATGGCCCTTCCCTTCGCTGCATTGCCATCTCTGCAGCCCTTGGGAAGCACTGTGGGTAGGAGGCCATTGCAACTTTGTGACCTTCAGTGTTCCAGTGAAGGCAGGATTTCTCCTTCTGCCTTCCACTGTAAAACAGTTAGCCATTGACTGTTTATTTTGATGTATTACGAGCTGCTTAGAAAACTGGAAGAAGCAGGTGCTGGCTTGCAGGGTGTCAGCTCTAAGGTGGGCAGCTGCACCCTGAGCTCCTCTGAATGCTGTGTGCAAGTCCCTCCATCATTTCTTGCACCATTTCTCTCAATACTTCAGATGTTCTGCAGCCCTACATGGTTCTGAGTTTTGTTTTCTATCCTGCTCAAATGAGATGGAGTGTCAGCTTTTGTAGGCAGGTCCTGTTGTGGTGGTTGCTCTCAGTTGGTATTGGGAAGTATGTCCTTTTTTCTTTCCAGATGTTCTGTGCTACCAAATAAGGGGAAAACATGTGTTTCCCAATGCTGTGATAAGTCAGAGGTATAAGTTACAGCTTTACCATATTGAGAAAGGAATGCAAAGTGCACCCTTCTCTATCAGCACTGAATGTTTAGACTTGAGCTACAAGACATGGCAGTATTCACTAAAACAGGCTGCATCACTATACAGAGAGGGAATAATGTCTTTTTTTGGCCTTTTTAATTTGTCTTTTGCATTAAAAGTATTTTTGTTAGTTAGATTTCTCATTAGATATAATTCTGTATTTTGTTCTTGTTCTCCTTGGCTAAAATCCCACAACTGAATCCAACCAAAAAAAAAATTGTATCAGCTCATTTTAGTTAACTTGCTTTTTCATATCATTTTTCTAATTTCTGTGAACAGCTGAATTTACTTTAGTTAATAATAAACTATCTAAAAAGGGGGCACAGGAAAATTAAAATAAATAGAACTAATCTGTTCATCAGCTTGCTGTTAGTTTCATTTTTTTCCCCTTTCAGCATTTGTTTTTTCTTGTTTGGCTTAATGTACTGTCTTCCCTTAATGGAGTAAACCCAGCTCTTTTTGTTACCATGCTATCCTAAAGCAGGAAACAAGCTTTAAAAAAGGCATTATCAGCCAAATCAGCTACAAAATATGTTGTTAAGTTTCTAGGTTTTAGATAGCTATTACATATATAAAAACAGAAACAGTGACTGGCACTGAGAAACCCAAATCACCACGAAATCTGAAGCATTTCCTTCTGCCAGGATGTGGTGGATGTCGGGGAGCTCTGTTAGCTGCTTTTTATCTTTTCTAAAAGAAAAGCACAAAGAGCCAGAGGAAAGTTTGGAGATGTAACATAGCCCATGTTTTTTACATAAGCAAAGGAGCTTATGTAAAAAGGGCTCTCAGAAGTGTCATTCTGGGTGAGCACAGTCACCTGTGAAGCTGGTAGGTACCTTCAGTGGTCTCCAGCATTGTGTCTCCAGGGCTGAGGGAAGTCTCAAACAATTGTGGACAATTCTGAAAGCAGGAGTAAATTTCTTAAGGTGCCTTGCATCTGTTCTGGTTACAGCTCACAGTCAGAATGGGTATCAGGCACTCCTTGCTGGTCTGGGGCCACGGGCTTCATGGTGCTGATGTCCCCAGGCTGTCACAGGTAGGGCAGTGGCAAAGTATCTCTCATTCCCATGAGAGGTGACACTCCAGAGAGGACCCCATCTTTGGAGCAACTGCAGGGTTGCCCTTGCTGCTGGCCCAGCTGGGACACTCAGCTCCAGCTCTTGCTGGAGCTCTCCAGAAAGCCACTGGTGGTGACTGCTGTGGCCCCTGCCAGCACATCACCTCTCTAGGCAAGGCCACTGTACTTCCAGCTCCAGCAGGACCTTCAGTGGCAGATGTTGCCATTGGCCTGTCTCATTGCTGTGTCCGTCTGCTGAGTGCTTTGGTTTGGGAAAGCAGGAGAAGACTGGGAATTCTGAACAATCCAGAGATGTGGTATGGTCACAGATGTGCTGATGGGCGCTGCAAAGAAAGCATTTTCTTTTTGAACTGTCAGCACCGTCTGTGGCTTGACACAATATTTTATCTTCATTTTAAACTTTTTACTCATTATTAAAATATTTAAATTGGCTGGCGTGAAATCCTGTAGGAATAGTAGGAGTTTATTTCAGGGCAGCGGTGCTTAAAAGAGCCCCATAAGCAATAAGCATAACCATGTATGGAGGCGGCAGGGATCAGTCCAGAGGAAAACTCACTGTCAGTTCAAATGTAATCCATATGTTAAAACTATAGGAAGTGTTTCTTAGTCAGATGGTTTGGCTAATATCAAGGAATGTTCCCTCATGGGAGACCTAACTTTCAAGCTCACATAATGATAAGTGCTTTACTGAAGTAATTTTCAGTGTGATTTTCAGTGTGGGGCATAAGAGTATTGGTTTGGAAGTTATGTGACATTTTGCCAGGTAATGGCCTTAGTTAATTTTGGGGGGCGGTGGGAAGTAGTATTGGCCCTTTATCACACACGCACAAGCATGCACACATTAAATATGAGCCCCTCTGAGACCAGTCTAGGGAATAGGGACACGTATCTGCCATCCAAGTGGATGTGCTCCATGGTTGCACCTCAGGAACAGGGATTGATTGACAAGCTGTGAATGTGTTGCAGTATTTACTGCAAAATCAGACATGGAGGCAGCTTGACCATTCCCTTGCCTTTCCTGCAGTTATGTCATATAGCTAGCACTGAAGTGCTAGAATTGTACTTGGATGAAAAAATAGGTGGTTGAAAACTAATAGCTGAAAAAACTACCCCCCCTACTTTTTCAGATAAAATTTTGCTCCCAGTCTGTGTTCAATTTTTGCCTAGTTCTATGTCAGCCTTAAATGAGGTGCAAATTTGCAAAAGGAAGAGCAAATGGCTGCTGTTGAGACAAGCACAGGAGGTGAAGGTTGTGCAAGTGTCAAGCAGGTTTTGGGCTCAGGAGTGCCTGTTCTGGTATAGTTTCTCTGAGAATCAGAATACAGTTCAACACGCTGGGATCAAGGCCAAGTTTTCGAAACAGCTCAGGGACACCTAGGTATGGGGCTGAATTTTGGGCTCTCAGGCATAATGCTGGCAGATTTTTAGGATGCTGGTGGGAGCTGAGTTTCATCTTGAATACAAGTCCATATCAAGATCTTCATTCAGGCAATTGTCAGTGATAAGTGAGAAACTCTTCTGGTAAAAGCAAGCACAGATGTGCAGAGATAATTTTCTTATTCCTCCAACAAAGAAGTGCTATATTGCCAGTATGTCCAGTCTGGCAAAACAATGATTACTGCATTCAGGGTACTGTACTTGGGGGTTTTGTCCATCCTTATTTGTTACAAATATTCTTTGAGGATGGAGAACTTCAGTACATTGGTTTTTGGACACGGAAATAACTTAAAGCAGAGATCCAGCAGCATGCAGTTTTTGATGTGAGGTGGTGATTGCTCTTCAAATCTCAGTAGTGATGCAGCTTGACATTCAGCTTTTGGGATAATAGATAAATTATTCAAGCAACTTCAGCCAAACTTTTTTTTTTTAAGTATGTCATGTATCCTGCATACTTGCTTCTGCTGCAAATTCCAGTGATAGAAAAACATGCTAGTATTTACTAATCAACTTGATTACATTTGACACTGTAGGCTTATAAAATAATTTCTTTAAGTGACTTTCAGTTTAAAAAGATAGAAATTCTTAATCAGGTCAGCAACAATCTGTCTTTACCTCTTCAACAACTTCAGTGGGAAACTGCTGGAAGATTGATGATGATGATGATTAATATTTATTTATTTATATTACCATAGTTCCCCTAAAGCTCATGTTCTTCTTTTTGCTGTGAATTGTGTGTTAACAAAAAGCATTTGCACTTCCAAGTGTTTACAGTCTGTGCAATATTGCCTCAGACAACTGCCAGTCTCAGTAAATGCTGTCAGAATGTTTGCTACAAGTTCTAGCTGCTTCAAACTTCTTGCCTTAAAAACAAAGAAAACTGACTCAAGATGCTCTCTTTGCTGATATGTTAGTTCTGTTGTAACTTCTTTGTTAGCTACCACCTCAAACTTCAGCTGTAACAGCATGACTGAAATGGAGTCTGAAAAAATACAGAATAGGACCAAAGGCAAATTGTCTCTGAGCACATCATGGCAAACCCTTGCAAAAGTGATGTCATATTTTAATACCATACGGAGAAGAACTTTGGATGAGTTGTGTTTATGCTCATACTAAATTTATTAAGAGATTTTTAATGTGCTATATTTCTCACATCTTCTACACACAATAAAAAACCCCCTAAAATATTATAACTTGCACAGGGTAGGTGTTAACTTCGGGTATTTTTAAATATTGTTCATCAGCTGTAAAAGTGGCATTCAACGTTATATTAGGTTTACATTCAGAAGTATCAAGTACAATACCAACACTATAAGAAAACAATTTTTTGGGGGGTCTGCGTTCTTATTCAGAATATGGGAAGACTGGTGCTTTTTTTGTGATGCGGCCATCCTTACTTCTTTCTTTAATCATGACTCATATTTATGACATGGCATGGATACTTCAGAAAGACACCTAAAATAAAGGGAAATTGTGGTTTCATTACTGTAAATAAAGCAAATTTGACAGGAGAGAAAATTAATGTATGCATTTCCAAAGAGCAGTAATCTATGGTAATGTAATTTTTAAATCTTTGGTATTTCAGTGATATTAAATTATATAATTGATATGATATTAATGATATTAATTATGTGCTGAATTTCTGATATCAATGATATTAAATTATGTGCTGAATTTCTGTTATATTTTGCTTTAAAAAGATGCAAATTACATTTTCAGATTTAAATGGCACCTAAGCATATTCTTACAATTCGTCTGAGTAATGATAAAGTTTGTTAACTGAAAGATTATTTTATGACATTTCCCTGAGATCTGTGTTTATGTTAAAGTAAATATTTTTGTCAAAACTAACTTAGTAAGAAAGAGCCTGAGGATAGAAGATGGGGAAAGTTACTTTCCAAAATAACAGTCTCTGAAAGGATGAGAGCTGAAGAGGTGGCTGATAGTATTTCTCATCTCCTCATCAATGAATCTCTTGCCCACATTCTTCGGGAGCATCTTCAGCCAGTACAAATTTTCCTGTGCTTAATCCATATTTCACTGTTGCTTTTTCTACGTCATCATCCTCATGCTGCCCACAAGTTTCTCTGCATATTGTGCAACTCCCTGTTACATGCTGTCAACAGGAAACAGATCCATCACACAAGTGAGATTCAAATCAGACATGGGTGTCCCAATTTATTGTGCATTACCACTCAAGTTTCTCTGGTCTGGTTTATTTCTTGAGAGCTGAGTTTAAGAAAAATCCCCCTTTCCTTTCTCTTAGTAGTTAAAAACATTTCAGGAGAAAGAGAAGTTGGTATTCACCATTGAAGCAGTCTGAGATCAATAACACAGCATTACTGAAACTGCATATTGATATTCACATGTGAAAATATACCCAGGTCATACCAATTTCTGTGGTACTAATAAAGTGCCATCACACAAGTGTGACATCACACTTGTCTTCTCTCCTCTTTTTCCTGGTTCCATAGGCCATGTTAAATGATGATTTATCACGCAAGCTATGGGCAGCTAGTTCAAATTACCATGTGGATGGTGCCTGCAAGTGTCTCTAGTTTCTGCATGACACGGTCAAAATACAAGTTCCCAGCATATAGGTTTCTGACTCACAGAAACCTGATGATTTTCCAAAGTTCCACTTTCTCTTGCTGCTCTGCTGTGAATTTTGCCTCCTCTCCACCTCTTGACAATATCTAGGCTAATGATTTGAAACAACTCTTCATATAATATATTATGCTTTTTGAAGAATGTAAAGCAGAATGTGTTGTGATTTTGATCACCTGTCAGGAGAAGAGAGTCAAGATAATCCTGACTGCAAGCCTGTATGACAACAAGCACAAGCACATTTTGACTGATAGACATAAACAAAAGTATGTTTATAGGCAGCTTTTGTGAAACATCTCCAACCATCTTGGCTTTTGGCAACCTTGCTTTGCTAATGAGGTACCTATGGAAACAAAGGCTATATCTGTTCCTGTCAACAGGAACTCATAATAAGTAGAGACATAAAGATGTGGAATGGGAAGTGTGTGGGATTTTGGAGGCGGAAGTAGATCTTGGTTTGTATGTTTGTTTTTTTTTTTAATGAAGAGCTGATGTATAATTCTCTTCTTTTCTTGTTTAAGTTATACTGAAATCAGTAGAAAGATTCAATTATGGAAAAATGAGAGCTGGATGTGATCTTCAGGATGGATAATTATTAGGTCCTCTGTGCTTTGTTTCTCCTAATGAATTTGTGTCTTCTAGGCAGGTTGCAAATTAAGTCTTGAACTCTTTCAGAAAAGAAAGCAAAGCACTGAAACCTCCAGTTTAATTTACCTTTATCTGAGCCTGACACAGGTAAATAGTAGTCACTAAAACACTGAATAGGGTGGTGAAAGTGCATGAAATTTTTAAATGATGTAAAATATCAGTCACGAGAATGTAGTTCTTTTTTCTCCTGTAGAATGATTCGTTTTCTTTTATTAGATATTGATGCTGTGAAACAGATTTATCTTTGCTGCCAAAAATACTAGTCTATATACAGTATTTACTAGTATTTACTAGTCTATATACAGTCTATATACTAGTCAGGTGTATATACATGCAAACACACACACACAAATATATATATATATATCTTTAATATTTTGTTTTAGAGGTATGTTTGTACACACAGAGCAATTTCTCAACTGTCAGGTCCTAAAAGTCCTAAAGGTCCTTTGCTCCAGCACTGTCTTTTGTTTAAGGAAGCGATCATTGATATTCCAAACACATCAACAGTATCAGGCTGAAAGTCTCCCTGGTGTGTCTGTGCCCAGGCTGGGATGGGTCTGCCCAGGGTGGAGGGACTGAGATGCAGGCAGGTGTGCACGTACCCCTAGGCTGGGCCAGAGTTCCCCTGCACTGAGAGAGCAGCTTTCCATGTTGCGTTGGGTCTTACACTAAGTGCTATATAAATGCATCACTTTAACAAAGCCTCCATCACATCCACATGAAGTGAGCCTTTACTGTAATGTGTTTTGATATCAACTGTTTTGGCCTTTTTCTCGCTTCTCAAAAACAAAGGTGTGAGGAAAACAATGCCAGTGTCTATTCCTGTATGGAAAATGGTGCTAAGGATCAGCTGATGTATTTTCGTAGTTTTAAACTGCCTCAGTTTCCAGAACAAGATGACTGCATCCATACTGCCTTTTTGGGAGTGGTCCTTGGTCTATGTTAGCTTCTGAGAATTATTTTTGCTAAACAGAATAGATATAATCCCGGTGATTTTTTCCCTTCACAACTGCATAATATAGATAACTAAGCTGTAGTGTCTGGAAACATTTCTTGGCTCCATCTACAAGAGAGTTAGCCAGTGGATTTATCGTCCCCATAGAATTTAGACACAAGTCTCACATAAATTGATTGGATTTACAAATACATTGCTCCACTGGAGTTAGCTTGTGGTCACACAGAGATTTCATTTATTTCAGTTTGTTTTGTAGTATCAAATGCACACAACCAAGCATAAAAACATCAACCAAAAACTGCTGCTAAGAAAACAAGCCCTTTTTGAGTCAATTATGCTGCTGTGATTAATCAGTTTTGGTCAGGTTATGGAGAAAGTCATTCATAGGTGGAAATGAGCAGAGTTATGGTGGTGAACTGGGATAAGAGTGGAAAAAAAATGTGTACTTTTAATGGACTAATTATGTACACAAAAACACATTTTCCATCCCTGTTTCCCCCATTCTATGCTTTAATTTTTCTTGACATTGGATCCATTATGGTATCATATGAGTTTCTTCACAGAAGTAAATAACAGCTTGTTTCCTTGGGAGCGATTGAAAAACAGAGTAAAAACAGCACTTACTGTTTTTGAAAGTTGTCACATTGTCATGGCAGTGAAGTGTTGCATCATGTTGTCATGACAACTCAAATTATAAAAACTGATTTAAAGAAAAATAAAAGTAATGTTCAATGATGAAAAATCATTCAACATTAAAGATTTCAGCTTTTATTTTCTATCTCTTACTCTGCCTCTCTCTTTTTTCTTCTAAGAAATGGGCAACATTCAGGACTCTCAGCAAGTAAGGACTTGGAATACACAGCGACTCAGGCAGCCCTTTTTTTTTTTTCTTTCTCACTGAGACAGAGAGGGTACAAGAATTGAAATGTGGAGGCAAGCACATTGCTGGACCAAACCATCACTCTCCAGTACTGGGGGAAAGACAGAATGTGATAAACAGGTGGTGTCTGTGCCTATTTGCACAATCTCCTCCCAAGCAAATATATACCTCAAATATATATCAAGATAAACACAAATTACAGAGTCTGGATTTGTCAGGGGTAAACAGCAGTGAGACTGCAGCATGTTTGACCTGTTTAGAGATTCTGGTGGAATTTCAAGAGCCCTCAGCAATGACCTGTTTCTGTTTCTCCCATCAAAATCAAGGAGCATTTACTTATTATGCCAATGGTTGGAGAGGAGAAGTAGGTTAGTGCTGACCACTATTGAAATCCCATTCTCTTTGCAAAGTGTGCTTAGAATGAGTCAGACTGTTTTGAGGATGGGATTGAACCTCAGTATCAGGATAAAATAAACAAAAAAGGTAAATTGTGCAGTCGGTCAGTTTGTGTAAAATAGCTGTCACTGAACTCTAAATGCTCATGTATAAACTGCAGACCAGCAGTGAAACTACTTGTTCTGAGCAAGGTCAAGCAAAATTTGATTTATCACTGTGCATTGGGCTTGTATATATTGTAACATAGCTTTATGCAATCCTTTTCTTGCATTTATGAAGGGAAGGATGTTTATATATGTCTGTACAGTCATTTCTGCTCCTCCTGCTCTTAACCAGACTTGTCATTTCAGACAAATTTACAGATGTTCAGAGATACTGTTCCTGGATGTTTCAGGGAAACAGACTGCCTTGTGGGGAGGTCCTGTCCTGGGAGCTTTCTGCCCCAGGGCATGCGGCAGGAGCTCCTGGGATGACTTCAAAAAGAACACATACAGGAAGCAGCTCTCATAAATGCCCCACATACCAGAGGAGCTCTCTGTCAGTCATTGGAAAGATGTACAGGTGACCAATTTTCACTCATTCTCACAAATCATCTAGTTTACCTGGGGAATGACACATAAAGTAGAAATGGATTGCATGACATGAAATCTTGAGATACTTAGAGACTACAGCAATTACCTATAAAGGATATGGGCACTGATAAGGAGAATGTCTTCCACCATTAGCCATGCTCTGAACATTTCTTAAAGTGTATCTCATATTTGTGAACTGGGAGAGCTGCCATTTTTAAAGGCCTTTGGCTTGGGTACTTGCACAATATTTCTGAATTGGAACATTTGAAGTGTTTCTGCTGCTAAAATCGTTTGGCTGTTACATTGAGCTGCCTTCCTTTTCACATTTCAGTACTTAAGCAGTTTTCAATGAAATAAAAATAAGATCATAGTGGAAAGTTACAATTTTTGTTCTCTTCATTTAAAATAAAGCCACTTTTACATAAAGTATAGACACAGAATTTTTGCATGTTAGAGCTTAAAATTCCAGTAGTCGTCTTAGGAACAAGAGAGAAATCTATGAAATGTCACTCTGATTAATGGAAGTTTCAAAAGTTTACAAGAGGGTCTAGAAATGAAACATTTTGATAGCCCAAATGAGAGGTGCCTTTACAACTGCAGCAGATGGTTGAAGACAATCTGTTGCACTGCACTGACCGATGTGTTAGTCACTTCTGTCTCTCTCAGTCTTTTCCAGAACCTGCAATCTTTCAGTTCTGTTAGATGCCTGTGCAGTGACCTGACAAGACCAGGTGTCCTTGGCTTTACCCCTGGAGGGGAAAAAGACAGAAAAGTGTAAATATACCTGAGCACTGAGAGACCTTTAGTTTCACTTGAGCTGTGTTGGTGGTGCAGATGTGGTGGTTTGGGTTGGATGTGGTGAACGAACACAGTTGTGAAGCTGGGAGAGTTATTTCCTGTGACAACCACTTCCACTGGCAGCATTTAGACTTGCTAGGAATGGAGGTGTAGTTCTTTCCTTAACCTAGCAGTAGTGCTGCATCTCTGAATCACACATATAAGATGGCAATGTCTAAGTTCCTGAAGCTCACCCTGCCTTTGTGCCTGCACCTGGAACACAACACAGTGGAGCCAATCTACTGCAGCTTTCAGACGTGCAGTCCTTCCCGTAGTAAATCAGAGCTAAGGCATGTTGTGCAGATTCACTGGCATGACTGATGCAAAATGGATGATTTGCTGTTAGTTTTTCAGCACTGCTTTCTCACTCACCATCCATTTGCTATTTAAGGTAGGTGAGAGAATGTATGGCTAAGCTACCATCACACAGTTATGCTCTAAGTGACTCTTTATTAGTAGCTGTTTTCATGTATTCATCTAGAATTGTTTATTACTGATGCACATTCCTGTCAACTCAGTGCTTTTCTTCACAGATACTTTAAATGAGAAGAGAGCAATGTGGAAATCATTTCAAGGCTGATTTTTCACATGAACTAGCTGCTAACTAATACTGTATGTAACTTTTTTTGATCTAATTGCACTGAGCTCAGTCTATCTAGTGCTGTCACTCCAAATCACCATTTTAAGAGCCATGCAAGTTTTAGCACGTTTCAGGCATTAATAGTGGCCAGGTAGTATTATACTGTTTTTAATGAATGTCTGTTTTCTATTCTTTCCTCTGCTTTCTTTGGAAAGAGGCCCATGTAACAAAGTATTAAGAAAACACACTGCTGCCCTGGAATGTGTATATTAGCTGCAGATTATTTCCTATTAGCAGATTAACTGCGAGGCTATTGGCTCTGAAAGGTCTTTGAGAGTATTTTGTTTTGTAACTGATTCAAGCCATGGGAGAGAATTGCCACCCTGATTGGGAAGAAGAATTAGCTACTGTTGCCATGGCCACTGGAGCTCACAGTCTCATTGTTAACTCCAGTGCCCTCCGATGAGATGCCACAGCAGGAGCTCCTTGGCTTTGTTAATGCACTGATAGAATAAGGGGGTTTGGGCAGGCGGGGAGTGGGCTGGGAAAGTCTCCTGGAGAAGATGTGAGATGTTTGGGTTTTTCTTTTTTTTCCCCTCAAATTTGGTGTTTAATTTCAGATATTTAACGCTACCCCAGTGCCATTAGGCTGTGAAATCGCTCCCATTTTAGCAAAATGCTGCTCTGTGCCTTTTGATAGGGAAGGGCCGAATCCCGCTCCCCTCCAGAGCAGCTCCAGAGCAGGGAGGAGGGGTGGATGGCGGCATGGGGACACCGTCCTTCCTGCACTCCAGATCATTTTTGTGTGTGTGCTTTATAAAGCACAACAGGGCCTGGAGAAACCAGAGAAAGGACCCCTTAGGGCTCCTGCAAACTACACTGGCTCTACTGCTGGCTGACTTGCAGGCAAGCAGAGAGAGAGCACAGGCTTACTGCCCATATCGGCATTGGACACTTACTTTCTTGAGTTTTAGGAACTGGCACTTAGAGCCCATCCTTTTGAAATAATATTATGAATATAGACAGAAAAAAAAAAAAAGAATAGAAAACTGGCAAGTTTTTAGAGACTTAATAAGAGCATAAAAAAATGTATGAAATTATTTTCATGTCTTTGCAAAATAAATATATTTGACTAATTAGTGATAGACAGAGCTCATGCGTATTTTCTATATCTCTAACTCTGCTTAACTTTTAAAAACAGTGAAAATGTAGTATTAAAACTGACAAAGGGAATAGTTAACAAAAAGTAATTTTCTTGATGTCCGCATTTGAAACTTAGATCCGGAAATACATGTAAGTGATTTTAAGCAAAATGTTTAATTTTTTTTTAGTTTACTCTTCTCCTTTTCTGATCTTTGGTGTTAGTAGATTCAATCACCTTCTTTAAATTGCCCCACTCTCCCGAACTCTTCATTTAAACCATGTGTGGAAATAAGCCCAAAAATGTATTTCCACTGGCATGGTAAGATGTTGGCATTGGGCATTTTTCAGCTCAGCAGCAGGGTGTGGATGATAGGCCAGCTACACGGATACAGTGTGTGTCACACTGAACAGCAGCAGGGAGCAGCCTCAGCATGGGTGGGAACGGGGCTGTCCCACTGCGGCTCATGGGGTTTTTTTATAATGGATACTTCTAAATGATTGCAGACTCATCCTGAGAAAATCATGGGAGGGGTTATTTTAAAGACCCTTGGAAGCATGCACATTGTTCTTCCCTGTTTTTCAGCAAGCTGTAGTTTTACAGTCAGGATATTAGCAGAGTGTCTCCCACTGCTGTGGAGTCTTTTGGAGTGTCAAGCAGCAGGCAAGGCTATCGTTGCTGCAGAGCCTCCTCCTGCCCAGCATACTCCCTCTTCTATGTTATCCTTTCTTAGATGTGTTTTTCCTCTTCTCCTTCCAGATGTACTGCTTGTAAGTTCTCAGAGGCAATGAAGGAGTGTGTTAAGGTTTATGAATATGCACAAAAGCACAAGGGGAGTCAGGGGAAGGCTTTGCTTAGCTTAGATCAGCATCTTCTGTAAATGAATGGAACAGTTGGCAAGTAAACATCAGTATTCAGGAGGGACTTGTTTTAGATTGGCACCTGGGCAAGGTGATAGACAGGGAATTGCAGGTTGAGAATAAAGAAGCTTCAGGATTTAAGTGCAGCCTTGACCTCTGTAGTTACTTATTCAGCTTTACTAGACTTCTGCCCACTTGGCATTTTGTTACTGCTAAGTAATCATCTGTCACATCAAAGTAAATGGTTAATACATGCAGGTATAATAATAAGCTGCTCTAAAGTATATGCTGGTTCTATATCAGGGCAAAAGCTCAACAGTTATGCAACTGATCCTTCCAATGTGAAAACAGGTAATTCTACCACATAATACAAATCAGGGAAAAAAGGCTCGAAGTAGAAAATGTGTATATATATTTCTCTTCTTAATTTCTCTGTAAAGTTTATGGGAGGCTTTTCTGGTCTTTATGCTTCTGAACTTCTGGAAGATTTAAAACTCTTTTGTAGAATGCATTTTGACCCAAGATTCACTTCTAGATCGCTTGTTGGTAGAACTGGAATCTTGGTCAATGTAGAATAAACTCTTCATCCTGAAAACAGAGATAATACTGGTCATAACACCATGGAAACAGCAGATGTCATTTAAGGCCAAGGAAGAGGATTGGGTCCTTGCTTTGATCTCCAGATTGTGGTCAGCAGTACTTTTCAGATTACATACTAGGACTTCCACTGGATAGACAACCAATTTAGGGAAAAATGTAACAGTCAGTGTCCTGTTTAATCAGTCTGATTTCATTGAATCCAGTTCCAGTTAATGCAATTTTGCCTCATTTTTAAGGCATCTAAAAACAAATTTAAAATACATACGCATTTGACAGTCCACTGGGGAAAATGATGTATAATCCTGTAGTCATCCTTTGAAATACCAGTTTAATTTTGCTTGTTGCCTGAGGGAGATGAAAGTCTTTGTCAGCAGAAAATTCATGAATTCAGATATCATAAGGTCTTTGCAATGAATACTTCATAATCTCTGCTTTTATTTATGCCTTCATGTAAAAAACTATGCTTTACAATGCAATCTAAAGCATAGATTTTCTCCCAATGGCTACTCTGACTGAGATAATAACATATCTCTCTATTGTTGTGTCATCTTCATGGTGTATTTAACCTAGACTTCATGTGATGGTGGAGTCCATCAGTCCGTGTTGCAGGAGAGCCAGCTCTCCTCTCTGTCTCATTCTGGAACTACAGGGCCAGGAGTGTAAGGGGAGGTTCCAAAAGTGATGCTTTTGTCCAGGGACTGGTCATGAGCTCTTGAGCCTTTCTGTGCACATATTTGGATAGATTAATGTATTCATCATGGGATTCTTGTATTGGAAGGGATGGAGATATATTTGAATTCAGCAAGGTTTACTTGATTTGATTCTGAGTTACAAATTAAATAAAAGATTTTTATTTTTTTAATTTTATTTTTATTCAAATAGCATTGTATGTTGTCCCTTGCTCTTGCTAAAGCTTCAAGTCTTCTGAAACTGCAGAAAGCTCTATTTTCTAGGAGATTTTCCTGTTTTTTAAAAAATGAACAAGGCCATCCTTCATCTTCTCTATCTGTCCTATCCCTCCAAGAAGAGGAATGAAGTTATATAACTTCTACCTTCATTTAGAAAAAAAGTCTCCTGTAATTTATTATCCAGAACCCTTAAAGGTTTGATTTTCAGCTTCTGTGCTGATACAAACACAGATGCTCTTTTAAATAAAATTATCCATGCTAAAAAGAAATCGGTGAAGACCTTCTAGTCTACTGTAATGAAATGGGGCTCCTTCTCCATGAACTTTTTCATGGAATATTTTTGTTTGTGCATAGATATTGATTTAGCATCTTCAGAAGATGTTTATGTATAATAAATACTATGGTGAGCTAGTTTTGCTCTATTAACTCTTGTTAACTCTCAAGTAAACTTAAGAGTACTGGCTTTACTTAGTAAGGGTTTTCAGAGATCTTTCATGACAGAGCAGACATACCACAGTCCTGGATTAAAATTTCAGATTAGTGGATATGATTACCAGTTTAATTATTTTAATTTTCATTAGGGATAGAACTGGGCCATTCTGTTATATGGACAAATATGTGATGTTGTAGAGGATGAAACTGAAGAAACATTTAGGAAAGGAAAATGAAGCAGTATGTAGAAATCTTATGTTAGGACTTAGTGCCAATGTTTTGTAGCTACCATTGCTTAGAACAAATACTGTAATAGATGTACACAGGAAAGTTCTAGCTGCTGCTTATCTTTTGTAAATGATACAAATAGAGAAATACCATTGGAAGCTTGCTCCCAATTGCCCTTTAGGACACATTGCTGAGTTCTTTCTAGAGCTTTCCAAACTAGATGGGAGTGGGGTACTCACACCTGGTAAGTACTTAAGGGCCTGTAAACTTCATTTGCACTTGCACATGCAGGGAAAATCTCTCAGGCTGTGATTTAGCACAGTGACTCATGAGGAGGAGAATTGAGCTGTTGAAAAAGCTAATACAGAAGCTTTCTTGTGGTTATTCAGGTATCAGGTAGGTAAAGAGCATTTCAAAAGCTCAGATGGCTTTGTAGATATATTCAGCACAGTCAATATCTCGGCATCACTTTGGCTGACTTGTATGTATATTTGCCTGAGTTGAATAAGGAGTTAATAACATTTGCACTACAGTTGGAAATACTCAAAAGTGCAACAGCTTTTATATTTTATATTCACCTAATAGAAAAATGTGTACAGATGTGAGAAGGTGAGTATAATAAATAATTGAGGAGGACATTAGAGTAAGAAATCAAAGCCACTTATATGGTTATGATCTTTTAATTAAAGATGCCTAAGTGCAGATCAGTGGAATTAATTCTAGTTTCCTTAATGGGCAGGGGAAGTGATTTTGTTCTTCTTGTAGTGTAGCCTTGTTATCTCTGACTGCAAGTACAGGTGGGAGTATGTGTAAGTGATGGATAAGGCTGGTGATTTATTCAGGACTGAAATGTTCAATGTTAAATTTTAAAGTTTTAAGGAGGGCTGCTTAAATGTAAGTACAGTTAAACATATAAAGTCATATTTTAAAAAAATCTTAACATGCATAATAGCAATCCCAAATTAATAGTACGGATTGCAAACTTGTTGGAACATGAATTCAGGTATCTAACTTTCACCACCTTTGCTGTGATGCAGTAACAAGTGTCCAAATACCTGGTCCTAAAAGATTGGTTGCTATTCATTGACTTGAGAAAGAGAGCTTTGTCTGTGCACAGGGCTCTCATTCTGTACCCAGTATAAGTGCTAGCAATGTACAGCACTGGCTGTACTGGAGTCACAGATGTTCCATCTCCGCATAACCTCTTCAAGTAGATGACGTTTTATTTACAACCATGCTGCTTTTTTGTCTTCTTTCTTCATCAAATGAAATAAAAAATTGTAATGAATTGTTTCCTGCCCAACGTAATGCAGTGCAGCATGGTGTGAGCAGCTCCTCTGAAGCTGGCCAAGCTATCCTCCTGCAGCCAGTGCAGGTAGTACAGTGCCTGTGCATTGCTCCAGGCTGCTGGCACTGAGCAGTTCTGTCACATAGACAGTGGATTCTTGGGGCCAGGAGGAGGCAGATGCTGAAATCACAGGCTATGTTCATGAGAAATCAGGTGAGTCCATTTTGCACAGCTACAGACATCGACACACCTAAAAGCTGCGCATGCAAGCAGTGGAAGAGCTCGAAACACATCTGATACTGCTTCACAGGCTTGAATAGCATAGGAGAATACTGCATTTTTTATTTGAATGAGCAAGACTGGTGAAACAGCCAGGCATTATCAAATAATGTAACAATATCAAATAAAAAGTAACAGAAATTTAAAGCTGCCTATACCGTAAGAGCTCTCCATCTTGCTGGGTTTGGACACTGCCTGTGCTGTGCAAGATGGGCAGGGTACAAATGTTACAGTGGGACAAAAAATCATAGTGTACCAAAGAAGTCGTACTGCTGTGGGGAACTCCTCACCTCTTGTATTTGCTGTGCCTTTACATGATCTTTACAGTTATCTATGTGTCTTAATACTCCCTTGAAATCACTAGAAAGATTCTGTAAAGTGCAAAATGAAATTCTTGAACAGGCTTCAGTGTCCTACATGCTCATTAAAGATTCATGCCAGTTCTTCACTTCGCATGTGGACAAGGAGCAATTAATTACATGAAAAGTGTGTTAGCATGCCTTAGATATGAAAGGCAGTAACAATTCCTGAGCATAACAACTCTCTTACTGTGGCACAGACTGTCAGTCTTCCTCTTCTCTCTATCCCCTCTCCATGCTAGAAACTACGTAAGAAAAGTCATCAGCTTTGGAGATGATGATGATGGAAAGTCACTTGCAGTGCCCAGGGGCATGAATTTACTTCTTTCAAATCATCACCTTAGAGGCCACAGTCCACTTACAAAAGATATAATTATTTTCTGAAAATTGTAGAGTATCAGTAAGAGTGTGGGCTAAATCTGTTATTTACCAGACTAAAATGAAAAAGGTATTTTATTCCAGGACCCCTCAGATCTATCTATCTATCTATATTAGAGATAGAGCAAGCTCTCCTAAAAATTGTGCTTCTTTCTTTATTAGTCACATCATTTTCTTAAATTCCTGCACTCATCTTTGAATTCTTCCCAGTGGATAATGAATGGATAGTGGATGTGACAGTAACTGAAAATTATTTCAGTTTCAATATCTAACAGTGATGCTCTATGCCAGCAGCATGATGTGACTAAACAGTGTAAGTAATGGATTTAAAAATAGGAGGAGTTATTGAATTTTCATATTAAAATCTAAAAGTAGTTCTTAAAAACTGAGAAACAGTTGGATTGATTTGTGGTGATGAAAAAATAATATCCGTACTGCCCTGAGGATGTTCAGATTAAGTTAATTTTACTTTATTAAAAAATAAAAGTAGCACTTTCATGTTATTGCTTTGGAATTTTGAAAGCACTGTGTGATAAAAGCCACTTTTTTTTCTTTTTAAAGTTATGAAATCTATTATACACAGAAAAAGAAAGTGGGTGAGAGAGATGATGCATCAGCTTGTGGTAATTGCTATATACTTCTCAGATACAAGCAAAATATCTCATAATATTTATGGAACAATCTGCTGTTTATATTTTGTTTCTTTTTTACTTGACTTTCACGGAGAATTTATCCTTCAACGTTCACTCAGAAATGAAGTAATTCCATTGTAACATGATTATTTGTGGACTATGGAGTGAAAACATCTTCAATTTAAGTAACAAAAAAGTTCTAAACTAGATCTCCTTCATAGGGAACAACTCTTTTTCATGTAAATGGGAATCCAGGGCTTGTAAGGTGGGTCACAAATGATGTTTCTTTTTCATTCAAAGATGCATATGTTTTTCTCAGAGTCTGTCAGAAAACAAATCAAAAGAAAACATGATGTGTTGTAATCTATCTTTCTCATGCCTTTTAAAAAAATTTTTAATTCTAGGCAGTTCTGTGTGAAATTTCTAGTTATCATGGTAGAAAGGTGAGAAAATTTAGTGCTTAACAGGAAGATCACCACAGTTGACAGCTCTACAAACTAGGAGGACTTGAATGTTTATGAGTTGTCTTGGAAAGAAATAAATCATGAAAATTTATCTTGTGAGGAATAATGCACTGCGTGGAACTCATTTTTGCAGGGTTTACTGTTTTCTGAAAGCAGCAAGACCTCTTTCATCTGACAAAATCTAAGTTCTCCACTACAAGGCTTGTAGAACATGTCTGATCTCAGCTCTGCACATAGCAAGCCTGTCATGTTCTCCATGATATATAAGCAAGGCAAAAGTTAAACATCTATGGCTTGAAATAAACTGCTTTCTGTCTAGTTGCATTTCTCCATCTGACCTCTCATATCCAGAAAATGGCTTATTTTAAGAAATAATCCAATTTTGAAATTAATACTATCATGTAAGTGCTTCCAGTACCCTATTTGACAGTGGGGTTTGTGTTAAGGGTCTGAACATTCTGTATTGAGAGGAGATCCAGTCATTAGCAAAGGCATTAGAAATGTAAGTCAAAGTGAGTAAAAGTTTCCAGATTCTATAGAGTGACACAAAACATTAGGCATGAATCCTGCAATAAAGTTATGAGAAAGCAATGTGGTTTTAAGGCCCACTGAAGGAGCCAGTGAGTTACTCTGTCTTTAACTCCCTGATGCAAGACTCCTCTGCCGTTGTACAGAATGATGGAGCTCTGCTGAAGTCAGTGAAGCTTCTCTGGTGTGCTCTGATGACCTGATGACTTGCCTCTTCCATGCACAGAGGGAAGTCATTCCTTGTAAAACATCGTTTTGAAAATTAGTGTAGTCTTCTGGTTTTAAGTTTCACTGAAAGTCCTGGGCAGCAACCCAGTCCACCTGTTTTCCAGGACTAACCATGTGAACTCTGTGTTCACTTTAACCCTCTATTTAGACTCCTAGCATGGGGTAAAATGGAAATTCAGCCGCTGTGGTCACTGCAGTTTCGTTATTTGGGCTAGGTCAGAGCTTTGAAGCAATCACTTTCTTTTATAGTAGCCATTGCTTCTAAAAAGACTTAAACTATAGAGACTTTCAAATGAACAAAATATGGGTGATTGAAAGAGGAAATGAGCTGTGTCCAAATGGTTTTCTTTTCAGCTGCCGACTGGGGGAGCTGCTTGTATAAATAACTGTAAGATGGAGATGAGACAGGATAAGCACAAGGACACCATCAATAGTTTATGTGCTTAAGTCATTTTTCTGCCAACTTGCAGATAAGGTCTCCATTCACAAGGATGCTCAGAAGTTAGTTTGCAGCCACCAGGATGAGCTGATGGGTGTGATCTCAAGTCTCTGCTGCCTAGCATGCATCCTGTAGTGTTCACTGTCAGTTGTCTTGTCAGAATTTGTTCCAAATCTAACTTTTCTTTTATTCATTTTATTTTACCATGGCAATCATCTACTTAAAACATTAGGCAAAAAATGCCTAAACATGCAATAAGACTTTAAAATAATCTTATTGGAGAAGGTGTAATGTGCCATTTGCTGCAGTTTCTTGTCTTCCCCAGATTATTACCCCTTGCATCATAAGGCTGAAAAAATGCAGAAAGAAGATCTGTGCATGTGAAACAGTTAAAGGAAATGTGAGTCATGGGTGACCCAAAATAGTGTTTGAAATGGCTGACAGAAAGCTTTGGAAAGAATTTATTTAGAAATAATTCCGCTAATACATCCTTGGTCTCCATTTTTATTACTAGAGCATTTAAGCTCTAATCTTCAGGTTGTGGCGTAAGAGTCCTCTCTGTGTCAATCACTTATGGCGTAAAATACGGATTATGTCTCTAAGTGGGAATTACAGAACAATGGAATCTTTCAGGGGCTCATTCATTTTGGGGGGAGCCTGCAGAGGGTGTCCTAGGAATTGTTAGAAAACACAGGAATAATATTCACTCACACGCACAGAATTGAACTAATCTCTAGATCTGGTGTTAGAGAGGAATTTTTCCGCAGAAGAGATTGGCAAGGCAGCTAGGTCTGAAGAAGCTTCATCCTTTTCTAGGACAGTAATCAATGAAGATAGGATCTTCAGGCTCTGCCTGGGATGATGCAAGTAAAGTGTGGCAACTCGGCTTCTTTCCAAAACCTCCCCAGTCAGAGGTAGCCAGGTCCTGTAGGGGAACTGCTTCTTCCAATGAATCTGTATTCTTTGTAAGTCATTTGCATTTTCCCACATGAAACTTCCTCCTTCCTGTTTGGACTGAGGAAGGACGTGCTGTGGAAGGAGGAGATTTTTGCTGCCCTCACACTAACCTGATTCGTTGTGGAGGGAAATCTCTGCAGTCTGCAGAAAAGCACCTCTATGTGTTCAGCAGTGAGGGAGCTTATGATGAGCTGCATTATGTAAGATAGACATCTCAAATACTTCCTTGCTACTCTAATTTGTATTTAGTATTTTGATACGTTCTCTCTTTGGTAGGGAAAGTTTCAATTTTACCACTTCTTGCACAAGCCAGAGGTAGGCGAAATTTAAGACTTAAGTTCAATGTAACTTCATGTGCTTCTGCTGGAATGTTGCCATAGAAGAACTGAATCTGTTACTGCTGCCAGTTTTGTTGTGTTAATGGCAACACAAGAGGAATAGGTGGAAAAGGAAGATGTACACATATCAGAACATTCTCACAGTCTCATGGATCTTTAAAGGCCAGTCTTGTGATATACTCAGTGTCCTCCTGACTGACTCATTTTCAAGGAAGAAGGTTCCTTGGGTCGTCTTAAAACAGTCACGGCTGTTCTACTGATGAGGCTGCAGAACCTGACATTTCACTAGAGATGGAAAGTGGCAGACCTTTCAATTTCTCCTTGACAGATCCTGAGTTACCCATTGGCACACCTGATTTCTCTTTGGAAGGTGTAACTGCTCTCTTGCCCAAAATAATACGCATAAAAATCTGCAAAACAGTCTCATGCCAATTGTTCTTTCACCTTGATGGTGCCTCCCTTGGCTGTAAGCAATTTAAAATAGCTAGTATTTTTGTGCAATGGAAAATAAAGAACAGTGCCCAAAGGGTTGAGTTGACCAAGCAAAGTCCTTAAATCATGCTGTTGAAATCAGAGGGAGTGGTTGAAGTAGCAAACTTTGCTCTTTGGTGTACTAAATGGATCAGGCCTCACGTTCAAGTAGGCCCTTGACTGTAGTATCTCGGGTAAAGGTTGAAGTTCCTGTCTGTTACTTTACCAGCACATTTCTACTGATGAGAGCAGCAGCAGCAACCTATGCCCTGAGCCAATGAATGATTGTCTGAAAGGTATCACTGAGGAATCTAAAAAGGAAAATGATAATAGTAGTAATAAGAATAAAAATACTAATGAAGAGTTATTCTATTTTAAGCAGAATATTTCCATCAGACATTTTAGAAATGTTGATCAATGAGGTCAGATGTTTAATGAAAACATCCAGCTATTATTTTGAGCTTAAACCTATAAAAACTATCCTTTTCAATCTAAGACATATTTCTCCTGTAAATGGAACTATGATTTATCTTTACATATCAATTGATTTCTTCTGATTTGAGAGGAGATGGGCTATTGTATTAGTTCGTTTATTTTAAATTGGTAGGGTTCTTGATTTAGGTTTACTCCTGTGGCTTTCTTGTAATCATGTATTTGTAACCTCAATGGTTAGTTTAGAACAATAAATGAAGAATACATGTTCAGTTTTCCTAAATAGCACAATGGGCTATTATTGGTCTGTAAAGGATGTACTTCTTTGTTCTGAGGGTTTTGTGCTTTATGTAAGTGGAAAGTAGCTCTGAATGTTTAGCATAACATAACAGGTATGCACACGTATGGCTGAGCAGACAATCTATCTTTACCAAAATTATACTTTGTCAATCATTCAGCACAAAAGAGATCTTTGGTAATTTGATTATCCCTCCAACCCTTTAACACATAGCACATTTCAGGCTTGTTTCTAGTTAAGACTTTGACTTTCTCATGTTATTTGTCCATGTATGTAACTTTTTAAAAGTGCAGTATGTGTTACCGTTTAGACATGATGGAAGAATTCTTTTGAGGAAAAAAATGTGTAAGCAAAGAAAAAAAAATCAAAATCAAAATAGGAGCCAAGTTTCAAAACTTCAGAAGGGTGAAGCCCTGAATGTCAACAAGTATTAAAGAAAACTTAGTTTCCTGAAAAAGAAAAACAAAGAAAATTTACAAAAATTCTTATGACATATGATGGAAAAAAATTTCCTTTTAGTTTTCATTTTAATTCTAAATTTTGTCTCTATGTCTCACCAGAACTAATTGCAAAACAGATATATTTAGAGTAACTTCTTTTATTATATCCTATGTATTGATGGGAAAAGGTTTATACATGTTTAATGAACTAGAATATTTTTCGAATTGACTGTACATCATTTAAGGAGAACTGTGATCCAGAGGTAACACTGTGGGTGTTGTATATCTTGTTAAGAAGGCTAGCTCCCACCTGAGTTAGTTTTTTACAGAGGTAAAGAAATCAGAGAAGAAGACTGTTTCAACTTGTATATTTTACATTTATAAGAAGTATTTTTAGGCTTATTAGAAGTAACTGATTTGGCATATACTTGCATTAAAATTTAGATTTGTAAAACACCAGCAATGTACAGAGTTAAGAACTACTTAAATGACAAATCTCAAAAAAGTTGTCATTAGTGGGAAATCACAAAAGCACAAATACTAATTAAAGGTCCAAAAGGACTGTGATGATTTAACCCCAGCTAGCAACTCAGCCTCACACAACCCTCACACAACCCTGTGTCAGGCTGGGGGAGAGAATCAGAAAGGTAAAAGTGAGCAAACCAGTGAGTTGAGGTAAAGACAGCTAAAGAGGTAAAGCAGAAGCTGTGTGCACAAGCAAAACAGATGAAGGAATTCATTCACCCCTTCCCATGGGCAGGCAGGTGTTCAGCCATCCCCAGGAAAGAAGGGCTCTGTTGGTGTCACAGTGACACAGTGGGAAGGCGAATCACATCACTCCACATAACCCCAAACGCTTGGGGGATATTTACAGTTAAGCCCTTTTACCTCATAGGCAAAAAGAAAACTTCAGAGATGATTTTATTTCCATGTATAGGAGGTTCCTGAGTACAAAATGCTAAGTCCTAATAAACATCTTTTTCAAGCATAGGGAAAACTCCTGATGAGAAGCTGAAGTCTTATAAAATCAGATTAGAAAAGACCAGCTTTGAGAAACTGCCAGTGGGGTCTCTTGATTTGTTCAGATCAGAATGGGGTGTCTTTTTACAGGGCTGCTTTAGTCCAACACAAGTTTTAGTCAAATACAAATTGCTGGGTTCCATCCAGAAGCAATAACTTGAAATTTAATCTTTTCCAGCCATAAATTTGACATTTCCAGAAATGAACAATGAAATCTTAGTCTCACTAAAATCAGCATCAGTATTTCTCAATTTCTCTTCTCCTTCCAAACTGGTGAAAAGGTACAACTGACTTTTGATTTTTTTCCTGTGACTTCTCATCTCAGGAGGTTGCAGCTCCCCCAGTTCCTTGCATAACCTACTGTTCCGAATTACTATACTGAGTTTTCTTGTCTCCAAGACAGATGATTCTTATCTTATTGCATATTAACAGGTTAATGTTGTCATCAGTGCTTTACTGAGGTAATGCTAAAAATAATCCAGTACTGACAAAAAAAGGTACCCACTTTAGTTCAATTGACTTATCATTATCAAATCATTATCAAATTCAAATCTATTGATTAGACTGTTGATAGTCTTTGCTGGGTTAATGATTGGACTTGAGGATCCTGCAGGTCTTTTCCAACCTAAAAAATGCTGTGATTCTGTGATCCAGTGATATTTTCTGCTGTAGAGATGACTCCTTCGGAAGAGAGCAGTATGTGAAGCAGAGAGCTGGTAAAGGTGCTTGATCCCTTCTCTCTCCTCTGAAAACTTAAAGCTGAAGTCTGCTGTGACCTCAGGGGTGTGAATCTCTCCTGTGCACTCTGCACTTGCTCAGAGCACGGTCTGCTGTTGGTGCTGATGGGTTTGCCTCCCTGGAAATGAGGCTGTGTGCAGCGGCATCTGCTCTGGCAGCCAGAGCTGCAGAGCAGGACTGAAACAGGACAGTCCCAATACTCTGGTTTCTTTAGGTTAAAAATCTTTATGTATGTATTAGAATCACAGAATTTTAAGAGTTGGAATTGACCTTAAAGCTCATCCAGTCCCAGTCCCCCCACCATGGGCAGAGACATCTCCCACCAGACCAGGCTGCCTTATCCAGTCTGTCTAACTAACATGTGCAAGGCCAAGTGACTTTTGCAGGAAAATCTTACATTTTCTGGTTACAGGTTTTTATATACATTTTCTGGTGCTAAGCAAGTTCTAGGGGTTTTTCTTAATCTTTCAGTATTTCATCTTTCTGCTGCTTTTGTTTTTCTTTTGAAAAACATAGTTATGCACTTTGCCCCAGACAGGTCTCTGAAATAAAAGAGTAATGTGTCTTTCTTTCTAGTTTCAGCTTGCAGCCAGTTCATTCAGATAGATTATATTTCTAAATTCTGGGTGTGAGGTACATGGTCTCAAATGACACATCATGAGAAATATTTTAGCAAATGACGGTCTATTATCACTCTGTCCTTTGAACTGCAACATCATTTAAAAAAGGGGGAAACCCCACATTAATTTAAATACAAAGAATATGGTAGATGACTCTTCTCCTCTATTCAAGGCTGGTGCTTCAAAGGAATGATGTTTTCTTTGATTTCTTCTCCAGTATATTTCTGTCTCAGTACACAGAATTTTGAATAGAGTTGCCTCAATTGATGTATTTTTTTTTTGTTGATGTTGTTTTATTTTGATTTGTGGATTGCAATGTGAAACAAAGTATAGATGCAAAGCATATTTTCTGTCCTATCACAGTCTGCAATTTGTACTACTCTGAAAATTGAGCTAAATCCTCTGGGTGTGAAGTAAGAAGAAATAGCTCATTCCCCTCTGCTCCTCAAAACCACATGAACTTAAATATTAATGAAACTTTCATGAATCACACATAACACATACTGCCCCTTTGTGCTGGAAAAGGCCCCAGCTTTTTATGGTTGGTACTGTACAGCCAGGAGAATAGAAAGCAGAGTCATAAAACAGTAATTAATACACTTCTGAGCTGAGCCATTTCATTGTGTAGATGCTAATTAAGAATGATAGATCCCAGTTACTGCATGGCACATAATGCATTTGGTCAGCATAAGTGAAAGGTCAGTTATCATTTTGACTGCTTTAAGTGAAAATGTTTTCCCTTATGTCAGTGATTTCAGGAACCACAAATGTCAAAGTGAAATGCCTTATGCCTTCTCTTTCTAGAATGTGGATTTTTAGTGACATAACAGGAGCATTTGCTTTGTGAAAGCATTAGATTTGCTGTGAGGGTTTTGACCAAACAGTCAGGAAAGAAAAGAAAAGAAATTTCAAAAAATTAAAAAGTAAATTTTAAACCTTGGCGTTGCAAGTGCATTCCATTCGAGGTGGTTCTCTGAGACGTTGTAAAATGGACTGGCTTTCCAAATGGGGCAACCCCTGCTGCCAAAAAATGATTCAATGAGACTGGACACTTCAAAGTTCTCTTTTTGAAAATCTCATCCACTTGATCAAAACATTCCTTGATGGGTTTCGAATATTTCTAAGTTATTAATTTTCAGAAAAATGGGAAAAGGGTAGTCTTAAGTCCAAGACTTGAGATTAATTCAGACATTGCAGCTTTATACAGCCAGGAGACAAATCAGAAAGGGAGCTCATGTTCTGGCAGCAGGAATGTTAGACATCTCACAGATGCCCGTGCCAGTGCTACATGTTTAACTTCACTTGTCATCTCAGTATTCTTCATAGCTTAGACACCTTCTATTTTTCTTTAGTACTGTATAACCATAATTAAAGTCAAATGAAAAAATCCTGTCCTGAGACTATTAAGACCCTTAGATACTTAAAAGGGTACATGCTGAGAAAAAAGTATAACATGTATAAAAAAGTATAACATAACTTTTAAAAATATTACTTCTTAAATCTTGCTTTATTAAATATAATTTGATATTTTGATCTCAAATATGTGTCATTCCGCTTTAAGGATGATCTACAATTTAAAAAGAAAACAAAGAGACAAGTAGGTAACAAGGAATCACTTTTAGTTCAGTTCTGTGATGGGTTTTGGGCAGTGCCAAAACTACTAGAGGTATAACTGGGGACTTCAGTTAATATTGTAGCTCACATAGCAGTTGATATTTTAAAACTACCATCTTGAGTTGACCATGAGGTGCTGTTATACCTCCTACACATCCTATTGCAGTGCAAGAGAAGAATGATGCTGTATTTAAAAAAAACAAAACATAACAAAAAAACCAACAAAAACTGTAACAGGGCTGCAAATAGCAGTTCATGGTTTTACACACTAGTGTTACCACTACTTAGCACTTTAAAGAATAGCATCTCCTTGCACAGGAAATTGATACTTGATAGTGCTTCTGATAATGTCAGAGTGGGTGTTTGAGTCAATGGGTTTAGCATGCCAGTTCAGAGTGAGTGACTGAGTGAAATTTCTTGAGTAAATGGGTGTGGTCAGGAATGCTGATCACTAGAGCAAAAGAACATGCAGCAAGTGGGAAAGTCAGCACAGTAATAAAGGCAGAAATTTCACCCAAAGTCGGTGATAGACAGAAATACCCAGCACAGATCAGAGAGTGAGTTGCTCAGTGAAAAGTCGTAATAACTGATGTAAATGGCATCTGAATAAAGCCCTTGACCGTGCTAAAAATGAAGAATAAAAATGAGTGGGCTTTCATCTCTTGGAAGAAGCCAGTGAGTGGGCAGGCACAGAGCTCAGGGCAGTCTGGGCAGTGCTCCCGCCGCTCGCCGGGATGTGGTGCATGAGGACCAGCGATAGAGTCTGACTTGTGTACACAACAGGGACGTTGCAACTAGCAGCTCATGTTCTAATATAATGCTAACTTACTTGGGCAGCTCTGGGCACACTCCTAAGAAGCCACTAATGACATTGCAGTTGTGTAACTTGAACAGTCTCTGTTCTTGTTCAGACTGCCAAGAATACTGCAACCCAAAAAGCCTGTTACGCAACTGCAAGAGAGAAACTTGGGCCGCTGCAGACAGCCACATCTTGACAACTAGATTTTTGTCCAGACTGGCTTTTTGGCTCATTTCTTATGTTAACAGGACTATGCTTTTCCCATATAACTTCTTCAGTATAGGAGAGCCATGTATTTTACCAGGAAGCTGAGCACAGTGTTATAGTATAATGGCATCTGTAATTCAACTTCTGTTTATCTGTGCCTTGCTGAATAATGAAGCTGCTGACAGCTTTCCAGAAGATTCACTGCAAAATTATCATCAAGCTAGGTGTTCTTTGGAGAAGAGAAGAAAGAAATGTTTCTGTACAGGTTGTTTGTCTGGACCTGTGACAGGACAAGAAGAGACCTCATGTATCACTTGATTCAGTCCTATGCAATCATAGGATGTCACATTGTCCTTTTAAGAATTGGATCACGTTCTATTTTAAAATGCATAGATTTTTTTTTCTTTCCCTCTCTGCTGCTGTTCTTGTGGAAAGAGTATTCCAGAAGTCTGCTTGCTGTAAAACCATCTTCTCCTTTCTGCCCTCAATTTATGCCTGACCATAATTGATGAAAGACTAGACAAATTACATCATTATTTATTTATTCTCATTTGTGGTATGCCATTTATGTGAGTGTCATCTTAGTAAACATCAGTTGTTGAATTACTGACTTTAAAAGACTGAGAAGAATGTGTGGGATCTGGGAATTGAGTGAACGTCTGTTGATATCCAGGAGATGTTTTGGGTTGGTTTTCTGGGTGCTGGTAATGCTCAGTTTCAGAACTTGAGTAACCTTTCTCTGTTCTTGAGATGAAGATAAGGTCCTTGTCAACACAGGAGAGCACTCTCTGAACTGCTAACTGTGCTTGGTAATTTACCTGCAGGCACAATAAAATCCATTATGTCTTCAAATATTGATCTTACATTTGATTTGGAGTGTAAGCTATCATTTGAACTGTTGAAGCAAGTTGTAGATTTTCTCTGGGAATTAACTGAGTAATTAAAAGATTTTCTGGCTCAAAAGGAGACAGCAGAAGACTGCTCAAAGGAAAGTGATTGAAAGGAGGGAGATTATTAGTGACATCCAGGAAGATAGTCTAGGGACTAATTTTTAAAAAAAGTTTCTTTAATGTCTGCAGCACAAAAAGAAGAGCCCAACTATACATTTGGAAATTAGGATGACAGTTTCTGCTCAACGTGGCTGGTTACAGCAGTTGTTAGACAGAAGTAACTCCTGGAGCAGACCCAAAGAAGTAGCACCCTTGAACCAGATGCTGAGCTCTAGAGTCCAGCTCTTCCTTTCTTCTTCTCTCCTTTGACTTTTGAATTCATTACTGAAAAATGGCCTTTGCTTTAACAAACTTTCACTCTGGGTAAAGATCTAGAATCCACCTCATCTTTTGTGCAGGTGTTGTACCAGCTAAGCTAGAAGAAAGTGCTTCCATGTATGTGTCCAAGTCAATGTGTCCCCAGTTGCTCTGAAATTTTTCTGTGCTCACAGTTATGATTATTTTCTTAAGAGACGTTTCAGTGTATTTTGCCTATTTTCCAGGTTCCTGCTGAGCTTGTGTAGGGAACAGACAGAGGATTCTTGAGGCATAGGGAGCTCTGCTGACTAGGAGGAAAACTTCATGTGGCTGAGAAGCTTTCAGGCGAAAGCCAGAGCTGTTTTCAGGGTTAATGGCTGCTAAGCACAGCCAGTGTAGCACACAGTTTTGGATTCAGGCACCTCAGGACAAACTAAATCCTGGTTTAGATACCTAAAACCTACTTTGGATCTGGACCAAGTGCTTTTTGTTTGGAGAAATGCTGTAGAGAATACAAGTGCTGATTTCAGCATGCAGTTACTTAAACTTGATTAGAATGAAAAAAGCAAGAATCTTATGCATAAATTAGTGTTAAAAGACATTCAGATTGAGATCTAAGCCTAAAAAATCAAGGAAATCCTGGGATAGAATTATTAGATCAGTCTTTCTGTCCTCCTCCACCAGACTCAAACTCCATTTATCCCAACGGATATGGTTGTTTCTGTATCTGCCACTGGGGTTTATTATCTTCATGTGGAACAGTTCATTATCATGCAACAAATATAAAAGTTGAAAAGGTGTTGTCTCTGTTATGTTTTTGGCTGACCAGAGCCTCATTTGTTAACCTTCTAAGCCTACTGTGAACCTTGCTTAGTTTTCAGTAAAATGTATGAAGACCATTGGCCTTAATATACTGTGTGTTGCTGTAGCTGCACTGCTTCTCGTGCTCTTTCATTTTTCAGTATTGTAAAAACACTTAAATCTTGGTTATTGCTTCCAGCATCCCAAAATAGCATTCTGAATAGATACTGTAATACTGTACTTGTTTTTCTATTATTTATCTAACAAGCCACCCATGGTGTGTAAATTCCATTTAACAATGCCTGCATTGTGAAAAAGAATAACTATTGGTGTCTGTTTTAAAAGTTATTCTGTTTGCTTAGTGGGACTACATATACATTTGAAAACAGCCAACCAAGTTAGGATGAGCTAATGCTTTTTGAGTGTTTCTTTTCTTCCTCTTCCAAACTGTTCTTTCCCTCTAAAATAAAGAAATATTCTTAGAAAGATGAGGAGCTGTGCCCTGAATAGGAATCCTGACCTCTGAACATCAAACGCTCATCTCAGCATTTTGTTACAGGGAACAGCAATTTTCTGTATGGAGCTGGGGAAAGAGGATAAATCATAAATAAACACCTTTCAGGTTTTTAGGCATTGGTGTACCTATGGATATTTGATGTAAGTATATAAATTATCAGTGTGAGACTAGATCCAAAAGAATCAAAAAGCAGTGAAGAATCTCTCTCTTCAAAAGTATTGACAGGTGAACACCTGAGTGTCTGTTTCTTAAATATAGAGTAAACAAACATTTTAATGTCTGGCCTGTGACTCTCAAAATGAAGCATATTAAAGAAGTTGATGCTTTCCAACTATGTTGCCATTGTAATGTTTTAGCTTTTGAAACTGCTTTAATGAGTGTCGATTGTGTAGCATGCTGCATTTTACTAGACTCACAAGAACTAAATATAACGCTCAGACGCTCAGATTTCCAGGAACTCATAAAAGATCCTTCTTTTGTGCAGAAGAAGGCATTTTTTAATGTGTCTTAAAGCACAAGTAAAATGTTTTACTTGTAGTTCTGCGTGTAATGAGAGTTATTACTACTCTGTATGCACAGTTGCTAGATCTGTGCGTGGTAAGACAGCACTATAGGTCCCCATTGTTAAGTATTTTCCATGCATTTAAAATGGGATTAATGGAGTGCTTGCATGGCAGGTTCTATTTACAATTTAGAGTTTAAATCTGCAGGTATGTACTGTTTACAGCTGAGACAATCACTTGTTGATCTTTGCAAGAATTTACATTTCACTTTATCAATACTGGAAATGTTTAATTTGTAAATGAATCAGATCTTTACAGTAGTATTTGAAAATAAGGGAGGTATTTTATGTATATATTGTTATCAAATATATTATTCATTTTAGGATTGTTCACCACCTAAGCAATAAGGAGTGTATGTTTAAGATAGATACTGTTGTTCAAAGCAAAAGAAAGCAGAGTCCCATCTTCTTTATTTGTCTCATACAGACTCCTGCACAGTAGCAGGCAAAGCAATGTATATTTACAAATAGAGAGAAAAGGAACACAAAAATTCATATTTAATACTTGATAGTTTATTCAACTCTGTTATCACCATGAGATTAATGTAATCAAAATGACTGTCCTACAATAATAGTTTGTAGACTAGAAGTGATTAGATACATTCTGAAATTTATGTTTGTGTTTATATTTTAGTTAGTGGTTTAGGCTATGAAATTTTGGCCCTGGGGTTAAACCTAGAGGTTTTTAAACCAAGAAATCCATGGCTAAAATACGTTTGGTGGGAGGGAATAATGTAATTGCACACAGCTTTTTGATAAACAGCCTAAATTGTGCTTCAAAGGACAGATGTGTCTTTAATAATCTGAACCATTTGCATTTTCAGATTAAACCCTGCTTGATTGCATTGTACTTGATATGTATACTTAAATCTATATGTTAAATGTTATACTTTGATATAGAGCATATTGTTTGACTTTGTTCTTATGATCTGACAAGCTTCATTATATAATAAACTAGTTTAAATAAATCTTAAAGACATAAAAGTGTTCTTGACACTAAAAAAAAAAATTGAAGCACACAAATGATATATTGGTTAGATGTTCCAGAGAGAGTCAAAGCTTTTTTTCATTCAGATCTTTGAACATGTGTTTTGAATAAAGCTGTAAGGCATTTTCCAGTAACCAGTGTTGTATTACAAAAATGAGTAAAGTAAAACAAAAGGAAAACATGTTTCAACATTTTATTCAGTATTGTCACACATTGTTGCACATTTCCAGCTGGAAGTAAATGTGACATTTGTAATGCTAATTTTTCAAACCTAACCTTTTATAACATATAAAATATTACTTGGGATGGTGTGCCCTTGTGAAAAGAGCAGGAGTAATGAAGTACTCGATCAGGGTTCAATTGGATTCCTAATGGCTTGAGTGCAATTACACTGCCAGTTGGTTGCAATCAATCAAAACCATTTTTGAATTGTTCTCCTAAACTGTATCTAATGTTAACTGCTGATAAGCAGGTTACAGAGCACTTGACCTGATATAGTAGCAGTGCGTGTGTCTCACAAACCACAAGTGATGCTGTTAATGCTACTGTGTTTGTCCCTTGTGAGGAAGACTCCCCTGATTTGTTAACACAGAAGAATGCACTGGAGCTTTGCTCCATATTATGTGTGATGGAAAAATGTGAACCTAAGTGTAATGTGGCAGCACGTGAGGAAAATGCTGTATAGAATTTTGGTGTTATGTATGTAATACTGTTAATTGTGGGCTACAGATGTATTAACTAACTCAGAAAAACACATCTCATTGAGTTGTTCCCCGTTTTCATCTATCATAATGACAAATTGCCAGGCTCTGTTGACTCAGAGAGGGAAAGCAGAGGAGAAGCAAGAAGGCAAAGAGCACATGCAAGCAATTCAGATATTAAAAAAGTAGCAAATTAAAGAAAAAAAAAAAAAAGAAAGAAAAAATCTTATAATTAAGCTATAATGGAATTTATGGAAAGATGGATATAATTTATTTTGCTTTTATTTGTCCAGGGCCATAACACATTAGTCTGGGATTATAATCTAAACCATACCACATTCAATGTCGCTAATGGGACATTTATGCTAAAGGGACTTACTCCCATACTTCAGGATAGGAAAAATATACCCTAATGTTTCATTGCAAGGCATTCGTCTGAAAATTGAAGCTAGTTAAATATTTTTTACTGTTAGTTGAAAATATCATACACCTAAAGACCTTTAATCCACGTGAAAAATGGTAGAACTCAGCAAATGTGGTACTTGAAGCAAGGCTGACAGTCTCAGGAGGTTCAGTATCTCTTTATTAGACAGTACCTAATTTTTACCTTGCTACACCCTAGCAGGTGACATTTTGCTATGAGTGTGGCAATACAAAAGTGTTTCACTATTTCTGTTTGAAACCACGATTCCTCTCCTGACTCTGGTAGCACAAATGCCGTGCAATTGTAGCAAGACAGGGTGGGTTCCAACATGCATTTTTTAAAAGCTAGGTTAATGCTTACATTCAAATCTTGTTCCAGTTGAAGACAACAACAATAATTGCATACATCTCACTCAAAGAATATCTGCTTGTTTCCTGAACTAGTTATTGGTTAAATATGTATTTTTTTCAATAACAAAAAATCAGTAAGGACTCGCTCTGTACCTTAAATACATCCCAAGTATCACCAGCTAAGTTTGATGCTTAAAACACTGACTTCCTCAATAATTTAGCCTGCACCTCTACTTCAGATTCTCAGCTTGACAGGTGTATATGTCAAGTCCTCATATTTTTGGAAACTAAAACAAGTACAGTTTCATTGCACAGTGAAAACTTGCAGCTAGAAAAAGGAAAGCAGAAAGGAGGAATTTTTTTTTAATCAGTTAAGGACAAAACATACTTCCAGATGGTCTCTCTTATATTGTACTGCTTTATATACAGGGCCATCTGTAACTCTTTAGTTAATTTCCACTGGTCTAATTCTGTACTTGCATGTATGTATCTAGAATAGATTTGACCAAAATGTGGAGCTTTTATGTACTGTTTGTGGGATATTTTCAGAGTAATATGTAACAGACCTTGGCTGCTGTGCCCTTTGTGTAGATACAGAATGCCAAAGGGTACAGGAATGGCCTCCTCTCATATCTTACCCAATTCTTTGGAGGCTCCTTAAGTCAAAGGAGTACAACAAGCAGATTTGGTTTGTCATGTGTACATACAGTGGGAAGCTCTGCATGCTCATTTGAATCCACAGTATTTGTAATGAACATGCTTTATATGAGTGTTTAAAACCTCCATCCATTTACTGCATTTAAAAATACCTCTCCTCTCTTTTCCCAAAGACAGTAATTTAGAGCTTTCAAGATAATGGTGGGAAAATTTTGTGCAGAGGCATCGATGTAATGGCAACAGCATTTATTCTTTTCATGGGCCAGTTTTCAAAAGACTTGAAACTGCAGAGTTAATTTTTGGTGCATTCATTTTTAATTGACCATGTTGAAAAAAAAGAAACAAACATCTGAAAACATCAACTTGTCTGAAGTGTTTTTCATTCATTTTTTATTTTCAAAATGTCTCCTCTCTTCATATAAGTTAAGTTGTAAAGTAAAAAGCAAGTAAGAAATATATCAAAGTAATCTAATCTGTTAAAATGGCCTTAATGTAGACAATACTTTCAGCATTTGAGATCTATTTAAAGATTTGTTCTGCATAAGCTATATACAGCAACGTCATTACTTCTGTTACCTCATATACTCAGATTTTACTATCAAACTTTTATTTCTTACTGGGTTTTTTGCATATTTTACTTTTAATGGCTTACTTTCTAGAATTTAAGAACATTATGGAGTTCTCTTTCTGGGCCCTAGACATGCAAAGAAATAGGTAAACTTTTTGTCTCTGACACCATTTTTTCTCTCTTCTTATTCTAAGACTAACATTTAGAAGAACAGTAACGTTGCAGTTGTCTCTGTCTCCTTGTAGATCTTTCATAACGGGTGCTTTCAGGCAGTGAAAACCACAGAGCATATGGATCAAAAAGAATGAGAATCAGGTGATGAAAGCGAATGTTTCTTGTTGCCTGTCTTGATTTTCTTTTGAGTTTGCGCTGAAAGACTGAAGTTGAAGTCAGATGATAAATTTCCAAGGTCCTTGGATGGTTTAACCATCGTCATGTTCTTAGGAAAGATAGCTGAATCCATTTTCATATTAGTTTCAGCTGGAGATTTTCTTTTTTCTTGCTGGGAAATCCTATAATTTCTTTCATTGTAAATGTTGATAGTGCACAATAAATGTTGCCCTGATCTTCTCACTTGGAATTCAGTGGTTTTCCTCATTAACTAAGCCTGGGAATAAGAAAAATCCAATTAATCTGTTGCCAGAAGATGATACATATATTTCAGTTTATGATTAATATTACTGGTCAGAAATAAGTGTCTGTGCCTGAAAAATAGTTCTACCCCCCTGTAGACCTAGATACTTTCATGGAAGACAGCAGCCCCAACAAGTTGGGCCATTCCAGTGCTCTTGTGCTGCTTTGGGGTTTTACCTACCTGACAATATATGAAGTGGACAGGAGTGTTCATTTTTTTTTAATTCAGCAGTTTCTCTAAAGTGCTATCAGCACTCCACTACTGCTCTGCTATTTTAAAACTAATTACAGAAGTGTAGGCATCAGTTATCATGAAGAGAATAGGGAGAAGTTGGTAGGGGGCTCTTGAAAGAGTGGTGAGCACGGGTTTAACTGGGATATTTTTGTGGCTGCCAGAGTAAGCGAGCATGTGTTGGCATTTATGTTCAATCTGCATAAATTGACAGTGGGTATCTGTTTGGTTGGTTGTTCATGTGATCTAATTCTGTGCAACATTTGAACACCTATATGAAACAAAGCACAGAGGGATCGGCCACTCTTGCAGACCTGTGGGATGATGTTGCTGTTGGCTGCTGAATCTGTCTTACCAGGATGTCAATGAGGATGCCAGCATGATACTCTTTTTCTCTTCACTGTGTTGTTCTTCATGTTTTTCCTACTTACCTTTCAAAAGAAAGAAGTAAATATCTGTGTTGGCTGCAACACTGTAACAACTTTCCCTCAAAGTGATAGGCAAAATAAATGGCAAAATGATATTGTTCAGAATTACTCATCTCGGACTGCTATAAATTCACCGACATTGTAATCACAGATACTGAAAATAGAAGGATAAGCTTTCTTTCCAAATGAGGAGTTTGCTCTGCTTTTCTTGCTCTTCTCAAGTCAGTTGTCTTATAGTCATCAGGGTGTTATTCGAGAGCCTCCAACTATCAATTAAATGTGACTTTCAGTCTCCTGTAGAACCTCATGGTATTTTATTCAGTCTGTCTTCTTCAGCTTATTTTAGTTCAGTTTCATAATTTTGGAAAGTAGGCAATCTAATCTAGTCTGTGCATCTTTCTGCAACCTCTACTGCAATGACATAGTAAAAGGCTGTGAGTCCTAAGACACAGCTCTTATCAGTGGGGAAATTTTATTGGAAAGAAAGGAAAGAAAAACCCCAAAGAAGGCAACATCTTGCTGCTGTCACAACCCACTTCCAGAGCCAAGTTTCATTGTGGATTCATCTTTCTTTGTCTTTCAAGAACACAATTGTATTTATATAATTAATACTTATTTTCCAGAAGTTTTCAGTATTTTCTTTCTGCTTGTCTGTGGAAACATAGGAGTAAGTCAATGACATTCAAAATCTTACTGTACATCTACAATGCATGTTGTTCAAAACACATCCAGTAATCAGCTCATGTGGTATTTGAAGATGTCATTTCAAGTTTATGAATTGGCCAGGGAGATATTTAAGTAATAAACTTGTATAGACTTTATTGTTGTAAAGCAATAAATAGTTGATAAAAAAGTAATTGTCTGTAGGCTCAGTTCATTCCTAGGTGCCCCAAAATTCATTCATTAAATCCTCAAATGAACCTAACAATAATCATGACAACTTGCAGGACTAACACAATAACCTGCAGAAGATGAATTACAAAAGGATTGCCACTACCAGAGTTGTGCTCACTGAGTAGGGGCTATAGACAAATGTAATTGGACTTAGTGAATAACTGGCTGCTTGAAGTAATTTTTTTCCAGACAGGAGAAAAATAATGTGATGAGAGTTCAGCATCTCTGAAACACATAAGAAATATAACTCCATTGGACAGTTATGTTATTTTAAAAGTATTAAGTTTTCAGATTGAAAATATGCATTTAAAAGGCATTAAAATTAATACCCACACAATATGGTACCACCCAATTTGAAGATGAAAATAGAGCCAATTAAGAGCATGCAGGGAGGTTTGAATATACTCAGCTTATTTATGTATAGCCATAGAGATAATCAGTTTATCATGTTTTTTAAAAGAAAATTGTATTAATAGACTTGCCATGAAAGTAAAA